>NW_022109491.1:25790256-25795026 GCF_000313985.2 Echinops telfairi
TTACACACACACACACACACACACACACACACACGATACCTGGACCCTAGTTGTAGCGGGACTGCCTATACGCGTTAGTTTACCCTGCAAATACATCTCCCGCTCCATGAGTTCCCTTCGACTGCTCATCAAAAGGTTAGCAGTTCTGTAACCACCAATCACCCGGAGGGAGAAAGAGACTTTCTACTCCCGGAAAGATTTACAGACTTGGAAACCCCGCTCTAGGGTCACTGTAAGTCAGCAAAGGCTCACTGGCAGTGAGTTTGGAATTTAGCCACTCGCTGTGGTGTGTGTGTGTGTTGCTTTCACCCAACCTAACCACACTTTAAAACTCAAGTTCGAAGCCTGAACCCAGCAGCAGGGAATCGGAGTGAGGAGAGTGCATGGGAATGCCCTTGGCCGGCCTGCGGGCCTCCAAGACCCTGCCGGGCAGCAGTTGGGAATGGTTTCTAGGATGAGCGTATCTGGTTCTGCCCCGAGCACGCCTGGTGCAAGAGGGAATCCGATGGCAATCTCATCATAAAGTTGGAGTCAATGCCATGAGGGAGGTGGAACTATTTGTGGATTTAGCAAAGGAACTGCTCCGGGGATCCAGAGAACTCCAACCCCCCGACACACACACAGCCTTCTGAAGAATGTTCTAGCTCGGGGGAGGTTGATAGGAAATCCGATCCTAGGCTTTCAAGGTTCCCAGAGTACTGCCGGTCTTAACTCGGGGATGGGGTTGAGGCCATTTGCAGAGCGGCTCGGTGGCGCTGGGGCTGGGTAGGAGCCCGCTCCGCCCCTCCTTCCTGCCTTTGACTGCAACCAGACCTTTCCCGGCTCGCCCCATCCTTGCTCCCCTGCCCCCCTCCGCTCCCGCGCGCGGCCTGCGGTTTCCCTCCCTCCCGGGGCTGGAGGCCCAAGGCCGGAGAAAGCCTGCATTCACTGCGCCCCGCCCCCTCCCCGGCCGGCTCCGTGCCAAGCGGCCTCCCTGGAAGGAGCCTCCCCTCCCCCTCCGCACCCCGCACCCCCTCCCGCTCCTGGCGCGAGCGGAGGAAGAAGCTGCTTCCTTGCCCAGCCCCCACTGGAGCCGCCCCAGGGCCTCCTGCCTGTCGGTGCTGGGACTGAGCTGTGGGCTGGGGTGTGACCAGCCGCCTTCTCCCATTACAGTTCCTCCCGGTCCCGGGCTCCGGGGCAGCGTGCAGATGCTCACCCCGGGGCGCGCCTTCCCCATTCAAAGAAAGACTGGGGACCCTTAGGAGCAGGCCCTGCAACGGTGCGTGAACGAGACAATGGGGAGAGAGGCGGAACGGGCACGCCGGCCGTTCTCGAAGTCCTCGCCATTGGATGATACTTGTTCGGGGGACAATCGCATTCTAAGCACAGCATCGTCCGAAGTGAAGGCTTCACCTGCCAGGAAGGAAGAAAAAGCTCCGGCCGCAGAAATGGGCTGTGCCAAGCACCAGAGGCTGAGTCCTAGGAGATGGGGCTCGGAGGGGAAGACCGAGTGAGGGTAGCACGCGGCCTGCCACCCTTATTTAAGAGCCTGAAGTTCTGTCCTAAAGGCTTCCGGTCTGACCCCCTCCATTTCCATGTATTCCATCCCCTCCCTCCCCTCCTTCCATTGGCGTTCCTTAAGTATCGACTCTGTGCAGGCCCTTCGTGGGCCCTGGAATGTAGCAGTGAGTGAAAATCAAGTCCCCTGTAACTGAAGTACCAGAGGCTTGATTTATGTATTTTTTATTAATTTATATTAAAAGTAGATGGTTTGCTTTTCACTTCCAAGAGACCTTTTCTTACCTGAGAATTTTAAATTCCTGACCTAGAATTAATCCTGCCTTGTGATTTTTTTACGTCCTCATTCCAGAATTGCTCACCGCTCCTGTTCCAAGAGCCGGCAATCACGGAACCGTTACCTTGTGATTTAATGAAAACGATTTCAGGCTTCTTGAATGTTAACTCTTTAGCCATTAACTAACCTATCACCACAGAAACCGATATACTGCAAGCAAAAGTTATTTAAATCTCTCTGAATTCTCCAGAAACTCGCTCCTCTTGGTGTGAAGGGGAAATGCCCCAGTTTACAAATTATTCGTTGAGTCCTAAGAGCCTTTTGATGGCCCTGATTCTCAGTGGTGTATGGACCATACATTGGCTTGTAATCGCTCTTCTACAGTGTAACATAATGTAGTCATCCTCCATTTTGTGAACGGATGTGAGCAGTTAGAAGCCGATTCCTTTCATTGGGGGTGTGGCCTGTGTCCACTATATAAAGATGTTCTGACACAGGACACTCCCTCTCAGTCCTCCATCCACAGGTTCATTCTCTGAGGTCTACTTCTTGGGAAGTGAACCTGTGAGGAAAGAACAGAGAAGCCAGAAAATTCCACTGAAAAGCACTCTAGGAACAAGGGAGTGGTACAGAAGAATTCAGCCGATAAACTTGAGTAAAACTTACTAACTGGAGGACCCTGTGATAAGAGAGCTCCTGCCTACCTTGAGCTTGCGCAGTGGGGAAAGCAGTTGCCGCTTCGAATAATAAAAATCACAACCACTACCATCAGGACAGATAACCACTTACCTAAGCTATAGCCGGGATACTTCGGACCTGATCAAATAAAACAATGTGGGCTAGAACCCAATCGTACCAGAAACTCCCCCCATTTCCCTCAAGCAATCATGGATACCCCTCCCCTCAATTACCATACATTGTAAAAGGAAAATAGATGTCTCTTGGGTCTTCCCTCCACAAAGACTGACCTGTGCCTCCCTCTGAACTTGCTTTTGCTTTAAAATGCTTGGCTGAGTGAGAAGCTGACCCTGTGTCTTATTTCTCTACCACTGTGGTTAGGGTACTACCTCTCAGATTCTCCAGAGGGGAGTGGAGCTGGAGGCCAAGGAGGGCCAGAGAGGATAACAAACCTACAGCTTACTTACTACCTGACCTGAAGATTTGGGGGTCATCAACCCTTGCAACCACATGAGTCAAGAGAAGCCTGATGCCTGACCCTCCAGTTTGAGACTTGGCAGCCCCCACCCTGCAGGAGCCATTGCCTTGAAATGCAAGGGTAAGTCACCAAGTCTTACAGTTCCTACTTGTACTGGTTTCTAACGAACAATACACGCGATCAGTAGATGGCAACACACAAGCGCTCTCAGTAATGTACTTATTGTCATCGCCTTAGGGTCCCTAAAAGAAAAAAAATAAAGGCCCAATCAAAACAGTGACTTCCAAGGAGACCTGCTGGGCCAGTTCAACTCAAGGCAGAGAAATCAGCTCAGAAAGTGACTGCAAATGTGCCTTTGGGTCTCCGGAGGGCCCACTTGATAAAGATTTTCTCCGAGGACACAGGACAATCACAGGGGTTTATTAGGAAGATGATTTTTAAAACTTGGAAACGGCATTTAGAAAAGTACAGGAAAGTGACACCAAGATGTCCCCCCTCCCTTCTAGCTGTGCTTACTCATGCTTTGCGGACAGCAGGTGCTATTCTATGAAAAGTTCCTCCCTCCAGCTCTGATCGTACCTCTTCAGACCTCTTGGTTGGCAAATCTCAGGGCACATTGAGAAGGAACACAGTTTGAGTCCCTTGAGGATGCCAAAATGTGGAGTCAATTGAAGGGCACAGAATTCTTCATGGAATGAATGAATGAATGAACGAATTCGTCATAGAAGGGGAGGAGAGCTCAATGCCCCCTTCAGAAATGTGTAGTCGTAGATGGAGGCTGTGTTGAGAATCAGTCACGGCAGAGTTGGTTTAAATTTTTTTGGTCCAGGATTTTATAGCAGTACTTTTGACTTACCCTGATAACCCTGTGCACATATTTATGTGTGTGCTTCACTGGTTTGGCACCACTGGAGAACCCAGCCTAAGGCTGCCGTCAAGTATTATTCTCTTCTCGCGAACCTGATAGGTGGTTACATTTTGTAGCAAACTAGGGTAATGTATTGAGAGAAATAAACAGGGTGATAGTGTTGAAACCCACTGGCTTCAGGTAGATTCCTACACCTGTTGGTGATGGTGGTGTTGGTAGATGCCATTGTGTCAGTGACGACCCATCGCGACCTTATACACAACAGAAGAAACCATGGCAGGGGCCTGCAATTCCCTTACATTGTTCCTACTCCTGCGCCCATTGCTGGAGTCATGGTATCCATCCAGCTCAGGGAGGTCCTTCCTCTTTTCCGCTGCCCCTCCCCTTTACCAAGCAGGATGTCCTTCTCCAGGGACTGGTCTCTCCTGACACATGTCCAAAGTCTGTCGGACAAAGAAGGGAGCCGGGACCTTCTTTGTCTGTTCTTAGTCTGGAAGGTGCACGGAGACCTGCTGCCTCTGGGTGACCTTGCTGGTGTTTGAAACACCAGTGACACAGCAACATACAAGCCACTGCAGCACGACACACCGACAGACCGGTGTTAGAGATTCCTACTCATAGCAACCCGATAAGCCAGGGTAGGACTGCCCCATAGAATTTTCACAGCTGTAAATCATCTTTCTCCCATAGACTGGCTGGTGGCTTTGAACTGCCAACCATCCGAATGGCAGCCGAGGGCTTAAGCACTGTGCCATCAGGGCGCCTGTTAACAAGTATTAAAAAGAATCAAAACTTACTGAAATGTGGATGTAATGCTTATCTTGAGCTGTTGTGTTTTATATATAAATATATACATATATGTATATATGTATATACAGTGAACCCTCGTTTATCGCGGTTAATCGGTTCTAGACCCTACCGTGATAAATGAAATTCCGCGAAGTAGGATTCCTTATTTGTAAATCAAATATT
>NW_022109491.1:25795126-25797864 GCF_000313985.2 Echinops telfairi
TCCCGCCGACCTGGCACAACCGAAGAAGCTCAGCAACAAAGCCCTTGACGTCCCTGCTGAGATAAAGAAGGAGCTTGTGGTAGTTACACAATCTGGTGTCAACTTGTGAAGGGGTGGAGTCTAGCCTGCCAATCAGATCGCGGCCGGATGACTTCATTTGGAGGCACCAGGGAGATAAACAGCTCACTAGAGACCAGATACACTCACTCCCTGGGAGACATTACTGATGATGAGCCTGATGGAGCCACACTGATGCAGCCAGGGCCCTGGAGCTGGAGGAGCCACATGAAAACCCCTGCCAGCTCTACGACCACTGGATCCACAAGACTTTCCACCCCCTGGCCTGTGATCTTCTTGCATTCAGCGTCAATGCATGTGTTCTGTGAGTCTGAAGAGGAATTTATAGATTGATATCGGACATAGAGACTAATATCGGACTAACACAGAGATGATGACACAAGATGAGGCAGGAGATTCTGAGTGGTCTATAAGGTCCCTGCATGGCACAAATGGGACTCGACTGTGAATCACAAGTTCAGTGATTCAAACCCACCCAGAAGTCCCACAGAAGAGAGGCCTGGCAATAAGTTTCCATAGAAATTCCAGCCAAGAAAACCCTACGCACTTCATGGAATCGGTAGCCCCTGGAATCGCCATGAGTCGAAAACAATTCAGCGGCAATGGGTTTGGTACACTGGTTTGTTTTGTTTGTTTCCGTTTCTTCTTAAGCCACGCTAAGAATTTGGACTTAAAGTCAAAGCCCTGGCCTCTCCTTCTACGCCTACCTGAATTGTGTCCCAAAAGTGGGAGGAGTCCTGGCAGAGGAAAGACCCAGGGCTGAGGGAAACCCCTCCTCTGTGAGCCTGTAGTACCAATACCAAGACCCCAGTCAGGCCGAGCCTGCCCTCCCAGGGGCCCCCTCTGCAGGCGGGACAGCAGCTTTAACTTAAATGTGGCAGGGAGCTAAGAAAAGCCCCCAAACTTTGGTCCTTAAAGAAATGACATCTTCTCCTCTGGGTGGGCCTAGTCTATGCTTTGTGATGATGGAGCATGACAGAGCCAGGCTGGAAGGCTCAGAGAGACTGGAGGGTTTCAGTCTGTCAGACTTGGGGCTGTGCTTCTTGTGCACGGGTGGGGGGTGGGGGGTATCAAAAATGACTTGTAGATTTCCAGCCCCTTCCCTGAGATGTAAGGCAAAGAGGAAACCCAAATTTGGGGTGGAGGCCTTGAGTTTGATTTTCATAGTGTGACGTGTGAGGCCTCCCTAGAGAAGTTCTAAGAGAGGAGGTATGGAAACAGGTGGGTGGATCATGAAATTCCCTGGTGAGTTGTAGGCTGAAAGAAATAAACCTAGGAGTCCTTGTAGAGCAGTGCCTTTCATACTCTTTGGAAGCCCTTAGTGGTGCAGAAGGTTCACTTGAGGGCTGGCTTACAGAAAGGTTGTGGGTTTGAGTCCAGCCAAAGGGGCCTCAGAAAAAGGCCTGGTCAAAACCCAGCCACTGAAAACCCTGTGCAGCACAGCTGTACTCTGACCCATGTGGGGTCACCTTGACTTAGAACTGACTTGATGGGATAAACAGTGGTGTATGCCTGCCCTTCACTGTGAGACCAGCGTTTAGTTCTGTTGTGCCTAGAGGCACGAGGAGTCAGAACATCAGGGATACCAGTTCACAGAATAGTGTCTGCCCTACTACCCAATCACATCTTATGAAGATGCAAATTTCATTAGTTTGGCTTCCAAAAGGAAAGCAAGGATTTGCAACATAAAGAAAAGCTATGGTCAGGTTAGTTTGGGTCAGAGATTTATTTAAAGTGGATCTTTGACTTCACAGTAAGAAAACTCCCGAAAGTAAAGCAGCACAGCTGCTGTTACGTCTCCACTCTTATCAGCTGCTCTGATGGTCTCTCCTTGACACAAGGCAGTAAGGAGTCCCTGTGGCCCAGTGGTTACACACTGGGATGTAGTCCACGCGGTTAGCAGTTAGAAACCCTGGGAGAAAGATGGGGCTTTCTACTCCCACAAAGAGGTATGGTCTTGGGCACCTCTATCCTGTCCTTTTGAGACATTGGTTTTGGTTTTGACACAAGGAAAGCTGATCTGGTCTTAGGGGTCAAGGATAACTTTTCGGGGAATGTGATGTTTGAACCGAAATCCAAAGAATATATGTCAAGGTAACTGAGAGCTGGAGGTGGGGATTGAGGAGTGGCAAAGAAATCAGCTTAGGCCAAAGGAAAACCGCTGTCCATTCTAGAAAGTACTCGAAGCCCGGTGTTTGGGGATTTGGGAACAGAAACCAAGTGTTGGGGAAAGGGATGGACCAAAGGTCAAGCATTGGCAGTGACTCCTACAGTGCCACAGAGGTGACCTTCCAGAAGAGCTACTATCTCCGCCATCGGAAAAACGCATGGGCGCCTGGAGGCCACCACGGACCGCTCTGAGGACACATGCCATGCTGAAGAAGATGCTGTGAACAAAGACCTGGTGCCAACACCAGGAGGGGCAATGGCGTGTCTTGGCCTTTCCTAAAGCCAGGACAACACACTAGAATCTCTACAACCATACTATGCACAAAACCAAACTGTATGGCTTACTTCTGCCTCCTGTAATTGTAATTGTTGCAGTCCTAGCTGCAGGGGAGTGGGAAAATGTTTTAGCTTTTCATCATCCAAAGAACAGGAAGGACATAGAATGGGAATGGATGCTGCCTGCCAACCTACCATCTTCAGCACAGCCAGTG
>NW_022109491.1:25797964-25800145 GCF_000313985.2 Echinops telfairi
ATAATGTGTATGGGCATTATATAACATATAACTGAACCAAGTTTCTCAAACAATATTCACATACAGGATGTGCAGCACACTCCGATATTTTTCTATTTGATTGGTTCATTCTTTTAGAAATGCTTCTATGACCCATTACATTGACATCATAGTCTCCTAATGGGTCATGAGAGGAAGCAGAAGGGAGGATGGTATAGCTGCTAAGATCAGACCTTGACTTGTGAGCGTTTTCCCTGATGGAAAAGAATATGGTAACAAGTCAACTAAGGGACAGCCAGAAATGAAGACGGAAACAAGAGGATGTGCCCCGAAGTCATGGAGTCGATTCTGGCTCATAACAACCTTTATAGGACGGTGACAGGGGCAGGCGGCCTCATCTTTCTTCCACAGAGTGGCTGGTGGGTTTGAACCACTGACCTTGTAGTTAACAGCCCAGTGCTTTCCTGACTGTTTGACAAATTATTCTAAACCAAGGGAGGATAACAGTTGCAAGCAGCAAGGATTAACAACTATATTAAAGACTGCAAGAGGTCAAGTACACTCAGCATAGGGAAGTGTCAAGGAAATTAGCACTGATGAGTGGCCACTGGGTTGAGTAATACAGAGGTCATCGATGAACACTTTATAGTGGTAGAGTGATGGGGACAGGAGGCCAACTAAGAAACAAATGATTTTATTAAAATGCTAATCTGCACTCTGACCATTGTGCACCCCACCCACCCACACCCACACCCCAGCCGCACTGTGGAGCTACCTATCGCCCTGAGGACTCCACTGACATCCAAGTCCTTTTGCAAGAGGTTCCCGGGTGTGCTTTCCGACCTGATTCTTCCTTCCTGCCAGTTCCAAGCAGGGCTGACAAAAAGCCCCCAGAAGGAGCTGGGCATGGTGTCGGTGTGAACTGGCAGGGATGAAGCTAAGGCGATCCTGGGTCAGATCATCCCAAGTTGCCACTGGAGTCCCACCAGGGTGTGCCAGATATGTGCAAAACCAGAGGAGCCACAAAGCACCACTTGCTGGCTTGTCACCGTGACCCGGAAGGTGTGGAGAAGGACATGTTAGCAGGGGACAACCGCAGCTAGATTGTGCAGGAGAATGCAAGCTTTGCAGAGTCTTAAAACATGGGCTAAAATCTTTGGAAAGTTGGAAGGTTTGAAATGTAAATCTTGGGACAGCAATCTGTTAGGCACTATCATAAAATTCAAATTCACATAATCTTTTAAACACACCATCATCATTTATAAGAAATTAATTATAGCTGAACTTGAACGTGTGCACAAGATAGATGCGTGCCCCAAAATGCCCTGCAGAATCGCTTGGAGTTGCCAGGACTGGAGACAAATCAGTCGCCTATCAATGGGGAATGGGTCGAATAGGCCATGGTACATTCAAACAGTGGAATACTATCCAGCTGCTTATAAGAACAGTTCTCTGTGTATTTATGTGGAACAGTCGCTAAGATAGTCCAAAGTGAAATATGCAAGATGTGGTACACTATTGTTTCTTATTCGAAAGATAGTTGTTTACATGTGTTTCTGTGACTGTAGACAAAGGCATGCAACTGTGATCATAACAAACTAGGGATAAGGTTGTGAAGAATGGGAATTCCATCTAATTGGACTCCTATGGAACCTGTACATAGACCAAGAGGCAGTCACTGAGAAAGAACAGGGAGATTCTGAGCTTGGGTTTAAAATCAGAAAAGGTACACAGCCACAGTTGGCATAACAGCCTGGCACTGGTTCAATGATAGATCTAGAGACGGACAGAACAGAATGGGAAACCCAGAGGTAAATCCATCCACCTACAGGCAGCTGATCTTTGACAAAGGGCTGAAACACACTAACCGAGGAAGGGAGAGTCTCTTGAACAAATAGTGCTGGCAAAACTCGATATATCCATTTGCAGAAGATTGAAACAGGACCCATATCTCACATCATAAGACGAACTCAAGATGGGTCAATGACCTAATTGTAAGCCCTACAACTATAAAAGATCATCAATGTTAAAAATAGGGACAAACTTAAGGGTCCAAATATATGGCTAAAGTACACTGCCCAACATTATTGTAAAACAAAGCAGCAGAAGGCAAAGTAGATGGACTGGTACCTCCTCGAAATGAAGACACTCTTTTGGAAGATCAAAATATGTCACCAAAAGGGAACCCACAGACTTGGAAAA
>NW_022109491.1:25801068-25809098 GCF_000313985.2 Echinops telfairi
TCAGTCATCAGTCCAAAACCACCAGAAGTCTCAGAAACCCACCAGGGCATTTCTACCTGGCCATATTGGGTCACTCACTGTGAGTCGTATCACCTCCATAGCAGTGAGATATATCCCTTGGTATTGAGTTTTGCTTTTAGATAATTCACATATTATCTCTGGCTGGCCAAGAAGGATCTTGAGCGTCCTTAAGATGAAATCTGATCCTACTGAAGGCCGGGCTCTGCCTCCTCTCCGGTCTGGACTTCTCTCCTACGCCTATGGCCTCACCCAGTCCATGCTAGTAATTTCTAAAAGGTGCCCTCGTCTCTCCCACAGGCTTGGAAACCCTGTGGGGGCAGTTCTTCTCAGTATTGTAGGATCTCTCGTGCCCCAGCAAGCCGTGGTTTTACCATCCCGTCCCTGAGCTTTAATGCCCCTTCTTAACTGGAGCCTGGTCTGAGCCCCTCGATGAGACCCTCTCACACTCTCCCCAGCTCCCTCACCCCTTCTTCCCACAGTTGTGGAAGCCATGATGATAGGTTATTTAGGTCATATTTTATTACTCTCTGCCTCTGCCTCTTTGAGCCCCCTGAGGGCCGGAACAGCCATGCCAGTTTTTTGGTTTGTTTGTTTTTTCTTTTTTTGTTCACAGTTTGTAGCAACACATCGGGAAAGCCCAATAAGTATTTATTGTGTGAATGATCTAAAAATGACATGGCTGAGCCGTCGGATCGATGCATGTGTCCAGTTTTCCTTCTTGAGTGACACTCCAGGTGTGCAAAATCACCGACTGTGTATTGAAGAGGGGTGTGTGCATCCCTTTTTATAAGGCATCAATGAATCTCACCTTTGATAATGGTTTCCTTCGGTGTGGGAGGTCAGTTGCACTTTTGCCCCCAGCTTCACAAATACCCATTTGGCTCTGCCATTTTCTGCCTCAGTTTACCGGCCCATCCTTCTCTCTTTCTGTGAAGGTATGACATCATGGACTCCCAGCCTGTGTGCCTCAGAGGGCACTGTGAGGCCCAGGGGAGGACCACTCGGTTCCTGGGCTCAGACTGCCTGCCTTCTGAAGCTTGCCTCCAAACCCCCCTACTTCTGAGCCCTACCCTGAACTCCCATCTCTTCTCATGAGATGAGGATTCTACAGGCATTACAGGAACTGTCTATGTAGAAATTGTGTCCATCCCTCCTAGAACATTCTGCGGCACTCCAGAATTACCTTCCAAAAGGTCACCGAGTTTGAGTAGGCTTCATCCCAGGATCCATCCACCTGAGGGCAAACTGATGCACAGCTAGAAGCCTGAGTGTAGCTGCTTGAAGGGGACACGGTGAACAGAATTTGTGCGCAGGTGCTGGTGGGAAGTGGGGTGGCTGGACAAGATCTGGATGTAGAGGGCAGTTCTCTGGCCTGCACAATCTGCCAGAGCACGCCAAGAGTTCTAGAATTCTATATTCTAACTTGGCTGTCTTTCCTGGCTCTTCTTTTGTTTTTTTCTTGTATTATTATTATTAATTAAAAGATCATTTTATTGGGGGCTCTTACAGCTCTTGTAACAATCCATATATCAATTGTATCAATCATATTTGTATATATGTTGCCATCATTATTCTCTAGACATTTACTTTCTATTGAGCCCTTGGTATCAGCTCCTCTTTTTTCTCCTCCTTCCCCTACTTCCCTGGTTCTCCCCCCCCACCATTCTTCTGAAAGTCTATTTGTCAAGGAAGCAAACAGAACACTTTTTATTTAACACTTGCTAGAATGATGTATATAACTCCTGACCAAGTAGAGACCTGTGGTGAGCAGCCTTCCAATTGTGCTTTTGCCTTTTGGGCCCCAGAATGGCTCCCATTTGGCTTTGTTGCTTCCTATCTCATATGAACCAGGTCATTTCTCTGAGCCTCAATTGCTTACCAGGAAAATGGGTCTAATGGTAACTACTTTCCCCCAGACTGGTGAGAAAATAAAAGAATCCGTGTCAAGGGCTAGGCAGAGGGCCAGGCCCTCAATAAACAGTAGCATCATTCTAGTCTCTTTTATCTGGTGCCTTCTGGCTATCATCTAGTTTTCTATAAGACTTCCAAATTGGCCCACTCTTGCAAGAGGCCACTCTTTTGGAACTTGGCCACTCTATCCCCCAGCCCCGAAAGACCTCCCCATTCTCTCCCCCTGTTCAAATCTTAACCCTTGCCCTCTACATTTATGATAACAGCTACTGTAGACTGCCCTTTTGTTTTGTTTGAGGCATTGTGCTAACGTCACATGCATTCTCTCAACCCCGTTCTGACACCAGCTCAATGAAGTGGGTTCTGTGTATTATTCCCCCCAAACAAAGGCACTGGGGTCTGGAGATCTGCAGCACGCTTGCAGCTGCGCCGTGGCAGAGCCAGCGGGAATTTGAACCCAAGGCTTCACATATAAGGCACCATCAGCTGTTTGCACACACCCGCCAGGGCCCCCCATGGTGGGTCATCCCATCAGGTCAGCTGTACACGTCTGTCCGGCGGTCTGTGGTCTTTCAGCCCAACAGCAAGGGCACATTGTCACGTCACCAACCCTTTTTCCTTTTTCTTTCTTTCATTGAGGCTTGTGTATTGAGTGCCTACTATGTGCAAAGTGTGACCAGCGGCGAGCTCAGGAGAGGATCTACATATCTTTCTTCTTTTTGCCCGTTTGACTGCTTTGTTTGTTTGCTTAACAAGCAAGCCCGGTTCCTCAAGCCCAGTTTAAAAACTGCACTGCTGAATTGAATTGGTTTGGTCCAAAGCCTGCCGGGTCCCCTTATCTCCCAGCCCCCACGCCTACTACACCGGCCCTCAAATCCAAGCCGCCCAGCCCCCTCCGGAAGGGGGAGATGGGGGTGAGCGCTGAAATCTGAGTGGCTCTTTCAAGCCTCTGTTGCCGTAGAAACCGTCCGCTCAGGCCTCAGCGGTCCATGACACCATCCTCCAGCGACCAGCCAATGGGCTGCAGGCGCCCCGCCCACGGTGGTCAGGCGGCCAGCCAGTGGGCGGGCCCTCGGCTTGGAGC
Organism: Echinops telfairi; assembly: GCF_000313985.2. NCBI lineage: Eukaryota > Metazoa > Chordata > Mammalia > Afrosoricida > Tenrecidae > Echinops > Echinops telfairi. Next base: position 25,804,085 of record NW_022109491.1, read on the forward strand.
CCCGCCCTCGGCCCAGGGACATCACCAATGGGGTGCGACCTTGCGCTGCCTCGGGCTTCTAGGTAGGGACAGACTCGGTTTTTTAAAAAAGGAATTCTCCAAATTGGAAAGGACTAACTAACGCCTCTGTCAGTTGCAGCCTGACCAATCTTTCGCTGGTATTTTATGTAAGAAGAGCAAAAATGCTTCAATTACGCAACAAGATGTGCCATTCTCTGCTAATATAATTTTGGGCAAAGAATTTAGGCAGTGGAGCTGACATTTAAATCTACTTGCTCTGAGGATTGCTTTCCTTATAGATTGTTTTCATGTGCATTACAATAATTAAGGGACGAGGCATCTTCCCTTGCTTGTAACTCAAATACATACAAATTAATGACCTTGAATTTTAAAAATTTCTGCTGAATTCATGAGACAATAACCTAATTAATGGGTAGCCGATAGATATTGACCCAATTTAAGTTCTGGATTCGGAACAGATTAAAATTGCAAAACAGCTGAACATTTCTCTGAACCCATGGAATAAATTCTACTTTTGAGGCCGGGGTATATTGTAGCTTTGACACTCCAAAATACACACAAATAAAGTGTGCTTTTTAACAAATCGGTGCCAGTAAGTGATTTTTTTTGGGGGGTGTAGTTTTTGATTTACAGAAAAATTGTGAAGATAGTACTGTGTTCATAAGTCCCTCGGCCCATTTTCCCTATTATTAATATTTTGTTAATATAGCATATTCTTTCAATTAATGAGCCAATAGTAATACATTAACTAAAGTTCATATTTCAGATGTCCTTAAAAAAATTTATTTATTTATGTATTTTTAAAAAGCTTGTTTTTTCTGTTTCAGAATCCCATCCCAGATACCACGTTACAGAATTTCATCATCAGGGTGTTGGAGGACAGCTCTACACCACAGATATGGAGACACACCCGTAGCTATGGTTAGAGAGCCTCCTGGCGCAGTGGGTGAGTCAAGAGGTTAACGCCCCTCATGCCTCAAAATCTCCTTCCCTACCTTGTCACCTTAATGCCTTCTGATTCTTCCCCATCCCCGGTGTGCCAGTGCCACTAAACTCACTCTCCTCTTGCGGTCTTCTCCCCAGTTCTGGCCTCTTCTCTGCTTCATGTTTCTCTTAGACGCAAACTCAAAATTCTCATGGATTGGCAATCCAGCAGCCCACCAGGGTTTCAAAATATAACCTCTACTCACCACCACCTCCCAAAACGAGAACACATTTTAAAATTTGGGGGGAACTGGTGACCATTTAAGGGAGCGCAAAGGGCAACACTTCCCCAAGGACAAAGTACAGAGAGTTAGGAAAGGAGGCAAAATGGAAACAGAGACCCAGGGAGGGCATGGGATCCATGATGGGACAGGGAGAGGCGGCACGGAATGAGCTGAAACACAATGTGTGTGAACTGTGGAAAGCAGACCTGACAACCTGCTCTGTCGGCCTTCACCTAACGCACAGTAAAAGGGCGGTGGGAGGGCTGGTTTTGAAAAGTTGGGGACCCACAAAAGATGGACTCTTTAGTGGGCCAAGGTGAGAAAAAGCTTCGTCTTCCATGAGTGCTCATAGAAATATAACAGGCCAAGAGGGAAGTTTTATCTTTTCTAATAGTCGTGTTTAAATGAGAAAGGAGGAATGGTTGACATGAACTTGAGTGTGTTTTATTTAACCCCAAAATAGCCAATAGGTACTTTTGGCATAAACAAAAATCAAAAGAAAAAATTTCCATGTCATATTTTCCATTTAAAAAAACATCAAGCCTTGAAATCTGGTGTATATCTTATGCTTACAGCATGTCTCAGCACTAGCCACCTCTCAAATGTACACCAGTCCCCTATACGCTTCTATGCCATCATTCATTCCACCAGGGCATAGCATCAACCCACAATCGTCCTCTCCAAATGTGTTAGAGCAGTGGTTCTCTACCTTCCCAGTGCCGCCACCCTTTAACACAGTTCCTCTTGTTGTTGTGACCAGCCCCCCAACCATAACATTCTTTTCTTTTCTTTTTTTTCATATAATTATTATTGCTACGTCATACTGTAATTTTGCTACCGTTATGAATCGGGCAACCCCTGTGAAGAGTAACACCCATTAGATGGATAAATGAACGCACCTAGTCTGTAAGCTCTCTCTTCATGATCGATGTCTTAGAGGACAATGCCAGTTTGTAACAGGGGTGTGACAGGAGCTACCTGGAAGCACAGCTGGGGTGGGTGGCTGGTGGGGATGGGCATGGCGTCTTGCGCGGCCACCCTTCTCTTCCCCCTAGGTGGGATCCTTCCTTTCAGCAGCGATCGGTTGTTATCCGCAGTATGTGTTTGTGCCAGGAACACTTGGGTCTTGTGAACAGTGAACACGCGTGCTGCTAGCAAAAAGGCTGGAGATGTGAGGCCACTAGGGACACTGCTGAAGAAAGACCCAGCCATCTACGGAAAGACAAAAAACCTGGTCACTGACAAGCCTACCAGCCAATTTCTTCTGACACACATGCGGGGTTGTCAGGAGCCGAAATTGACTCCATGGAAACCAGTTGGTTGCCAGTTTGCCAAGTTCGGCTGGGTGCCCAGAGCACATTGGTGAGAGTGCAGATCAGATGGGTCCTCTGACCTCAAGGAAGGTGCCCTGGTAGGGTAGGGGCTACATGATGGGGCTGCTACCTGCAAGGTGGACAGCGGTTCCAAACCACCAGCTCCTCCGTGCGAGAAAGACCAGGTTTTTCTCTTCCTGCAGACTGCAGCTCCAAGGGCCACCGTCTCCTGCCTTCTCCGTCTCCATCGATCTCTCCAGGCTTATCCTATCGCCACTCGCCCGCCTTGTCCTTCCTTGGGGGGGGGGTGCATGGGGGGCGGGTCTCCGTGTGCTTTGGAGTTGGCGATGCCTTCTGTGAGTCCATGGAGGGCTCTGATGGCCATGATGTGTTCTTCATATCCTCATTCCCAGCAGCTATGCGGGCGTCCTGGCTACATCTGACGGCTTTCTGGCTTCCTTTCATGCAACTAGCTCACCACGCAGATCCTCAAGGAAGGCCTGGCCACCTACCTGGACCAGGTGCGTGCCCTGGAGATGGCCAACACCAAACTGGAGGTGAAGATCTGCGACTGGTCCCCGAAGCAGGGCCCACGGGGGCCCCACCTGGGACTACAGTCACTACTACAAGACCATTGAGGAGCTGCAGAGCAAGATGCTTGGTGCCCCCATCGAGAATGTCAAGATTGTGCTGCAGATTGACAATGCCCACCTGCCTGCAGATGACTTTCAGACTAAGTTAGAGACGGAGCAGACCCTGTGTACAAGATTGGAGGCAGATATCCCTGGGCTGCACACGGAGCTGGATGAGCTGACCCTGCTTAGCGTGGACCTGGGGATGCAGAGATGGAAGGGCTGAAGGGAAGGACTGGCTTCCCTGAATAAGAATCACAGGTTGGAAATCAGTGTTTTGAAGGCTCTGGTCAATGTGGAGGTGGATTCTGCACCCGGCATCGACCTGGCCAAGATTCAGAACGACATGAAAAGCCAGTATGAGATCATGACTGAGAAGAACCGGAAGTATGCTGAAGCCTGGTTCATCAGCCAGACTTAGAACCTGAACTGGGAGGTTACTGGCCACAAAGAGCAGCTCCTGGTCAGCGAGATGGAGGTATCTGACCTGTGGTGGAGACTACAGTCTGGAGATTGAGCTACAGTTGCAGCTGAGCATGAAAGCTGTCCAGCTGGGTCTCAATACTGCCGTCTGTTCATCATCTGGATCTGTACCAGTTGGGCCCCAAAGCGGGCCTCCGTTTCTGCCAGGAGGATGTGCACACGGACCAGGAGCAGCAGAATCAGGAATACCAGCTGCTTGTGGGCATCAAGTCACGGCTAGGGCAGGAGATCGCACCTACCACAGCCTGGCAGCCTGCTTGTGGGCCAGAATGCTCACTTACTACAAGAATCGACAGGGTCTTCTGAGTCTTGGGCTTCCTGCCCTCCTGCAGATGGGACTTCTGGGCTGGGGTATGGAAAGGTGGGACCCTTAACCTTGTTTCTTTCCCAGACTCCCAATAAAACTTTATGGCATGAAAAAAAAAGAAAGAACGAAAAGAAAGACCAGGCTTTCTACTCCCGGATAGAGTTACAGTCTCAGAAACTCACAGGGGCAGTTCAGCCCTGGCCTGTAGGATCTCTGTGTGTCAGCCTGCATTCAATGACAATGAGCTTCGTTTTGTTTGGTTCAGATCTCAAAGTGCTTTCAGTCTGCACAGATGAAGGGTTAAATATCCGGGAGAGGAGTGTTATGCGGGGTCACACGCAGAAGAGGTGGTAGAAGCAGCCCCCGCAGGGAATGAGGGGTGACGTGGCTGGAGAGAATAATAAAACATATCGGTCTAACCTCTAGAAAGTGGATCCAAATCATGTCAGCGATAAAACACTCCTTTCTGGAATCTTTTGTTGGTCTAATGTGCATTTTAATATTTGTATGCATCAAATCAGTATATTTTAATTACTTATCCATTAATAAGCATTATATTCTACAAGGAAATTAATAGGGAGATCTCCCAGGTACAGCCAGCCCCCAATACGACTGGCCTGCTCAGACTCTGCAGGTCAGTTGGTAACAGCTTGGAATGGTGAAGGCCACCGGCCCCCATGCCCCACTACTATATTTAAACAGTAGTCTAGAAACAGGCATTATCGCTCAGTGATTGTGAAACTGGCGGGTTAGAACCTGAATTCCTTCAATTCTATGGGACCACTTGAAGCCTGTGTATTTAAAATTTCAAACAGTGAGGCAAAGAATCAACTGTTAGGTGTAATACAATTGCATGGTAATGGCTGTTATTATTTAGCAAAATTCTATGTTTTAGTAAAATTCACCCAATTAAAAAAACAAAAAGCAAAATAACACTGCCATTAAGTTGTCATATATTTAAAATTGAAGTAGATTTTTATATTAAAGTTTTATTTATCTTGTTTCGAAACTATAATTATTTAATGTGGTTAACACTACAACAAATCACCA
>NW_022109491.1:25810418-25815444 GCF_000313985.2 Echinops telfairi
AGCTATTTTTTAATAAAAAGGAAGAAGCTGTTGGATTTATGACCACAAGCAACCATCGCTCCGGGGCTTCCGGGAGGGGAAGGCAATGGATGGAAGGAGGCCTAGTGGAGGTAGAGGGAACTCCTAGCAGGCTGTGAGAGCTGGTGGTAGCCTGGACCTGTGGTGTGGGTAGCTGCGGTTCTGTGAGCAAGCAGCTCTCTGCCCCTCTCCTGGGGCAGTCTGGTTTCAACAGCTCAATGGTACAGAATTCACTGGTCCACGGGGCTTCAATTCTGCAGCAACCAATAGAAGGGAGCAGAGTCATCTATAGATGCTGAAAACCACCACACTTTTGTGTTTTGGATTTTTGTTTCCAAAAATGGACCTCTTTCTCTGGGCTCCCGTAAGAATTTGAGTGCACCCATGATAGCGCACTGGTGTGGGTTCATTCAGTAAATACTTATTGAGCATCTGCTAGGTGCCAGGCAGTCTCCTGGAGACAGAATGAACAAGGCAGGGCAAAAAGCTCTGTTGCCTTGGGAGCTGACATAGCTAGGAGATTGGGAGGAGATTGGGAAAAACAAAACATTGTGAACAATGTTGAGGGAATGAGTAATTGGGCCTGGGGACTCAAGACCATTGTCTCAGGAGACCCCAGTTTCAACTAGCATAACACAGTCCACAGTGACAATGTTCTATATCCTACTTTGGTGAGTAGTGGCTGGGGTCTCAAAATCCCACACACTGCCACCGAAGATGCAAATATTGATCTCTTCCCATCCGGAAGGAAGAAGAAGGATGCAAAGTGAAAGACATGGAAACAATGCATCCAATGAACTAATGGATCATGGAAACATCGGTCTCCACATCCCTGAGACCAGACGCACTAGATGGTGCCCTGCTGCCACCACTACCTGCTGTGCAAAGGACCACATTAGACAGTGCTGGATAGAATGTGGGGGTAGGGTAGGGGGGATGTGTGGAGCAGAACTCAAAATCCTAAGAGACCAGACTTACTGGTTGGATAGAGTAAAGGGATCCCCCAGTACTATGGTCCTGAGTCCCCCTTCTGGTCTGAAATTAAACTCCCCCTGTGGTAGAATAAACCATGTAAGATCAAATGGCCACCATTTACCTAATGACTACATTCAGAGGGTCACACAAGATAGAAGAAGGGAGACAGGAAACGGGAGGAAGCAGGATCCATGAGGGTACATTGAGGAAGCTGGCAGGTATGATGAATGAATTGAAATAAAATGTTGAATGTAAAACTGATGATTGACATTAAAATTTTCAATTAAAATCTGTTGTTTAAATCTTCACCTAAATCAATAAAATGTTGTCTTTTTAAAAAAGTAAGCAAAATAGGCTCAGCATGTGACTAAGTGCTCAGTCCTTCAGGGAGCCCCTCTCTCCCCAGATTAAGTCTAGCAGAGGCCACTTTACAGAGCAACTGGCTTCCGTGTGGGATATACTTAAGCCCCAACCTGAGATAACACAATGTCCTTCCATCATATCCTTTTGGTCAAAGTAAGTCATAAAACCAGCCCAGTTTTGAAAGAGCTCTTTTTGGAAGAGGTAGTAATGTCACATTGCAAATGGTATGAAAGGGCAGGATTGTTGTGCATGATCTCATTTATATGACATAAGCAAATACATAGAAACCTAGATTATGAATGGTTACCAAAGGTGGGAGGGAGGAGAAAGGGGGGAGTCCCTTGCTTAGGGGGCATTGTTGTTATATTAATGGTTGGCAGAAAGCTTTGAGAAAGGAGAGTAAGAACAGTTGTGCAACTTGGAGAATGTAATCTCATTTGTAATATACCACCACTTCGGCCTTGTTCTGTTACTTAGAAGCCAGTCTACTTGAACAGCCCACTTTTAAAGCGGGCAGAGAAGGAACTGGGCACCTCCTGTTGAAGGGAGGCATATCAAAGATTACCACAACTTTCGGGCTATCTTCCTGCCTGCAAATTTCCCTCAAGTATGACTCTGATCATGTCACCTTTCAGCTCAGAAACTTTCCCTAGCTGTCTAAAGCCCAGGGACTACTTGCTGGTAAGTCGGCTTCTAAAGCCTAACCACCATTTTGCCCTCTCGCTCTGGCTGCACATAAAAACCCATTGGGTTCCCTCTCTCTGCTCTTGGAGACTTCCCGTTCTCTGAATCTCTCAACACTCCACCGGAGTGCTGGCCCACCTCGGGGACTTGCACTGTTTCCTGGGCCTGGAATGCTCTTCCCCCAGGCCTCTGCACTGATGGCTGCTTCTCATCATGCCAACCCCACCCCATCTCATCATCATCCCATGTCCTGGTCACTCACCACTCCCCAGTCATCTATGACCCTGTTTTATTTTCTTCACAGCACTTACAACTATCTGAAATTATGTCACTTGCTTTGTCGCTGTTTTCTGTTGACCTAGTTCCCTAAGGAGTCTTGGTGGAGCACCGGTTAAGCACTGGGATGCTGACTCCCTCAAAGCTGGCCGTTAGAACTCACTTACTGGTTCTCATAAAAGACTTACTGTACAGTCTAGAAAACGCTTACTTGGGCAGTTCTACCCTGTCAAACGGGGTGGCATCACAGTCCTTGAGGACAGAGAACCTGTCTATCTTGGTCACTGCTGCAACCCCATGAACCTAGTTTCAGTCTCAGTGCCTGGCGCCTAGTATGTGGTCAATACATATTTGTGGAACTAAATGTAATTTCTACGGAATTATCTAAAAGAATTCTACACTGGGAAGATGTATGTTGAAAAAGAAAGGATGAAGATGTCACCTCCCTCCCTGAACCGAACTCCCCACTCCATCTTGTCATCGTTAATGTAGCCTGAGGGGTTCTTCACACTGCTATCCAGTCTATTCAGGCTCCTAGCGACCTCCTGGGAGCTTCCCAGACACCCCCTGTGAATTCCTGAGGTTGTTAGACAGGGGCTTTGGAGGGCCCAGACTCTGCACTTACCAATTCCTCTCTTCTCAGCATCTCTCACAATTCCTGGGAAGCAGTATTAATGTTTGTGGAATGGAAGGATGGATGATTGGATTAGTGGAGAGTGGAGGGAGGGAGGAAGAGAACAGAGGGAGAGTGGATGGACATTTTTCCTTACTGATAGGAGTGGCACTGTATTCTAAAGCAGACAAGCTGGCGATGAATAAGGTCAAGTACAAGTCCCGTACTTTGGAAGTCAGACAGGTGATGATCCTACTGCTTCTAACAGTTACAGAGCCAGTAAGACCTTTGAAAGGCCCTAAGCACTAAACAGATGAGAGTGTCCATCAGGTATCATTTAAGGCAAAACAAATACTAAACGTGGGCAGTTCCAAAACTGTTAATTTCAGAAAGCTTTGATTTTCCCCAGGGCAACTTTTTTGAAACATCAAACCCACACAGGTTCCTTTCCATTTCTCTCATGTTGTTCATGTCTCTGTTATTGATGCTCTACAAACCCACTGGGAAATCTAGCCCCATATAAGGCACATTTATTAGGTGTCAGGGATGTACACTATCTCATTATCTCATCTGTGAATCCCCTCTGAGGGAAGGACTGTATTATCCCCATCTTAAGGATCACCATTAAGGCGATCCTGGAGAAGGCTGGAAATTTGACTCTCAACGACATGAAATTCCTAAGCAATGCGGCCTTCCAGGTTGCAGCTGTAAAGGTTCCGATCGAAAGACCTCCAGAAATCGGAGTGCAATACATTCAGCAGACGAGCAAGAGCCCTGTCCCTTTTAAAGTCACGCACGGTCTCCTACCGAGGAAACTCATTAGCCTCGCAGGAATCTCGGGTAGCAACACACTCCACTCCCCATGGCTTCCACCGAGCTGCACCTCTGCCCTCCCCGAGCCCCACAACCTCCAACTCGGCTTTTAAAAGCCCTCAACACAGAAAGGGTGACCTGCAGCCTGAGGCGTGTGCGCGTCGGTCCCAGACTGTACCCACTGGGCCCCTGAGTAAAGCCACCCTCGAAACTCTAACTCCGACCCCTCCCATCGACCGGGCCCACCGCGCGCGCCATGAAGGTGACCTCCTCCCCAGGAGGAACACGCCCGGCGGTACCCAGGCGGGCACGCACGTGGGAAACGGGCAGTGCGCGCCCCTCCTCCCTGCCACGCGCCTGCGCTATGGCCACGCCCCTTGAACTGGCTCCGCCCCCGTGCTCGCGCACGCTTCTTCCAAGTGCGGGGGGGCTGTGCAAGAGACGCACCCAACCTGGTCGCTTGGTTAGGATCTGGGGTTACAGCACCCACGCATCCCCTAGCCCAGGCTCTGGCCCGAGACTGAAGAGCCAGAGGATCGTTCTGATCCGAACCCCCGGCAAGCAGAAGAGGTCCTCAGCCTTTCGGGGCGCAGAGCCCGGGAGAGAGGGCTAGGACCAAAGTCCGCCACCACGGTCTTTGGAAAGTGGCCGTCATTCTTTCTTTCTCGAGATTGTTGTGGCCGCTCGAACGACATGAAAAGAAACATGAGAAGCGTTGTCCATTGGCTCCACAAGCATTTATTGAGTCCCTAAGGCGCCACGTGTGATCGCTGCCCAAGATGGATCTGTCTCCTTCAGGACTTTGTCTCAAAGACCTTAACCTGAGCCTTGTCCCCACCTCCCCCAATTCGGAGCTGGGCCCATTCGAGAAGACTTCCTCCAAAGCGGGGGGTGGGGGAGGACGGAGGTCCTACCTGCGGGCAAATATACCGGAATAAGCTAATTTTTCAAAGGCAATGCAGGGCGGGGAGAACCTTTAGGAGCCAGATGGGAAGCTCGCCCGACGTTTCCCCCCACCCTCTCCCAAGCCCCTAGCCTAAGAAAAGAAACCGACCTCATCTGTCTCCCCCGCCCGCCGCCCCATCCCAGCGCGAGACCGCCCAACCCCGCAGTCTGAGCCCCGCCCCAGCCCCGCGGCCAGCGATTGGGAGATGCAAATCTCAGGTTCTCTGCCCAGCAACCGGTGACGCGCCGGGTGAGCGCGAGGCGTGGCCCGGCCGCAGCCCAAGCGGGCACCTCGGTGTTTACACGGGGCGGCCCCGCGCGCGCCGCAGCGGCCCGCAG
>NW_022109491.1:25816533-25825096 GCF_000313985.2 Echinops telfairi
CCGCCGCCTCTCCAACCCCGTCGGAGGACGAGGAACCCGAGGAAGAGGAGGAGGAGGGGGCGGTAGCGGAGGAAGGCGAAGAGGAGCCGGTGGCGTCGGGGGAGGAGCCGTTAGGCTTTCTGGCCAGGCTGCCCCCTGGCCCCGCCGGCCTGGACTGCAGTGCCCTGGACCGCGACCCGGACCTGCCGCCCCCATCGGGCACGTCGCACTTCGAGTTCCCGGACTACTGCACCCCTGAGGTTACCGAGATGATCGCCGGGGACTGGCGTCCGTCCAGCATCGCCGACCTGGTTTTCACCTACTGAGCCCACCGTCAGCGGGGCGCGTACGCCCCCAAACCAGCTGTTTACATACAGGAATCAGGTATTGGGGCCCCTCGGAGGCCGAGGCTGGCACCCCATCTCCCGCGCAGCCTCCATCCCCCTCCTAGACGTGCCCATCCCCCCGCAGATCCAGACATGCCCCTCCCCCGCAGACACACCCCAAGGCTGCCCAGCCCCCACCCCTTCTCTAACATTAATGCTCCTCCCCACCTTGCCCCATCCCGCACAGCCACCAGCAGCCAGCCCCCCTCCGATACACCTCCAGCCCTCTCCTTGGAACCTGCACCCTTCCCCCACTTTGCACACGCCCCTCCTCGTGGCCGGAGGACACGCCCCCCCCAGCTCCCGAATCCCTCCGCTTTTGCCTCGCCCGCTCCACACATTCAGTTTTGGGGGCGCTGCGGCTGGGCGGCCCCGCGCTCTCCTCCCATTCCCGCCCTCCTGCTGGAGGGGGAGGGGCGCGCTGCTCCCCGGGTCAGGCCCCGCCCCCTCCTCGCGCATGCTTAATGCTTCTGGGGAGGAGGGGGCTGATCCTAGCCCGAGCTGCCCGCCTCGGCCCCCAGCTTCGTAAAGAAGCGTGGACGGACGGGGACGGGCATGGAGAGCCTTCCTGAGAAATCCTTTGATCTGGGAGCCACGCCACTTCCTCGCCAGCCAACCGCGGAGGGGGGGGGGGGGGGGGGCACTGCCTTATTGGGAGGAGCACTTGGAAGGGGAGAAAGAGACCATTTGGTCTGCTGGGGTGGTTTCGTCTCCCAAGTGGCCCAGCTCTGCACCGCTCCCCTACTGCGTGACCGCCCCCACATCCAATTTTGCCCCAGAGACTTCTTTCCCCACCTGGGAGTCGAGGGTAGGAGCTTTCTCTGGAAGCCCACCAAGAGGAAGGGGCTGGCTGCCCAAGAGAACCCAGAACCAAGACCTCTACCAGACTGTTGGTTGCCAGGTCCCCTGATCCTCCCTCTTCTCTGGAGAAACGCCCTATCACTTCAGGGTACCCTCCCAGCTGGGGCCCCTCCCTAGGCCCCCTCCCCATACTCACCGCCGCAGTCTTCAGTGGGAGAAGCGGGCACTTTGGTGCTAAGGGGCGGAGACTGAGTTCTAACATATGAGCTGGCAGGACGAGCCAGGTTGCCACTGCTGGCTTGCGAGGGGACCATCGCTGGAGCCGGCGACGTGGAGCCGGTGCAGTCAGAGCAGTGGGGGTGGACCGTTGGCACCGCAATGCTTCCACGTGAGAAAATGGGGGTAGGAGGAAATGGTGTCCACCTCAGGGTGCCCTCAGGACCCTGCCCCTGTTGCCCTTCATTTACTCCAGCTAACTCCTTGCTGAAGCCCCGCCCCTCCGGCCTCCCCATGCCCCCTCTGCCCTCACTACCTGTATCTCACCGGCCGTGTGTTCACCCCACCGCGGGGTGCTGCACACACTCATTCACACACACAAATCTCAGGAACAAACGGTCCCAGAGTCCTCCGGGACCCCTGCCCAGGGTCTCTGCAGGTCTCTGCCTCACACGTTCCCGTCGCTGACAAAGCCACCAGCTGCCTCCTTTAAGCTTGGTGCTCTGGCTCTGGGCCTTTTCTTGCGCGCGTGCTCTCTCTCTCTCTCTCTCTTTTTAAGAAAAAGCAAAACAAAAAAGACAATGAAAAAAAAATGTCATGTGAGTGAAGAGGTGTCGCTGTCTGTGGTCTTAGAGAACTAGTCTCGTAGCAGAGGGGAGGGGTCCCTCCTTCTGGGGCACTGGCACCCACCCAGCAGAACTTGCGCCAGTCTGATGCCAGGACTGAATAAAATGTATTTGCCCCGACCTTTCCCTGTGGCTCTACATGTCTGTGCATTTCCTCACTGCTCCTCCACTGTTTGCCAATTTCAAATTCAGACGATTGAGCTCGATGCCAGCCCTGTGCAAGAAGAACTGGGTGTCCCAGGCTAAAGCCCTTGGTCCTTCCAACCTCAGGCTCCTCCATTTAGAACCCCCTGGTTCTTCATTTAGGATGGAAAACCCATTCCTTCAGGGGCTGGGCTGGACACTGGCTTCATGAGTCAATTCAAAGTGGTGACCCACCACCTCCCAGTTGTGACTCTGTAGGAAGTCCAGGGTGACCCAGATGGTCAGTTTTTCAAGAGAAACTGGAAATCTGGTTGCTTTGTTGGATCAATCTGAAGTTTAAAATGAAAGCTGGCTTGAAGATCATTAAACGCCAGTGATCCCTCTTGTGTGAGACAGGTGTGCAGGTAGCTCTGGTCCAAGGTGGCCAGCTCAACCTTGCTCTCGGTGAGGATTACAAAGCAAGATTTGCACACACGCGGTCTCTGTCCATAGCCCAGCTTCACTGTGGAGCACCTGTGTGACCTGGCCCTTCGGCATCTGTAAAAGGGGAAGGTAATACAGAGTATCTACATCATGGCCGGGAGATGAGGTTTGAAGCAAGCAGCCTTTAGGTTGGGCTCCATAAAGTGCATTAATCCATGGTCCCAAGAAGGAAACTGGTTCAGGAGGGTCACACGACTTGGAGGAGGACATGTAAGCAACCCAGATCAGAGGCAGGTCCCTGAATCCCAGTGGGTTTTGTGCAGTATCATTTCAGGATGCTGCCTGGTCCTCCCCCTGTGGGCAGCACAGACCCTCAGCTTGGGTAATGGGGATAGGTCCCAATGCCTGGCACAGACCTCAGGGTCTGTCACAGCTGCAAGAAAAACCACCTGGCCACAAGTTAGATCCTGCCAGGGCAGCCTGAATCTCATGTCTGAGGTGGGCTATAAAGACCTGGCTATTCCCTAGGGTTTTTTTAAATTTCCTGAAGGGTTAAGAAAGAGTAATATCTTCCCCTTCATTGCTCCTCTACCCAATCCATCAAGTTCCTAAACATGAACAAATCCCCTACAAGAGCCAAGGCTCTTCTGGAAAGGGTCTTTGGGGGCTGGGATTTCCATAGAAACTTTAAAGGGGGGCTCTAGCTGCTTTGGAGCTGGAAGCCTACAGAGATCGGGGCTGGAAGTGGAGGAAGTACAATTGCTTCTCCTTGATGGGTCTGTTTGGAAGCAAGATGGCAAACCCTTTAGAAAGGCACCCATGCGAAGGTTGAGAAGTATAGGCAGTGCGTAGATTCTAGCTGTCCGCTCCTCTCAGGGTCTGCCGCAGCTGCAGAAAGCCACCGAGCCAGTCATTAGGGCTTCCCAGGACAGCCAGAATCTCTTACCTGAAGTAAGGTTTAAGGGCTTGGCCATTTCCTCGCTGTTTCAGCCCAACTTGGGACAGAGGCAGACTGCTCACCGCAGGGCTCCACAGTGTGACCAGCAGGTATGGATGGCTTTCTCCTCGGCCCAAACCTGCTTGCTCCTTCTTTCCACAGGTGTTCATCCCTAATAAACATCTTTACATCCCAAATTTGGTCTCAGTGTCTGCTTCTGAACTCAAGTATATACGCAAGCTTCTGAGCTCAGGTATGCAACTGGAGGGTGCCAGGGGCTGGGGGTCACTGCGTTGGTCACCTTGGATGCCCTCAACCTCTGGGGAGTCTTCCTTCGCCCAATACCACAGGCTCCATCTGTGAGGCTGCACCCCTTCCCTGTCTGCAAAGCAGTTGGCACCAACTAGGACATCGGTTCTCAACCTGTGGGTCTCGACCCCTTCACAGGGGTCGCCTGATTCCTAACAGTAACAAAATGACAGTTGTGAAGTAGCAATGAAAATGATCTTATGGTTGGAGGATCACAACATGAACTATTAAAGGGTCGTGCATTAAGAAGGTTGGGAACCACTGAACTAGGAACTCCAGCTCTGCCAGCAAGTCATTCCAGAGCTTCTATTCTCTCCAGGCATGCAGTTTGAACTTGCAGTCCCCTCCCTGGTCACAGGCCTGGGAAGGAGGTTTATCTGTGTACTTGACCAGAGTGCCCTGTGGGAGGGAGGCAGGATAACATGCCGGATTGAGTGATAGATTGTTCCAGAGCACTAGGATTTGGGGCAGGCCTGTTTCCCTATGTAAAGTTGGCGGGGTGGGGGTGGGGTGGGGGGGCCAGTGTCGAAGTAAAAGTAGAAGGGAAACCTCTTTTTTTTAATTGGTTCCTTCCATTTCAGATTCTGACCAGGGGAAGGTGGGAAAGTGGGGCAGGGAAGAAGGGGGTTGGGGAGGACCTGCAAATGGATTTGCTGGGGACACCTAGTGGTTGGAACAGGCCCAGGGTCCTGGCATGTAAAGGTTGGGGTGGTGAGCCCGGCTCACTCCAATCCTGTGGACATTGCCTCCTCCCTGGGTCCGTCCCTTGCCTGGGCGATGCTGTAACCCTCTTGGTTCAAGGCTTCACAGGTAATCACACACAAATGTGCTGGCGTTCTGTGGCTGCATAACAAGTTGCCATTCAGCAGCCCAAGGGATCTGGTTAAACTAGAAAACTGCGACGCTCCTCTGCTCAAAAGCTTCCCGTGGCTGCAATCTCACTCAAAAATCCAAGCTTTCAACAAAATTTTTTTTTCAAAGTCCAAGCCTTCAGCATGGTCTGTGAAGCCCTATTGGAACGAGCCTGGCCCATCTCCAATTGCCCTTTCTTCTTTCTCCCCTGCTGCTGCCCCACTTGTCTTTACTGGTCTTCCTCCTGGACAAGCACCCTCTCTTCAGCTCCTGTGCACCTGCTGTTCCCTCTGCCTGGAATGCCCTTCTAGATAACCACGTGCTTCGTGTCCATCAGATCTTTCAGGTCTAGGGTGGCCACCTCCAAGAGTTTTCCCCTGACTCTCCTGTGCACGTTATCAGCGCCCCCTTTTGACATGCTCCCTTTCCTTGGCTTTATTTGTCATCAGAGCATTTCTCCCTCCCTGGCATTTCAGGTTTGTTGTTTCTAGTTTGCCTTGGTCCCTCGGGTGAGTAGGCAAGCTTCATAATGAAGGGCTGGCCTCTGCTCATTCAGTCACCCATCCCTGCATCAAACAGTCCCAAGGGCTCTGCTTTTCCTCATGCTAGACACTGGGTATGAAAGACAGACAGACAACCTCGCTGCCATCAAGTCAATTCCAGCTCATAGTGACCCTATAGGATGGGGTAGAGCTGACCCTGTGGGTTTCCATGACTGTTACTTGTTACAGGAGTCGTGTGTTAGGCCAGGGTTAGGGTTAGGGTGACACTCATATGTATTAGAGCTTTATTCCAAAGAGTAATTGTCTATTAAGAAAACCGCAGCCCAGTCCAGATCAAGTCCCTAAGTCCGATATTGGCCCATGAGTCCAATACTAGTCCAAAAATCCCTCTTCAGACTCACGCAGCACATGCAATGATGCAAAAATGCAGGAAGATCAGAGGCCAGTGGGTGCAAAGTTTTGTGGATCCAGTGGCGGTGGAAGCATCTCCAGGGCTATCGCAGGTCTCAGCATGGCTCCACATGCTTATCAACAGGAAAGTAAAACCAGAGAGCTCGTCTGTGGCCCACCTCAAGGAAGAAAGAGGGAGGACAGCTTCAGAAAGCCATCCAATCAAGCCGGGACCTGATTGACAGTCTAAACTCCACCCACGTGTTCCTACTGGGGCCATGCTGACACAGGAAACCTCACTATCACAAGTAGAAAGCCCCATTTTTCTCCCTGCAGATTGGCTGGTAGCTTTGAACTGCTGACCTTGATATTAGCCCAACTTGTAACCACTGCACCATCCAGGCTCCTTAATCACTGAATATAAAAGGTGGAAAAGACAGACCTGGTCTGTTCGGACCTCACAGGTCTGAAGAGAACAACACATAAACAGGAATGGACAGGCTATGGCTATGTCCCCAAGCCCCAGTAGACTGATGGTTTTAGACCATAGCTACACCTTCTTTGACATGCCTCCCATCCATTCCCTTCCCCTTAAATCTGGGCTGGCCTTTCTTATGCACTTACCATCAATAGGAGGTCATGGAGGTGATGGCTGGAGAGTTTCCAAAGCTAGGTCACTTTGAACCATCATGTAAGAGGTCCAGATGACCCAAGATCATTAAGCCACATGGACAGATGGTCTGGGGTGCTTCCGTAGATAGGCTCCGCCTAGGCCTCTGACACATGGCTTTGCTCTAGTTGGGAAATCTGAGGGTCTTTGTCAGAGGAAACCAGCTTCCAACAACCAAAGGGCCAGTAGGCACAATTGTACGGTGATAATGTATACAGATTATAGTAAAGTCAGAGGGTAAGAAAGCTCCTCTTGATGGTCCATGTGGAACTGGGAGAAGTGATGGAGAACCTTTACTATCTTGGGACATTTACAGGTAGCCATAAGACATGCATATTCAGTAGTTACATGCATCACAAGGTGGGTGGTATCTCCATTAAGGTCCCTGAGCTCATAGGTGAAGAAATCAAATACCTGTATTGGGGGAAACTATGAGGGGGGTTGGGTGACATGGCGGTGGGAAGAGAAAAGGATGTCTGCTTCTCTAGGGAGATATCATCAACCATGTGCTTGTAAGAGGTAACTTTAAGGTAGCACTATTATGGGATGGTATAGTGGGGAACAATATTAATTATGGGAATGTGATTGGGACTTACCTCCAACTCACAAGGGTGAAGGCCTCCCAGAACCCCAGCCCACCAGGCTTCTTAATATATGAGAATAAAAAATTCATCGAGGGGTGGGGTGGAGAAGAAAAAAAAAAAGATTCGTCTGTGTACACTCTTCCTGTTCTCTGCTCCCCACAGATCTGTGGCTAGTCATCTCGCCTCCTGAAGGTGAAGTTTCCCCTTTTATACCTTGACATGGTTGGATTAGGAGCCTTTAAAAAATTGTCCAATCTGGTATGCAATAAGTCTCACACATTTTAGACGTGATCAGGTGAGACCAGTCCCTGGAAAAGGACATTCTACGAAGTGGCGAATAAGAGCCCCTTGATGAACTGGATCAGCGCAGTGGCTCCAACAGTGGGCTCAAGATCCATTGTGAGGATAACACAGGAGCAGGTGGAGTTCGTTCCACTGTTCGCAGGGTCGCTATGAGTCAGAGCCAATTGGTCGGCGCCCAACAACAGCATGGAAAGGTGTTCGATGTTGCTAATCAAACCTACCTGTCTTCTGGCGTCCAGATTGCCTAGCAGTGGATGCCAACCCTCTCCCTCATCCTTGGGGGTTTCTTAGCAACCCCATTTCTCATCATCGGCTGTTTTCAGGATTTCCTTTTAACTAAAAGTCAAGCTCTCTTTCTCTTTCAAACCCACTCACACACACACACCCCAAAAAACCCCAATAAAACAAAAATCTGAGCCTTTGGAGATCCAGATAGTGATGGATTCAAACCTGGAGTGCAAAGAGACCTGGTGTGAGGTCAGTGAGGGGGTTTGCTAACTGACTTGAAGAAGCCACCTGATGGGCTTGTAGCTACTGGACAGGTTTTTTTCCCCTCTTCTCCTGTCTGTATTGGTTCCAGTGCTGAATTTATTCACTTATTTGATCAATGTTGAGCACCTAATATCTGCCAGGCACTGTCTTAGGCACTGGGGACCAATGAGCAAAATAGACACTGTCTCTGTCCTCATGAGCATTATGTGCTGGTCTTTGTCAGAGGAAACACACAATAAGTAAGCAGATACAGTAAATCCAAGAAGTATACACAAGATGTCATGTGGTGAAGGGAAGAAAGTGTGGAGGAGGGATTACTGTTTCAGATGAAGTGTTTATACTAGTCAGGTAGATGAGGGGAGCTGGGGGAGGAAGGGGAAGACAGTGTGGCTGCTCCCCTCCTTCCCAGTCTCCTGTCAGTGGTCAATGGATAGAATATCAACTTCCTGTCGGAAGAACCCCTGGTCCTGGCTCTGCTCCCCTAGCCCAGCTCCCTTTCCGGGTCAAGGGGACTGATCCTTCAAAGGGCTAATAACGCCCAGGGGATGCAGAAAAGTGAGGGGGCACCCGGAGGGGAGGGGGGGCGCTTTAGGGAGTCACATGCTCTGAAAACTAGAGAGAGGGAGGGGTGGTCTTCCAGCGCCCCTCCTGCCCAAGGAGATTTTTGAAAGAAGGGAGTCTGTGAAGGCAGTAGGTGCTTCGCTTCTCGATCCAGCTGGGGGCTCTTTGTCCTTAGGGAGGGAGACCCGGAGAGAGACGAAGGCTTGGTGCAGAAAAGAATCTTCATTGAAGAGGCCGGTGGGAAGGAGTTCCGGGACCCCGGTTCTTGGTGGGGGTCTTCAGGAGGGGGCCTGGAGTCTGAGTAAGGGGAGGGAACTCCGGGAGGGGAAAGGGACTTGGGGAGCTGCAGGGGCACGAGAGGCAACCTGCAAAGGCGGCCCCCGTGGC
>NW_022109491.1:25826178-25828177 GCF_000313985.2 Echinops telfairi
GAGGTTCCGGGAGCAGCCCCGGCGCCATCCATTCTCCCAACCCCGGCCCCCCGCCCTGAGCCCTCCAGGGTCGCCCCGCCCTCTCCCTGAGGCCCCTCCTGCTCCCCGCCGTGCTTCTCTCGCTTTCGCGAGAGCAAGTTCAGTCTTATATTTTAACCCTTATCCTGATTCCTCCCCAGAATTGTGGGTGAGGGGATTATGGGAGAGCTTCGATTTATGGGCAGGCTTTGTCCACAGCATTCACGTGTGTTTGTGTGGATCCACGCGGCCTCCAAGAAACCCCCTCAATACACTGTAAAGGGGGGTTTGCCTTTTGTGCGCGTGGCTGGTGTGTGTGTGTGTGTGTGTGTGTGTGTGTGTGCGCGCTTGCACCTTCTCCTGTGTCTTTGTGCTGTGTTTGTCTATGTTTCGTGCTGGCATGTCTGTGTGTCTCTGGGTGGTGAGTGTGTGTTTCCTTGCAGTGCTGTGTGCATGTGTATGCTGTGTGGGCTCTAAGTCATTTCTGGAGAAGATCTGAGGGTCACATATGATTGGAAGCAAGGGGGCCTAGAGATCTTTCTTATCCTGTCGAGCAAGCGCATGATTTTATTTCAGTGGAAACTGCTCAAGGGGGCTGAGGACACGTGTGTGGGAGGGGATGGGGGGAAGCACCCCAGCACCTCCTCGACTTTATTTTAATGGTGTTGAAAATATACACAACACAACATATGCCAAGTCCGCAGTGACTACATGTGTAATTCTGTGACATTGATCACATCCCACAGATTGTGCATTCTTTCATTTTATTGATATTAATAAACCATTTTATTGGGGGCTCTTACAGCTCTTATCACAATCCAGTCATCAATTGTATCAAGCACATTTGTATATAAGTTGCCATCATCATTTCCAAAACCTTTTCTTTCTACTTGAGCCCTTGGTATCAGCTCCTCTTTTTACCCTTCCCTCCCCCACCCGCCTTCCCTCCACACATTCTTGGTGCCTTTTTCCAAATGATTCCACCACGGTTAGCATAAACTCTCTGCCCCCGAAGCCCACCAGACTGCCTGTCTCCCTGCCACCCCAAAAGCAAAAGGTCCCCCTTCCCAGCTCCCACCCACCCCTCAAACTCCAGACTCACTCCCTTTGAGTCACCTCTGACCCTCAGTGACCCTCTGGACAGAGTAGAACTGCCTCTGTGGGTTTTTTGAGGTTGTCAATCTGGATGGGAGCAGAAAGCCTCATTCCCCTCCCCCACCCCGCCCCCTGCCTCTGAGGGGTGCTGACAACAGGTTCTACCGGTGGAGCTTATGGTTCCCAGCCCAGCACATACCCCACTGCCCCCCTAGGCTCTTAGCCACACATGACCTTTGGTTTCTGTGGATTTGCATATTTCACAGAGGCAGGATTGTGGGGTGTTTGCCTTTTGGTGTCTGGCCGACCCCTCTCAGCCTGCTGTTTTTAAGGGTCAGCCATGCTGGGGTGTGTCAGGACTGTATTTCTCTGGATGGCTGAGCAGTATTCTGTGTGTGTGTGTGTGTGTGTGTTTCCTTTTGTCTGTCTGTCATCTGTTTATTTCTGGTGTTCCCCCCTTGGGGAACCTGGTTGTGAAAGAGCTGTGCTGTTGGCTTGGGTTCTGACTCTTGGCTGGGTGTGCTTGCACAAGGACCTTCTATTCTTGAGCTTCCTCTCCCTCCATGCGTGACCAGAGAGAGGAGCTCTCAGAGGAGTTTCTGTAAGAAAGCAAACAGTCCTGGAGCCTAAGAACCCCTAATCCCAAGGACACCTGCCGTTCACCTCCTGTGGGATGAAATCCCTTGGGACTTGGAGGTTAGCTTTGTCTTCAAGGGCAACCTAGGGAAGGGCCTTCTAGGGCTTTGGGGCTTCAGAGCCCTGACTGATCGGACAACTGTCAGCTGGGCCAGTTCTCTCCAGGAAGGGCCTTGAATGGATGGGGGTGAGGGTGGGGGTGGGGGGGTATCTTTGAGTAGCATGAGGCTGAAGATCTTTTTTTTTTTTT
>NW_022109491.1:25830644-25832111 GCF_000313985.2 Echinops telfairi
TTGGGCTGCTAATCACAAGGTTAGCAGTTTGCGCCCTCCAGACAGTCCGCGTGAGAAAGATGTGGCTTTGTACTCTCATCAACAGCTACAGTCTCGGAACCCACGGGGACAGTTCTGCCCTGCCCTATAGGGTTGCTATGAGTCAGAATGGGCTTGATAGATACGTGATAGGTAGATAGACACCTATATGTAGAGATACCTACACTGGCCAGCTGTTGAGTCAAGCACTTCAATGCATTGGTTCATTGGCAGTGTGCTGAGGGAAAGACAGGTCGGGGTTCCAGAAGGCCAGGATGTGCTATGAGCATTTGGTGTTGAGAAGTGAGTAGGGGGACCTGGGTGGGGGACCTTGGGCAGCTGTCACTGACGCCTCCCCTGTCACCTGCAGCCAGGGATCCATGATGCTGAGCTGTGATCGTTCCTGGCGCTGTAGCCGTAGCCCCGAAGTGGAAGATGGCAAGTGGTATGGGGTGCGATCGTATGTCCACCTCTTTTATGAAGACTGTATGGGTGCTGCCCTCAGCAAGGATCCTGAGGGGCCCGCGGTCCTGTGCCCACGCCGCCGACCCTGGCCCTCGCTGTGCTGGAAGGTAAGGTCGGAGGAAGAGCAACACCTTTGGCTTCCCAGAGGTGATGGGACTGAATGGAAGCTCAGAGGAGTGAAAGGAAAGGCAGGGAGCAATTTGGAGTCTTGCAGAAACCCCAACTCCCACAGCTTGAAAAAGGGAAAGTGCTATGCATTCGATAGACGAGACCACAGACTGAGGGGCTGAGGGCCCAGTTTGTCCCAGGCCTTCAAACCGTCACCCTGAGGAGGTCTCAAAGTTTCCCTTCGCTTTCAGATTACCCATGGCACCCACTCCCTGTGGCCCACTCTCAGCCGCAAGTGCTTCCGTCCTGTTCCCTGACTGATTTTTACCACGCTGGCTCTAGACCTCCACGTCATGCACCAGCAGGGTAGTTCCTTCGGAAAAGAGACAATGCTTCTCGTTCCCAGAAGTTCTAGCAAACATCCCATGAGTTCTGACCAGGCCACTTGCCCATCCATGAGCCAGTGACCATGGCTGGGTGCTGGTGTACACTGACTGGCTCAGGGAGAATGACGAGGCCTAGTTGTTGTTGTTGTTGTTGTTGTTAGTTCCAACTCATAGAAACCCTCTGTGCAACAGAACACCTCCCGGTCCTGCACCATCCTCACAATTGTTCTTATCTTTGAGCCCATTGCTGCAGCCACTGTGCCAGTCTGTCTTGTTAAGGGTCTTCCTCTCTCTCACTGGCCTTCTGTGGCATCAAGGACATGATGTCCTTTTCCAGGGTCCTGATGACCTGACCAAATACAGGAGATGAACTCTCACCATCCTCTCTTGAAGGAGCATTCTGGCTGTACTTCTCCCAAGACAGCTTTTTCTTTGCCAACACCATCCTTCAAAAGCACCATTCTTCTCGAGTCCTCCTTATTCAATATCC
>NW_022109491.1:25832265-25837736 GCF_000313985.2 Echinops telfairi
AAAAATATAAAGAGGTCTCATGCAGCAGATCGGCCCAAGGCAATATGTTTTTTGCTTCCTTTCTTTTCATTTGCTCCCTGCCAACGTCATCTCACTTCCTGATTGCTGCTTCCATGAGCATTGATTCTGGATCTAAGTCAGTTTAATCCTTGGTGACTTCATTCTGTCTTTCTTTACACGTGGGTAAAGGTGTGGCGAGGGTGGTGAGCCAAGTCTCTATAATGGGCACAGCTCTTTGCTAAACCTTGTAGGAGATAGAGGCATAGGGTGAGGTGCCAACCCAGGCAGAGTGAATACCAATCTCAGACCAGGTATGCAGAGAATGCCAGGAGAGGAAATTACCTTTGCCCGGAGAGCCAGAGGACACATCCAAGATGAGGTGAGCATGTAGATCAAATTTTGTGAGCATTTTCTCATTGTGAGGTCATGTTCTCTTGTGAGGGAGTCCTGGTGGCATAGTGGTTATGTGTTGGGCATCTAACTGCAAAGTCAGCAGTTCAAAACCACCCTCTGCTCCGAGGGAGAAAGAGGAGGCTTTCTACTCCCATAGCGAGTTACAGTTTTGGAAACCCTACCCTGTCCTGTAGGGTTACTATGAGTTGGAATTGTCTCCATGGCTTTGAGTGAGTTCTCTCGGGGACACAGAATTTAAGAAGACACGGTCTTCTTGTTTTGAGCTCTTGAAGCACTGCTAGCTGTGGCTCATTTAGTAATTCAGCAAACACTTCCCACATGGCTGCACTGGATGTGTTGGTAGCAGTATGCTAGGCAGTAGCCACTGCCTTCGACTCAATTCTGACTCATAGCAACCCTAGACAGGGTTTCCAAGGCTATCTAGCTTTAAGGGAGCAGAGAGCCTCATCTTTCTCCCATAAATTGACTGTTGGGTTCGAACCGCTGACCTAGTGGTTAACAGCCCAAGATTTTAACTCACTGCACTGTAGAGTGAGCCAAATAGTACAGCTCAGGGGCTGTCAGACCTTAGATTTAAGAAACATATAAAAACAGACTGATGTTTAAGAAACTAACTCCAAACCTGTTGTCATCAAGTCAATATCAACCCACAGTGACCCTGTGGGACAAAGTGGCACTGCCCTATAGAATGTCCCAGTCTGTGATCTTTCTCCTGGAAACCTGCCACACTTGTCTCCCAGGGAGCAGCTGGTGGAGTTGAACTGCCAACCTTGAAGTTAGCAGCTTCCTGCTTTCACCATAGCCCCACCAGGACGTCTCTTCATTTCTCTGTTGTGAGGTCGCCATTGGGTCAGTTCTGACTCCCAGCGGCCCTGTGGACAACAGAAGGAAGTGCTGCCCAACCCTGCCCCAGCCACACAATTGCTCTGATGTGGGAGCTCAACGTTGTCGCCACTGGGTCAATCCATCTTGTGGCAGATCTTGCTTTTTTCCGCTGCCCTTCTGCTTTACCGAGCATGATGTCCTTCTCCAAGGACCGGTCTCTCCTGACAACCTTAGGTCCAAAGTTATGTCTGAAGCAGGTGAGTCAAAGTCTCGCTATCCTTGCCTCTAAGGAGCATTCTGACAGTACTTCTTCTAAAACAGGTTTGTTTGTCCTTTGGGTGATCCGTGGTACTTTCAATATTCTTTGCCAACACCCATAATTCAAATGCAATGACTCTTCACTCTTTTTTATTCAATATCCAACTTTCCCCTGAGGATGAGATGATTGAAAATCCCATGGCCTGAGTCAGATGCACCTTAAGTCCTCAAAGTCGCATCCTTGCTTCTCAAAATGCTTTAAAGAGGTCTTGGGCAGCCGACTGACCCAGCGCAGCGCATCATTTCTCTAGGAACCAAAACACACATCAGCGTGCGCCCCCCCCTCCCCCCCCAGTGAAGGTACTAAAGACTGGCTTTGCAGGAGGTGGGGTGGGTGGGGGTGGGTATCCCGGAAGACTTCCTTAAGGAGGTGGAGTTTCAGGTAAGATCTGAGGACCATGTGGATATTAACAGAGACAACGAAGGTTGGTAGGACACGGGGATTAGATGAGGCCCAAATCATACAAGAGGGGACTCAGGGTGGGCAGGAGAAAGCCAGTGCTGGGTGGGGGCTAGGAAGGAAATTAATCAGGAAACTTTAAGAATCCAAATAGAATATGGCTGTTTGTGCTCCGGAATGGGTCACTTAGGCCCCAGCTGGTGTGTCCTGTACAGGAGCCCTGGTGGGTGGCATAGTTGTTAAGCCTTGGGCTGTGTATTAGTCTAGGTACTTTGGAGAAACAAATCCACAGCAACTCATGTATAAGAGAGAGTTTTATGCAAAGAAAATGTGCATCACGAAAACATCCCAACCCAATGCTGCCCAAGCCCACAAGTCCAACATTAACCCATACCCAACACCAGTCCGCAAAGTCCTTCACCTCACAAAACAGAGGCAATAATGCCCACTGCAGGAGGAAAGCTGAGACAGTGAACGTGTAAGCATCTCAGCACTGGCAGGGGTCTCCACATGGCTGCTCCAGCACCCAGGGCTGCATCGGGATAGATCCATGCGGCTTCTCCTTGGGGATGTCTTGTAGGATGTCAATCTTGCAAGCTGAAGCAGGAAGCTGCTAAGGCAGCTGCATCCTGGTGCGACCATCACAAAACAAGAGACCCGAGAACTAGAAAGGCGAGGCTTCACCACCCATTTATCCCTCCGCCTTTCAACCAGACCCACATGTGATTATCGGCCAGGCTGGCACAATTAACTAACTCAGGCTGCGACCCAAAAAGTTAGAGTTCAAAGCCACCAGCTCCAAGTCTAGGGTCGCTATGAGTCGGAATTGGCTCAATGGCAGTGAGGTTGGTTTGGTTTGAGTGTGTTCTGTGATTCCTACCTCTTAAGGCTGCACCAAGAGGTGACCTTTCAATCCCATTGGGATTCAAGGTGCGTCTGGCCAGGAGGCCCAGGCTGACCCTGACTACTCCCTGGTCTATTTCTCTCCAGATCAGCTTGTCCTCAGGGACCCTGCTCCTGCTGCTGGGTGCGGCGGCCCTGACCACTGGCTATGCAGTGCCCCCCAAACTGGAGGGCATCGGTGAGGGTGAGCTCCTGGTATTAGACCAACGGGCAGCCGACTACAACCGATCCCTGAGCACCTGCCGCCTGGCAGGCACGGTGCTCTGTGCAGCGGCCGGCGCCCTGCTGGCCATCTGCCTGTGCTGGGCCTTGACGAGCTGGCTGAGCCGGGACTTCAAGGCAGAACCCTGGGACATCGACACGCCTGGCCAGGTGGAAGTCTTTGGGAACGAGCCTGAGCAACAGCTGTCCCCGCTCTTCCGAGATGCCAGCAACCAGTCATGGTTCTCCCCAAACACCAGCCCCTTTGGGCCGTCCTCTGTGCAGACCATCCAGCCTGGACGGGACTCCTGAGCTGCCCGCTCGGCCAGAGGAGGAGCTGGCTGAAGGGTCAGGGCTCTTCTTCCACGCCACAGCCGCCTTCCCATGGTCACCCCAACTTCCTCTCTCAGCTGGGCCTCTGAAAGGCCTGATTCCCGGTCAGGAAGTCTGGAGACCGAATTTCCCAGTTCTAGAGCTCATCCAAGATGCTAGTCTTCCCCACATCCTCTTAAAAGGTACCCCCTGCCTTTCTCAAGGCCATACAGGGGGACAGAAAACATCTTCCATTTGGACCCCAAATTCCCACCATGTGACCTTGGACAGGTCCCTCATGTCCCTCACTCTCAGACCCTCAGTTCCTACCTCGGTCCTAAGAGGGGCTCAGACCCTATGTGCTCCCTCCATGGGCAAGGGTCAGGGGTGGAGCAAGGGGCCTTTCTCTTTCTCCCAGAATGCCTCAGATGGGCCGGAAGGTACTCCCCACACCTTGCCCTCCAGGACCATGTGAAACACCCCAAGTCATCCCCCACAGCATGTTCTCTAGGTGCGCATGTCCCCAGCATGCCAGAATCCATCCTATCGGGGATAGTTATTGGCCCCAGATTACAGATACGGGGGTGGGGTGCGATGTGTGTGCTTAGAAGTGAAGCGTCCAACTTCATGCTACCAGGCAGGCTGCAGGGAAGCAACTCCACATCTGCAGACCCTGGGTCAACTCTAGGTGCAGGTTTGGCCCAGAGAGCTTGGACAAGATTTTCGACCTGGATTTAAATGTGTCTGTAAGAGCTGGAAGGCAGGAGAACTGGGATGGCTTTGCGCTCCCCCCACCCCCTTTCACTCACAAACACGTCGGCCCAGACTGACAACTAAAGAGCCCTCGCAGGAGCTGATTAAACACCTCTCCAGCCTGTAGGCTCCTGGCCAGAGGCACTACATCCTCTCTACCTCTAGAGGGAGCGCCAAGCCAGCGGAAGAGGTGCGCTCAGGACCTTCCTCCCCAGCCCCCTCCGCTCCCCGCCCGCTGGAAGGGTCCTCAATCCCCTTCTGGCCAGGCGGTACCGCCCTTGGGCCCCTTGCCCCTCCTCTCCATGCCCACTCCCCGTTCAATAAACCGTTGGGATGGATGTTGGTGCCGTGTTGCTTCTTTTCTCTGTGCCGGGCACTTACATCGTCAGTTTCATTAGCCATAGCCCTTTCAGAAAGGGATTCATCTTATTTTCGGAGTTCTTGGATAGAGCAAACAGTTAGTGCTTGGCTACAAGCTGAAAGGTTGGCTGTTCACCGCCATCCAGAGACCCCTCGGATGAACACATTCACTGCCATCAAGTCAATGCTGACTCAGAGTGCCCCCTGTGGGTTTCCAAAATTGTAACTGAGTAGAAAGCCCCGGCTTTCGGTTTCGAACTGGCAACCTAAACGATCGCAGAGCGTTCGGATCACAGTCACAGAACCAGTACACCACCAGGGCTGATAGCCCCACTCAGATCAGAGGCCTAGAAATCCTCTTTCAAAAACCCACCCGCTTGGGAAACCCACG
The DNA here is from genome assembly GCF_000313985.2 of Echinops telfairi. NCBI lineage: Eukaryota > Metazoa > Chordata > Mammalia > Afrosoricida > Tenrecidae > Echinops > Echinops telfairi. The sequence goes on from NW_022109491.1 coordinate 25,837,143, forward strand.
TGCAACACAGACAGCCTCCTTCCGCTGCAAAGGGGCGCCACTATCTGATGAATTTCACTTATGTTGAGTTTTATGCGAGACGTTAACAATACATAATGTGAGGCCTTTGATTCGAAACAATAATCAAAAATTAAAGGCCGGGTTCTGTCCCTCATTTGCTCCGAACATTCCCACGGCCCCCACCTTCTAAACCAAACCAAACCAGTTCATTGTCATCGAGTGGATTTTGACTCGTAACAATCCCAGAGGGCAGGGTAGAACCGCCCGTCGTTTCTGAGGTTGTGACCCTTTAGGAGCCTAGAAAGCCTCATCTTTCTCCCCTGGGTGCCTGGCGCTTTTGAACTCCAGACCAGGCTGTTAGCAGCCCAATGCGTAACTGCTCCTCCCCCGCGCCCCCACCTTACTTAGAATAAAACCCAAAATCCTTGTCCGTGGTCCAGCTATGGCTTTTTGGAGCTCTGCTGGTATAGTGGTTATGCGTTAGGCTGCGATCCGAGATGTCTGCAGTTCAAAGCCACCAGCTCCAAGTGAGAAGACACGGCTTTCTACTCAAAGAGTTAGTCTCATATGACAAAATACCAATTTATAAACTAT
>NW_022109491.1:25838105-25839449 GCF_000313985.2 Echinops telfairi
TGATGGCTTTGTCACCAACGGAAATTTCATATATATTACAATATTACAGTTGTTGTGAAATATAATGCATGTACATCACGATTTCAAAATTATGTGAAATGTTGACTTACCTCTGGAATTTGTTATACAAAGATGAATAGAGGCCTATCTATTAATAAATATATGAATAAGTTATGTCCCGTTGGTAGACTGGAACGCTGTAAAGGAACGAGAAAGCTAGGCCATGGTCTGGATCCATTGTGAAGTCTATGGTTCGGTGAGAAGGAGAAGAACACGATGAATCCACTAAAAATATTGGTGTTAAAAGAAGACGAAGTGGATGGATGCTGCTTGGCTAATCCTAAGATCTCTGTTCATCTGGCTGCCTTTGGGAAGGACACCTGGGTGAGAGGAAGACTTCCACCATGTAGCTTTCATTCCGTTTTTATTATGAACCCATGTGAATGTATCACATTGTACTTGTGGTCTATGAATTGTAATATATTAATTTTAAGCTTCAAATGAAAAAAAGTACAACGGACTGAAAGAATAAATAAATAAGGGGGGAGGGGGCGGGGACAGGGGCAAATCTTCTTTCTAGAACAGTGGTTCTCAACCTTCCTCGTGCCTGGACCCTTTCATACAGTTCCTCATGTGGTGGTGACCCCCAACCATAAAATTATTTTCGTTGCTACTTCATAACTGTTATTTTGCTACTGTTATGAATCATCATGTAAATATCTGATATGCAGGATATTTTTATTGTTACAAATTGAACATAATTAAAGTGATTAATCACAAAAGCAATATGTAATTATGTATCGTGAAATATTTATTTCTAATTACAAATAAATGAAGATTTATCTTGAAGCATGGTGTAGCATGGGTAACAGTCTTAATATAACAACAGTAAACTGCTTTGCTACATTTTGCGACAGTATGGGTAAAAAACCAACATTGGTGTGAAGGTTGAAATAGCTTCTTTCTCACCAGATCAGGAATTCTCAGGGAAGTCTTTGCAAGAACACAGTGAAGATCATCTTCCACAACAAGTCTACTTCTGTATTCATACTTGATAATCAACAAACTGGAAAACCCCTTTTCACAAAGATAAATTGCTGGACATGAAAGAAGAAGGTGCAACACAGTCTCAGACAGAACAGGATATGACTGCAAACACGATCCAGAACTTTATAGCTGGCAATGTAGAGAAATCAGTTCTTGCTGCATCACTGTTAATAAGTTCAATGAACTCCTCTTGTGCTGTCTCAGGAACATCTTCAACTTTGACTGTGAATGGGCTTCTGGCAAGTGCAAGTGGGGTGTCAGGGGTGTTGGATAGTGAGTTAGGTAATTGTGCCAACC
>NW_022109491.1:25840270-25841888 GCF_000313985.2 Echinops telfairi
TCTTGCAGGAAGTGAGCCTTGCCAGCTGAAGCAGGGAACTGGCTAAGGCAGCTACACTCTGGTCTGACCATCAGAAAGCAAAAGACCCGAGAACTCCAAAGATGAGGCTCACCGAGCCATTTATCTCTCTGCACTTCAGTAAACCCCATATGTGTTTATTGGCCAGGTTGGCGCAATAAACGTTAACTATATCAATGTGCAAGACTTCTTTCACAGAAGTTATCATTGTAATCCTTTTGTCTGGTTCATATTCCTCAAAGAAAGCAGATAAGGTAGGCAGTGTGTACATTTTATTTTCATCCAATTTTTTTTTGCCAAAGCTGAAGTTTCATTTGGAATGATTGGATCTTTTCAGATAAATCGAGGCATGTTGCATTTGGTCCTTGCAGGGATAAATTTAACTCATTCAAGATGGCAAAGATGTCAACCAAGTAAGCTATTTTCTGCAGTTCACTTTTACCGCTGAAAAGTGCTGTGAACTGCAGTGTTGCTTTCTGATTAAAAAACGTTTTGAGTTCATCATGAAGCTCAAAAACAGGTTTTAAAGCTTTTCCTCTCAAAAAAGAAAACCAAAACCTTTTCCTCTCGACAACCATCTCACTTCAGTGTGAAATAACAGAGCATTATTAGGCGCATTCAACTCATTGCACAGTTGCAAAAACATCAACTGTTTAAAGTGCCCGCCTTTACAAAATTGACAGAACTTATGATGCTTTTCATTACTTCTTGTAACTCTTGTGGCAGCATCTTCATTGCTAATATTTGCCGATGAATCATACAGTGAGTTCTGATGACTTTTGGTGACTCATTCAGTACCAAACATTGAAATCCAGATAGACATCCTAGCATAGCTGGAGCACCATCTGTGCAAACACACAAACCTTTTCCCAAGAGATCTTATGCTCTTTCAGAAATGAACCGACTGTGTCAAATACATCACGTGCAGTAGTTGTCGCTCAAGAGGTTTGCCATCTTTAAAGTCACCATCATTAATATACCTCACGTAAACCAGTTACTGTGAACAGTTTGCAACGTCTGTAGATTCATCAAGCTGGATGCTAAATATTGGAAGTGGAGCAGATTTAATTTCCTGGATTACCTGATCAAGAATATCAGCAGACATGTCATCTATTCTTCTGTAGACAGTGTCGCTAGATAAGGAAATTGCACTCAATTTCGTAACAAATTCGTCTCCAATCATAGCTCAATCAATGTCTTTGGCTGCTGGCAACAGTAAATCCTCAGCAGTGGTGTGAGGTTTGATAGCTCTGGCGATTCTGAGTGCCACCAAATATGAAGCTTCAACAGCTGCTACATTTTGTTTGTGGTACTTGCCACCAGCGTCAGGTCTGGCTTTCTTGAGTCCATCAGCTTTGCTTCTAAAATAGTTGGGATCCTTGCTGGCAAAGCTCGGATGCTTGCTATCAAAATGGTGTTTTAGTTCGTTCAGCTTCATAGATTTGGCTCATAGAACTTCACAACAAATAACACATTGCGGTCTATCAATTCCTGCTGTAATTATTGAGGTAAAACCATACTGTAAAGATCCTCACTGTATTTTTTCTTAACATTCTTCTCTACACAATCCATTGTCATGGGATGGTTTGCTAATGAAAAC
>NW_022109491.1:25843005-25845057 GCF_000313985.2 Echinops telfairi
GCACCCCACGTCCTGTGAGAGGCAACCCAGAACTTCAACTGCATCACGACAAGACCCATGAATTGAAGGACATGCCGTGAAATACATTACTGTATACTTTCTCGTCAAGGTCATGAAAGATAAGGCCAGCCCGAGAAACTGTCACAGATCAGAGGAGATTAAGGAGACGTGGCAAAAAGACAGAAGGGGGGAAAAAGAAAGAACAGAAGGGAGCTCTCTGTGTTTCTCTGCAACCCTTCCAGGATTCTAATTAAGAAAAAAAAGTTGAAAAAATAAATATAGTTGTGCCAGCCAAGATGGATGAACAGAGACCAGTCCCGGCACCTGAAAGCACCAAATGGACCAGGAAGTAATTGAGTTGGACCTTTCCATTGGCTAGCTGACCTCCTTGAGAGTCTTCAGGCGCCAGAATAGAGTTCAATATCCTCTATTAATACTGATGGAACAAACAAACAGACCAAAGCTATAACCCATGTCCACCATTTGGTTAGTAGCCCCGTACTGAGCCCCCAAGATGCCAGGTCACTTCCTATTATGGAACAAATACCAAATCAAAATCCCACTGCCATTAAGTTGATTCTTAGCGATCCTGTATAGGGTTTCTGAGACTATACATCCTTGTGGGTGCAGACAGCCTCATCTTTCTCTAGCAGAGTGGCTGGTGGGTTTGAACCACCAACCTTGCAATGTCTAACCCACAGCTCCACAGGAATGTCTCATGATGGAACAAGGAGGCGGAAAATTGGTAAGGAGAAGAAATACTTGCCTAATACTATCCGTTAGACCTAACTGACACTCTGTCCAACCACAACAGACTCCACAGGCTCTGGTGGGAGCCCTGGTGCACAGTGATTAAAGCACTCAGCTGTTGGAGATCCCAACCCCAACCACTAGCTCTACAGAAGAAAGATGTAGCAGTCTACTTCTGTACAGATTATAGTTTGGCAATCCTATCGGGTAGTCCGGCTCTGTCCTGTAGGGTCTCTGGGGTTGGAATGGACTCCACTGCAGTGAGGTGTTTGTGATTCAGCTCCATCTGCTCTAAATGGTCACCTGTGGCCACTGCCTATCATATAGGCATTGTGCCAGGGCAGGGTGCCAAGGCACTCCAAGCTAAGGAAAGAGCACAAGAAGGCATTTATTCACATAAACGGGAAGGGGCCTAAGGGGAGAGTCAGAGAGGCAGATATCCAGTTATAATTCATGCCCCAAACTCTTAGTCACAAATCCCAAATCTTATATGCAGTTTAGGCTGAGAGAATGTCAGTAATCAGTCACCGTGTGATCCTGGGCAATTTCTTAACCTCTCTGAGTCTTGGTTCCTTTGTCTCTAAAATAAAGACGATGATGGTAACAAGCTCTTGAGATTGTTTGCAGACAGAATGAATTGAACACAGTGCCTGGTTTATAGAAGTGCCCAATCAACATCCATTAATTTTAATATGATTCATTGTGCCCAATAAACATCTGTTAATATACATATCAATATTGCACCTGAATGGTGCAAATGGTTCAACTCTCAGCTGCTAACCAACCGAAAGGGTGGTGGTTTGAGGTCACCTTGGAAAACAGTTCCAGTGACCCACTTCCCCAGAATCAGCCCTTGCAAATCCTGCAGGGCGAAGTTCTACTCTGGCACAGCAGGGGGCGCCGTGGAGCTGACGCCCTACAGCTGGTGCTATTGTTACAGAGGCGTACTGAGGGAGGAGCAGGCAGCACACAGGCACTGACCCCGGTGACTCAGACCTGGCCCTGCTCTCCAGGGACTCACAGAGTCCAGGGGGAAGAAGTGTCCTGTCCATAGACGGTGGCGGAAGTAGGATGAGGCAAATCAGGGACACGCAAGGCCACGTCCCTGGGAACAGACCCAGGGCAATTCAGAAAGTAATGCCTAAGAACACTTACCTGTGCCCGCCCTGTACCCAGGGTTTGACACATGGTAACCCTTTTAAGTCATCTCAGAAGACTCACCGCCACACTTGCCAACATGGCAGCTGCACAGAGATGGGGTAGAGCGGTCCCTTTATCTTTCATCTTCACATGATCATCAAA
>NW_022109491.1:25846420-25848255 GCF_000313985.2 Echinops telfairi
CCCTGGCCCCTCTCCAAGTCTCAGCCTGGGCTGGCATCCCCAAGGCCCACGAGCTTCCTGTCCCAATAACACCACGCCCCAGAGCACATGGCTCAAAGCCCAGCCCTGGGCACGAGGTCATAGGGTCCCGGGTGATGGAAGAACTCACGAGGTTTCATAAGCCTCTGCAGGGGGTGCAGGATGTGCTCAGGGCAAGGGGAAAGCTAACAGGATGGCCCATGGGGTGTGCCCGAGGCAGGGTCCACGGACCCCGCGTGGGCACTCAGTAGATGCATGCGGTGTGAGGGGCAGGACTGCAGCGTGAGAAGACGGGGTCCAGGGTGGGGCGGGGGGTTGGGAGTGAGTGAGTGAGTAAACAAACAGGTAAATAAATGAATGATAGAATGAGGGCGGGAACTTGTTTTTTTTCCCACAAGCTTGAGTGCTGTCTCTGAACTCACCCTGGGTGGGAGTTGCCTTCACCTGTACAGTGACCTACACTCTGTGGGTAGGCTGCCCAGTCTGGCTGGAGAGCAAGGGTGTTCAAGAAACGTGTGTGTGTGTGTGTGTGTGTGTGTGTGTGTGTGTGTGTGTGTGTCTACATATGCACACCCAGCTAGGGCTGAGAGCTGGTCAGGGTGTCTGCAGTGCCAGTCCTGAGTGACTGGGAGACCAGTCCATAATGCTTGGGCCTCCCTGGGGCCCAGTGCTGGGCATTCAGGGCATGTGACTGAGTGACCTTGGGTGGCCTGTGTTTCTCAGGGCTCTGGGCTCCTGGTGGAGAGGGACACCGCGGGTCTCTCTGGGGAAAGATGTCTCTCCTGGGGTCCAGGGCCTGGGCTGAGGGGCGTGCTCTCCCACGGCTTCCCCAGCATGGTCTCAGATGGCTGTGTGCAGCTTTTTGTCCTCAGACAGAATCCTGATGGCAGCCACTAGCGTTTCTCTAAGAACAATCGCCTGCCGTTTCTGCGTGTTTGGACGCCATTCCAATGGCATTGCATTGATTCAGCAGATAGATAGTCACCGCACAGGTCACAATGCTGGCTTCTTGCTAGACAGCGGGATAGGGCATCCCTCGCCCGAGGATTCCTACAGGCTACTGAGGCCGGAGAGGCGGGCAAGAAGCAAAGGGACCTCTACATGAGAAGACTTCTGGCCTTGAAGGCGCTATGACAGACTGAGTAACGGATTAGGGACGCTTGAGGTGGGATCAGAGAGGGCTTCTCGGACCAGGTGGCAGTGGAGCAGAGAGATCTGCAGGAGAAAAAGCTGCTCAGGAAGATTTGGGGAACTTTCCGGGCACTTGGAAGCTGAGGCCTCTCCCGAACACAGTGGGTGTGGCCCGTGCCTTGTGTGTCCCATGGAGGTGGGGGGGGGGGGGCCCTCCAGGGAGCAGTTCCTATTGGCCAGGCCCAGTTCCATCGCCAGCTGCCCAGGCAAGTTTAAGTTCTGTAGTGGTGCCTCTGGATGGAACAGCACGATTTCAAAAGGCACAGAGGCAGAGGCTGGCAGAGACCAGATTGGTAATTCTAGTTCCAACTTCAAAAACAAGAAAACCGAGACTCACCAGGACAAGGGGCTTGTCCAATGTCACAGCTCTTTAGACCCAAGCAGGGATTGATGCCCAGGGTTGTCCTGAATCAGGAAACCAGGCATTCCCCCGCTTAATCCCAGGTGGCCCCCGGACAGGCATCCGTGTGCTGCCCTCACACACTGGCTTCCATGTGGGCAGTGGACTTGGCGCTCCAAAGGCCTCCATCAGCCGACTGAGGTGCTGACACCGTCCGTGGTGTCTCGTGGCATCCAGCTGGAGGCTGGATGTCCTCCTAGGCGGCCCTTTGGAATCTCTGGGCCAA
>NW_022109491.1:25848957-25850984 GCF_000313985.2 Echinops telfairi
AGTAAGGCCAGAGTGCGCCTTAGAAGGCAAGGGTGGCAAGACTTCATCTTACACACTTTGGACATGTTGCTAGGAGGTGCCGGTCCCTGGAGAAGGACATCATGTCTGGGGAACGGAGAGGGGCAGTGAAAAAGAGGAAGGCCCTCAGGGAGATGGGTGGGCACAGTGGCTGCCACAATGGGCTCCAGCAGGAGGGCGCAGGACCGGGCAGCGTTTTGTTCTGTTGTGCTTAAGGTGGCTATGGGTCAGAACCGGAGGCTCGATGGCACCTAAAAGCAACAAACAGATTGGAAAAGATTTTAAAAAACCATTCACACGCTAAGCTGGTGAAGCTGTGGGGAAACAGGCACTCGTGGGCTCTGCTAGTGGGAAGCCAGTTCGTATAATCTCTGTGGAAGGTGATCCAGAATTCTCTATCATAGCCGCAAACACCCTAGCTTTGTTTGAGCAGCTCTGCTATTAGCAGGTTCGCTGGCAGGGTCTCTCGACTCACCCCTGCCCCCTCCCTGGTCCATGAATGGGCATTGCAGCATTGCTGGATATAGCAAATGATGGGAGATCATTGAATGTTCACTGATGCCCTGAGAGTCACCTCCTCGGGAACCTTATATAGATTGCGGGCTTGAATTGACTTGAAGGTAGTGGGGTCGAGTACGTCTACAAGAGTATATGATTTTAAAAAGCCTTTATTTACCCCCAAACACTTGGCACTCTCTCATTTGATGGTGACGCCACACTTCCTGTTGTTCCTTGACACCCCCTGTCCCTTACACCCCTCATCTGAAGCATTGACCATCCCTGTTGGCCCATTTTCAAAATATGCCCAGAATCCTACCATGTCCCAGCCCCCCTGCACCACTCCTGCCCTGCTCTGAGCCACCACGTTTTCAACAGAATGATTGCAAACCTGGCCCCGTTTGCCTGGCCGTGCCCTCTTTGAGCCCAGGGCCAGCACAGTCCATTAAGTGAGCCTAGAGCCGGACCATATTCCTCCTCTGCCTAAAACCTTCCATGCAGTCCTTTCCAGGGCCTCCACAGACCCACATAGTCAATCCCCCATTATCTCTCTGACCTCATCTCCCACTGCCTCCCCTCCCCTTCTCCACGTCAGCCACACGGACCTCTTTCTCCAGCACACCAGTGCCTGGACATCCATGGCTGCCCTCCAGATGTCTGATGGCATCCATAGACCACCCGATTCGATGCAGCCTGTTCCCCCCCACCCTCCTCATCCTCCTCGGACCTTGTTCTTCCGGCACATTTTCCCACACCGCTTACCACTCTCAAACATGCTCTGTGATTGAAGCATGTAGTATGTCGGTTCCTTCTGGCATGGCTCCATTCTATGATGTAAACATTCATTTTGACACGACCAGGTGGTCCTCAGGAGAAAGACGGGGCTTTACCCCATCTAGCGTGACGGTCTCAGAACCCACAGGGTGGTTCTGTCCTGTCCTCTAGGGCCACGCTCAGTCAGCATCTACTCCATGGCACTGAGGTGGGGTTTTTGTTTTTGATTTTTAAATGTGAGCCTTATTTTTTACTGTTCTTTTCACGCTAGAGTGCTACCTAGCAAATAGTTAAGTAGCTCCTCTAAGATATTTCTTGAATCAATGAAAGTATAAAGAGTCGGGTGGCTGCTGGAGAGGTGGGTGGATGGATGGGAGAGTATGTGATGCTCACACTGAGTGGATGGGAGATGGATGGAGAGTGGTTGAATGGAGCATGCATGGAAAAGTCGAGCAAATGGGTGGATGCTGGGGAGAGACAGTGGATGAATGGGAATCCAATGGATGAGGGATGAATAAATTAAAGGAAGAGGTTAATTAAGTCAGCTGTTATTTACTAAGCACTTTCCCCATGCCAGGCACAGGGCCTGTGAGGAAGACTCAGTGGTGACTGTGGTAGTTACATAACCTGGTGTCAACTTGCGAAGGGGTGGAGTCTAGCCTGTCAATCAGGTCACACCTTGATGACCTCATTTTGAGGTGTCACTGAGATAAATAGCTCACTGGAGGCCAGATATA
>NW_022109491.1:25853730-25854738 GCF_000313985.2 Echinops telfairi
AACAAGTGTACAAACGTGCTTGATACAATGAATACATGTATGGATTGTGATAAGAGCTGTATGAACCCCAATAAAATGATTTTTTTTAAAAGAAAATGGCCAATAAATGGTGGGTACATGGGCAACATATGAAAGTGCCCAGGACCTGGGTGGGGTTGCTCACCTTAAAGGCCCCTTGTCAGTTGCCAGAACCATCAACATCTCCAGACCTGGGGCTTATCCTACCACCCCCATAGCTCTGGCCTCCGAAAAGCCATCTCTCTCTCCTCCCCCTGACTCAGCACCTGCCTCAGCCTCTCCCCTACAGTCCTGCCTGCTTCCTCCTCCCCCAGGCCTTATCCTGCTGACTCAGGGTTCAGCCAGCTCAGGGAGGGCTCTGTGGGGCCTCCTGTGGAGTCCAGCCCCTTGGCTCTCCTCTCCTGTCTGGCCCACAGGGAAGGTAGCAGGTGCCAGACACTTGCTGCCTGTGCCCAAGTGCCTGCTCTCTTGACTCTGAGAGTCCGAGACCAGGTGTCTCGCTGGAGCTGGGGTTTGTCTGGGGGCTGGCACCAGGCCTACTGTATTAGGTCCAAGTCTGCCTCCACTACTGTAACTCAATCGGGGATCATATGGAAAAAGACAAGGATCATATGGAAAAGTCTGCCCAAGTCAAAATTGTACTTTGAACTCAAGGCAGGGGTCAGCCGTGCTGGTCAGGGGTCAGTCCTACTAATCAGTGCTCAGGACTCAAGTTATGTCCAAGGGGTCAGGTCAGAGTTCAGAGTCAGGGAATGGGGCTAAGGCTGCAGCCAAGGTCAGGGATCAGAGATGAGTCCGGTTTTCCTTCTTTCTCCAGAAAAGGCCCCCGAGGAGTGGAGTTTACACCACAGTCCCATCATTCGGCCTCAAGTTCAACCGTCCAGGCAACTTCTGTCCATTCCCTGTCCCTGTGTCCACCCTGGGTGCCCCTGGGGTCCAGGCCTGGCTTTCTCTCCCAGGAGGTCTAAGAATCCGGACGGATTCCTCAGG
>NW_022109491.1:25855075-25863663 GCF_000313985.2 Echinops telfairi
ACACACACACACACACACACACACACACACACACACACACAGCTGAACCCAGAGAGCAATTGGTGGTGGCCCAAAATCACCCAGCAGTCACCAGGCAAGGGGAGAACCAGAAACCAGTGTTTCTGCTGCTCCTTCCCCACACAGCTGCTACCTGGCACTCCCCAGGGTCCCCAACCCTCAGCCCCTCCAGGCAACTGGGACAGGAAAGGGACTTCCTGGGAACTTGCCATCCTTGTCACTTGTGGTCCGGAGCTAGTGGGTTCAAAGCTGATCTTGGTTCAAAGCCGGCTTCCGGACAGGTGGCCCTGGGCAAGGCACTTCCCCGCTCTGATCCCGGATTGGCTTCCTAGTACACCTCCTTTGCTCGCAGACGATGGTGGGATGGTATAAGAAAGCAGATGAGGGAAGGAGACATTGAGCTGACCTGCCAGGGGATGAGGCTCAGGAAATGTGTCCCCACCTCTCCTTTCATCCTCAGCTCCACTTGGGGTGGGGGTGGGGCATGCTGGTCTCCTTGGAAACCATAAGAGTCCCTTATCACTGGTGCGCACCCAGGGCGAAGCTCTTACTCTTTTAAGCACGTCGCTTACAGAAGCTCATCTGATCTTCCTCATAACCCAATGAGGGCCCTGCTATCAATTCTGCTCCTAAATGCGTGAGAACGTGGGCTTTTGTCACGTAGCTGGTACAGGTCAAGGAGATGGAACGGGATGGCGGACGGGAGACTGTGCTGGCTTGCAGTCAGGTCTGCTCCCCTCCTCACTCCTGGGGTCACTGGTGTCATCTCACTGTGCCCAGCTTCCTAGGTCTCCAGGGACCGAAACAGCAATGCCACAGAGGATGTCTCGGGGGTACACTGAGATGATGTCCAGGAAGCACCCACCCAGCGAGTCGCCGTCCTTATGAAAACACACAAACAGGAGCCCAAGGGGTGGCTGATCACCCAGTGGGGCATGGCCGCCTCTGGGCCACCCCTGGGCCGCCTGAGGCTCTCCTGAGGCCCAGCTTGAGCTGCATCTGGATGACGAAGGATTTCTGCAGAGCCCTTTGGGGGCCCCGGGAAGGAGAGATGCTGCCCCCACGAGCAGAGGCCGAGAGCTGCAATTCTTGAATCACCCGCTCTCCTCCTCAAGTTCATTGGCCCCAATCCACGTACCCGTCTGTCTCTGTAGTTTGAAAGGTGGTAGAAGTATTTGTAGCGAAACATTTCCCATTTTAACATTCCTCCCACGTACCACTTAGTCATGTGTATTGTGCGGTACAACCGTCACCACTGTCCATTGCCTTGTTTGCCTGTCAGCCCTAACACATGCTCAGCATCTCCTCGGCAGGGAGACCTCTCCCCTGCCCCCACCCCCGCCTCTGCCCCCACCATGCCCTCACACTCACTGCCTTCACATCAATTCTGACTCGCGGGGACGCGATGGAACAGAGTAGACCTGCCCCTGTGGATTCTCTCGCCCGGGAATTTTTATGGGACTAGAGAGCGTCAACTTTTCTCCCGTGGAGTGCCTGCTGGGTTCAAACTGCATGCATTTACCTGTTCTGGAACATTCATGACTATGGAACTCTCCAATAGCTGTCCTTTGGGGACAGGAACTCCCCCACTCCGCCCTGCCTGCAGTATTTGTCCTGTGATGTTTTCTTTTAATCAGGTCATTTAAAAAATTGTAGGTACCTTTCTTTGAAACAGAGTGTGCATCACTGAGCTCAAACGAACCCGACTGCCGTTTGCAACCAAGAGAAAGCAGCCTCGCCGCGAAGCACAGAGAAAACAGGACTGGCGACCGCATCTCAGTTCCACCTTGCCGACTCTGCTGAGGCCTCAGAGCCAAGGCCTCGCTCTCTTCCTGAGCAAGTGAAGGGTTAAAGGTGTCTAAGACACGGACCCTTCCCAGGGCAGTGGAGTCCAACCCCTGGTAACCTGTCGCCAGAGGAACCTGGGCGTCCAGGGCTGTGGTCTGCATAGAGCCCTTTGTGAAACACGTAGCAGCTACTAAATAAGGCTTTTCTCCGAAGCCATTCCAGCAACAGGAAACCGAAAGGGAAAGCGCATCTCCCGATCTGACGCCCTGTTATTTAATAGAGAGTCCTGAGACTGCCGGAGAGGCTGAATTCAGAGGCTGTCTGGAACAGAGCCTAAACCCCATAGTCAAACCTTGACAGGAGCCTAGAATCCGGGTGGAATTTCAAACACTGCCTTTTCTTTTTTAACCTTTTTATTAGCACTTCATCCACATGTCATACAATTCGATAATTCAAATCAATATCAAGAAGAGTTGTGCAATTGTCACCATATTCAATGCTAGAACATCTTCTTCTTCCTTGTGGTCATTACTATTCATGTAATTACTATTTTTTTTCTAATTGTGGCAGAAATACACACAGCAGTACATGCTGTCATCCCACCACATCTACACGTAGAATTCTGTGCCTCTGAGCATGCTCTTCCTGCTGGATAGCCGTTATTGATATCTTTTTCCAAACAATTCTGCCACCATTGACAAGCTCAATGCCCCTAGGCAACAACTCTTTCCTGTCACCCATGGTAACCTTGGGTCAAGTTAAATCTCTTTCTCGTGGTTTTCTTGATATGCTAGTAATATAGCATGTACTCCAGGGTCAAATCGCTTTTAAAGTGACTTGCAGATACATCATCACAATCAGGTCTAGTGCTCCCTTCCTGCTCCCACACTCATGGTTTGTTCCCCAAACCCTCTCATCCTCCCATCAACCCTTGCATCAGCTATTATCTCTGTGTACCTACTTCTGTGCTTCAAAAGCTGGGAAACCCAACAGAAACAATAAAAACAAAATCAAAATGAAGTCAGGATAAAAGCCATAATCATCATATCAAGATAAAAGTACAAATAATGAGTTAGAAAGAAAAGACCACCATCAATATTTAAAATGCCAGCGATGACTTTTGTTGTTGTTGTCATGGAACAAGCAAGAAATGCTTGAGCCGAGAAGGAATTCAGGTAGGGTCAAGAGGAAGGGTCAACTGACCGAGTATCAAGTTTGATCGCGCATAACCAAGTTTACAATGCTCTCTGATAGTAAAGCCACAGCCCTCCTGTGGCTAGCGGGGATCCTCCAGTGGCTTAATCTGACTAGCTACTCTGCCGAAGGGTTTTGGGCTCCCACTGTCCTCCATAGCCTTCTACTAATTGGGTGCTCATCATTGAAGCTCTGATACTCTTCCCTTCATTGTATTTGGATTTTCTTATTGTCGTCTTTGGATCACATAAACTGGCGGGCTTCTTCCATGTGGACTTAGTTGACTCCTCACTTAGATGGCTGCTTGTTTGAATACAAGCCTTTGAGACCCCAGACGCTGCACGATCTGCTTTCTTCATCACACTGAGGTGTGACACCCTTATCTTCAGTGATCGCTTCATGAAGGTGAGCACGGAGCAGGGCATGTGATCAGAACAGGCGGCTCGCGATTGGAGTGAGAGTTCAGTGGGAGCCCAGAATCCATCTGCGTGTCCATGGGATGCGCGTGACTCAGGTTGACTTTGGTGGTCGTATGATGACAAAACAAAACCAAAAAAAAGACCAACTATACCAACAACAGAAGCAAACCAACCAGTAAACAAACAACAAAACAAACAAAAGGGAGGAAAACAAAAAAAACCACAGAAACAAAAAAGCAAAACATTGCCAATCATGCCCCTGGGGGATCAGGTGATTGCACTGATACCTCCTGAGTTTTCCCAAGGACACAGCCCTCTCATAGACACTGTCCGTAGGAGCAGTCTATGCCAGGACAGTTCCACTGAGGGCCACAGCCCATGAGTTGTTGCCTTGCATGGTTCCATCCTCCAATCAACTGAGCTCTGTTTATCATGAACATGGGCGTTGATGCCAGGGGACAACTTCCTGGAGACCCCTGCCCAACAGATCAAAAGCTGTCATACCGATGCAAGGGGGGCATTGAGATACTAAAGATATGGTGATTCTGGGCCCCTTTCCACTGGGCACCTACCAAGCCAGGGGGCTCCCCTAACTTCCAATGACTGCCGTTTCCACAACCCTGGGGCATCATCACTCTGCTCCTCTCCCAGCAGAGTACCCCAGTCCTCAGTCCAAGGGTACAGGCAGCTTTGAGACAGGGCTCAGTTCATTAAAACACTGCCTTTTCAGGAACAGCAGTTGCTCCAACATTGAAGTTGACCTTACCTTGATGCTGATCTAACTCTAGCCCCTACAGAGGACATTCTTCTTCACCTGAGGTCTGGGAGGTGTAGGATATCACACCCTCTTCCCAGTCCTTCCACCATGGTCCAACAGATGCAAGCTTGGTCACCCGTACCTGAAGGGCCTTGGTGTACTGCAGAAACAGACCGGATTGAGAAAGTACATTTTTAAAAGTATTGTGAATTGAGTGGGGGCGGGTGGTGGTTCACCTTTCAGACCATCAACTCTGCAGTCAATAGTTCAAACTTACCAGCAACCCCTTCCCTCCCCCTCCCCCCTCCCTATATCTCACCCCACTCTCTCTCTTGATTTCTCTTTTGTGAATCGCCATCGTCCCTTTCACCCAGGTCAACACCTATCAGCCCTCTCGTCCATTGTCCCATCTCCCCTCTCCCGCCCTGACCGCCTTGGTAGCTTCCAAGGTCGTTGTCTTGGTTTTTATCCTTACAGTTGTGGCCTCATACAATCTGTGTCCTTTTGTGACTGACTGTGGTAGTTACATAATCTGGTGCCAATTTGAGACTATTAAGAGTAAGGGGGTGGAGTCTAGCTCGTCCATCAGGTTGCTGCTTGATGACCTCATTTGGAGGCGTTATGGAGATAAATAACTCGCTGGAGGCGGGATGCACAGACTCTCTGCTTGGTCTTCCTTATGACAAGACACATGGAGCTACGCTAGAGCCCTGGAGCTGGAGGAACCACATGGAGATCCAAGCCAGCGCTGAGATGCTTCCACTGCCACTGGATCCACAAGACTTTCCACCCACTGGCCAGTGATTTCCTGGATTTGGCATCATTGCTTGGTTGCATGAGTCTGAAGAGGAATTTATAGATTGATATCGGACATATGGGCTAATATTGGACTTATGAACTTGCTCTGGACTGGGCTAGGATGTTTTCTCAATATTCAATTGCTCTTGTACATAAAGCTCTTTCTTGTACACATATCAGTGTCTACGAATTTGTTTCTCGAGTCCACCCAGACTGACACACTGACTAACTTCACTCAGCATAAGGCTCTCCAGGTCCATCCATGTCATGAGGGGCTTCATGGCTTCATCATTGTTTTTAGGGGTGTATAGTATTCCACTGTGTGTGGGTACTAGAGTTTCCTCTGTCCGTTCTTCTGTCAATGGACATTGGACTCTTTCCAACTTCCTGCTATTGTGAACAGTGCTGCGATGAAATGGGCATGCTGATATGTGTTAGTTCTGTGACTCTTGCTTCATTAGACTGATGAACTAGTGGAACAGATTTTCAAATTTAATTTCATTTTAAAACCGAAGCAGCCAAAAAATATGTTTCCCCATTAAACACATTGTAGTTATTTGATTGGGGGGGGGGCTCAATTTCACCTTACCCATGGAACACGTGGTTGATGTCTAAAATACATATCACACTTCAAAGACCTTAAAACGCATTACCATTGAGTTGATCCCGACTGACAGCAACCCTCTATATTGGGTTTCCAAAACTGTAAATCTTTATGGGAGCAGATAGCCTCATCTCTCTCTCACAAACTTGCTGGTGGGTTTGAACTATGGACCTTGCGGTTAGCAGTCCAATAACTAACCCTCAGAGCACCGCCAAGGTGCTCATTGATAGCTTACATCTATTATCTGTTGAAATAATAACATGGTGGATACATTGGGCTAAATAGAATCAATTCTGAAAATGAATTGTATTTGTTTATACTTTTTAAAAAATGATATTTTTAATTTGGCAGGTGGCTTCCATTTAGCTTTTATAGGAAAGTGCTGGACAGGAGAGTTGGGGTTCAGTAACCCCAATTACCACCAGCCCCCTAAGTCTAGGGGCTGTGCCCACGAAGCGGTTCTAGTGTCCAGACCCACAAATTCAGGGGGAGCCTACTTGATTGCACAGGTTGTAAAGCGTCCCAGAGACAACATGGGCCCTGGAACCAACGGTCGTAGGTTCAAATCTCAAATTGGTCACATCCAAGTTGGGTGGCTTTGGGTCACCTTGACTTCCCTGTGGAAGAGAGATGGTAGTGCCCACTGGCAGTGCCCTAGGTGCCTCTGGGCCTTTGTGCGTCCTGTTTCCTCTATCTCTCCTGTGTATCTTCGCACCCTTTACCCCTTCTCTTCCTTAAGACTTCAGTCCGCCCGTCATCTTCCTGCTGAGGCCTGCTGAAAAGAGCCACCCCTCTGCCCAGTTAGGAAATAAACCCATCTTATTTTAGTCACGAAAATAACACTGGACACTTACAGTTTCTTTTAAATGGTCTCTGGTCTCCTTTCCGAGGAGCACTGGTGGCATGGTGGTCACACTTTGGGATGCATTTTGAAACCACCAGCCACTCCAGAGACGAAGGACGGGCTTTCTACTCCCATCCAGAGTTCCAGTCTCAGAAACCCACAAGGGGCAGGTCTACCCTGTCCTCTAGGGCCGCGATCAGTCGGCATTGACTTGATTGCAGTGAGTGAGAGTCTGTTTTCTTGCCAATGGTCTGTCTCCCCACGGAAGTAAGAGATCCAAGAGGGGCAAGGTGGATCTGTCTGGTCTCTGCTGAGTCAAGACCAGCATTGGGAACAGTCCCTGCAACGCAGTCGAGTTCCACAAAGAGAGGGCTGTGTGGGCAAGCCCACTGTGGTGCTCACTTCAGACGTGCTCAGGGAACAACCAACCTTGCCACCGTCTGCCCTGCTGGCGGTGGGACCTTCCAACCTGAGCCTTGGTGTTCTGGTATTTAAAAAAAAAAAGCTCAACCATTAAGTGCTGGTGAACACCTGGAGCAGTGGAAACCCTTATCCACTGCTGGTGGGATTGGAAAACAGAGCAGCACAATAGAAAACTGGCAAATGTTAAAAAAAAAAAAAAAGATGTAGAGACATCACATGATCCGGCAAATCCCCAAAAGACTAGAAAGCAGTGAGTTCAGCAGCTTGTGCACCATGCGCTTTGGAGCTCTCTCCACAAAACCCAGAGGGAGCCGCGACCGAGGGTCAACGGATGAATGGCTAGAGCAGACAAGAGCCGGGGGCCCTCCTAAAGAGAAATGAAGGGCGAACGCAGGCTGCACCCTGGGCAGATCTGAACATCGAAGTGAAATAAGTCAGTCCCCAAAGGACAAATATCATACGATCCCCCTCATATGTGTGAAGCATCTAGTGTTGGCAAACATCGAGAGACCAGTGTTTGCTAGTGGTCTCCAGAGAGAAGGGAAGGGGGCAGCCATCGGTGAGGAGCGCGAAGTTTCTGTGAAGGGTGATGGGGACAATTGGAAATGGACAGTGGTGACGGCAGACCATGATGGATGTCATTAATGTCACTGAAATACACATGCAAAAAATGTCGGAATACCAAATGTCTTTGATGGATATGTGTGCTATAGATATTGACCACAATAAACCGAAACATGAGCTCCCCGGAGCATCAAATGCTACCCTAGATCCCTCAGCTGAGCCCAAGGTAGGGGGTGGGGGATCTGAGACACAGGTGAGCCAGTCCCTGTGGCCAGGAACTGGGAAAACAGAGGTGGGTCTGCTCCTCCTATCACCTAGCTTTTGTCCCAGGGGCTCTTTCTGGCACTGGGTGAATTCAGATAGCAAGACTTCACAGAGATTTCTAAGAAACATGCTGGGCTATCACAGCCCAAACAAAAAACAGACACACAAATCAAACTCATTGCCACTAGTGACCCGATAGGACAGGGTAGAACTGCTTCTGTGAGTTTCCAAGACTGTCACTGTTTATGGGAGTAGAAAGCGTATCTCTCCCTCGGGGAGGCTGGTGGCTTGGAACGGCTGACCTTGTGAACTGCAGCACAACATGTAATCACTAGGCCACCAGGGCTCCACCAGGAGCTCTCTGCTGAACAGGAAATGGCACCAGGGGCTCCCACTCGTGGTGGGTCCCTTCCCCTCCCTTCCCCTCCCTTTGCCTCCACTTTATTTAGTGAGCACCACACATTGTCTTCAGAAGGTTGCATATGCTAACTTCGTTGATCTTCAAAACAATGCTATGAAGGGAATACTCTCCTGAGCCCATAGGAGGGAGGAGGAAACTGCAGCAGGAAATGGAATCACTGGGTAGAAGTAGGGCAGGAGGTCAAGGTCAGGGTGTATGTGTACACATTTAGGCAGGATCCATCAAAAGGGCCTTAACTATTAGACCACACTGCCTCTGTTGATGAAGGCTGTAAAGTTAAAGACAGTGAAGCTCAGGCCTGTGCGCCTCAGTGGTTCTTAGGAAGTGGGAATCAGCTCATGAGCCCCTCGGTCCTTGTAAACCTCCCGGTCTGCATTCCTATGGCTGAGTCTCGGGCTGTCCTTCCATAGAACAGGAACTTCTCCCCTGCCCCTCTCCCGTCTTTCTCTCCCCAGTGTACTCCTAAAGGTTTAGTTTTTTTTTTTTAATTTAAA
>NW_022109491.1:25865100-25867177 GCF_000313985.2 Echinops telfairi
GCGTTGGAAGGCTGGGGGACTCTGTGGGTTCTGCTTCTGGGGGTACGCGGGGCGGGGGTCTCCGTGCCTCGGTGAATGGTAAGGTGGGAGGGCTGGGCACCTGGTGGCACGTGTTGGATGTGTAGCGGACACGGTGGTGCCCTAGGGGTGGGGTGCAGCGGAGGGTGGTGGGGTGAGCAGGTCGTGCGCAGGTGTGGGGGCGAGGGGTGCGGCAGTCCGGCGTGGGCGGCAGGCGGGCACCGGCAGCGTGGCTGCGGGCTTGCGGGTTGCGCTGCGCCGCCGCGGGCTTTTGTTCGCTGGACAGTTCGTGCTGCCGGGCAGACTGAGGTAGACCCTGCGGTCCAGCCGCCGCCTTCTGCCTCCTCATTCTTTCCCGGGCCTGGGGCGATCCTTCCAGACACCAGACACCCGCTGCTTCCGCTCCCACGGGAGGGGCCTAGCTTCGGAAGGCGGGCGGACCCTGGACCGCCGGATTCCTCTCTCCTGGACTGCCGGATTCCTCTCTCCCCCGTCCCGGGAGGTGTGTGTGTCCTTCCGCGTCCCTCACTGCTCCGAATGTGCTCCAGACTGGCTTAGATGAAGTGTGTGTTGGTGGAGGGGGTGGGGCGGTGAGGGGGCAGGGCGGGACGGTAAACGTACACCTGTTTGCCCTGGGTTTGGGTAAGTGTGGGCATGCGTGGTCTTCACCCCCTTCCCCAGTCCTGGAGGGCAGGCAACAGCAGCAGGAGGCAGATGAGAGGGGCTGCCTCCATCCTACAGTGGAGGTTCTACGCTTGCTTCGTGGCCTGCAAGGCGCTCTTGCATTTAGAGACTCTGATCCCCTATCCGTCCAATCGCGGTGGTCCCAGGCCCTGCACCTGGTGTGGTGCGGAGACCACAACGTGTGTGTGTGTGTGTGTGTGTGTGAATCCTATAGCTTGTACTCAGCTGGCTGGACTCCTGGAAGAGCCCTGTCAGGTGAGGGACTCCAGCACCATCCCAGAGAGGGGTTCCTGAGTCTCTGACTTTGAAGAAGAGCACGGGTGTACCTCTGTTCAGCTATGAATAACAACAGCAATAATAATGACAACAATAAAACTGCCAAACCAAACCCGCTGCCGTCGAGTCGACGCTGACTCATAGTGACCCTAAAGGACAGGGTGAAATTGTCCCCGTAAGTTTCTGAGACTGCAATTATTTATTATTTTAAAAAATAATTTTATTAGAGGCTCTTACAGTTCTTATAACATCCCATGCATCAATTGTATCAAGCATATTCATACCTATGTTGCCATCATCATTTTCTAAACATTTACTTATGATGTGAGCCCTCGGTATCAGCTCCTCTTTTCCCCCTTCCCCCCCAAGCTATAATTCTTTGAGGGAGTAGAAAAGCCCAGTCTTTCTGCCATGCAGCCGCTGGTGATTTTGAACTGCTGACCTTCTGGTTAGCAGCCCAGTGCGTAACCACTGTGTCACCAGGGCTTGCAAGAAAACAACTGTAGTCACCATAGTAGTCACATGCAGTGCAGTGGGTAAGCAGTTGGGCTACTGAGGTCAGAGGCGCAAACCTGCAGGGGAGAAGCCCTGGAGATGGGCTTTTGTAAAGATTCCAGTCTCAGAAACCCGGTGGGGCGGTTGCACCCTGTCCTGTAGGGTTACTCTGGTCCCAGTGTACTGCAGGACACACACAACGCCCTGCAACAGGAGTCCCTGGGGAGTCCACTCAAAAACGCAGCTGAAGAAAGCCCGGGGATCCACTTCTGTGCTCGCTGGAGTGTGGGGTCCCAGGGGCGCTGTCAGCCAGGATTGACTGGAGAGCCACTTCTTTAACAAAACCCTGTAGCAGTACCACGCTAAGCTCTACCTAGTCTGTGCTGTCATTTTGTTATCCCCAATCCCCTGAGGCTTTGCATTCTGTTCCCATTTTACTGGCGAAGGAGCTGAGGTTGAGAAATTTGGGGAATCTGCCCAGAGCTACCCATCCAGGAAGAGACAGAGTTGGGATGAGAATTTAGGAACAGCTGACTCCAGCTCCACCTGCGCACACATTCTCTCCCAGAGGGGTTATGGGCTTTCCCTCATCTGGGGGGGGGGG
>NW_022109491.1:25868537-25877063 GCF_000313985.2 Echinops telfairi
CAGAGTAGTTCTACCCTATCCTATAGGGTTGCTATGAGTGGCTTTGACTTGGTGGTCATGAGTCTTGTTTTGGGATACCTTCTGCCAGGGTTCCAGAAAAAAGAACTTCTCCTTCAGAAAATGAAGCTACCATGCCACCTCTGTACTGCAAGTCCAGTCCGTGAGAGTGTGCTCTCAATCTGCCTCCACTGAGCCCTGAGATTCATGGCATCGAGGGTTTGAACAAGGGATATATGATTGCTCACATCAGATGGATCTTGATGGAGAGCAGAAAAAAATACCAGAAAAAAGTTTACTTGAGTTTCGTTGGCCATGCAACGGAATTCGAATGTGTGTACCATCATAAAGTAGATATAACCTGGAGATGAGCGGGAGATTCCCAAACACTTCCTGATGCTCTCGTGGCAGACACCAAGAGGCAGTTGTTCAACCAGAGCAAGGGGATATCGCTTCATTTAAGGTTAGGAAAAGGTGTGGGTCAGGGGTGTACCTTTCACCACACTTGGTCTGTATGCTGAGCAAATCCCCTCAGTATAGATTATAACTCAATATAAACAAAAATCCTCACCACCAGACCAATGGATAGTATCATGATAAGCAGAGATAAGCCTCACCAGACCAATGGACAGTATCGTGATAAGCAGAGATAAGCCGGAGATAAGTTGTCAAGGATTTAATCTTCCTTGGAACCAGGAGCAACACCCACGGAAGGAGCAGTCAAGAACATCAAATGTCATGTTTCATTGGGCATATCTGTTGCCCACAGCGTCTTTGAAGCGCTCCAAAGCAAAGATGTCGCTTTGAGGATGAAGGAGCACCTGACCAAGCCGTGGTGTTTTCGTTCACCTCGTGTGCCTGTGAAAGTTGGATAGTGGACGGGGAAGATTTGAGAAGAACCCATGCATTCGAATGACAGGGTTGGCAAAGAATATCCTATGGACGACTGGAAGAACAAACCCAGCTGTCCTGGGAGAAGCCTAGCCGGAGCATCCCTCGAAGTGAGGAGAGCAGGATTCCATCTGCCGGACTTGAAACATGTTATCAGGAGAACCAGTCCTGGGCAGGACACCATTCACGATAAAATGGAGGTGCAGTGAAAACAAGGCAGACTCTCAGTGAGCCGGGTTGACACAGTGGCTGCAACAGTGGCCTTCACCCTAACAGTAGTAGTAAGGAGGGCACAGGACTGGGCGATGTTTCCTTCTGCTGTTCATGGCGTTACTGTGAGTCGGAACTGGCTGAAGGGCACCTAACAGCAGCAGCAAGATGAAAGAGAAGACAGTCTGTCCATTTTCTCCCGTGTGGAAACTCTGGAAGCAGGCAGCCCAGGGCTGGTCCATGCCCCAGGCTCTTCTTGCTTCCATGGATGTAGTACTTCCTGATCCCGAAGGAATGCTGGGGGTCCTGCCATCAGGTCTACATTCCCGCTCCCTGGGAGGAGGATGTGCTGGCAGGCCTTTCCTTTAAGGACATGATCTTGGGAGGTGCATCTCTCTGTAGTCTATGAGCCACAGGCTGCTACCTAGGTGCCAGGGGGAGAGCAAAGGTATCTTTATTGCCAGGGGCTTTGTGTTCCTCTGACAAGCTTAGGTCTTGATCTTATGTCAGAAGGAGAGACCGGGGTGGGGACCACCAGCCAACTCTGCCCAGTGGGGCTTAGGAGCCCTGCCCACTCCACCTGCCTCGGTTCTGGAGAGCTCGCACTCTGCCGCAGCCACACTCATCCCCCAGTGCGGCAGTGTGCACGTTTGCCTCCTCCCTCTCCCGACCATTAGACCGTTGATGTCGACCCGTGGCAGCCTCAGACGTGTCAGGGGCAGCACTCTGCTCCCCCGGGTTGCTCTGGGATCACGCGTGTATGGTCTTCTGTGAGTGGTCTCTTGCACCTGCAGAACGCTCAACAGTTCCACAGGATTTCAGTGACTGTTTTTCAGAAGTAGATCCCCACCCAACCAGGCCTTTTTTCTTTGGCACCTCTGGGTGGACTTGACCCTCCCATCTCTGGGTGAGTGGAAAGTTGATGTGCTACTTCTTTGCACCATTCAGGGACACCTCCCTCTCCCTCAAACACAAAACAAAACACCCACTTTACGGTCATCGAGCCAATTTTGACTCACACCGACCCTATGGGACAGGATAGAACTGCCCCTGTGGGCTTCTGAGACTATAACTCTGTATGGGAGTAGAAAGCCTCCTTTCCTCATACCCCTCTCCCTTGGACAGTGGTTTTCAGACCTGGGAAGTTATTCGAAATGCAGGTTCTCCTAGTCTTGCTGAGTGAGCTGCTTCGGGGATGGAACTTGGGAATGAATGTATATCTCAGGAAATCATCAATGATCTGGGTGCCTGATCACGTTTGAGAAACGGTGGCCTAGACCATGTCTCTCCACATCACCTGGCTTAGCCTTGCTTTCCTTTAATCTTCCAGTCTGGGGGTCTCTGGACTCCCACAGCCCCCATCACCCTTCACCTCTGTCTAAGAGCAGCAATCACTCTCGTTTGACAGTTACTTGTCTGCCCTCTTGTGGGCTGGAGCATCCCGAGGGCGAGAACACTCCCTACCTAAGACCACTGTGGTCCGCTGCACCCGCCTGGGGCAGCTCCCCGGGGCTGACTGAGCGGCTGGATGCAATCGCATCTCTGCAGCATCTTGGAAAGTGCTAGAATTCATTCGGGCTGTTTTGCTTTCCTTTGAATTGAGGATGAAGCTTTGTTTCCAGTTTGTTTAAATGGTACAATAAAGTACACCCCCCAAGGAAAATGATATAGTTGACTCCCACTGTAGATTTAATTTTTTGAATAGAAAATTAAATTAAACATCCACGTTGTCGAAAATTGGAACATGATAAAAGTAAAAGTCTACTCGGTCTGACTGAGGGTCACTGTAGATGAGTCCTTTTCTTGGCTGCAGGCCTGTCTGTGAAGGTGGTGGAGTATACAGGAGGCAAGGTTATGGAAACGGATGAGACATGAACACACTTGAGGGAATGAGGATGTGCCCCTGGGGGCTCCGAGCTGTAGTCTCCAGGGGCACCAAGGTCAAGTGTAGAATGCAGCTCACAAAGATAATCTTTTACATCCAGCTTTGGTGAGTAGCAGCCGGAGTCTTAAAAGCTTGTGGGTGGCCGTCTGAAAGGCAAATTATTTGTTTCTCCCCACCTGAGGGCAAGAAAAGTGACGAACATCAAAAAGATACGTGGCAACAGTGAGTCCAGTGGCTGGTGAACCACACAAGCATCTGTCTCCACAACGACACTGAGACCGGAAGAACTAGATGGTGCCCACCTGCCCCCCCACAGCTTCTCTGTCAAGGGTCACACTAGACGGTCCTGGATTAATAAATAAGAACAAGAGGAGGAGGAGGAAGGAAGGGAGGGAGAATGGACAAGGATACAGTGGAAGAAGATTGTGGGACAGATCTCAAAATCACAAGAGCCCAAGCTGCTTGGTGGGATACGAGCTGGTGGAAGCGTGCAGGATGATGGCCTTAGACCCCCTTCAGGTCTGGAACCGAACGCAGCCTCTTGTTGGGATAATCACGCGTTGAAGCTCAACAGGGAAGCTTTTACCCAAGAACGGAGAGTGAGGAAGGAAGGTCGGCGGGATAGGATATGGAGGGGATTGACCGAAAGGGATGGATTGAAACAACAGGAGTGTGAGTTATTGAATGCCAGACTGGTGATTTGCCCTGTAAACCAAACTCACTGCCATCGAGCCCATGCTGGCTCACAGGGGAGAAGTGGCCCGTGGGTTTCCAAGACCGTCACTCTGTACAGGACAGACAGCCTCATCTTTCTCACACTCAGGTACAAGGGGGCTTCCTAGAAGTATAGGACTATGGTGGGGGGAGAGGGGACCGATGGGAGCTGATATCAAGGAGTTCAAGAAGAAGGAAAACGTTTTGAAACCGATTGTGGCAGCAGTTGTACAATACTGCTCGATGTGATTGAGTGGTGAAATGTTATAGCTGTAAGAGCTCCCAATGAAACGATTTAAAAAAAAAGCTATAGGAAGATAACTAGAAAATAGTGAACCTTTTCCATGAGTTTTTTTAAATCCCTTCTTATAAGCAAATATTTTCTTCAGCTATGTAATTTCAACGTTAAGAGTATTAAAGATGCATAATTGTTGTGTTACTTTTTTCCTGTAATATGCCTGGGAGGTAAGTGCACATCACTATAGAGAGAGCTTCCCGGCCCCTTTTCAGGGCCATGTGATAGTCCACAGGATACGCCCCGTGGTGTTTTGCTCAGCCCTCTCTGCTGGGCATTTAGGGGCCCCTCCTGTCTGCTGCCGTTAGACACAGGCTCTGATGGACAGCCCTCTACAGACTTGATTTGGTGGGGGAAGCTTAAGCCGCTCAGTCTTCAGAGTAGAACAGACAAGGGTGTTTGCGTTTCTCACTTTGAGACACGCCCTCCATTGTGGCCATGCCAGTGTAGAGTGGCCTTCGGACAGCCCCGTTTTACCCTCTCTCTCGACTTCTTTCTAGATGCGAGCCACCCCTCTGGCTGCTTCCCGGAAGAAGCGGTTAGAATTGGACAGTGACCTAGATGCTGAATGCCCCACCCGGAAACAAGCTCGAAACCAGCCCCGTCCCTGTCTGCCCCCGTGCCTGCTGCCTCGGAGCCCAACCCCGGACCCTGACCCTGCACCTGCTGAGGCCCCTGTCTCCCGGCTTGGGCCCTATGTCCTCCTGCAGCCCGAGGAGGGTGGGCGGGCCTTCCGAGCCCTGCACTGCCCCACAAGCACCGAGTACACCTGCAAGGTACCGTATGGCCCCAGGGCCCAGCCTCCCCGGCATGACGGAGCTCTGTCTGTGGAGGGTTTCCAGGGGACGGGACACCCTGCTATTCGATTAATTATTTTGTTAAGTTGGAAACAGCTCCGGTTCCCTGTCAAGCGCTGGGCTAAGCCAAGATCAGGAAGCAGCTAGCTCCTGGAGAAGGTGCTAAATGCTGAAGGGTCCAGGCCAGGGGGCTGGGGCACAGAGACATGGCTAATGTGTTCTAGGGAGCAAGGCGGGTGGGTATTGGCCAGGCAGATGCAGGGGTAAGGTATTTCCAGTCGGGCACAGCAGTGCAAAGGCCCAGAGGTGAGTGAGCAGGGAGCTGCAGGAAACTCCTGGGACGGTGGCTAGTGTGCCCAAAGGGCAGGAGGGGCTTGGTGGCCGCTGGCTTCTCCTGGCTCATGGGGCACCACTTGAAGGTGTTTGTCTAGGCTGACCTTAGCAATAGCTCCAACTTGGTTCCACCCTGCCGAAGGAACGCCAAAATATTTAAAAAAAACAAACAAACCCAAAAATCATGACTATAGCGTGGATTCTGACTTGCCGCCTCCCCGTAGGACAGAGTAGACTGCTCCCCAGGCTTCCTGAGATGGTACATCTCCATGGAAGCAGGGTGCCTCGGCTTTTTCCGTGGAGCAGGCAGCTTCTGGGCCCCAACCACCAACCTCGAGGCTTGACGCCCGGTGCTCACCTTACCGGACCTCCCGGGGGTCCCGCCTGTAGGTTTTCCAGCGCGTCTCCTGCTGCCATGAGGCCGTCGTCTGGTCAGTGTGCAAGAGCTCTGGGGAAAGTCTGAAGGATTCTGAGAACGACCAGCGGTGACTCAGAGCCGCCTGCTGTGAGCGTGTGGAAAATGGCGCCGATAGCCTTGCTCAAGGCAGGGTCGCCACGGGCTTTGGATCTGCGGCAAACGCACCAACTCACAAAAACGCGCGCTAAAGCACAGTCCACTGAACATGTGCCCATGTCTGGGAAGGGCGAGGGACCTCAGGATCCTTAAGGTCACTGGGTCTGACTCCTGACGTTTGACAGATGGGGAGACAGGTCAGGAGAGACCCTGTGTGTGAAGCATAGGGCACCAGCCCTGCCTCCACGGGCACATCCTGTTGTGTGGCGTCAAGTCCACTCCGACCGGCAGGGGTTCCAGGCTCCGTAGGGCTTGACGGAAGCAGATCATTGGGCCTTTTCTCTGAAAGGGCCGCTGGGTGGGTTTGAACCTCGAAACTCTTGGCTGAACACTGAACCATCAGGCTTCCTTAGGGCAAAGCTAGGGGTGGTGGTGAAGGTCGAGAGGTCTGAAGATTCTGGGCAGGATTGGTCATGGGCAGGGGCAGGGCCTTCTGAGGGTCAGGCTTTTGGTCAGGCTGCTGTCAGGTCGTAGCCCAAAAGGACAGAGATGAGACTCAGACGGATGAACAAGGGGCACTTCCTGCTCAGATTTTGACCTCGTGTCCATAGAGCTCCTAGTGCATCCCCAGCCCCCTTCGCCCCCTGCCCCCTCCCCTCCGTCTCCCCTCAGCCACACCCGGCTCAGCACCTTGGTGCTGCCCATGCCTCCCCACCTGGACAGCCCGTCCTGTGGACTGGACCGCACTTTCTGAAACAGCTTCATCTTGAACATCTTTCTGGGTTCCTTTGCTCCCTTCAAAATGGGTGGGTATTCAGTCCGGTGAGCGTGTCCGGCTTCTCCTGGATGGGTGTATCACAGGCCTTTCTCTGAAAGAGCCCCTGCGCGGATTTGAACCTCCCTGCTGTGGGCCAAACAGGAGCCCCAGGGGCAGAGACAGCTGGGTGGTCCTTGCATTCGAATGAGGGGAAGCGCTGCCCGCTGAGGACGCCGAGTGACTGACATTGGGATTGCCCAAGCTGGCTTGGCGAGTGGCGTTTCCGTTTGGGTGGACGATCGGTTTTCAGTGATGTGAAGTTTCAGGCTCTAAAAGGCCGTGGTCACAAGGAGCCCTGGTAGCATGGAGGATTAGGCACTGGGCTGCTTCAGCACAAGCTCCGCAGTCCACCCTGCAGGAGGAAGAGGAGGAAGCCAGTGTGAAACCCATGGCAGGGAGCTGTCTGGGGTTCAGGGTAGGAGTTGAGCACAGAGACAGTAAGTTCAAGTCCCGAAGGCCGTGTGGCCTCTCTACTCCCAGACCGGTGGCTCACGGTCCTTATCTCGCTGGGTGGAATGGCTTAAACCCTGAATGGCCTGTACCCAGTGCCTAGCCCTGCAGTAGGTGTCTGAAGAGTCGCTGTGACTATGCCAGGGCCCAGCCCCAGCTCCAGGGTCCTCACCTCCGCTCCTACCACCCTCTGTCCACAGGTGTACCCGGCTCGAGAGGCCCTGGCCGTACAGGAGCCCTATGCCAGGCTGCCCCCTCACGAACACGTGGCGCGGCCTGCCGATGTCCTGGTGCGCAGCCAGCTCCTCTACGCCTTCTTCCCGCGTCCCTGGGGGGACATGCACAGCCTGGTGCGCCGTCGCCGCCGCCTCCCTGAGCCCGAGGCTGCCGGACTGTTCCGGCAGATGGCCACCGCCCTGGCTCACTGCCACCAGAACGGCCTGGTCCTGCGGGACCTCAAACTGCGCCGCTTCGTCTTCACCGACCCAGAGAGGTGAGTGTGACGGCCATGGAGACTCACTCTCCAACAGGCGGGCGTGGACGGGGTAACCCGGGGCCCAGGAAGACAAAGTAACTTAAGGCAAAAGCCTAGCTCCCCGGGAGAAGTTGCCCCCACTGCTGAGGCAAGTCCTTGGGCCGAGCCATGCGGGGTCATCACAGGAGCTGACCGCCCTGAAGGGTAGTACTGCCCTCCCTGGTTGGCTGGATCCTGACCCATCTGTGGTGGGTACTGGTTGTGTCCCCATATGATAGAAGAGGGGACTGAGGCCCAGAGAGGTTAAGTTATCTGTCTAAGGTCCCACAGCTGAGTGGTCAAACTGGGACCCCAATCCAGATCTGACTTTGCAGCCTGAGTGTTAATTTGAGGTGAGCTTAAGACACAGGTGCCCAGAAGCCTGCCAGGGTATTTTGCTGACTCGGGGTGTCTGTACCTCAGTTTCCCTCTTGGGAGTGGAAGGGGCTGGACACTCAGGATGCCTCCAGGATTCCGGATCGACAGACCGCAGCCAGAGTGGGCTGAGAGCTTCCAACCCACATGAGAGCAGTTTCCGTGGAGCTGAGAATCAATGGGTTTTCATGAAAGGAGTGCGAACTCCCCACTCTTCTTGCTGGGGTTGGGGGGCGGGGGGAGGGCAGGCTTTAGCCAGACTGGTCAGGCCTCTGGGGTGTGTGTGTCAGAGCTGCCCGGGTCACACTGATGCCCAGTTCAAGTCCACGTTCTTTTGCAGGGAGAGGACGGTGGCCCCGTGGCCTTTTTCAAGCGTTTTATTTTGAAGACATTTTAGACTTCCAGAGAAGTTGCACAAAGAGCTCAGAGCGCCCCTCTCTCCCTCCCGGGGTTCTTCTGTTGTAGACATCTCCTGTAACCATAATGCCGTGACCGTCCCTGAGAGGGTGGCCAGAGCCTGCTGCTGCTGCCCCGGAGCCCTGGTCGAGCCCGGCGGTTCAGCACCGGGTGGCTAACCCACAGCCCAGCAGTTCCCACCCACCAGCCACTCCGCCAGAGAAAAGTCTTGGCTTTCTGCTCCCATAAAGATGTACGGCCCTGGAAACCCCTGGGCCTTTCCACTCTGATCTTCAGGGTCACGGTGACCCACTGGCACATAGCACCACCACCACCAC
>NW_022109491.1:25877881-25879567 GCF_000313985.2 Echinops telfairi
CCACTAGGCCGACAGTTCAAACTCACCTGGTACTCTGGGAGGGATTTGAGGTTGCCCCTTAAATAGAGACAGCCTCAGACACCCGGTATGGGGTCGCTGTAAATGAGCATCAACTTCCGGGCAGGAAGACTGGTTTTGTTTCCACGCCTCTTTAGCCTCCTCCGTCTTTCCTTACTTCTGACCTGGACGCTTTGAGGGCCCTGGCCAGCTCTTTGGGACTTGACAGGTCTCTCTCTCACCATTCAGTCGAGGTTCCGGTTTCCCAACAAGACTAGGTTCAGGCGGGGTGTGCCCGTCTCTCAACGTATGTGATGTCTGGTGGCGCCAACCCCCATCTGCTGGTTAAGGTTGGCATCTGCCTGCCAGGCTTCTCTACTGCAAACAGTCCTGGATTTTCCCTTCGTCATGAATAAATAAGGTCTCTGGGGACCCTGACTCACAGTTGGCAGTTCAAGCCCACCCACTGGTCCTGGGGAAGAAAGGCCTAATGATCTCACGTGTAAAGATTACAGTCAAGAAAACCCTGCTTGTAACACAGTTCTGTCGGTAACACAGTTCTGCCGCACAGCGGGTCACCATGAGCCGTTATCCACTAGGGGCCATGGGTTTGGTTTGGCTTTTTAATTAGTAAGATCTTGGAGGAGTTACTTTGAAGCACTTGAACATCCTGTTGCATCTCTCACCTCCAAGCAGAAAATACAGGACTTCCCCGAATTCTCAGGAGAAGGTGGTGCTTACACAGAGGCCTCATTGACCATGACCCCATTGACAGACTAGACTCCACCCTTCCCTCTTAATCCCCTCAGATTGACACCAGATTATGTAACTACCGCAGGAGCCCAGCACAGTACCCATTTGCATCACCCCAGGACCCCATGTTGTCAGTGGCGCCCCTTTGGGCAGGTTTGTGCTGCAACACAGGCTTGGCATTGCCGCACCTCCTAGCTCGCTTACTTTGTTGGCTGCCTGGACTCTGTGTCCACCTAAGAGAATCAGCCCCTGCTGATTCAAATGGAATTGAACTTGCCCTCTCTGAGCTGAGGTGTTCTCATCTGTAAAACAGGCTGAGTTATGCCGTGCTCGGGGACTGGTTCGCATTTATCAAATGCCAGCAGGCACCCGGGAAGCGGGTGCCCTCCTGGGGTCTCTGTAGGATCTGACCCCTGTGTTTCTCTCCCGGCCCCAGGACGAAGCTGGCCCTGGAGAACCTGGAGGATGCTTTTGTGCTGACCGGGCCAGATGACAGCCTGTGGGACAAGCACGCCTGCCCGGCCTACGTGGGGCCGGAGATCCTCAGCTCCCAGGCTTCCTACTCCGGCAAGGCAGCAGATGTCTGGAGCCTGGGCGTGGCGCTGTTCACCATGCTTGCCGGCCACTACCCCTTCCAGGATACGGCGCCTGCCCTGCTCTTTGGCAAGATCCGCCGTGGGGCCTTTGCCCTGCCTGAGGGCCTCTCAGCCCGGGCCAGCTGCCTGGTGCGCTGCCTCCTTCGAAGAGAGCCAGCGGAGCGTCTCACAGCCGAGGGGATCCTGCTGCACCCCTGGCTGCGGGAGGACCCTCCGCCCCTAGCCCCATCCCAGTACCACCTCTGGGAGGCTGACCAGGTGGTCCCTGATGGGCCAGGACCAGAGGAGGCAGAAGAGGAGGGAGACAGGGAGGTGGCTCTCTATGGTTAGGGCCACCCAA
>NW_022109491.1:25891642-25893354 GCF_000313985.2 Echinops telfairi
AAAAAAAATCCAATTTGATATAAATAAATATATATACATATTATGAAAAACAGACTTTGGCTATAAGTAAAATGAAAGTTATGAATATCCAGACAAAAGAATATATCAAATCAATTCCAAATAAACAATTTTATTAGTTAAAAAAAAGGAAGAAAATGTATTGAAAATGATGATGGCAGCAATTGTACAACTATGGTTGATGTAATGGAACTATAGATTGTAATTATATATATAAGAGGTCCTAATAAAATGTTAAATACATATATATATATATATATATATGAGAGAGAGAGAATGTGATTTCTAAGGTTCCTTCTAGAGAATCCTTAGATCTCAATTTTGATATTTTCTTATTTTTTAAATTGTGAATTAGGTGAAGGATCACATATCAGATCATCGTTTTTATACTGAACAACTTAAACAAGTTATTAAGCCCCCTCAGGCGTGTCCTATTCCCCGGCCCCCTTTGATGGGGTCCCTTACCACATCCCTCCTGTGGGATCTTGATACCGTCTTCTGCTTCACCCAGGTTAACCTCCAACTACTCCTTAGCTTATTCCTCCACCGCCCCTCCCACCCCTCTCCAAATTCCCACTGCCATAGGGAATTCCCCAGATTGTAACTCATTACAGGGAGTAGAAAGCCCCGGTTTTGTTTGTTTGTTTGCTTTCCCTGAAGAGCAGTTGGTGGTTTTGATCTGCGGACCTTGAGAGTTGCAGCCGGACACTTAACCACGATGCCACTAAGCTCCTCCCCCACCCCTGATAACCATCAGTCTGTTTCTTTGAGTTTGGAAACCGTTTGATTCAATGCTATCGTCTATCTAGGATGAGGCCTTGATAGCTTTATTAAGGTATCAAATTATCTTTTCAAACTAAAAAACAGAAAGCTTGTCACTAGGAGACTGACCCAATGGGGAAGTCTAAAGGGGTGGTTTTCAAAATTGGCTTCTCACTGCAAACACCAGAGAGCTTTAAAAAAAAAAACCCAAAACACAAAAAATCCCCTATTTCCAGAGATTCTGAGTCACTTGAGCTGAGATGCAACTTTGGACATGGAGAGTTTTAAATCTCTCCAGGTGATGCAAGTGTTCGTTTATTCAACAAACAATCCTTGCGCCCCTACGTTGTGCTAGGGATTTGCTCTAGCCACCAGGCACACAGCAGACAAGACAAACAGGAACAAGATCGATTCTGTCCCTGGGCTCCCGGCGCCGGCCCTGAGCGGGGAGAGAGCTTGCCTCACCGCGGGCTTGAGTGGAGGGGCTGCGAGAGGATTCCGAGAGGATGGCGGTGAGATGGGGGCTGGGGGGCTGGTTGCTGTATGTCAGCAGGGACTACTTGGAGTCTAAAGTGGCAGTTTGGGCAGAGGGGTGACACCTTTTGATTTATCTTTAAACCAGACTGTCTGGCAGCTGGGTGCAAAGCCGAGGACCCAGAGAAGAAGCTGGTGCAGGGCACCTGCCGAGCTCAGAGCTCCCTGGGGCCTCGGAGGTGAAAGGTAACGAATCGACCGAGCCTGCAGGACCCGCCGCTCAGTGGGACGCAGGGCGGGCGGAGGGTCCTGGAGGACGCAGAGGCGTTTAAGGGTGGGCCGAGGGCTTGCACCCTTCACTAGCGACTCGGAAAACACGTGGAGAGGCCGCGTCCTCAGCACCGGCGAACCCGGACAAGCGCAGGAATGGCCACGCCGGGGTCAAAGGCTCCAGGAGC
>NW_022109491.1:25894844-25896077 GCF_000313985.2 Echinops telfairi
ATTCACTTACTTGCCGATCCTGAGACTTTCCAAGGGCCAGCTCTGTGGGCATTGAACTTGGAGCCCGACCTGATACCAGGGAGTGCCCTAGTCTCAAAGGGTGCCTCCATCCAAGCCAGGCCTTCCACTGCCCTGTGCCTGCCGTTATAGAAAGGCCTAGAAAGGCCACAGCACTGCCCTCCCTGCTTTCTTCCTTCTAATCCTACCGTGTCTTCTCACAAGACCTTTGTCCTCGCTCTTCTCTCCCCCTGACCTCTCTTCCCTGAGTCAGACCCTGCCAGTATCCCACAGGCCTCTGCTTCAGCGTGACCTCTCTCTCCGAGGCCTTCCCTGACCTCCTGAGCAGTGACCGCAGTCCACGTTTTTTTAGGTTCCTTTGTTAAACTTGTTCATTGTCAGGCTGTTCCTCTTGGTCACTGACGAATCCAATCCTCGGGGAGTTGATCTGCGTGCAGTAGGAGCTAATAATGCATGTTGGGTAAATGAGTGGGACTAGGGAGGGGAAAAAAAATCAAGCCAACTGAGCCTGGATTGGGGAGGGGTGGGCAAAATGTCAGGAAGGTCTCTCAGAGGAGGGGAGTTTCAAGCTGGGTGCTGAAGGTTATGTAGGAGTTGGGCAGGAAGACAGAGAGTAGGCCACAGGTACAGGGTCACCTCCCCTCCTCCCTCACACCTAACTCTTGAAAGAGACTCTGGTATTAACCTGTTCCTGCCCTGATGGCTTTCAGCAGAAGAGGTGGCCCTGAGCCTCACTCGGGCAGTGGCAGGCGGGGATGAGAAGGTGGCCGTGCAGTGTGCCATCTGGCTGGCAGAGCACAGGGTGCCCCTGAGTGTTCAGCTGAAGCCTGAGGTCGCCCCGCCACAGGACATCAGGTGAGGACATATGCCGCCGTGGGACCCAGTATTTCTAGAATAGTCCATGTGGGGAAAGGGATTGCATTCAGTGTCACCTCTGGCATTTATCAGCTCTGTGACTTTGGGCAAGCCCCTTCCTGATTCTGTGCCTCGGTTTTCTAACATGAAAATTTGAATGGTAATGATGGCTGGGAGTTGTTTTCTTCATTTCGGAAAATTTCAGACCGCGGAAGACTTGGAAAAGTACACAAGGAATTCTCATGTACCTTTACACCGATTCTCCAAACATTTTATGCTATTTGCTTTGCTTTATCATTCTTTTATAGAGAGAAAGGTTTTTTTTAATCGTTTTATTGGGGGCTCATACAACTCTTATCA
>NW_022109491.1:25896926-25901941 GCF_000313985.2 Echinops telfairi
ACCTGACTCACATTTCACAATGATGTCTCTCTTTAACACTGCCGGACCATTTCCCTCTCAGCTTTACTGCTGGCGTCACCACCTTTCTTTGGAGCCATGGTTACGATATTGTATGCAAATGAAGTGGGGAATAAAACCCACAACGATGAAAGTTTTAACACTACCACAAGCACTACGTGTTGCCTGAGCGAGACTGGAGCACCACCCCTTGGTGTCCTTGGCAAGTATGACTCTCAGCCCGCACAGGTTTTTGTTAAGTCGATTTTTGGTCCGACTGTGGAGCAAAGTTATAAACACCAAGCAGATTTTTTTCGAGCTTGTGGTTTGAGTAGCGGAAAGTTGGAGCTTGGAACCGCTCAACAACCAAGTTAACACGGTATCGATATCCAAGTGGGTGTGGCATTGCATTAGGTAAATCTCCTTGCACAAGGCCTCTTTAACGTGTGGAAAAGCAAGGGGGTCACTTTGAGGACTGAGGTGGACCTGACCCAAGCCGTGGCATTTTCAGTCACCTCCGATGCCTGTGACAGTTGGACATTGAATAGGGAAGACTGGAAAAGCCCTGCTGCGTTTGAACTGTGATGTTGGCGAAGACTATTGAAAGTACCACGGTCTGTCAGAAGGTCAAGTCCATCTCCCTTGGAAGAAGTACAGTCAGAGTGCGCCTTAGAGGCGAGGGTGGCGAGACTTTGGACCTGTAGTCAGGAGTGAGCAGTCCCTGGGAAGTGCTTCACTCCGTGAAGGGCAGTGACAACGAGGAAAGCCCATGAGGAGATGGCTTGGCACAGCCACTGCCACATGGGCTCGGACATGAGACCCATTGTGAGCATGGCGCAGGAGCAGGCAGTGTTTCCTTCTGTTGTGCCTGGGGTGGCCGGGAGTCGGAACCCACTCGATGGCACCCAACAACAACAGTGGGTGTGGAGCAGGAGCTGGTCGTGATTTGGGTTGGCATTTTCCTGGTGCATGCTGAGGGCGAGCATCTTCTCGTGTTGGTTCCTGTCGGCTTTTGCCCCGTCTTCTTTGGAGCGGTTTTTATTCAGAGCTTGCATCCATTGGTTAATTAAGTTACTTGTTTTTATTATTGAATTATGAAAGTTCACAGTAGTTCTTTATGCTAGAACTAATCCTTTATCAGACACACGACTTGCAAATATGCTCTTTCCTAGTCTAGGGATGTTCATTTCACTTTTTTGATGGTGTTCTTTGAAGTACGGAAGTTTCATTTTGGACTTGTTTAAGTTCTCTGTTCTCTTTTGTTGCGTTTGATGTCATAGCTCAGAAACCATCCTCTAATCCAAGGTCATGAATATTAGTGCCTACATTTTCTTCTAAGAATTGTGTCATTTAGCTCTTAAGTTAGATCTGTGGTTCACTTTGAGCTAGTGTTTATGTATGGTGTGAGCTATGGGCTCACTTTCATTCTTGCCCAGGTGGACCTCTAGTTGGCTTAGCACCCTTTGTTGAAAATATAGTTCTTTTCGTGTATCTTCTTGGCACCCTGGTAAAAAATAAATTGACCTGCACGTGAGGGTTTACTTCTGTACTCTCATTTCTATTCTGTTGATGTATGTTTGTTCTCTGCCAAGACCACACTGTTTTAACAACTATCGTTTTTCAGTAAGTGTGAAATTTTGCCTTTGTTCTTTTTCAAAAGTGTTTTGGCCATTTTGGGTCCGTTGGAATTTGGATATGAATTTTAGGATTATTGTCCATTTTTTACCCAAAAAGTCAGCTGAGATTTTGATAGAGATTGCATTAATTGATCATTTCATGTAAAAATAAAATACATACACATCTATTTCTTGAGACAGTAACTTAATGTACCTGTGGATTCTTGCAGCGAAAGGTGACCAATTTAACCTACACATCTCCCACCTTCCCATTCCTCGGCTTCCCACCAGCCTCTCTGTGGGAGAGAGGAGAGGCTTCCTACTCCCATAAAGGGCTACCGTCTTGGAAACCCTCCAGGGTCCTTCTTCACAGCCCACTGCTGTGCGTCCGTCCGCATCACCTTGACGGCAGCGAGTGAGGCTTCTGTTTGTGCTGGGCTGCTAACTAAAGAGCCGCTCCCAGGGAGGCAGGTGAGTCTCTGCTTTTGTCGAGATGCCAGCCTTAGGAGCCCTCTGGAGCAGTTCTGTCCCGTCCTGTCTGGTGGCTACAAGTGGAATGGAGTCCACACAGTGCCTTCGGTTTGTTTGTTACTAGCTGTCCTAATTGACCTTCACTTGACCCCCCAAAGTACCTGGCATGCCAGCAGGTAGCTCCTACAGGAGCCCTGGTGGCACCGTGGGTTAGGATAGCTAGCCAAAAGGCCAGTGGTTCAAGGCCACCAGCTGCTGTGAGGGGAAAAAATGAGGCCGCCTGCTCTTGTAAAGATGTACAGCAGCAGTTCTCAACCTGTGGGTCGTGACCCCTTTGGGGGTCACCCGATTCATAGCAATAGCAAAATGAAAGTTATGAAGTAGCAACGACAATAATGTTATGGTTGTGGGGCGGGGTGTCACCACCACATGAGGAACTGTATGAAAGGGTCGCAGCATCAGGAAGGCTGAGAACCACTGCCTTACAGTCCCAGAAATCCAACGGGGCAGTTCTGAGCCCTCTGGGGCTGCTGTGAGTTGGAATTGACTCACTGGGCAGTGGGTTCAGTGGGCAGGTAGCTGGGTATGCCAGATCAGCCAACATCTTGCTACTCACCGGGTGTTCCTGGATCGGCAGCCCCCGCTCAGGCTGGCTGCATGGGCACCTGCATTTGCCCCCCCTCAGGCCAGATGCGTGGGCACCTACATTTGCAGAAGCTCTGGCCTAGCAGGCCTTTCACACAGACCTGCTCTCCTCAGGGCTCCCCGCAGAGCTGAGCTGAGCTGAGGGTCCCGGCAAGCAGTTGGGAATTGTACTCATTATGGTAAGAATGTAACTAGCTGTGACGTTAAACCTGAGCACTGAAGGGAAATTGTTTCTCTGAGAACCAAGCTGGTTGCCTAGAAAGACAAGCTAAAGGCAAGTCCTCAGACACCTTGTCACTTACTGTTAGGCCCTCCAGTCGATCTGACTCATAGGGACCCTTGTGTTAGAATAGGACTGCCTGAGAGGGTTTTCTTGCCTCGAATCTTTAGGGGTGCCATGACCAGCTGTATTAGTCCAGGTAGACCAGAGAAACAAATTCAGGAGATGCATATGTGTATAAGAAAGAGTTTTATATAAAAGAGTAATTGTATATTATGAAAACAGCCCAGTCCAGATCAAGTCCATAAGTCCGATATTTGTCCATATGTCCGATACCAGTCTATAAATGCCATTTCAGACTCACAAAACACATGCAATAATGCCAAACGCAGAAAGATCACAGGTCAGTGGGTGGACAGTCTTATAGATCCAGTGGCAGTGGAAGCATCTCCATGCTGGCATGGGTCTCTGCATGGCTCCTCCAATTCCAGGGCTCTGGCTCCATCAATGTAGCTCCATGTGACTTGTCAGCAGGAGGGTGAAGCAGAGAGAGTGTGTCTGGCCTCCAGTGAGCTATTGATCTCGGTTGTGCTTCCAAGTGAGGTCATCAAGCTGCAACCTGATTGACAGGCTGGACTCCACCCTTCCTCAAGTTGACAGTAGCTTATGTGACTGCCACGCTGGTGTCGGGGTTTGAACCATCAACCTTAAGTTACCATCATACTGTATTTTCGACATTACATTTTATTTATTTATTTTGGGGTGAGACCCCCTGTAACGTGAGGTAAAAATCCACAAGGTCCTGGACTGGATTTGCGAGCAGAAGTGTTTACTCTGCTTTTGAAATGCTGACAGTTGATGTCACAGAGGCTATGCTGCGGATGGGGGTGCGTGCCCAAAAGCCAGAACCCAAGATTTGGGGGCACTCTAGTCAGCGGATGTGGGCTCTTTAGGAAAGCTGTTGGCTGTTAGGGCCAGACGTAGGCGGATGACTGTGCATGTAAGGCTGGCAAGCTCGAGATACGTGAGATTCAAGGTTTACCTGCCACCGTTTCTGCCTTCGTCCCTTCAGCTGCTGATCCGACGACGGTGTCCATGAAGGGCCCCGCTGCAGTGGGTGTTGTGGCTGTCGAGGGGACAGCTTTTGCAGGGTGCCTCTCGTGTATAAGTCTGGCTTCTCCACTTGGACACTAGTTGAATTCCGAAACTCTGACATCAGTAAAATAGCCTGTGTGGGCTTCTGAGGATGGTGGGAGTGCTCCCTGGAAAGGAAATCTGGTTAGCTGCCACCGAGTCAGCCCCCGGGCCCCCCAGAGGGAAACGCCGCTGCCATCATTAGCAGCCCACCGAAGCACTGTGCCTACAGGCTTTCATTGGCTGGCTTTCAGGACCTTCCCTAGTTTGTCCCATCCAGAACCCACTTCCCTCTCGTCGATTCCGACTCCAAGTGGCCCTGTAAGACAGAGCTTCCAGGGTCATCCATCTGTGTGGAAGTACGCAGCCTCATCTTCTCCTGGGGAGCGCCTGGTGGGTTGAACTGTTGACTTGGCACTTTGAGCCCCCTGCCCGCCCCACTGCCCCACCAGGCTCCTGGGAGCTCTGCTGAAATGGCTCCAGCAAAAGCCTCTGCTGACAGAGGGTGGGGGTGACTGCATAGTGAGGTGGTGGGGTGACTGGGTAGTGAGGTAGTGGGGTGACTGAGTAGTGAGGTGGTGGGGGTGACTGCGTAGTGAGGTGGTGGCAGGGTGACTGGCCGGGATTTGAACTTGAACCGCCTGCACAGAAGGCCAGCAGTTGACACCAGGTGCACTTAGGTTTCACTCTTGCTGAAGACAGACATTTGCAGGGTTAAGAGCCAGTCTTTGCTTTCTCTTGCGTTTTCTCCTGTTCTCTTGTCATGTGGGAAAATGATGGAAAACTTTTGGAGGCTTTGCCTATCTACACGTTATTTATTTCATTGTTCAACATCATTTTCCTAAAGGACTTGGACGGTGAGTTAGTTCATTGTGCCAGCCTGGCCGATAATCACATGTGGGGCTCCTGCTAGTGCTGAGATGCTTGTTCGT
>NW_022109491.1:25903877-25905032 GCF_000313985.2 Echinops telfairi
ATCTGGCTCACAGAACTGCCCGCTGTGTTTCCGAGGCTGTAAATCTTCTGGGAGTAGGCTGCCTCCTCATTCTCCCGCAGGGGCTGATGGGCTCACACCTCGAGCCCTGAACACCAAACCACTGGGGCTCCTAAAAATGCCCCAATCTCCAATTCAGAGACTCACATTCCCCGGTCACCTCAGCAGTGCTTTATGCAGCTGCGTTTCTCGTTCTTTCAAATCAGGAGTCAGCCAACATCGCTCAAGTTTCTTTCATTCTCTCATTTTTAATGCCGTTACTCCCTTTTTCAAGAGACCTGGTCTTTTGGCATCTGGGATTTTCCCATGTTCTCCGTTCAGTTGACTGCCCGGTTCCTCGCGGTGTTATGTCCTGGTTTCCCCTCTCCCGTATTTCCTGTCACTTCCACTTAGAACTAACAGTTGAACCAGGTTAGTGGTCTTTTTTTTTTTTTTTTCCCGTGGCCAGACACCGTGCCTCAGCTTCCTACTGCTTCTTGCCTGTTGCTTTACGGAGTCATTGCTTCTGCAAATCTCCCTGAAGGTTCTAAGTAGACGTGGCTGTGGTTACTGCTCTATTCCTCAAAATAACTGTTTCTGTTTTTTTTAAAACCGTAGGCCTTTTCATGCATTGAGCCTTGCACAAATACTGGAGGCCCCTTGAGGAAATTGGTGATAAAACAGCTTTGTCTGGAGTTGAAAGTGTTAGGATTTAAATCGTAAATACTCCTCACTGCCAGCACGTTGATTCCGACTCACGACGACCCTCTAGGACAGGGCAGACCTGCCCCTGTGGGTCTCCCAGACTGTAACTCTGTACGGGAGTAGAAAGCTGCATCTTTCTCCCATGACGCCCGGCTCTAGTCGTTCTTGATCGCTTGCCTTGGCAAAATCCCTGTGACCTGCCTCCACCCTGCTTTCTAACCTGTAAAATAGGGGCAGCAGCACAGCCCCTGCGTCGGCTTAGCGAGGGGACCAGAGAAAGTTAAAACGCTCTTTGAAGAGTCTTGTCTTCCTGCCACCGAGTGCATTCCACCTCATCGCAGCCCTCTAGGACAGGGCAGACCTGCTCTGTGGGTTTCCGAGATTGGAACTCTGCAAGACTAGGAACCCTGGTCTCTCTCCCTCAGAGCAGCTGGTGGTTTCAAACTGCTGACC
>NW_022109491.1:25906206-25912705 GCF_000313985.2 Echinops telfairi
CAGTTCCTATCTGTGAGCCTGTAAATCTTGACAGGAGTAGAAAGCTTCATCTTTCTCCCTCAGCGAGGCTGGTGGTTTTGAACTGGGTTACTTGACCACGAAGTAACCCAGGACACTAGCAGGCTCCACAGTAGTACCTCATTGTTTTGATTTGCATCTTTTCATGTGCTTCGCGGCCATCTGAATATCCTTTTGAGTGAAAGGTCCATTTTATGATTGGGCTGATTGTCCTTGTAGTTACGCTGTCAAAGTTTCATATGTATTTTGGCTATTAGATTTTTTTTTTTAAATCATTTTATTAGGGACGGCTATTAGATTCTTGTCAGGAAAAAAGATTCTTGTCAGATACATAGTTTGGAAAGATACTTTCCCAGGTGATAACTTGTCTTTTCACATTTCTTTGGTCAACTTTTTTAATGAACTAAAGCTTTTACTTTTTATGACGTCTCATTTTTAAAAATCATTTTATTGGGGGCGTGTA
Organism: Echinops telfairi; assembly: GCF_000313985.2. NCBI lineage: Eukaryota > Metazoa > Chordata > Mammalia > Afrosoricida > Tenrecidae > Echinops > Echinops telfairi. Next base: position 25,906,688 of record NW_022109491.1, read on the forward strand.
CAGCTCTTAGCACAATCCGTACGTCCATCCATGTGTCAAGCACATTTGTTCGTTTGTTGCCCTCCTCATTCTCAGAGAAGCCCCATGTTACTGTGCCTTTGCTCGCACCGAGTCCACGTCCGCCTGGTGGGGTCTCTGCCTTCGTTCTCCCTTAGGTAACCGCTGTTGCCAGCTAGGCCTCTGCTTGTTCTCCTAACAATTCCATAGATTCTTGCTGGCACATTGCGGTCCTTAATCGTTCTCTTGGCGTTTTGAATTTCTTTTTGCGTATGGAGTGATTGATGGATCCTGTTTCATTTTCCTACGTGTGACAATCCAGTTCTCTACGCATGGTTTATGAAGAAGCATTACCCTCCCCCCACCAACAGAAAAAGAGCCCCCTTATCAAAAATCAGTGAACATAGATGTGTGGATTTGTATCTGTACTCTCAGTCCTATCCCGTTGCTCTTCTTTCCCCTTGGTCTTTCTGCCTCTCCTGACACCAGGATCCTGGCTCTTGATTCCTGGAGCCACATGGTGGTGGTGGTAGCCAGAGCACCTGGCTCTTGATTCCTGGAGCCACATGGTGGTGGTGGTAACCAGAACACCTGGCTCTTGATTCCTGGAGCTACACGAGCGAGTGCCACCCAGTTGGTTCAGCCCGCAGCGACCAGCCACCCTGTGGGAGAGAGACTGGGCTCTCTACTCCCACAGAGAGCTACGGTTTCGGAAACGCATGGGACTAAAGCCCTGGCCTTTAGGGTCGCTGTTAGTTGGCATCAGCTCGGTGGGGTTTTCTGAGAAGCTCTTCACGTTCTGGGCCTTTCGTTTTCTTGGAGGCTACTGTAAGTGCAAGTGCCTCCCTAACGTCCATTTTGGGGTAGAGAAACCCTCCCTAACCCTCCCAAGTGCCTCCTTAATGTCTCAGTGACGGGGCAGAGGAACCCGGTGGGTTTTCTGTGTTCACTTTGTGCACCTTTTGAGTGGCGTGGGCACTGGTTTGTAATGTCCTTCAAACCCTCAGTGTCCTTGGTGGTCTTTGCAAGATCCTCCGTCCAGGGTGGAACGTGGCGTGTTGAAGGCTCCTGTGATGATTGTCGGATGCTGCTTGCTGCAGGCCCGCCAGTGCTTGCTGTACACACCTCGGTGGCCAGATATGAGCGTGGATGGAAGGAAGGGCTTAGAGCAATGTGTGGGAAAATGGAAGGAATTTTCCCATGGACTTGTGGAAGTCCCAGCGGGTTTGTGATCGTCAAATCTGCTTGGTCAACTCTTTGGTCACACTGCGAGGCCATCTCTAGCTCGGGTCATGGACTGGGCCTCATAACTGACTTTGTCTGAGAGGCTCGTTGCTGCCCCGCTCTTTTATTTGGTTGTTATTCACGTGATTATTTCTTTTCCATCCTTTCACGTTCGACCTGTTCAGATCCTTGGATCTATGTGTGTCCCTGATAAACAGTGTGCATTCGATCATGTTTCTTTATCCATCTGACACTCTGCCATGTGGTCTTGGTTGAAACTTTGGGGGCGCTGAAGCAGTGGGTTCTAATGAACAGGGAAGCCCGGGGAGGCCCCTAACCCTAATGCAGGCTGGGGGTGGCATGTGGGTGGACCTAGGTGCAAGCGTGGACATGTCCACAGCTGGATGGCTGAGGCTGGCCTGTCCTTCTGGGTTCCCGACAGGCTGTGGGTGAGGGTGGAGGACGCGCAGACGCACACCGTCACCATCTGGCTCACAGTGCGCCCTGACATGACGGTGGCTTCCCTCAAGGACATGGTGAGTGGGGAGACGTCAGGAGGCCGGTGGGAGGCTTGTCCTGGTGTTTCCCACCATGCCCTGGCCTCCCGCTCCCAGCCGTCCTCACTTGGTGTCGTCTGTTAGGTATTCCTGGACTATGGCTTCCCACGATCTCTGCAGAGGTGGGTGATTGGGCAGCGGCTGACCAGAGACCAGGAAACGCTGCACTCTCACGGGGTGCGGCGGGATGGGGACAGCGCCTACCTCTATCTGCTGTCAGCCTCCAACACCTCACTCAATCCCCAGGAGCTGCAGCGGGAGCGGCAGTTGCGGATGCTGGAAGGTTTGTGTCCAAGCACACCCCTTTCCTGCTACCACCGCCCAGGGCTCACCTGAGGTCAGCGGGCAAGAGGGGACAAAGCCATGGGCTGGTTGTCAGGACCTTACCCAGAAGACCTTATCCAGACTGGGGAAGAGGAGACATAAGGCTCCCCGGGAAGGAGTCGGTTCAGGGCTGAGGGGCTGAGATCAAGCGTGGCTCCGGCATCCACCAGCCGCGTGTGGGGCTTTGGGCAAGTCTCTTCCCGGGTCTGCGCCTCAGAGCTGTGGGGATGATGAGGAGAACCGCGCTGACATTTCAGAGTTTACTTTGAAACGTTCAGACTTACAGAAGAGTTGCAGAATTAAACCAGGGGTTCCCTTCATCCAGAGTCCCCAAATCTTAGCATTTTACCTGACTTACTGTCTGCCCTTCTCGCTCGAGACGTACAGTCTTTTTTTTTTTTTTCCCTAATCATTTTATTAGGGGCTCATACAACTCCCACCACAATCCATACATACATCAATTGTGTAAAGCGCATTTGTACATCCATTGTCCTCATCATTCTCAAAACATTTCCTCTCCACTTAAGTCCCAGGCATTAGGCCCTCATTTTCACCCTCCCTCCCCGCTCCCCCTCCCTCATGAGCCCTTGATAATTTAGAAATTATTATTTTGTCGTATCTTGCCCTGTCCGACGTCTCCCTTCACCCACTTTTCTGTTGTCCGTCCCCCAGGGAGGAGGTCACATATAGTTCCATGTAATCGGTTCCCGACGTACAGTCTTTTGAGAGTAACGTCTATGCATGAGACCTCACTCTCCGAAATACCTCAGCATGTGCCCCCTATTAAAAACGTCTAATCCAAGACATGAACCTGGATCTGAATCTGCAAAGCGGATCCGGTTACTCTTGTCTCACAAATTCCCTTGGTGGCAGAGGCCTGGCATGCAGCTCCAGTCTGGCCGCCTTCCACCTCTGGCCCCTCACGCTTCCCTGGACGTGGTAGTTTGGGCCCGTGGTGGGCCAGGCAGCTCCTAGCTCCTGCCCTCCCTCGCTCGTGTGGACCGGCCACAGTCTGGAATTGGTGGGGGTTTCCTCTTGAGTGGGTTCAGACTCCGTATCTGGGCTGAGCCAGTTTCTGGGCAGGATCTTGATGTACATGGGTGCCCATAGATGGAGCAGGGATCCTGACCCTTGGGAGTCAGGGCACCCAGCAGGCACCGATGGGCTCTCCAAGGAGGACAGTGTGGGAGCTGGGGTCAGTGAGGTGTGGGCCTGGCCCAGTGAGCTGGTGGTGGCCCACACATGGGTCCTCCAGCCCCTGACGTCTATGCAGATCTGGGCTTCAAGGATCTCACACTGCAGTCTAGGGGACCCCTGGAGCCTGCTGATTCAAAGTCCGGAGCACCCCAGGAACCGGGGCGGGGGCAACCAGAAGCCACATCTGAGCCCCCACCCGTAAGTCCCCTCCATTGGCTTGAAGCCCTGTTTTTCCCTCCCTGCCTTCTCTACCCTCCCCACATGCCGCCCTGCCCACCCCCCAACCCTGCAGGGCCCCTGCCCTCACAGCTGTCCTGCCCCCCCAGGTGGGCTGGCAGTGCCCTGGGTGCACCTTCATCAACAAGCCTACGAGGCCTGGCTGTGAGATGTGCTGTCGGGCGCGGCCAGAGACCTACCAGGTGCCCGCCTCCCACCAGCCTGATGAGGGCGAGCGGGCACGCCTGGCCAGCGAGGAGGAGGCACTGCGCCGGTACCAGCAGGTGAGTGTACCCCACCCCGCCCCACCCCATGGCATCTTCCTCTGCTGGCCTTCAAATGTCCCCAGCTGTGACCCTACCTCCCCCAGTCCTCCTGCGGCTGGTTCCTATGCCACCCTCAGTCACCTGTCACCTGACTTCCCCTGTGACCCATGGCTTCCTGGAGGGTTGACCCCACTTCCTGCCCTACTCCCCAGTTGTCCTGCCCCACATTGTGATGCACCCAATCGCAACACAGCTATCAACACACATTCTAAACCCTGAGTGTCCCCCCATTCTCATCTCATGCCCCCATCCTGGCTGCATTCCCCTTGGACTTGGCCCTGCCCCCCTCTCTGGCCAGGACCCCACTTCTGATTTCTGACCTCTGTCACCCTGACATGGCCCTGGCCCTGGCCCCTGGCTCCAGCCTCTTTCCCCCCTACCTCCCCACCAGGGCCCTGGCCTTCTTTCCCTACCTCCATCCTTCTGACCTCTGACCTGAGGGCTGCAGCCTCCTTATCCAGCCCAGCTGCTCCTCCTGGGGTCCCTTGTTTGCCCCATCCCCGGGTCTGACCTGCCCCATGACCCCCCGGCCCCACCCCCTGTGCCCAGCGGAAGCAGCAGCAGCAGGAGGGGAACTACCTGCAGCACGTCCAGCTGGACCAGAGGAGCCTGGTGCTGAACACCGAGCCCGCCGAGTGCCCCGTGTGCTACTCTGCGCTGGGGCCCGGTGAGGCCGTGGTGCTGCGCGAGTGTCTGCACACCTTCTGCAGGTGCGGCCTAGCCCCTCCCGTCCCCGGAGGGGGCGGACGGACCAGGCGGCCATGGTGAGGGGTTGGCAGGCAGGAAGGGGGAGTTGCCAGAGCAGCCCACCGCTAGTGGCTGAGAAGGCCACGGGTTCAGGCATTACTGTGCAGGGGGCAGGCTGGGCTGTGCTAACTCCGTCTCCCACCCCTCCCCAGGGAGTGCCTGCAGGGCACCATCCGCAACAGCCCGGAGGCGGAGGTCTCCTGCCCCTTCATTGATAACACCTACTCTTGCTCGGGCAAGCTGCTGGAGAGGGAGATTCGGGCGGTAAGGCCTGGCCCTAGGGGTGAGTGGGGATGTCCCTGGCCCAGGGCATGGGGCCCTGAGTGGGCAGACAGGACCTGGCTGGAGAGCTGACCCCAGGCAGCAACAGTCTTGAGAACCTTCTCTGTGGGGTGGTGGGGGGACCCAGAGAATGAACAGGCCAGCAAGTGGAGGATGCTGGGAATAAGAGACACCCCTGCCATGAAGGAGGGGAGGGAGGGGCAGCAGAGGGCCTGGGAGCAGGCGCTTCTGGGGTCAGATGGCCTGGTGTGTGACTTCCGCCTCTCTGCCTGTCTTTTCTCATCTTGGTTTAGGGTCAGACAGAGTTTGTTTGGGTTCTCTTTCCCGGTTGCCAATATTTGCTGAGCGAATCCCTGTACAGCATTTGCAGAGTTGTGTTGGACACCCCGTGTAAACCGATATAGCCGTGGGCGCTGGCTGTGTCACAAACTGCCACAAATTCAGTGGCTTCCAAGCAAATGGCCACTGCTGAGCTCGTGGTTCTGTGGTTTGGGTTGGGCTTAACTGGATGGTTCTGACCCGCTCTGGCTGACTGCTCTGGGCGCAGCGGAGGCATCTGCTGGCACCAGCTGGCTGGTGGGGGCGCGGGCTGCAATGGGCCTCTCTTCATGGGTCTAGTCCACCGGCAGGCTGTCCAGGGCCTGCACTCCTGTGGACGCCTTTCTGTTCCAGGAGCAGCAAGGGGGTGCGGGCACCCCAGGGCACACGCACTTGTCTCATGACTGCTGCTGGCCATCTTGCTGTGTGCCAAAGCAAGTCACAGGTTCAAACTCGGCTGCTGTGTGGGAGGGGACCACCCAAGGGCTTGGGGTGGGCAAGCATGACTGCAATGGTCTGCCACAGTGCTGTGTATGTGTGTGTGTGTGTGTGCATGTGGGTGCTCGCGCATGCGCCCTTGCTCTTATTGACGCTACCGCTGTCGTGCTGACTGTTGTCGTTAGTACCGTGTTCTCTTAGGCAGCCCTTGCCCTTCTGTCCCTAGAAGTTGGACTGCTGCCTTTGATTCATGGTTTTTATTTTCGCTCGTTGTGGAGATTACGCCAGCCAAACCCACGCTGGTCCCAGTGCTCACAGGGACACCCCTGCCATCGGCTCACGGTGAAGGCACTGCAGGACACAGAGTAGAACTGCCCCGTGCGCCCCCCCCC
>NW_022109491.1:25912805-25932941 GCF_000313985.2 Echinops telfairi
CTTTACCAGAGTAGGAAGCAGTCACCTGTCTCCCAAGGAGTGGCTGGTGGTTTCGAACTTGGGTCTTTGAGGTTAGCAGCCCCTGTGCCACCACAGCTCCAGTGTTGCAACTTGGTGACACCGACCACGTTTTTCCAGTTGCACTAACGTTCTCATCCTGTTTGATGTCTGATCTCTAAAGGGCTGGGAATAGGCCTTCCCCAAATGGGCATCCCAAGGTTCCCAGGCCAGAACATGGAGGCAGGGTTGGAGGTGGCTGAAGTCCAAATAAGAGACCCCCTCAGACACATGCACAAGCCCCCGTGGGTCCCCATCACTTCTGCCTCTCTCTTAGGAGCCTGTGCCCTTGTTTCTCACTCACTGTCCCCACCCCCAGCCTCATTAATGTTTCCTGGGCTCTGCCTCAGGGGGGAGGAGAGGCTCCTGGTGTAGACCTTTTGGGACTCCAGCCCTTTCACCAAGAGCTGCTCCCTGACTCGTGTCACCTATGGGGCTTGGAGGCCACTCTCTGGCCTGGAGAGGCTCTGAGAGATGCAGGCAGCCTGGTGCTCCTTGATTTTCCACATGGTGGTCCACGCTGTGATGGGGTCAGAGTGCAGGCCACAGGACTGCAGGGTCCACCTTTCCCTGGGAGCAGGATGTTGACCCAGGCCTTAGAGAATGGTCAAATGTGACAGAGAAGGGGGGATAGGTCAGCAGAGTACCTGGGAAGCAGTTCTTCTAAAACACATGCCTGAGCCACACAGAACATGAGCAGGACTCCCTGCAACACCCACCGCGCCATCTCAGGACCCGCACAGAACCAGAGCAGTGTGGGCACCATGCAGCCTCCACCTGCCGTCCCAGGAAGTGGGTCTCCTGTTCCCCTCTGTGTTTTTCTTTTAAACCGACTTTTTAAGGTGTTCTTTGCACACAGTAAAGTTGAGCCCACTGTATGTGTACAACTGGACGTATTCTGATGAATGGAGCTCACATACCCACCACCCAATCGAGATACAAAATTTTAGCACCATTTCTACTTCCTTGTACCCAGCAGAGAGACACACAACAGCTTTGCTGCTTGGCTACAATCATTTTTCAAGGATGATTGCAGCTGTTTACGGCATCCGAGGGGGCTGCAGGAGGACAATGGCTTTTTCTTGTGGACTTGTATGATTCCCACTCGTGTATTCTGTTCAGATTCCTTCTCTCAGGCACGCCTGTTTCTCAGCGTGCCTCTTCCTCCTCCTGCGCTGTTTCCTTCGGCTATCCTGCACAGGCGGGGTGGCCCCTAAAGGACCCTGTGCATTGCTAGGTTCCATTTGCAGGTCTCTGATGACCCCTGTTGTTGAGTGGGTTCAGTTTGGACACGAGAGCATTTGGGGCTGGCGGGGGCTTCTTGGGGGACCCTGGGTTCTGAGCATGCAGGGAGCCGCTCTCACTCTTTCGGCAGCTGTTGAGCCCTGAGGACTACCAGCGATTCCTGGACCTGAGCATCTCCATCGCGGAAAACCGCAGCGCCCTCAGCTACCACTGCAAGACCCCCGACTGCAAAGGCTGGTGCTTCTTCGAGGACGATGTCAACGAGTTCACCTGCCCCGTGTGCTTCCACATCAACTGCCTGCTTTGCAAGGTGGGGTGGGCCAAAGCCCCTGGTCACCCGAGCCCCTTGCTCTTCAGTGTTCGCTCTGAGATGGGGCTGGGGCCTGCCTGGCATTGGTGGTGTAGGGTTGGGTGTCGTAGAGAGCTGGTTCAGGCCCCAAACTCAGCTTCAGTCACAGCTGGTACATCCCACTCCATACTGAGCCCGGAGCCCTGGCCACACAGACTAAGCCACTGCCCACACTGACTAAACATGAGCCCCAGCTGGTCTCTCGTGAATTCCAACCCTGGTCACAGCCCGACTCACTAACCCCATCTTTTTAAAAAAATTTTTTTAATCATTTTATGGGGAGCTTATACATCTCTTATCACAATCCATACATCCATCCATTGCGTCAAGCATCTTTGTACATCCGTTACCCTCATCATTCTCAAAACATTTGCTCTCCATGTAAGCCCTTGACATCAGCTCCTCATTTCCCCCCTCCCTCCCTGGTCCCTCCTCCTTCATGAACCCTTGATAATTTATAAATTATTATTTTGTCATATCTTTCACTGTCCGATGTCTCCCTTCACTGACTTTTCTGTTGTCTGTCCCCCGGGGAGGAGGTTATATGTAGATCCCTGTAATCGGTTCTCCCTTTCCACCCCACCCTCCCTTGACCCTCCTGGTAATTGCCACTCTCACCACTGGTCCTGAAGGGATCATCCAGTTCCTATCTGTACCAGTATACCTCCTCCGGTCTAGCCAGATTTGTAAGGTAGAATTGGGATCATGATAGTGGGGGAGGAGGAAGCATTTGGGAACTAGAGGAAAGTTGTATGTTTCATCGTTGCTACATCATACCGACTGGCTGGTCTCTTCCCTGCAACCCTTCCGTAAGGGGGTGTCCAGTTGCCTACAGATGGGCTTATGGGTCCCCACTCCACACTCCCCCTCATTCACAATGATATGATTTTTTTGTTCTTTGATGCCTGATACCTCATTCCTTCGACACCTCGTGATCACACAGGCTGGTTTGCTTCTTCCATGTGGGCTTTGTTGCTTCTTACCTAGATGGCCGCTTGTTTACCTTCAACCCTTTAAAACCCCAGATGCTATATCTTTTGATAGCTGGGCACTATCAGCTTTCTTCACAGTTGCTTATGCACCCATTTGTCTTCAGTGATCGTATCTTGGAGGTGAGCACACAATTATATGATTTTTTGTTTTGATGCCTGATAACTGATCCCTTTAGCACCTCGTGATCACACAGGCTGGTGTGCTTCTTCCATGTGGGTTTTGTTGCTTCTGAACTAGATATCTGCTTGTTTACCTTCAAGCCTTTAAGACCCTAGACGCTGTATCTTTTGCTAGCCAGGCTCCATCAGCTTTCTTCACCCCATTTGCTTATGCACCTGCTTTGTCTTCAGTGATCGTGTTGGGAAGGTGAGCATCATGGAATCCCAGTTTAACAGAATAAAGTATTCTTGCATTGAGGGAGTACTTGAGGAGGCCCAATGTCCATCTGCTACCTTAATACTAAACCTATAAATATGTGCACATAAATTTAATTCCCCATCCTCATATATAAATATACTTACATATGTACATGCCTTTATTTAGACCTCTATAAATGCCCTTTGCCTCCCTAGCTCTTTCCTCTATTTCCTTTTACTTCCCTCTTGTCCCACTATCATGCTCAGTCTTCATTTGGGTTTCAGTAATTCCTCTTGGTTACATTACCCTTGATCACGCCCTGCCAGGCCTTCTACACCGTCCTCACCACTGATTTGGATCACTTGTTGTTCCCTTGTCCCTGGGTTTGTTAGCACCACTTCCTTTCCCCTCACCTCTCCCCCTCTCCCATGTCTTCCCGGAACTGTCAGTCCCGTTGTTTTCTCCTCCAGATTGTTCATCCAGCCTATCTTATTTAGACAGACCTGCCTTCCCCCGTCTTAAGCTGAGCTCTGACCCTAATGCAGACTGAGCTGGCCTGAAGCTCAGTGCAGCTGGGTTCTGGCTCCCATCCTCAGTGTTGACCCTGAGGCTGCTGTCAGAAGTGGGCAGGTGCCTGGCGCACAGTCTGAAACAGCCTGTGTCTCAGAGCTGGGGTGGGTGGGGCTACACCTGGGGGGTGTTTCGAAGCTTGTGTGCCTGATGGTGCCTGAACATGCGCTGTGATCTGCTGTCACTGACGGGTGGGTGGCCCGTGCCTTGGCATCAGCTTCTGTGCATTGGGCAGTTGGTTTAGTTTCCCAGGCAGGGTCCTGCTTGTGGCCACAGCTGGGGGCAGGAGGCTCAAGTCAATGCTGCTCAGCCTCTCACCCAGCCCCCTCCCTGCAGGCCATCCACGAGCGGATGAACTGCAGGGAGTACCAGGACGACCTGGCCCTGCGGGCACAGAACGATGTGGCCGCCCGGCAGACCACGGAGATGCTGAAGGTGGGGCTATGCCAGGGGTGGTTCTGGGGGCTGCAAGGGTGTTGCTCATAAAGGCAAGGTTCACTCGGCCCTTCCGGCTGTCACCCCCATGCAGGGCAGGTGGGTCGTGGGACAGGTAGTCAGGAGACAATCAGCTTGGGGTGAGGAGAGGGAGGGAGGGGCAGGGAGTGGCAGCCGGACTCACCATTTGCCCGGTGCCCCGCCCACCCACCCACTGGCCAGACAATGCTGCAGCAGGGCGAGGCCATGCACTGCCCACAGTGCCAGATCGTCGTGCAGAAGAAGGACGGCTGCGACTGGATCCGCTGCACCCTCTGCCACACTGAGATCTGCTGGGTCACCAAGGGCCCCCGTTGGGGCCCCAGGGTGAGTCCCTGAAGTGGAGGGTGCAGGGTGCGTGGGGAGGGTGGCCTTGAGGGCCTTGCTCTCAAGTTGTTCAGCAGTTCAAAGCCATCAGCCACTCCATGGGAGAAAGAGTGGGCATTCTACTCTCACAAAGAGGCAGCTAGTTCTACCCTGGGCTGTGGGGTCACCGTGAGGCGGAATTGACTTGATACTTGGTGACCCTTTGCACAGAGTGACTGCTCCCTAGTGGTTTCAAGTCTGAGGCCTCCCACAAGTAGATTGCCAGGCCTGTCCCCTGAGGCCCCTTCTTCAGCTCCTAGCTGAGCACTGGACGGCTCTGCTCCCCTGGAGGAGCATGTGCTATTGATTAGGGCTCAGCAACCAGAGACAGCAAGGCCAAGACCATGACAGAGACAGGCGCCGGCTGGTGGTTTGAACGACTGACTCTTAGTTAGCAACCAAATGCTTAACCACTGCTCCACCAGGGCTCCTGCACCTAGAACAGGAGGGGAGGATTGGGGTGGTGGCCGGGAAGTTAATCCACCCTGCCACCTGCTTTTGTCTTGCCAGCAAGCTAAGAATGTTTGTGTCATGTCTTTGAGTTGCATTCTTAGTGGTTGCACAGAAATAGGAGTCGTATTGTGTGACGTGTGAAAAAGATGAAGTTTTGGTGCCCTTATTAAAAATACCAGCACGCCCACTGCCGTCAGGTTGATTCCGATTCACAATGACCCTCTGCAGGGTTTCTGAGGCTATGTGTTTTCCTGGAAACAAGCCTCATCTTTCCCCCTCAGTGCCCCTGCAGGTTTGATCCGCCACTGCCACCCACGACACCTTGTCAGGAGGCTTTATTGGTGCACAACCAGACTGGCGCCTCACAGGGCCTGTGCCCTGCCAAGTGCACGCAGAGTGGGCAGCAAAGCCTGAAATGGCTGGCCCCGCCTTGGAGGGCAGTGCTGAGTGATTCAGTCTGGACTCCGAGACGGGGTGGCCCCTGGCCCTGGCACCCCCTGGCGTGGATCGGAGTCCCTGAGTCTCAGTGTCTGCTGTTGTTAGGTGGGGGCAATAGCAGTCCCCTCTCAGGTTGTTGCTGGAAATAGTCCCTGTAGTATTTCTCAGCAGGGGGTTCGTCATGGGGTGAATGCCCCCAAAATGGCAGCCAGCACTGTTAGGGGATGTCCCTGGATTGGGGGCTGTCTTCTACAACTCCTGCTCTGCACTGGGTCTGGGTGGGAGCCCAGAATTCACCTTGGTGACAGGCAACACAAGCCCCTTAGAAGCAAGGGCTTTGGGGACATGTTGGGGCAGCACAGGGACCTCTGTCTTCATTACCCTTTGTGTTTCTGCCCCCATCCCCTAGGGCCCAGGAGACACCAGTGGGGGCTGCCGCTGCAGGATGAATGGGATTCCTTGCCACCCCAGCTGTCAGAACTGTCACTGAGCTGAGGGTGGCCCCGTCCCCACACCAACTGTGAGGTAGGACTGGGAGCGTGGCCTCGCCTCGGCGGAGATGGGTCCTGTAGCCTTCGAGAGGCAAGGCCCCTGTGCTGCCCAGTGCCTTTGTCCTTCTCTGGGGCTTACCGCTGGACTGTTCTCGCCCCTCTGGCCACCAGCTCCATCTGACCCAGCCAGAGGCCTTGGTGGGCCACCTCTCGGAACTACTCTCATCTGCTGTCCTGAGCAAGTCTGCAGCTGCCCTGCCCCTGCTGTGACTTTTGGGGGATGACTGTCCTCTTTCTCTGCGGCCCAAGGCCCAGGGTCTCCAGGAGCAGCTGCTGGGCCGGCAGGGGCCCAGGAGGGCGGTTGGGCTGGTTTTAAAGCTCAGCCCAGCAGATCCCGCATCGTGGACACCTCCCTGTCACTGTGTGAGTGAATTAAAACGGTTTCCAGGAAGCAGCAAGTGTGTGTCCTTGAGGGCGTGAGAGATGGTTATGGGGAGGACTTCGGGAGAGGAAGCTGGTGCTTCTTCACAGGAGTTCCTGAGTGGTGTCAACAGTTAACGCACCTGACAAGGAAGTTCAAGTCTGCTCAGATACACCTGGGCAGACAGGCCTGAGTCGGGATCTTCCCACCAGACTTGGCACCCCTGCAGCCATGTCCAGGGAGGACGCGGTGCTGTTGTGTCAGCATGGCCTGGACAGGGGACTTGCTGTGTGTCAAGGGTCTCCAGCAGAGCGGGACAGGGAACGAGGCAGGACGTGGTGCTGGCGAAGAACGGAAACCCTATGGCAGGGCAGCCGGGTGAGTGAGCAGTCTGCTTGGACGAGGTGGTGAGGCTTGCTGGCTGCTCTGACCTCCCGGGGCCCCCAGAGCAGGGGAATGGATATCTGAGGACTAACTAAAGCTGCAACGGCTGCTTCTGAGGGGAGGGCTCACAGCCTGTTTTAACCCTATCTGCCAGGCAGTGATGCAGCCAGGGCCCTGGGAAGCGCCTTCTGTGCGTTTCCGCTGGGACTGTCTTTCTGCTGACAAGGTGCAGAGGCCTGAGGTGGGCCAGCGGCATCTATTTGTCTCCAGGCACCAGAATCTGGGGCATGAGCTTTCAAGGGGAAAGGAACGGCCACCTGTCCTCAGGTGCTAAGGTGCTGCAGAGTCGACCCAAGGTGCGGGGGTAGAGATGAAGAATGGGTGATGGGCAGGGCTACCAGCGCTGCCCACGAGGACTCAGAGCTGCAGCTGTGGGGGCCCACCGGGAGCCCCCCTAGTCCCAGGAGCCAGCTGAGGTCAACAGAGCCCCCTGGTCGGGAAAGGAACATGGAGGCCTGGGAGCCAGGTTGGGCAGGGGGTGCCTCCTCGCCTACCAGGGCCTGTGTGGGCATCTCTCAGGATCCCAGACGAGCAGAGACCCTTCTCTTGGTACAAGCGGGGAGTCAAAAGCTGTCATCAGTCCATGTGTGACAAAACCCTCGCCATTTCAGCCCCGTGGCCCTTAATTCCATGATGTCCATTACGTTCACCAGGTTCCACCAGCTATCCACTCCCAGATGTTTTCTGCACCCTCAGCAGCAGCTGTGGCCCCTCAGCCTCGGGCTACCGGTAGGTTCATGTGGAGAAGCAATGGCATTAACATCTAGGCGCCTAGCTTCTGTTGACAAATGGGAACTTGGTGACCCTGGGCCGTAAGTCCCCCATGGCTGGGCACACGCGCCAAGTGTGTGACCATCTTCGTCACCACACACCAGCACTCTCCTAAGTGGGGTAAGGACGCACACCTTTGCCGACGGCTCCCTTGGAGACATGCGGGGCAGGGGCTGTGCGGTTGCCACCTCCACCCAGCTTATAGCACCTGCAGCCCAGGGTGGGATCAGGAGGGAGTAGGGTTCCCCGGGGCCTGAGCCTCCTGCTCCATCCCATCCCAGGTGCCTCCACCTCCCCAGGTCATGTGCCCCACTACCCACTCCAGGGCAGAGCCAAGGCAACATTCTCCCTGGAATTTGGAATCAAACTACTTGGGAAGCACCAGGTCCGAACTGTAGGTGAGCAACATGGGGGCAGAGGGATGCATGCCAGAGGAAGCCACTGCTTGGATAGCTAGCATACAGCTGCAATGGATGGAGTGGGAAGGGTGTCAAGGACAAGCCCTTCAGCCTGTGCCAGGGTGACACGTGTCCGGTGTCTTGGGCTGGCAGAAGAGCCACTCACTGGGAAAGCAGGAAGTTGGAGGCTGGGCCCACAGCTGGCAAATTCCAACCATATGTGACTCCCAGCATGGAGAGGGCCCTGGGGAAGGCAGGGGCAAGGGCAGCAGGGGTCACCACACAACACACGAAGGGAGGTGGCTGTAGGGCAGGGGCCGGACGAGAAAGTCACCCTGGGGAACAGAGCAGGCCGGCGGGCTGGCTTCCTTCCCGAGACTCCCTGTCCCGAGGAGCCCAGGGGCAGGTTCATAGAATGCCCACGTGGTTCCAGTTTGCGTAAACCCAGCGTCTGACCCAGCGCTGGAAAACCAACCCAGAGGAGGTGCCATGGCAGAAAGCATGTTGCCCAGCCTGAGCCTGCCAGCCAGATCCTCCCCCCCCAGATGGCTTTCGTCTCCTTCCCCGGGGATTTAAAGCTCTTTGGCCTGGACCCCAAACACATTTCCACTCGTGTCACCCACTAGACATCGCTGCAAACCCCAACTCCAACCCTCCTGGACGCTGCAGCCCCCAGACACCCCCATTTCGAGTTGAGCTGTGTTCCCCTCAGCTTTGCACACCGTTACCAACGGCCACTCCCTCCTCCAAGTTCCCACAGCAGCTCCTGTGAAACCACCGCAGACCTTCCCGCAACCCCTGCTCCACAAGCCCCTCTGGTGCCAGATCCCAGGCAGCCAGGGCCCCACCCAAAGGCCTAGGCTGAGCCGACCAGTTGTGGCCCCCCTCGGTAGGCAAACTTACATCCCAGACTACAGGTCTGGCTCCTCCAGGGACCCATGCGTCTATCCTGTGTGGAGGCAGCTGGCCCTTAGCATGACTGAGGTCAGGGAGCGTCAGGGAGGCCAAGTGGCATTTTCATCAGGATTCAGGTGCCGGCACTGCCTGCAAGCCTTAAGCCCTTAAAAGCTCCCTCACTGGGCCATGTGCCAGCCGTTGACGGGTGGGAGCCTGTTTCCTACAGTGATGGAGAAACAAGACTGAGGTCTTTACCTGGTTTCCAGCAAGTCCAGGCTACTACACAAGGGTGACCCCGTGGAGCTGGGGCTGGGCTGGGAGGCCCGGGACTCCAGCTCAGCAAACGACAGATGGGTAACCGTGTATGGCTGTTTATTTCAGACAGGGCTCTGTACAAAACATTTACACAGATTCTTCACAGCGGAAGAAGGGTGCATCCTGGCAGGCCGCAGGGCTTCCCTCAGAGGCTGGCCCGCTCTAGGACCCAGAGAGCCTGCCGGGCCTCAAGGACCCCCCTGACCTGCCTTGTTTTCCGTCAACTTGGCCTGGGGAAGGTGCCGCGGCCCGTTGGTGAGGGAGCAAACTACTGTGAGGAACTGGGACTAATTGCCATGTCAACCCGGATCCAGCCGGATCTCCTTTGTCCCCAGGAGTCCGTCCACATCACGCTGTGGGGGCCCCTGCCAGGGTGAGGGCGCTGCCCCCACTGTGCAGACATGTGCACTCTGGGCAGCGTGCTGGCCACGTTAAGAAAACGCCCACCGAGAGAGAACAGGCTGGTGGCCGTAAATGAAAGGGCGTGGCTGCCTCAGGCTGCACCCCGAGTCTTGAAAGCAGCAAGGCACTTTTTCCAGCCAGGGTCCACCGAGACGAACCTGGCCTCGCTGACGGAGAAGCCCAGGGCCGTGCACTAGGCCTGCGGAGCCCTCGGTCCTGGGGACCAGGCTGCCATCCAGCCTCATGTCCCCTTCCAGGTGCCGGCAAGGTTCCGGTGACATTTCCAACCAAGCACGGAAGGTGACGCCAGGGTGTGAGAAGGTGCCTGTCTGGGAACAGGCAGGAGAGGCCGAGAGGAAGCACACCGCGGGAGTTGGGGCGCAGGCTGCGTGAAACACGTGGTGTAGGGGTGCATCCTCTGATAGCCGTGAAGGGACGGTTATTCTAAAAATGGAGGCGCTTTCTAGGTCAGGTGTATGTATTTCTAAAAATAGTATTAAAAAATGCTCTAAGCAAGGCCATGTGGCTAATGGGATTGGGAAGGAGGAAGAGAAAGGGGCAGGTGAACCTTGGTCCAGGCCCTGACACTGCCACTCCTTCCCGGGAATCCAGCCGATGTCTCCCCACCGGCCACTGCCCCCAGCGGAACCCCGCCCGACAGGACGTCGTCTGATGCTCAGGCCGGAGCCGGGCTCCCCGGGTAGCTTTCCTCCCGGGCGAAACCACACCCTCAGGCCACTGAGACACCCAGTGAGGGGAGCTACCACTGCAGCCCCCGGCGCCGGGTCCCACTGGCCCTGGAGGCGGGCAGGGAGGGAGGGGTGGCAGGAATAGAAACTCCCTGACAGAACCCTTTTAATAAAGGACATTCCATCCCCTCCCATGGAAGGGCGAGACCTTCATGTAGCCCCCACCCCCCAAGTGCCTCCTGTGGCTTTTAGGGGAATAGCTGCAGCTGGAACTTGGGGGCCCACTCCAGGGCACTCTTCACCACAGCCAGGGCAGCTGCTCCCAGTGCCACTGTCAGCCCCATCACCGCCAGTTTCACGAAGCGGTTGGTCCTCGGTTTGGTCAGGACGTCTTTCGCCGGTTCTTCGGGCCGCAGAAGACCCTGGAAGCGGCGCCGCAGCACCATGTCAGGCCTCTGCTGGGCCGACACCAGCTCAAAGTCCTTGAAGGTCGAGGCTGCAGTTCTGCGAGGAGGACACAGGAGGAAGGGCAAGCATGAGGCGAGTGGGCAGAAGCAGGGAGTGCTGGGGGAAGGCCCTGGAGGGGGTCGGGGCTGAGGTCTGTGGAGGCGCCCTCCTCGGGACACCGACTCTGGTCACCCCTGCTCCCCTCCGTGGCTCACCTCTCGGCCTGCTGCTGGGCGGCCACCTCCCGAGCGAGCCGGGACGGGGGGAACTGGACAAAAAGGTCTCCGGCCCGGCTGATGAGTGTCTCGTAGGGCAGGTCCTGGGGGATCTGGGAGAGCAGGTGGTGGACGGAGGCCATGTCGCAGTCGCAGTCCAGGACCTCCTGCTCTCGGTGCAGCACGATCTGGGGAGAGCCGGCCACGCTCTGAGGGCAGCAGACCCTCGTGCAAGCTCCTTAGGGACGGGCTCGCTGCCATGCCCCCAGGAAGTGCTCCCTGCTGGAGGGGCGCCGCCACCCTACGCCAAGGGGCCAACCAAGTAAACGCTCAGCCCTTCCAGCTGTACCTGTCTGTACTGACGTCCTGAGACCCTACGGGGATGCCTTCAGAGGAAGCAGACGAGAGGCTTGCCCAGAGCATCCCAGAACACCAGTCAGAAAAGGCTCAAGGCAGGGCGGACTTCCAAGAGCCCCCTGGTCCCAGGTCCCAGCCCCAGTCCCCTCTGCCCCCTAGATTCAGACCCTTTTAATTTCAAGCACGGGACCTGCTACTGTTTAAGAAAAAGAAAAAAGATCAGCCAGCCCCGCCCGCGGCAGTCGGGGTGATTCTGACTCACAGAATCAAACCTGGGCTCCCAAGGCTGGAACTCTGCCCGAGAGGAGAGCCTCGTCCTTCCCTGGGGAGACACTCGGGGCTCCGACCTGCCAGTGTTGTGGTTAGCAGCCCAACACCTGACCCACAGCACCACCAGGGCCCATCCCCAGGGTCTCTCTCAATGCCAGATCTCATCCTGTCCTCCACCTGGGGACCGTGTCCCTAATAGTGTGTGGCGGTAGGATGGACATGGGCCAGGAGATGCCAGCAGGGAGCCGCTCACTCGCAGCACATGCTTTAAGGCGTCTAGCCGCTTGGGTCACTGAGACTCCAGAGGTCTGTGCACACAAAGCGCTCCCCGCCCCACCCCTCGGGGAAATGCTACGCAGACCCTCAGATCCACCCTGGAGAGCAAAGCCCTGTTCATCAAGCCTCTTTTCAGAGAAGGGAAGGTCAGCCAAGCTGGGCAGGGGACGCTGAGCCTTGTTGCTGGCTGGTGGCCCGTACCTACCACAGCTGCAAAGTAAATGGGCATCAGAGGGTGGCAGGCCAGGAAGAAGTCGTATAACCGCACGACGTGCCTGAAGTCGGACAGGACGTGTCCAAACCAGGTGATGAGCCAGCTGAGGGCAAAGATGGTCCCCACCTCGGCACTAGGAGCAAAGGAAACCCAGCCGTTATGCCCTGCGGGCTCACCCCCTCCCTTTCTCCGGCTCGTCCTCAGTCCTGGTGAAAAGGAAGCATAAGGATCACCTTTTCCTCATTAAAAACATGTGGACACTGTATGCACAATCACAACCCTCATAGCTAGTACACAGGCCCTGGGTGCCTTTTTTGTCCATGCTCAGGCTTGGAAATACCGCGGAATAAGTTTTTCAGGGAACAGAACTCCAAAACATCGTAAGACTAGTTATTACAAAAAACAAACCAAAAAAAGGGCATAAGCGATGCGGGTTCAAAATAAAACTATTTAGTAAGTAGCAAGCGAGCATTGATTAAGGACACATTTCCAATAAGCAGGAGAAAGAAAACACATACCATATGAAATTTGCCAAGAAATAGTTGCTTCGCCTCTGACCCACACGACCCTGGTGATCCGTGCCCTCGGATCCCGTACGGCTCTCTCCTCCTCTGTGGCAAGCCCTCCAAGCCTACTGTGGCATACCACCTCGGTCCCCACTCCGAGCCTGGCAGGAACTCCTCAGGGCGGAGCTGAGGCCTCTCCTGCACCCCCAAAGTGCTCAAAGGCTGTGCACAGACCCGAATGGCCCAGGGAGCTGGCAACTGCAAAGGGCAGCTCAGCACAATGTCACCCTCAGCAGCAGGAAGCCGCAGATGGCCGAGAGCTAGAGAGCTAGACGGCTCGAGGAAGAGCGAGCGCAAGGTGTGTGCACACAGAGAGATGCGGACCCGTATGTACCTCTGCATGAAGTCATGGAGCTCTGGGTTCACCTGGTCAATGATGGGCATCAGATAGTTTAGGATGTGCTTGGTGTTGTCCATCGTTGGCTCCATGAAATCCCTGGAGGGAGAGAATCCAGAGAGCTCGGTCCGATCACAGACGGACAAGGACTGGAGGGGAGTTCAGGCACGGAAAAAGCGTACGAGAAGCTGCGGAGTTAGCCTGGAGAGCGACACTCATCCCCTGAGGTCCCCCTGCATCGGTACCTGAGGTGGTGGGTAGACAGTTTCTCTACCAGGGGTGTGGCCAGCCTCTCGCCTACCACCAGCAGAAACGTGACCACGATGTCATGGTAGCCCTGGTAGTAGTGCAGCTGAGGGTTCTGCTGCAAGATGAGGAGGATGACATCAATCAGCTCTTCCTGGAGCCCCTCCCTCTGTTCGTCGGGCATCCCTGGGGGTGGGGGGAGGAAAAGCACTGAGCGGCCAGCAGCGGGCTTTCAGAGACGACGCTCACAGTCCTCACGGGCGGGCGATGCCCTTCCAGCACCATCAGTAACAAGTGCCTACTATCTGGGGCGTGCCTCTGCGGGCTCTGGTCACGTCACAAGAAAGGAACACACAACATGCGTGTGTTAACTTCACTCAAGAGAATATCCTCTGGGCTCCTCATGCCTCACGATATCTCAGGAACTCATCTTTCTTTACTGTGGAGGGGTACTTCATTGTATATAACTACTGCCTTTTCCTTACCCATCCATTCGGCTGTGGATGGGCACCTAGGTTGTTTCCAAGCAATTTTCTCTTAAATGGTTCAGGGGAAAAACGTGTGTGTGCGTGTGTCATGCACAAGAGACAGAGAAATCACTCCGTAGCAAGGCAAATGTAGAATGTTAACAGAGAAGGAAATGGGGGTAAGAGGTACCTGGAAATTTCTTGTCTTATTTTTGTTACTTTTCCGTAGGCCTAAAATTATCTAAGACAAAAATTTACACGCTGCGTGTTCTCCTCTAAACCAAAGCAAATCTAACGGGGATACTAACTAGTCCTCTTGACCTGCAGGTGCAGTTCTGAGCAGTGGAGCCTCATAGGGGATGGAGCTAGCTCGGTCAGTGGTCAGCACGGCCTCTCTGTTCAGCCGAGCTTTTAGCTAAAATGCCACAACTCGGCCCTGCTTAAGGTTTCAGGAGAGCCAGTCACAGCACAACTTTCCTGTCCCAACTGCTCTGCTGGTTGATGTGCATACTCTGAAAGGAAGCAGCTGCTGTAAGGCCTAGACTGATAGACCAAACTGAACACAGAGCTTAAGAGAAGAGCAAAGCGCACCTCCATGCCCACATCTGCCCAGCTCTCTCAGAAAGACACACTCCAAAATAATAAGATAAAATGGAATAAACCCAGTACTATAAGTAGGTAATGCAATGAAAGAGAAAAAAATTACACCTTGTTCGAATTTGCTACAAAGAAGGGCCAGCGGGAGGGGAAAAAACGAGGAGCGGATGGATGCCAGGGGCTTGGGTGGAGAGCAGATGTGTTGAGAATGATGAGGGCAATGAATGTACAAATGTGCTTGACACAATGGATGTATGTATGGATTGTGAAAAGAGTTGTAGGAGTCCCTAATAAAATGATTAAAAGAAAGAGAGGAAGAAGGGTCAGCAAGCCCAGGCAACATAAACTGAGAAGAAGCATGACAATCATCAATGATTTACAGAAAGTGTGTGGGACAGTGCTCCAAAGAAACCAGCCGTTTGTAAACGGACGACTTATTTTCAGAAGGTACGAGACGATACTAAGAGGTGGCAGGAAGCAGCAGATCATCCACATCAGTTTTTGAGGGAAAAAACGAATCATAGGGGCTTGGGTGGAGAGCAGATATCTTGAGAATGATGAGGGCGATGAATGTACAAATGTGCTTTACACAATTGATGTATGTATGGATTGTGATAAGAGTTGTATGCTCCCCCAATAAAATGATTAAAAAACACCTCAAATCTTATTGGTGCCCTAACCAAAGCGGTCTGACAATTAACAGTAGAAACAATAGTCAACATCGCAGGCATCTTAAGTTACACAATTCTGACTGAAAAATTAAAGTGGAGCAAACTTTCTGCTCAATGGGTGCCATGCAGTTGCATCCAGATCAGCTGCAGCCAAGGGCAGAGCTTTCCATGGAATCAAGATGCTGAAGCATTTCTCTGGGGAACTTTAACAGGAGATGAAATGTGGCTTGACCAGCACAAGCCTGAAGCGCTGCACAATCGGAGCAGAGATCATGGCAACAGTTGTGGGGATGAGCAAGCAGGTTGCTTGGTGACTTTCTAAAAGGCCAAAGAGCGAGGGCACCTACTTATTATGAGAGTGTTTTGAGAAAGTTAAGCAAAGCTCTAGCACAAAAACCCTGAGGAACACTTCACCAGAGTCCTTCCCACCGTGACAATGCTCCTGCACACTCCCCTCATCAAATAAAAGCAACATTTCAAAAGTTTCAGTGGGAAAGTAACAGGTTATGGTCCTGATTTGGCTCCTACTGATTAATTTCTAGGTCACTCATTTTTTTTTTCTTTTCCAGCGAATAATGTAAAAACAACTGCACCGACAGAGCTCAATTCCCAGGAACCTTCCGTTCCTTTGGGATGGACTAAGCAGCTAGTACAATCACTTATAAAAGTATCCACCCTGATGCCACTTACATTGGGAAATAAAGATTATTTATCTGTATTTAAAAAAGGAATATGAAGCTTACATGGAAAATCCCACCTACAGATGGACTCTATAGATGTGACATCAATTAAAACATCCTCTCCCCTCAAAACGAGCAAACAGAACTACGGACTCCAGCGGAACCTTCATACTTTGCTGGTGAGACTGAAAAAGGCACAGGGCCCTTTCCACCCATGATTCACTTTGGTTCATGGTAATTGTATGAATCATCTTCTTCCACTCCTAAGTAGGGTCCCATCTTTTAAATTGTTGTATTATGCATTGTCCAGTTATAATTGTACAACAACGCAGTCACATTGATCATTCTATCAAAAGTCATCGCAATCAGCAATACTTTCACACTAAGAAGAGAAAACAGACACAGCATAGCAGTGGCTGCTGGGCTGACCCTCGATTCCCAGAGACTCCCTGCGTGTCGGGAGAAGCGTGCTCCACCCCGTGTCCATTTTGGAAGCAGATCCCCAGGCCTTGCTTCTGGTGGCCTGACAGCCTTGCCATTAGCAGCTGAGTGAGGTAACGGTGTGCACCCCCGTAAATACAGGATCCCATAAATACAAGAGGGTGAAGGCTGGTTCCTTCTGCGTGGTCTCCTTCGGAAGCATCAGGCAAGGAAAAGCTTGTCACACAAGCATGACAAGCTATGGATAGGGAGCCGCACAAGCACCTCTAGGGAGCACGCCTGCGGCCAGGAGAGGAGGCCCGTGCAATGGGAGCCAGAGCGGGGCTTCAGGGGGTGAGGCAGCACATTCGGAGGCTCCCATTCCTTCAGCAAGTCTCCTCCCTTGACGGCCCGAGAGGCAGAGTGACCAGGTCACAAACACGAGGTTTGCGGCCCAGCTTCCTTCGCTGGGAAAACGGAGGCTGTGGCCACTCTTCCTCTTTCTGGAGGTGAGGGGGCAAGTCTAAGAGCGCTCTCTGTCCACACACAGGGCTGGCCTCTGTTCTAGTCCTCTAAGTGGACACACAAGAAAACATTCTAAGAAATCAACCAAACGCACTGCCATCGAGTCGAGGCTGGCGCACAGCCACCTTCTAGGACAGGGCAGGGCTGCCCTGCTTTGTGGAGGGCAGACTCTTAACTCTTTACGAGAGGAGAAGAACGGCTGGTGGTCTCACACTGCTGACCTAATGGTTAGCACCTCAACTCATCACCACTGCGCCACCAGTGTCCCACAAGGTGGCCCTCTATAAACCCAGTCGACAGAAGACACGGCCGTTCTCGCTGGTGGCCGGTTCTAAACCACTTTGCACTTTCAAGCCAGACCAAGGAGTTTCGCAATCCCCATAAAGTCCCTTCTGGGGTCCTAAAGGGGAAAAAAAGCCCAGAGCACCCCACTCTCCTTCCCCACCTCTAGAGCAGGCTTGCCTCGGGCTTTCGCAGTGGAGGCCTGAGCGTGGCTGCGTCACCCAGAGAAGGACTCAGTGGATGAGGAGTGCACCCGGCGACTCCCGAGGCTGGCGTGGGGAGGGCAGGGGCAGGGGCGGGGCGGGGCGCCGAGCTGCTCACCGGGAGGGAAGCGCCGCAGAGACCGCCGGACGTCCAGCAGCACTTGTTGGTAGTCCTTGCTGATCTGCCGAAGGCTCCTCCCTGCGGAGGAGAAGGAACTGTCCCTGTGAGGATGTCTGGAGTCAGGTCCGGAGCCAGCAGAACCCCTGGACACGTGCTGATCCTGAGGACTGCGCAGGAGGGAGCCCAGTGGGAAGGGGAGGGCAGCAGAGGACGGTCAGGGCCGTCACTGTCCGCAGCTGTGCAACGGGGGACATGCCCTTCCATGTGTACCTACCTCTTCTGTTACCCAAGTATCAGATAACAAGGTCACGGCTGTGGAAGCCACAGCCCCTGAGCAAACGCTAACGTCTACGTAGTCTGGGGAGCACGGGGCTGTTCAGGACACACAGACAGAGCTGCTCTGTTCTCTCCAGTGACTAACATTCGAAAACCGAGACACTGCCAATAGGAGACAGCACTCATTTTGGGTTGCTAAGCCCAGTACGGCGTGAACACGAGTGTGAATGTGAGACTCTAGCTGTCATGTAACAAGTGTCTATTTCCCTTACCACCCTGATGAGCGCCAGAGGGTCCTATGCATTCATTTCCCTCCCAGCCATCATCTCCTCAACAACGTGAGGGTCGGGAACCGGAGAGAGGGAACATCCCGTGCAGTGGGACTACAGCAACACTCTCCCTTCCAACAAAAGGCTGCCGACTGCTCCACGGCAGCCAGCGCCCGCTCTAAGGACAAGGGGCCACACGGCCTGCGGCACCGGCCTTCTGGTGACAGTGGCCTGCTTCGCTATCTCCGTACCTGGTACCCAACAGGCACTCAACTAAGAGCTGCCAAATGGAGGAGAGTGTCTTCCGCTCCTGGCACCCTGCCGCACCGACAGCACGGCAGAACCGAGCCCATGGTGGGCCTCCTGGTCCAGCAGCATTTCTTTGGGTCTCTCACTGCGCCTACAGGGCTCTTCTTACTGCTACCCAGGCTTTCACAGATCACGGCATTTTAGAATCAACAAGGATCTTGGCATTTCCCCAACCAAAAGGGGTTTTGAACTCTCTCTCTGCAGCCTGGCATCACCCAAACGGTGTTCCAGCTGCACCTGAATTGAGTAGAGAGCGTCTTACCACACATATTCCTCCAGCTCACACCCAAGCACGTGGCTCCAGACTCCCTAACCAAACTCACGGCATGGAGACGACTCTGGCTGATAGCGATCCCGTTGGGCAGGGAGGCACTGCCCCACGCTCCCGAGACTGCAACTCTTCACAGGAGTGGAAAGCCTCCTCTTTCTCCCACAGAGCAGCCGGTAGGTTCTAGCCACTGACCAGGACACCACCAGCACTCCCGGCTCGAGACTAGAGCAGGTAATTTTAATAAGCTGCCCTACCTAGCCAACACGTTGGCCCTGACCAAAGTGCATTCCACTTCTGAACAGCCTTTCTTTCCTTCACAGTGGGCCCTGCCTTCAGAGTGGCCCACGCAGGCCCACGGCGTTCCTGCTTTGCCCACCTGCTCATGATCTGAGAGGAGCATGGAAATCAAAGATCCTGGTAGGGGTCTCCCTGCACCCTCCTCCAGCCTCCCCTGCCCTCAAGGTCACCCATGCTAGTACCTGACAGAAGAGGGAGGTCACTGGTGTTGACGTTGAGGAGCTTGGGCCACACTTCCTGCCGGATCTCATCAGTCAGGAGGCCGCCTTCATCGATGGCCAGGCGCCGGAGGGCGTCCACATCGGCGGGGTCGCTGTTCAGGGCCTCGTATATGTGTGCCACTTTCTTTTTCCTCTTGGCGTTCAGGTCTGCAAAACACAGGGTGAGGCATGAGGCCCAGGCTGGCCAGTGCTCCTCTCCTGCTCAGGGCTCAGTGCGGTACACACAGGGGCCTCCTTTTAGACACACGGTGCTGGCAACCTCCCCCTCCCCCCAACCCAGGCAGCTGCACTATGAATGTCCGCTCCGGGTCACGGACCCTCACCAGGCGGGGAGAGAAGGCTCAGGACGGGGCCGGCTTCAAGCGGCCTAGTGCAGACACGCTCTCCTTCGGGAAGGCACAGACCAGGCAGCATTGGGCTTCCTCCTGGTTGCTGGCATCGTTGAGAAAGTAGGCCATGAGCACAGAGGCATGTCACCAGGTGGTGTGTCTGGTGTCGACAAGAACCTGCTGTAGGCCAGGCTCCCCTGAGAAGGGTGCCCCCAAGCGGGGGAGGAGAGACAAGGAGCGCCATGCCCCCTCCATTTGCCAGCCCGAAGACTCACAGCGTTGCTGGGGCACGGGTGAGGCGGGTGAGGCTCGGCGGAGCGCTCCCTATTCTGAAGTGGAAGTCTACACGGCGCGTCCATGAGGAAGCTGCACACGAGCTGGGTCCCCTGCCTGTGAGGACCGAGGCCCCGTGGGCAACAGGAAGTGCAGGCAGGGCAGTAAGCCACACAGGTGCCTTCTGACCCAGACCAACCTGTCCTCCTGGCTAGACAAGACTGCTGTGTTTTCTCTCAGCGCCTAGGAAGTGCCCATGAGTTCCAGTGAGAGAGTCTCCGGTGCAGGCCTGTAGTCGCGGACACGAACTGTGCAGAGCCCACCCTGTCCCGAGGGCCCCAGGCTGAACGCTAAACCATCGGCGACTCTACCAGAAATCAGGAGCCCTGGTGCGGACGCCCGCCGCCAGCACAGCTTCTAACTAGTCAGTGGTTGAGCAGGTGCTCCAGGCCCTGGCTAAGCTGTGACTGTCCGTGTGTCCGCTTCCACCAGGCCGTCCACCCACTCACTCATCTACCACCGAGAGAGCGCCTACTTACGCTGGGCAGACAAAAAGAGGAGTGTGACTCACTGGCAGTCCTTGAGAAACTCACAGGGCTCTGGGAGGGGCAGGGACAGAATCCAGAAGGGTTTCAGCGCCCAGGGGAAAATGACTACGGAGGCAGGCAGGAGAAGCTGAACGGAGAACCCAGTCTGGGACTTTCTCTCTCTTTTTTAATTAAATATTTTTATCATCCATGCATTCATCTTACATCATCCATGCATGCATCCAGTGTGTCAAGCACATTTGTACATATGCTGCCATCATCATTTTCAAAGCATTCTTTGCCCACTTAAGCCCCTGATATCAGCTCCCTATTTCTTCCC
>NW_022109491.1:25933914-25938062 GCF_000313985.2 Echinops telfairi
CCTTGATTAAGCCCCACTAGACATCCTACGCCCTTCTCTCCATTGATTTTAGTTCACTTGTAGTTCTCCCCTCCCTCTTCCTTGCTCCCCCTTCTCCCGTATCCCCACCCCCCAACCATCGGTCCCGTTCTTTTTGTCTCCAAATTGTTTATCCCACCTATCATATTTAGATAGACATGCAGAGATATCAATAAGCGCAAAAACAGGCAAAGCCAAACAAAACAACAAAGGAAGACAAAACCAACAGAACAAAAACAAAATAACGAAGAGAGCCACTGACAAAAATGGAAAAGCCTATAAATTGTTCAAGGTCTGTTTGTTGCCCTTTATGAGTGTTCTCCAGTTGAGTCTGATGGGGTCCCACACACTGTCCCCAAAGTCTATTTTTGGTGTTCCCCGGGGATTTCCTCACTTTGCTCCTCTTGCTGCTCTGTTGCATGCCCTTAGTGTTTCGCCCTAGCGTGATGGGGTCAGATTGGGTGCAATTCCCGCACTGTGTCTCCAGTGTTGTTCCCCCATAGTGCTGTGGTTCAGTGAGGGACGCCGTGTCTTGTGGTGGGGCTGACCCTATGGCCCTCGCTGTGCTTTGTCTGCTCTGAGCAGGAGCATCGTCCTCAGGGCTCGGTGGGCCAGGAAGTGTTCCCCTCCCTCTCCTTCCCTCTTCCTTTCTCCTGTGCCTGGCACTTTCTTAAAGATAACATCGCCACAAGGAAAAGAGCATTCCAGGCAGAGGAAAGATTCTGTAGAACGTTCTTATTCCATGAAGGGAAACAGAAACCCGGTCAGGTCCAGAGGGGTGGGAGACGGGAAGGGCTGGCCAGGAAGGAATTTCCTTTGGCCCTCGGGCACTCTTAGCAAAACCAGGACGCATGCTGCCAAAGGGGGTTGCACCTGCTCGGGAAGCAGAGAAGGCATTTTTTATTTTGCCAACAACATTAGCTGAGAGAAAATGTGAGCAGGGGTTGAATTACCTTCTAACAGCAAAATAATCTTACCAGAAAATAGCACACCCACTGGGGAAAATGGTACAGTGCTTCCTTTAAAAACTAAAAGAGACACCGTATGATCTAGTAACCCTACTACTAGGAATCTATTCTAGAGAAATATGAGCGATGGCACAAATAGACACACACACACACGCCTGTATTCATCACGCATGATTCAGAACAGTAAAAAAGATGGCAATAGGCCAAGTGCCCATGAGTGAATGAATAAACAAACTACGGTATTTAAACCCAATGGAATACTATGCAGCACTAAAGAGTAATGGTAAATCTCCCAAACACTTCACAGCACTGAAAACGCTGGAGGAAATTCATCCCGCTGAATGCAGCCAACCACAAAAGGGCCTGAGACCACTACTATAAAAAGACAACATACAGGGTTCACACACAGAAAGAAGCGTTTTTGACTTGATGGTTACAGCGGATGTGTGTGAGTGTGTGTGTGTGTGAGTGTGTGTGATCACTACCTAGAGAGGAGACATTCACTTGAGTGAAAGGAAAGGAAACAGACCATAAAGGAGAGGCCAGCACAACACGGGCTAGGCAAAGGCAGACAGACCCTGGCAGGCACGCAAGAGCAAAAGGCAGCAATGGTAAATACTATTACACACACACTCCCGCAGTACCAGTCACTGCAAACACTAATTTATGGATAAGCACATAGGCAGAGCTGTAAAGGGAAAGGATGTGCCATGTCATATGAGAGCACACGCACACATGTACACAGCTTTGGGAGGGTCAAGTTCTACGTAAGGAAGAGTATGTGCTACAAGCACATCTGGTTATGTAGAGCACCCAGGGGAAGAACTATGCCAACTTCTTAGCCATAGCCAAACACCTCGAGGGACTGAGTCACGGGGCTTGAGACCTTAGGGCCACAGATCGGGGTCATTGTACTCAACTGGTATAACGTAACGCTTACAGATAATGCTACTCTACATCTTACTTCGGAGCACAGTGACTGGAGTCTGAAAAGCCTGTGAGTGGCCATCTGAGATACAAGGACTTCTCTTCCTGTCTAGAACAGAGGGAATGAAGGCAGTCAAAGACTAAAGGAAGCACACAGTCCAAAGGGCCAACAGCCCACACAAACCGTAACTTCCACTAGCCTGAGACCAGAAGAACTAGACGGTGCCCAGCTACTAGATAGGCTGAGAAAAAAATGTCGAACAAAATTTTTAGAATAAAAAGACTACAGTATGCTGAATGAAATTAGACCATCACAAATGGATAAATATTGCATTGATAAATATTGAGACCACTGTTATAAGGGGAGGGAAAAACTAAGACAAACATTTTCATACCAAAGGGATCAGACTTTGGAAATTACCAATGGGGAGGGCAATGAAGGGAGATGAAGCAACAGGCTGGAGGGTTGACAGGTGTTAGTTAACCTGGGTGAAGGAGACGATAGTAATCTACAAGAGAGCAAAATCAGCACCTGAAAGTAGTTCAAACTGCTGAATACAAAACAGATATGAAATGTAAAGCCTCCCTTACACACACACACACACACACACACACACACAGATATGAAATGTAAAGCCTCCACTACACACACGCACGCACGCATGCACGCACACCACCACCCACCCCCGAGTTTCAAAAAGATTTACCGGTCTGTGAAGACTAGTGGAACCACCAAGCCTGGGCCTTAAGAGGCTCTTCCAAACTAGAACTGAACTCGCTCCTGGAGCCACATTTCAACCAAACACTAGACTAGCTCAAAAGTGAGCAATTATACCCAGGATGAAGGAGGGTCCCTGAGAACAGTCAAGTCACACAAGGCAGCATTGGCATTTCCCTCCTACACAAAGCTCAGACAGTAGTTAGGACAGGACCCAGGAGAATGGAAACCTGTGAAGCCGGAGGGATGGGGGGTGGGGAGGGGAGTATTGTTACATTGAGGAGATTGCAATCAATGTTACGAAACAAAATGTGTATACATTGTTGAATGGGAAACTAATTTGCCCTGTAAACTTTCACCTAAGCTACAATGAAATAAATTTTCAAATGTAACAGCGGGGGTGGGTGGGGAGGGTGGAGAGGGGGCAGGAACAGACAGGACCCCAGAACAACTCGACAACTCACCAGGTATTTATGCATACCTACGTAAATTGAATTCCTACGTGGCACGTGGCACAAACTACGGGAATGTAAACTGTACTACTGAATGTTGCTCCATGGAGGCTGACAATGATCATGGTTATTAGCCCTTTTGCTGGGCGTATTCCCTCAGTTCTGGTAGCCATATGGCATCTGCCTTTTCGAGTGAGCCATGGGGCAGTGTCATTCTGAATCTGTGACAAAGAGAAGCCACTGATTGTACCTTAGGGAGGAGAACCCGGCCACTGGCTGGCTTCCCACTCAGTCTTGCCACACAATACGCCCTTACGTTAACTAGTTCTGAACCCAGACTTCAGCTCCAACACTTAGAAAGACTCCAGTTCTATTTTCAATCCACATTGCACGATCTTCTCATTCCGTGGTCACTCGATGGAGCCCCGGTGGCACAATGGTTAAAGCCCTTGTCTGATAAGCAAAAGGGGGATGGTCTGAAGTTGTGGGGGCTTCCATGGCGACAATGCCTTAGGAAGCCTGTGGCACTTCCACTCCACGCCTAGGGGTCTCTAGGGTCCAGGATGACTCGATGGCAATGGGTATGAGTATGGGTGTGGGTGCACACTCAGTAAATATGTGAATACATGATTTGGCATAGCTATTGTTCTTCTGGAAAATTACCACCTACGTGGCACTATTTCTCCCAAACTAAGAACACGCTAAGAATATGCTCAGGGCAGCTCTTTAAATCGACCTGTGGACTCGGGCCTGTTTCTAAAGCTACTCGTGCTTCCCAGAGAGGAGGATGTTGCTCAAGTGTAGATTTTAGCTGCTGTCCATTCAAGTGCCACCACCACCTTCATGGACCCCAGATTCCCGTGACAGAATGCTAGCAGTTGATGAGGAAGCCACACCTACCTTTCCATGCGCTCCACCCACCACCTCACCTGCACCGTCTAACAAGCAGGCTTTCACTGTGGCATAAAAAGGGGGAGCAGAGGAACCTGGGGGAGTTTGAGATGTATAAATTACAGATAGACCAGGGCCACTGGTAGATACAAAGGACAGGGACAGACAGGCAGC
>NW_022109491.1:25938950-25941324 GCF_000313985.2 Echinops telfairi
GTGGGATCCCCAAGACAATGGACCTTTATGTCAGGAACTGAATTCACTTCTCCCTGTTAGACGAATCAACCATTTAAGATAAAAAGGGCAGCATTTACCTTGGAGGGTTAAGGAAGGAGAAATGGAAACAGGAAGAAATGGGATACGTGACAGTAAACAAACCAAAACAACAATGCCAAGGACACAGCAGCCCTCTAGGACAGGGGAGAACGGCCCCCGTGGGTCTCAGAGACTGTAACTCTTTACGGGACTAGAAAGCCTCATCGTTCCCGCGAGGAGCGGCTGGTGGTTTCAAACTGTAGCCCTTGCGGTGGTGAGCAGCCCACCGCATCACCACTCCGTCACCGAGGGACTGCGGCGAGTTGAAACAAAATGAGCATGAGATGTTGGAATGTGAAACTGCTGATCTGCTCGGTAAACCTTCCCCTAATTCACAATAAAAATACGGTGATAAAGATGACCACTCGCTAGATTTCCTCTACAAGGTTTTCCAAAGAAAGCATTTTTGTTTTATCATGTCCCCCCCAACCCCCAACTTAGTGACTTAGATCAAGTAAATGATCTACACACTTAATAATGGAATCTTATGGGAGAGTACAAAATTCCATGCTGATGATTTAAACTTATTGAGTAAGAAAGCTTCACAGAAGTTAAATTCCAATTTAATAATGCCAGGCTTCATCAAGACAGTGAAAGAGCCAGCCGAGAGCGAGAGGGCAACCCCCCTCTGAGAACTCAGGCCATGAAACCTGCGATCACAACGGACTACTGTCCAGGTGAGTGCTGGAGTGGGGAGGGGGACCTCTGAGGAAGGTACTCACAACCCACTGCACAGCAGTGGGCTGAAGGAAGGTCCCTGGGTCTGGAAGGTGGCACAGGAGCAGGTGAGGCTGCACTCTGTTGTACATGGACCACCGTGGGTTGAAGCCAAGTTGGTGGCAACTAGCGATAGCCGTCAATTTCTATAAAACAGTGCCCACAGCGCGAGGGACTCAAGAGTGTAACCACCTGAAATTCAAAGATGGGCATAGACCAAGAGTGTTTGTTTCAGGTCAACAAGGGAGAAAAACCACCTAAATCATCCCGATCATACACTCTACAAAGCAAGGCTTCTAGTAACTTTGCCAAGAACTTTAATCTGATTAAATATATATTAAATATTATTAAACATATATCCTATATATTATATAAGTATATGTTACTATTATTAAATAATTAAATATATATGTATATATATTTAGTTTATATGTACATTATTTCCATGCATCGGTTCAGAAGCAAAATTGAGGGCATGGGAGGAGAGAGGCAGTGTGGGAGGAGTCAAGTCTGGAGATCTAGAAGGCTCAGACACAGAGGCAGAGCAACAGGTCACAAGGTCCGGGCCACTTGGGTGTTGACTATTAGGCTATGAGGCCAGATGTCACACAAATACCGGCAAAAGGTTAGAACGCTACAGGGCCCAGAGGCGTCTTACAGCTCCACTAGCACCAGGATCAGGACAGGAGCAAACGGGGTACTGGAAAACGAGTGCAGACGTGACACCAGATGTTTCCTTAAAAGGCAGGTGCTCCACGATGGGCACTACTCCTCAGGGAAGCAGGAAATGGGAAAGCCACCTTCTTCCTCCTCAGGGATCCTAAGCTTATCTTAACTGATACAGGGTGAGTGTTCCTAATTTTGTCATGTGTGTATGCTACGTAAGCCACTTTCCAAAACATAGTACGCCACAAAACCAAAATTTCATTCGAATTATTGCTTAAGATGAAACAAAGTTACATTTTTTTTAAAAAGCACCACATTCGTGTTTTGCAGAACGAAGGGAACGCTAAAATGGATGGCACAGCGTAGAAACAGAAAGCAGATGCGTGGCTGTCGGAGGTGGGGGAGCCAGTTTCTTGGGGGCCGAGGAGGCAGGCATCCGTGCTGAATTCGACCACACGCTGTGAGTGTGCAAACACGCACGGGGTCGCGCTTCTTCGCTGAGACGAGGGGAGTGTTCGAGGGCGGGCGTGCGGGATAGTTCAAGAAAGAGGGCACCCGGACACCCGGTAAAGCCAAGACGCCGGAGCGATGAATGAAGTTTGCGACGCCCGCTTCCCGGCCGCGGGAGCGCGAGCCTGCGGGCGTGGCCGGACGGTCCGCCCCCGCGGGCGAGGCCCGGTCCCCGCTCCCGGAAAGTCCCGGCGCCACGTCTCCCCGAATGTCACGAGTCAGGGTCGCAGGGCCCCCGCCCTCCCCACGGCGGACGCGACTCCGCCACCGGCTCCTCGGGCCGCCCGATCCCCCAGTGCCAGGCCCTGTGCCCCTCGGAAGTGACCAGACCCTCCGGCCTGTGGCCCTGCCGCCCTCCGGGGCCCGGCCTCCTTCCTCCCGC
>NW_022109491.1:25941786-25951407 GCF_000313985.2 Echinops telfairi
GTGGAGCGATCAGACTCTGGGCTGTGTAGGGTTTCTTTCTTTCTTTTTTTTTCTCCCAACACCACGTTATTGGCACTTAATACAGACATCATATCATCCCCGACTTCAATCACATCAAGCACTGTCATGCAATTGCTGACACAATCAGCTTCAAAACATTCTTTTCCCTCTTGAACACCTTGACATCAGCTCCCTTTTACCCCGCCCCCTTGCATGTTTTGTTTTTCCTGTCTGTAAAATGGGACTGATGATGAGAGCAATACTGCACTTACAGCGTTGTTGGGAAAGGGCATGGCTGTATCTAAAGGTGTTTCAAAAAGTTGATAGACACATGAAATGAAACTGGAGTGGAATTCTTTGAAGGATCACGTTGAGGCCCCGTTGTAGTATGTACTATAATGAATATAGCATGGCAATCAAAACCTGTCACCCAGTGGCCCTCATAGCCACCCTAGCGAGTAGATGTCCTATAGGTTTCCAAGACCTTTGAGTCTTTACAGCATCAGACTGCCACTTGTCTCGTACTGAGTGGCTGGTCCTTGGTTCCAACGTTTCATTACCGGCTTAGCGCTTTAATTGCTCTGCTGCCAGGGCTCCTATACGTATTGTCGCACATATCAAGGAACCCTGGTGGTAGGTGTTGGAATCTCAAAGTCAGCAGTTCGAAACTACCAGCCGTTTAATGGGAGAAAGACAGGACTTTCTACTCCAGTAAAGAGTTTATAGGTGGCTGTAGAAGTCGAAAGTGGCAGCGACAGGGTCCTGGGTGTCTGGGCTGCTGGTTCGGTCCTGGTCACCTCCTGGCAGCCGATGGAGAGCAGTGCTCACTGTGAAGAGAGCTTGCTCCCACGTGGAAGGCCCTCACCTTCTTGGTCGCCTTCCAGGGGTGGGGGTGGTGGGATGGGAATGAGCATGCTGAACGCCTCCTGAAGTTGCAACACGGGGAGCACAGGAGACCCGAGTCCGGCCCCTGCCCTCATCTCTGCATCAGGTCCAAGCCTTTTCCCCAGGGGGACGGTAACTGTGTTTCATAGAACTCATGTGACTTCACCTCCAACTGCTGTGAACGTGACCAAAGAGAACATGGACCACGGGTGGAGCCCACAGCACAGGTTGGGACTATTATTCCGCATTAGGAGCAGAAAATGTATGGGGCTTGAAGCTCACCTTTTCTTGTATCAAGTGATGACCTATGGATACATTGATATTCCACCCCTTTGCTCGTGGCGGGAGATGGCTGAAATCAATAACTTTGTCATGGGACCAAAAAAAAGGGTTGATAGTCTCGGAAACTCACAGGGGCCATTCTACCCTGCCCTGCAGGGTCTCTCTGACTTGGCATCTGACTGCAATGGCAGCCAATTTGTTGCTTTGCCGTATTTGCGCCTCACAGCAGGGTTTGGAAGGGCGATCATGGGCTGTGTAGTACAGCATGGGAAAGGGGTGCCCTTCGCCTAGACAACTGTGTTACAGTACCCCCCTCGGATTGTGCAAAGCCACAACCACCCATTTAAACAGGGCTTTGAACGATCAGGTCCTTGACCTCCTCCTAACCGGAAAGGACTCTCCTCTCTCTCCAGTTGGTCACCTATTACCATGTTCCCGTCTCTGAGACTGTGGTCAGTAACTGCTCCCACTTCCCAAATTCCAGGCGCCCAGTCTTCAAGGATGGGAGTTGCCCCGTGACTCCCACAGCAGCGCTCTCTTCTCCTGAGACCTGCAGCCCTGGAGCCCATTATCGCTGCCCCCTCCTGGCTCCACTCCCATTCCATCCAGTTCATATGCTGGGTTCCACAACTACCTTGTAATCCTTTTAAAGGCTCAGAGTTTTTTCCTTAAGGTTTTTTTGGTTTGTTTTTAAGGTGGCCTGAGTAGAAAATATTACAGCCTAGCCCTACTTCCCCACAGGCTTCCAAATCCCTGGATTCAACTGACAGAAGAATGGAAAATAGGGGTGTGGGTGGGGGAAGCTCCAAAAAAAGCAATGGCGTGGTCCAAGTCACCCCTGGACACCGAGAGGGAGGGAAAGTGCTGTTTACACAGCATTAGGCACTCCAGGGGGAGAAAGACCTTGTGCTATGAGCTCACTATGAGTCGGAATCCACTTGGTGGCAGTGATGGGGGTTTTGTTTTGTTTTTGGAAGGGCTTGGGGGATTGAGTTTCTTCTGGGGGTGATGAAAAAGGTTTGGAAATTGAAAGCAGAGGTGACAGACCACATGATGAATGTAATGCCACTGAGTATTTAAAAAATGACTAAGCCGGCAAGCATGGTTATGTCTACTTTATGTGGAGCAGTTCAGCTCCACAGGGATTTCAAGGCCTTGACCTTGTAGACGCAGCCGGCCAGGCCTGTTGGCAAGGCAGTGTAGGGAAGGTTTGAACTGCCAACCTTTTAGCCTAACTGCTTGTACCACATAGGGGCTCTTTCTATTTGAAAACCTAAAATTTGGTTTATTTAAACCTAGTCAGTCTTTGATTTTGTATACTTCCTATAAATGTAATAAATGGAGTTTATAAATCTGCTGAGTCTTAAGTTGTTTTAAATATGGCAGTACGGCCCTAGTAAGATTGCACCTTATAATTCCAAGTGTAATACATATTGATATCATTTGCCCTGCAAGGACTGCTGTTAGAATACTCCTCTCTCTCTTACGCAGTAAGTATCTAAAAGACCACCTTTTCCCTTTTCTTAAATGACTTAATACCAAAAAAAAAAATTTTTTTTAAGTATCCATCCTGGGAGTTTGCAAGTAGTTCTAGTTTTCATGATAAATCATTGTTGTGGTGAAAGATGCTCATTGGCCATTGAAGAAAGAATGAAGCCATCCCAAGTTGAAAGTAACGCACTTTAATAATTGGGGGTATTTATACCCTTCTCAGTTCACTGTGCCAACCAGCAGGCCAGCTGGATTCTTGCTCGCTAACGCAAGGACAGCGACCCACAAAGGCCACCTAGCAAGCTAACAGGAGGTCTGGGCCTTGGACTAGTTCTCTTGGATGCTGTGGGATTGCTCCGGTCCTCATGAGAACGGTAGGGTCAAAAGGCTGTAGTCCTGGTGAGACTCTCCTCTTCGGAAAATGAGCAAGTGAGTGGCTGGCTCTTCAACTCCTTGAAGCTACTGTCAAGCTGCAGGAGGATGAGCCCCCTCGAGAGGCCCAACCCCTATCCCAGACTGGCACCCTCGTTTCTAGGTGGCACATCACCAAGGAGCAGCATGCGTGTGACCAGGGATGCCAGTCATTTTGCCTCATAATTGCCGATAGCCACTCGTTTTGCAACTTTGTAATTTGCCAGTTGTTGTGGACATGGCTGTCATTTTGAGGACCAAGGTCCACCTGACCCCGGCCAAGATGTTTTCAGGGGTCTCATGTGCATGTGAACGTGGGGCGATGAAGAAGGAAGCCAGGCTAAGAGTCGGTGCATTTGAATTATGGCGTGAGTGAAGAATAATCAAAGTACCACGGACTGCCAAGAGAACAAAGCGATCGGCCTCCGAAGTACAGCCAGGGTGCTCCTTGATAGCAAGGAGGGTGACCTGGTCTCACACACTTTGGGCCTGTTATCAGGAGTGACCAGTCCCTGGAAAAGGACATCATGCTCGGTGAAGTCGAGAGGCAGAAAAAAAGAGGCAGACCCTCGACCAGATGGATTGAGCTAGTGGCTGCAAGGCTGGATTTCAACATGGGAACATGCGTGAGGCTGGCTCAGGACTGGATGTCGTTTTGTTCTGTCGTACAAGGGCGCTAGGAATCAGAACCAACTCGATGGCTCCCAACAAAAATGGACAGGGAAGAATTTTAGGAAACCTCCTTCGGCCTACGCCAGGTTATGATTCATCAGACATCATGATGGTTGTGCCCATTGCCCAGTGATTTAACATCTCAGAAGAGCCTGACTTTCCACTGTGTTATTCAAGGCTTACAGGACGCCACTGACCACGGGGAAGAGATCACTGTCACGGTGGTGCACCATTGACAGAAGAGAGGAGTACTCGTGAGGCGATGAGCACTGTGGTGCAGGATTATTTTGATCTGCTTCTACGGGGCCGTGCAGTTCAAATCCGCATTTTCCTCCTAGAAAAGGGCCAGCCCTGGAGCAGCTTGGCGATCAGCAGTGTGGTTGGAAGGGGCACAGGAAGCTCTTCTTGCCCTCAAAGGGGGTGGGGGGCATAGTCTTGCAGGGTTCAGAGTTGGATCTTGGCCAGTGGGGTTCTGGAGTGTGGCATGAGCAACAGGCCAGCTGGAACCCAGGGATAAGTCACCACTCAGGAGAAGGGGGAGGATGGCGCCACCCAAAACTGAGATCAGAGTTGCTAC
This sequence comes from Echinops telfairi, assembly GCF_000313985.2. Classification (NCBI taxonomy): domain Eukaryota; kingdom Metazoa; phylum Chordata; class Mammalia; order Afrosoricida; family Tenrecidae; genus Echinops; species Echinops telfairi. The sequence continues at coordinate 25,946,105 of NW_022109491.1, forward strand.
TTCAGTAGGTCTGGAAGGCAGAGCTGAAGACTGGGACCCAGGGGCCTCCACCCAAAATCTAGAGTGGGTTCATTGCCCAGGAGGTCTCAGGGAACAAGGCTATTTCAAGGTCCTTAATGAAGGACTAATATGATTTGTTCTGCTGGGTTTTGGACTTGCTTGGGGTTTGTTATCCCTTCCTTCCTTCCTTCGATGGTCTCCCATTTATAAAGTACGTATCTACCTTGTGCTAGGCTAGTTCCACTGCTGTATTTTGGAAAGGGGTAACTTACAGTCTTGATTTCTCAGGTTCATGGCTAAAGAATTTTGCCCGGATATGGAAGATCTTAAAAGTCTCACCCATATTTGATTTAGATGATTCAGATAAGATTTAAGACTTCTGGGCTGATTCAAAAGGAACCCCCAAGTAGCACAATCGATTAAGTATTGGGACCTAACCTCAGAGTTGGCTGTTCCAACCCATTGGCTGTTCCATGGGAGAAAGATGAGGCTCTTTGCTCTTATAAAGATTTACAGCCTCAGAAACTACTCTGTCCTATAGGGTCATCGTGACACAGTATTGACTAGATCAGGGGTCGGTAAGAGCTGTCCCTCACAACAATTTAAAAATTATAACAAATCACCATCACCTGAATAAAATCCTTAAATTTTTTATACTAAAACTGTGGCAGTTTTATTTTCGTTTTACATCAGAGCCACATGTACATACCAAAAGAGCTGCATCTGGCCCAGGAGCCCCATTTGCTGACCCTTGAACTACATGGTCGTGGGTGGCGCTGATAGAACGGGTGAAAGTGCTCTGCACATTCTCAGGGGAGGGGAGAGGAGGGGAGGGGAGGGGAGGGTAAAGGGTGGAAAGTCATAGATTGACTTGACTGTGCCCTTCCCAAACTGTATATTACAAATCCTAAGCAGCTTTCTACTCCCCGAAAGATTTCCCGTTTCGGACACCCACAGGGGCACTTCTGCTGAGTGAACTTCTTTGGGGAAACAAGAGGTTACACAAGATGGGGAAGACCGAGGGCAGGCCACATGAAGACCTGGACGGAGACCTCCCCCAGAGCTGGCAGCCTGAGTCCAGACGTGTAGGTAGCTTCTTATCAGCAAGGAAAATAAAGTTGCTTGTTTCAGCCACCCCCCCGAGGTACTACTGTTACCACAGCACTAGAGAACTCGACTGGGCACACGCCCTCTGGCACGAGCAGGGGGCTGAGCAAGCGAGTGGAGATCCGGGGGAGGTGGACATCAGGATGCAGAAACCAGAGGTCTAGGGTGGGGAGGCTTCTGCACAGGAAGTGTAACAGGAGTCCTTGGGGTCGTGTGCAGCACACAGAAGCAGGGTTTCGGACTCACAGGCAGGGAGGAATCAGGAAAGCATGTGGCAGCGGCTGCTTTTCTCCCTGTCCACAGACAGGGGCCAAGAAAACTGTGGCAAAGCAGCTGATGCAAGAGTGACACTGATTTGGAAACATGCGATCCCTGAGGAACTTCTCCCAGAAATGGGCTGGCCACTCCGTGAGCTGCTTCCTGGAGGTCCCCGGGGAAAATCATACACTGAGGTCCCTAATACTCCCTCCTGATTATGGCCAGAGGGAGGAAAATTAGGTTTGTTAACTTGCTACAGGGCAAAATACTTGACTTTCAGTGGAGTAATAAAAATTCGGAGGCACTAAGGATGAATAGACTATTAGAAGGGGCTAGGACAAAGGGTAGGAATCAGCCACAAAATGACTTAAAATAATAAAAAAATAAGAAAATGACTTTTATTAAAAAAGAGTCATATTTAATGTACGGACACCCTCCCTCCAAAACAAGGCACGTTACTGCCATCTGTTGTCAGAATAAAAATACAAATCTCTCTTCCTATATAAGGGGAAGGCAAAAAGTATTGCAACAAAATATAGAAACCTTTACTGTACAAAATATAAAAATGCAAAGCTACAGTCTCTTGACATGCCCTCAGCTAAGTGTACACACTTTTGAAAGCAGTGCCCTCCTGAGAGATAGACAGTTTTAGAAACCCTGCACACGGGCCGCTATGAGTTGGAACCAACTGGCTTGTTCTAGCCAGCACCCTCAGTGGTTTCCGTTACTTCTGGAACCAGTTTAACAGCCCCTCACAGCAGCAACAACAACAGAGGCAGCATGAACTCTAGGGCAGTGGGCTAATCCTTCCCTAAGGAATTTGCTCTCCTCAACTCACATCAAGGGATTAAAATCATGGTCCTTTTAAATGCTCTTTGAGTTTGGGGAACAATGAGGTCTGAAGGGACAAGATGGTGTTGGGAGAGGTTTCTCAGGAGATTCTTGTAAGAAAGGTACGTTGTGGTAATGGGGGAATAATTACTCAGCTTAACTTTCCTGGCGTTTTCCTTATTAATGCAGTTTTCTATTTCCTTTTTAAACATTATGATTAAAGGATCATTTTATTGGGGGCTCATACAGCTCTTATCACCTTACATACACATACATCCTACAGTTCTTATAACAATCCATGCATCAATTTTATCAAGCACATTTGTACAAGTTGTCATCATTATTTTCTAAACATTTACTTTCTACTCGAGCCCTTTGTATCATCTCCTCTTCCCCCACCCCCATGACCCCTTGATAAATTATTATTTTCATATCTTATACCGACCGCTGTCTCCTGCCCCCCCCCATTTCTGTTGTTCGTCCCCCAAGGGGTTGTGGGGAGGTTATTTTCTTTAAAAAACTTTCCCCCTAATAACATCCATGATTATTCTTTGTCCTCTGAGAAAATCTATCAAGATTATGTCTTTAAAATAAACAAGAAACAGTTGCCATAAGCTTTGGAGCTGACAGCTGTCTGGAGTAACTAGTTCATCCGATTTCCTCAGAAACCACTGCTTTGGTAGGACTGTTTTGAAGGCCTCCCCGGTGAGACTAAGACACGTATATTACTGGGAGAACTTGGCTGCATTCATTGTAGCGCATACATGTTCATACACATCTGTTCACGTATGAGCTAGCACCCCAGTAGCCATACTATTTGACTTACCCTCCCATGCGTGACATCTCTCCACTGTGTATCATCTGCCCAACGGTCTAGTTCAGTGCAGAAAAGAACACTGGTCAGACATTCCATGTTTATCCTGCCACCAGAAGCACCAGGCTCTGGGGATACTGACCTCTAGGGGAGAGAGGAAGTCATGAACAGGAAAGAACTAGAGGGGGCTGGACCCGCGTTGGTACTATCAGATGATAGGTACATGGATATAGTATAGTTTCTCTGTCGTTTGGCACACCTGTGAAATCCCGGACACTCGAGTGTTCATCCAGGCCAAACCCTTGTGAAGACCCAGAGCAGCGGTTCTCAACCTGTGGGTCGCGCCCCCTCTGGGGGTCAAACGATAATTTTATGGTTGGGGGGGTCACCACAACGTGAGGAACTGCATTAAAGGGTCACAGCATTAGGAAGGTTGAGAACCACTGCTCTAGGGCGATGACAGCTAGAAGGGCTTGTTTACATAAAACCTGAGTCGTGTCCGTTCTCCAGTGAAATTCCAGTTTCACATCACTGTGTCTAAGTGGCAGAAAGCAGGGAGATTTCAGGGCCTAAGCCTACTAGGTTGGTCAAGACCATCGCTTAGTCTTCAGTGAACCCCGTCAACAAGGCTCATTAATATGCATTTCCCTGTAATGCTGGCCTGTGGCTTTTAATGAAAGCTGCAAGCCCAAGAGCAAAGTTCTTCTGGGTTCGAGGCTGAGCGAGCTGCTGTGTGCCACCATCCGGAGAAGGGCGGGAGGGGTCAGCGATGGACACTACAAGGGATGGTGATGTCTTTTTCCTGCGCTCAATCTTACTCAATCCTGAGAGATAGTGGGTCTACTTCTTAAAAAAGGTAAGCCTCTGGCCAGCAGGTTGAACAGCTAAGACCACCAATGAATATACGAGCTCAGGCCATTGTGTTCCAAAGGGAAGTAATGGGCGAGGGAGCGCTGGCAGCGGGAGAAGGGGCCAAGGGGCCCTCCTTCAAGGCTCCCTGGTTAGCGAGTGCAACTGGGGCTCAGCCGCGGAATAACAATCTCTAGCAAGCCTGCCAGAAGATCAACAGCACTCCTTGCAGCTGAGGCACCAGCAGGGAGGTGGCAAGGTCCAACGAGTAAACAACTCACAGCCCTTTCTGGTCTCCAGAGAACATAGGCAGCTGGGAATCTGTAGGCAGTGGAGACAGAAACTAGGTATTTCCCCCCCAAGAGATGTTCAAATGGTAATTCTAATTTTAACCACACTCGACAGTAGGTGGAGATGAAATTTAAAGACTGAGGGGAACCGCACACCTCCAAATCTGTCACGAATCTCCTGTTTTCCTACAGCATTCAGCCTGCCCTGGAAGAGGTAACTCCACCAAGTCTATTCATGTTTCTAACAAGCCCACGCTAAGAAACATCTTCCCATGCTTCATCTATAAAGTGGAAGTGTATTTGAAACGAAGGTATAAGTTAAAGGGCACTGCAGATGCTGACACCCTACCATGTAACTTGTCTCTAAGCCTGGCTTCTCAACCCCAGTCTTTGATCTAAGTGCTGAGGTACCAGCACTTTCAGTATTTAAATTCTTTACTTTCAGTATTTAAATTCTTTACTGTAGTCAAGTGAAAAAGAAGTGTTTCCAAGTGCACGCAGGGGCTTTCAACGGGACAACCTCATTCTCTGAAGGCCCTTTCCCATGAACTGTCAGAGCCCTTGGACTCTGGTAGCAGCCACTCGTGTGTCATTAACATGTCAGCCGGCCTCCCTTCCCATGGATCTCGAGCTGTAAATCAGGCTCCCACAAACTCATAGCAGACCCTCATCTATGCATCCAGACTGCTGCCGCACCGGCTCTCTCCCCCAACAAGCAGTCTCCGCGGAGCTTCCACTGAAACCACACGGACTTTCTCAAGTTCACATGGGAGCTGCCGAGAAACGCAGGCACCACTTTGTCTGGTCTTCCCCTCCGTGGAATAAAGTTCTGGAGGAAGGGTTGCAGGCAGGCCTTTGTTGGCGGTCGCAGAGCTTATGGACAAACCCACGAGGAAGGTCTAAACCTCCACACCTGAAGGTACAGGGCTTACTTTCACCAAGGGCGTCAACAGGGACCAGCCACTGCATATAGACACTCAATGCCACGGGCACAAACAGTGGCTGCATTTCACCGATAATGGAGCCACCTGAGCAGTTAAGGCACTCGCCAGAGAGCCAAGTGCGGGTCCAGAGCAGGAATGCGACCGACCAGCGCAGTTGGGCCGCACACCACTCCCTTCACTGCAGCTCTGTCAACAGCTCCCAGATTCCAG
>NW_022109491.1:25951710-25953578 GCF_000313985.2 Echinops telfairi
TAGTTATTATCAGTTACAATGTAATTACAACCAATAAATCAATGGGAGGGGAGAAAAACAAAAAACCTTTCTGAATTCAAACCTTAAAAAAAAAAAGTATGTGTGGGGGGGTGCGCGGCACTTCAAACTTATAACCAGAAAACCTTTCAAAGTTCATTGCCAACACAACGTTCTAAATTGGCATTCCATTTTCTACCACTGAGGCAGACCCAGGGAGTGCTGAGAAATAGTGTCCCATACAAGGTGTACAGATGAGGTAATTTACAACACAGAAGCTGTTACTCTGTAAACCCTTGACGCACACCCCCAATCGGGTCTTTCCGTTTTACTGGTTTTCATGCTTCTGCAGTGACGCCCTCCTTAAGGAGCATTGTTAAACTTCTATTTATCTAGAAAGAAAGGCTCTCGGGAGGCGCAGGGGTCCTCTGCGCTTTCAGCTCCAGGTGAGGTCTGCAGGGCGCCAGGACGTCCAGCTGTGAACCCATCAGTCTCAGGTACACCTAGGTTCTCTGAGCTACACCGGTGGGGTTCTTAAGACTTGATTTGCAACCCCCGCCCTGGAAAGAGAGTTCATTCATCAGAAGTGTTCCGTTCAGATCTCAATCCAGTGCAAATGTCATCACAAATCGCATCTCTGGCACGGCTGGTGCTTTTAGCCTCTGCACAAATGCAGCCTGGCAACGCCCACAGCATTCCAGGGCACGAGAGGGTCAAGTACAATAAATGTTGACTGTTCAAGTGGCCACAGGAAGAAAACCACCCCGCCCCGCAGAGTGCGTCCCGTCAGCTCTCCCCTCTGTCCGAGACGGGCGCTGAGAGAGAGGAGGCTCTGGCTTCGATCAAGGTTTGCCATTACAGCCAGGAAAGCTGCCACCTCAGTCAAGAGACTAACGCCACGATGGGTTACAAAGTGAGATTAAGTTTATTGAATTCTGCTTCCCAATCGGTCTATTACGCCCAGGCGAGAAAGGCTTGTGAGTCTCTAACGAGAGAATGGGGAACTAAGACTTTAGGCCTAAGATACGTTGGAAGAGTTTTCCTAGTTCCCACGAGCAGCTACGGTAATGAAAGAGTATGAGAAAATACAGAGCGGATGGTTCTGCTATTGTGCTTAACAAACTAGGCTTCCTCAGTGAAGCACCTGATAAACTTAGGTGGTTGGATTGCAGTGGAAAGTCCACTTTATACACACACACACACACACACAAACTGGCAACTTCCTCCACCCCCACTCCCTGCACTGCTGAGACACAAGATGAGCTTCTATGGCAAAGGGTCCTTAATCCCCAGGGACGCTTTGGCTTGTGGTGCTTTTTAAGGTCTCTCTGCCCTGCCCGTTACCATAGGTCCAACGAGGGGTGTATAAGAAGGGGCCTTGGGAAGCCCCTGGTACAGGGCGGCTGCAGGCCCTCGGATGTGAACATGGAGACACCCACCCAGTGAGACCTTTACACAGGGAACTTAAACCTAACCTTGATAAATAAAACCAAACGTTTATTTACACCAAAGAATTCCAACATTGGATCTTTCACATATGAAGGACAAAGTATTATATATATACACATAGCAAGGGGTGGGGCGGCAGGGCTGGAACAGAGTCCCGTTTCCCCACAAGCGCAAGTCTTCAATGGTGGCTCTGCTCCTGCCTCTCGGGTCACATTTACAAGTCCTCTCACTGGATGATGGGACTTGAGAGGGGAAGGGAAGGGAAGGGAAGGAGGGGGTGGTGGTAGAAAGCGTAAACTATAACCCAGTGTGGCCACAGCTCCCTTTAGCTCTTAAAGAGTTGCTAGCAAGAAACCTATGGAGATAATGTTTGTTTCTTATGTAAAAACGCAAGGAGTTATGTCAAGTAATGAAGTAAATTT
>NW_022109491.1:25953678-25962817 GCF_000313985.2 Echinops telfairi
CGTATGTCAGTCATTTTTAGGGGACAGGCCCATGGTGCCTTTTGATTAATTTTGCACCCCCTACAATATTATGTAATAACGAACAAATTAATTTCATCAGAGTTTTTATGATTTACTAGGCACACGGTGGTTGGTCTCCCAAAACCTACAGAAAACTATCCTCACACCGTAAAACCCTGACTTACTCATACAGGAATCCCACCCCAGTCTCCTTATTTTGTTTCTAAGGGCCGTGATGTGGATGAATGGCTCTCGCTGTATACTTCATGAAACTGCTGGAGTTCCCATGTCTTTCTGGGAGAAATCTGTAGTTAGGGAAGCTGGAATTCTGATCTAGAATCACTTTTTAATCCTTCATTCAAGCTGGTCACAAAAATCTACCAGCTGCCGGAAGTGGGAACGTCACACATGCCTCGGACAGTGTGGCCAGGAGGCTGCCAATGCAGAGAATAAAACACCGAGGCAACAAAATGAAAACAGTAAGGGTTTCTACTTTTTTGAGAATGTACTGAATGCACTAACCTGACATCATGTTGGCGCTGCTGACAGGCGTGCTGCCCCCAGCCATGCTCGACGCGCCCATCCGAGCCTGGTCCTTGGGCTGGTGTGGCGGCAACTGGTGGGCCTGGGGAGCGATCTTCACCCAAATGCAGCAGCAGGGATAGAGGCTGCTTCATCGTTGCTCTTTAGGGATGAGGAACTCAAATTTGGAAGGGGAGGAAAACATTTGTCCATGAAATATTCCACCAGCAGGTAATTTTTCAGGGAATCCCCTGAGTTATGAAAGTTCGAGTAAAAAAAAAAAGAGAGAAAGAGAGAGAGAGAAAAGAAAGTCAGCCTATTATATTTTTTTATGACTGAACTACTATAAATCCACAAGCAACGGGTCAAACACGGTGCTTCTGAAGTGATTCCCCCTCCCCGCCAGGCGCAAGCTGCATCAAGGGCAGGGGTGGGCTCCCCCACCTCTGCTCAGGCATCCGGAGAGAGAAGGGCCATTACTGCTGAGCGCCAGCGGCAGCTGGAACAGGCATCCCGAGGGGGTTGGCAGCCGCAATCACTGGTGAGCCTGCCAGAGGTCCGAGAGGTGAAGGGGTTGGCACTGAAGAAATCCCTGAAAGAGAAGAGCAGGCAGTGAGCTAGAGAGACCAAACTGAAACCAAACCCACTCCCACCGAGCCGATTCTGAGCCCCAGTGAGCTCTTAGGACAGAAAGCAGTGCCCCGTGGGTTTCCGAGGCTGTACATCTTTGTAGAAAGCCCCGTCATTCTCTTGCAGAGCAGCTGGTGAGTTTGAACTACTGGCCCTGTGGTTAGCAGCCCAAGTGGTAACTCACTAGGACACCAGTCAGGGCAGTCTCCACAGCCAGTTCTGCATGGCCCTGATCGCAGAAGTGACACACGGCAGCCGTCTCTCTTTACTCAGGGGTCAGCCTTAGCCAGATTCTACTGTGCCTCCACCCAATCCTCACAGATTCAAGTGTTCAATATGCCGAGTCCCAATAAAAGCAGGCAGGCAGAGAGTTTAAGGAATGTGTCCAAGGTGGCAGGTGGCAATAAGGCTTGGACCGAGATCTAAGGCAGCGCTGGCCAGCAGAGCTTCCTGCGATGAGGGAAAGGCGCTGCTACTCTGCTGGTGAACATGGTGGCCCGCTCGTCACATGCGCCACCACTGAGCACTGAAAGGAGAGCAGCAGCAGAACCAAGAGCGGACACGGACAACAGAGGGATGGGCTCCCCAGCCCCCGGGGCTAGTCAGCTGAGTGGTTTGGGCAGGACGCTGGCTTGTGGATGGGGTGCTTCTGGGTCCGTAATCGGGGGAGGCTGGACTGCTGATTCATGGAAGTGCTGCTGAGTGCCTCTGGGCTGAGGCTTGTAGGAAGTGGGTTTACTGAGTCATGGGGCTTGAGGTCAATGCCTTCAGGCTGAGGCTTACGGGACTGGTATTCCCTTTGGGCATTAGCAGATCTGAAAGAACTGTGTAACATGTCCTGATAAGTAACTCAAACTTGAGCATTTCCAATCGGCATTACAACTTGTTACTGTCCTTCATAAACTCTTCAGTCGGGACTTTTCTCTGTGCGCTCTGTGCAGTCATCAAATGGATAGAACGCATACGAGTTAAACAGAGAACACTGATTCAGACATCACACCACCGAGTCGATGTCCACAAAGACTTAACCAGTGCCTGCTTCTGCTGTTACCAACAAGGCTGCCACGAGTAACCTTCCATGTATGTTCTTTTGCACATGGGCAAGACGCTATGTAGAGGATCAGTTCTGGAGGATGGGTCTACTTCTTTAAAACAGAATGGTGACAAGAGTGAGGATCTGAGTGGATGCCCTCACTACCACGAGTATGTCCACTGGGATGCTGCCTGCGTATGTCAGTCATTTTTAGGGGACAGGCCCATGGTGCCTTTTGATTAATTTTGCACCCCCTACAATATTATGTAATAACGAACAAATTAATTTCATCAGAGTTTTTATGATTTACTAGGCACACGGTGGTTGGTCTCCCAAAACCTACAGAAAACTATCCTCACACCGTAAAACCCTGACTTACTCATACAGGAATCCCACCCCAGTCTCCTTATTTTGTTTCTAAGGGCCGTGATGTGGATGAATGGCTCTCGCTGTATACTTCATGAAACTGCTGGAGTTCCCATGTCTTTCTGGGAGAAATCTGTAGTTAGGGAAGCTGGAATTCTGATCTAGAATCACTTTTTAATCCTTCATTCAAGCTGGTCACAAAAATCTACCAGCTGCCGGAAGTGGGAACGTCACACATGCCTCGGACAGTGTGGCCAGGAGGCTGCCAATGCAGAGAATAAAACACCGAGGCAACAAAATGAAAACAGTAAGGGTTTCTACTTTTTTGAGAATGTACTGAATGCACTAACCTGACATCATGTTGGCGCTGCTGACAGGCGTGCTGCCCCCAGCCATGCTCGACGCGCCCATCCGAGCCTGGTCCTTCACAACTGTGTCTGCAAGACAGAAAGGGTGAGGCTCTACTTTCCTTGGAGGATTTCGCCAGCAGTCTGGAGCACTAACGAGCCACCTTCGTATTTTATAGACTCCGTAGTTGTCACTCCTCTCTGCCATCCAGGCCAACTCCGAGAGACGCTGTCCAGGGTTCCCGAGGCTGTACATGGTGACGGGAGCAGACGGCGTCAGCTTCCCTCCCATGGCGCAGCTGCTGGGCTTAAACCACCCACCTTGGAAGCCAGCAGCCCAATGCTTAGACCACAGTGCCACCAAGGGTTCCTGAGAACTCAGTGGAAGCTACCTGCATCCTGAATTAAGATAAGCAATGTAAGAGACACCCGCGCTGTCAACAGAGATGAAGGCTAACTCCTGTGTAAAGAAAATGGTACAAAGATGTGACCATTTCCAAGAGTAGAGCCAACTTACACAAAGATGGTCGAAGGCTCAATGGGAAATGGTATAACCTAAACTGGTCACCAGCAATTCCCAGAATCTAAATGCTTAATCAAATGATGCCTTACATATACTATTAGATTTTACTACACACCACAGCTCAGAATTGTGGTAATTGAGAAGAATATTAAAAGTACCAAGGACTGCTAAAAGGGCAGAGAGATGGGTCTTGGAAGAAGTACAGCCAGAGTGCTCCTTGGAGGCGAGGCTCTGTCTCATGTACTTAGGACATGTTGTCAGGAGAGACCAGAAAAAAATAAACAAACAAACAAGAGAAAGGTTCTCAAGGAAAGAGACAGACGTCGGGAGCCGGAGGTGTTTCGTAGTGTTGTGCAGAGAGGGCTGCTCTGAGCCGGAATCTGCTGATGGCGCCCAACAACAGAGCTCAGCTGGTGAGCACGGTGCCAAGAGGACAAACCTTTGGCCAAAGAGGCGTGAGGGTCAGCACAGTAACAACAGACTCTACACTCCATTCTATCTCTCCGGTTGGCCTATTTTGGTACATTAGATTGGGCCAGAACTTAAGGGGTCCGTCATAACACCACCCCTTTCACTTCCTAAAGAACACTCCGATTTAATGTGAAAACTAACACCACAGAGACGATGGGGTGAGTGTGAGTGGCATTTTCACACAGGACAGCAGTCAGAAATACTCATAGGATTTGATTCCCTGGTTTGGAGGTTTAGCATCCTCTTCTCACATAAATTGTTCTAATAATGTGCTTAGTGCTTCTTTTCTACCTTCTAAGTCATCTGCTAATTGCCTCCGGGCCTAAAGGCTTCCAAGTGGTCATCCAAAACACAGCCATTACTTTTTACTTAAAAGAGGAGCAATTGAGGAAGGAGGTGTGTCAGCAGTGGGGAGGAGGACGTGGAACACAGGGTTCACTGCCTCCTTGGGCACGACAACCAGAAGGTGCCTACAACCACTGGTCATGCTAGGTCCAAGACTCTGCAGGAGAAACCTGATTCAAGGGAGCAAACAGAAGTTCAAATTCTTGTGGTCCCAGACTTTCTGGAGCCGTAGAAGCTGGATGAACCTCTGGAACTACTGCCTGGACATGATCTTTAAACCATACACTGAAAACAACCGCTGCCCAAGTCTCCTTAAGACAGTTCACTTAGCTCCATGAATGAAAAAGGTCTGCCCCGAGCTTTCTTACGCTCTTTTTAAGAACCAGCCAATTGACAGCAGCACCTGGAAAGATTAGACAGAAACCTCAGGGCAGCGAGTTTACATCAAAGAGGAAACAACAAACCAGAAAAGGAGGCGAGAACGGCTGTGCAACGCAAAGAACGTGACTCGGTCATTACACGTACGTGCAAAAACTTAAATTGCTATACGTTTTTCTGTGTATAGTCTCTCTGTCTCACACACACACACACATGAAAGGGGGCGACTCTGGGCCCAGAGCTTTTCTCACAGCAGGCGCTCCCCCTGCACTGGTGGGTGGGAGGGCCTGACCAGGCTCGAGGCACAGGACAGACTGTGGGGACTCACAGAAATAGGGGTGTTCCATGGCCTCTCGAGCGGTGAGCCGGGACTGGTGGTCGTATCGCAGTAACTTGTCCAGGAAATCCAAGGCCTCCGGGCTGACAAGGTGTTGGTTTTCACTGTGGACGAAGCGTTCCCATCGCTTCCGCGAGTGCCTGCAAAACCGAGCAGGGGAATAAGCCATGGACCAGAGGCAGCAAAGCCTAAGATCTCCCTCCCAGATTTTCCTTAGTGGACAGGAACCCAGCCAACAGCAAAGTGGGACCAATTGCCCGGCCAGCAGTGTCACAGCACTGTCGCTGGAGAAACACCACCTCTCATGGGAGGGAGGGGTTGGAAATGCTGGTGGTGTACACGTCTGAAACACAATCCAGCTCTTTGTAGAACAAGTGCCAGGTGGCTAGGCCAACCAGGCTCCACTGCCTTCCCAGCACGCATCCTTTTCTCTGCAACTTGGCTGGTCAAAGCCTTTTTCCAGCACAGTCCACCTTCTTCAAGAGGTGAATTTGTGCTCGGTCACTATTGCCCGTCAGCTGTCTGCCCATCAGTCTTGAAGCACACACTTTCTTTCTCTTGGAGAGAGCTTTACCATTTGGAAACACTGGCCAAACCAAGAGACTTTTTTTAAGTGATGGCCTACAAGTAAAGCTTCTCTATTAAAACCCACCTTCCATTCACTTCACAGGAATCCTCGGACTGTAACTCCCACCCTTAACTCCCTGAAAGTGAATTTGAGGAAATGGTCACACAAACCAAGGCCTTTATCTCAGTCCTGCCAATGCAGCTCTCTTGAGCCCTTAGCAGCTTTGAGCTTTGACAAAGAGACTATACCTCCGGAAGATCCAAAGTGTTAGTTTATACTCAAAGTGCTCAAGCGACAAATGCATGGTCTTTTATTTTACAACTTACCTGCCCAAGATATCATTGAAACGCGGATCTAATTCAATGTTGTATTTGTCAATATAGTCGTATAAATCTTCTGTCCCCAGAACCTTGGCTATCCTCACCAACTAGGATGGAAAAAAACACAAAACCCCCAACCACATGATTAAGCAAACAGTTAATTATCGCTGAATCAATAGAAAGGGATTATCATGACTACCACAATGAATTTTATCTCCTCGTAAGTGTTTTAAGAAAAAGATGAGGCTTTTTACTCCCATAGAGTCCCAGTCTAGGAGACCCACAGGCAGCCCTCTGTGTCTGTAAGGCTGCTAGCGGCTGGCATCGATTCGTGGAGAGACTACGCATTTACTCCAAACGTGTGTGAACAGCAGATTCCAGTAACTCTTACTTGAAATCTCTCCCTGGTTAAGGTGTTGTTTTGCCCTCAAAAGCCAGCAGATGTCACCTTTCCACGCTAGTTCTGCTTTTAGACTTAGCTCACTCCTTTCTAACACCACTGCCTTTTGTACCTTTGTCCACACTGCAGCTCTCACGTTTATCATCCTAATTTACACCCTATCTCACTTACCAACTATCGTGTTGTCTGACATTTTTTCTTATGACAACAATCTATCTGACCATTTTAGCACCAACAACGCCCACCTGGTGTAACACACACTGAGGTGCAGGAAAGAGCAAGGCTGGCTGTGATGCTTCGTTAAGCTTCTGTGTCAATTTGTCTGGGCCCCGGTTTTCAGGGGTCTGGTAGGTAAGTAACAACACAGCCATTCTTCATTTGAGATCTGAAGTGGCGCACCCTCCTTCATTTCCACGCAGTACTAATTTTCCCATAATGACCTGGTCTTTGAAACCCTGGGTGGGTGTAAGTGAGGGGTTGGTGTATTTCCTGATGATACCTGCATTCTTCACTAGACTGTGAGTTCTCTGAGAATCAGGGCTATTCTTTCTTTTATTCTGTGTTCTTCAGCTGTCACAACATCTGAGAGTAAATTGATGACTTAAACCGGATGACAGTTACACGGGTGTTCATGTTAATATTATTTGAATCATACATGTTTTATGGAATATTTTACAGGCACACCTAACAACACAAGAAGTAATAATATTGGGGGAACTGTCTGATTTTAATAAGCTAAAACTGATAGCCCTCAAAAGCAGTAAGCTGAGGCCCAATGTCAAGGTGGCTAAACAAGTGGTGAATTAAAAATTATTCTAGAGTTCCACTCCCAGCGAGTAAACAGGCCTTGGTGGGACAAGCACCTGTGTTCAAGCAAGATCCACAGGACTTTCTAATGAGTAGCCTGGCCTGACACCAGTAGGAAACCTGATAGGAATAACATGTCTCACCTGATCATAATTGTCATGTCCATGGAAAAACGGCTCCTTCCGGAAGATCATACTAGCCAGCATACAGCCCAAACTCCACATATCCAAACTATAATCATACATCTGTGTAAGAGTTTAAAAAAATAACTGTTACCACACACAAATCCCCAAGGTTTATCACTTCAAAATTAAAGTGCTTTTCATTATTAAAAACAAAAAAAGCTCTAGTCTCAAAGCCTGACCAGCAACACCCTTCATATATTTTCTAGTCTTTTCTTTTATGCATTTCCCCCTTTAAGTTTCAAAACAAGACAAAACAAAAAAACCCTTTATTGTGAATTGGGTTGAAGGGTTTATATAGCGTAAACTACTTTCCATTCAATAACTCACAATTTGTTTCACATCACTGATTCTAATTCCCAAAAAGTAACACCACTACTCCATCTCCTCCTCCTGTTTCCTGACGCCCCGCCTCCGTAACCCTTCCTGACTTCGGAACTCTCTCCCTGGGTAAGTACCACCCTGTTCATCTCAAATAGCCGATTACTCTTAGGAATGCATACCTCACTTGTGTTACTGTTCCCCTTAAAGACCTATTGTTTGGCTGAAAACTGATTTCTGCTCCATATCTGCAGGGTGACTAAGGGCTATCTATAGTCTCAAGGATTCTGTCTGCCACCACAATTGTGGTCTGGCCAGTAATTGTGGTCTTTAACCTAACTATAATATCTGCATTAGGAGCCCTGGTGGCACAGGGGTTGGGATGCTAACTGCAAGGTCAACAGTTTGAAACCATTAGGTGCTCTTCGGGAGAAAGACGGGATTTTCTATTTCTGTATAAAAGTTACAGTCTCAGAAACCCACAAGGGCAGTTCTACCCTGTTCTATATGGTTGTTATGAATCAGAATCACCTCAAATGGCAGAAAGTTGGTTTGGATAACTACATTTATTCACTTTCTGATGTGCTGAAAGTGGGGGTGTGTGTGTTCTAAAATTGATGTGGTAATGATTGTACAGTATGATTGAACTATTGAATTGTATGGTATGAAAATTATGTGCCAATAAAATTGGTGGGGAAAAAATTTTTAGTCTCAGAAATTCACAGGGGCAGTTCGATAGGGTTACTATGAAGGGGTATTGGCTCATAATAAGACAGTACATTATCTTTCACCATTCCAGTATTGTAAAGAATATCCTTGTGCAAGAAGTGCCTTTTGAACTCTGGAATCTTGAGGCTAAGTTGAAGAGTATGCAACTTTTAAAAGTATTTGATAATATCACCTGGACTTTTATTATCACTGGGTCATAAACTAGTACTGCAAGAATTTCAAAAACACGTGGCAAATCTTTTTATGCTACATAAACTAGATCTGGAGTTTCTAATTAGAAAAAGCAACTGAGTTGCATAGCCTCTCACGTTAGGACCAAATGCAAAACCATTCATATTCTACTGACATAATAATAAGAACAACAGGAGAGATAAATCAGTGACTTAATGTTTTATATCTCATACAAAATGGTCTGCTCAAGGTGGAGGGATGACATAAAACACCATACTTCCCAATGTACGCACAATACCAATGATGGGGCTGGGACTCCTTTTCCTCCTCTCACCTGATAGTCTACAAGCAGCTCAGGACCTTTGAAATAGCGGGAAGCAACTCGGACATTATATTCCTGGCCAGGATGGTAAAACTCAGCCAAACCCCAGTCTATTAGTCGTAGCTGAAAGGAGGAAAAAAAAGAGGGAATAAACAATGAACAATTGTGTCTTCCTGTATGCTACCCAGCACCCTGCCAGTAGAGCCTTTGTACACAAGACCAACCATATCACTCCCTCTGAAATATTTGCAGCAACTACTAATTGCCGTTAGGATAAAGATCTAACTTCTTAGCTGGACATATAGGGCTCTCCATGACCTAGTTCCTGTGCTCCAGTGGGACTGACAGTTCCTGAAAGACACAATCT
>NW_022109491.1:25965040-25968177 GCF_000313985.2 Echinops telfairi
GTGGATTTGTTTCTCCAAAGTACCCAGACTAATACACTGTCCAATTTACACACAGCCAGAATGATGAACAACTCCAGAAAGCCTATTTTGTTGAAATTTCATGGTACAAACATTGGTCCACAAACGGGCACAAATTAAAACATCATTGCATCATGTGTTAAAGGTGTCTTAGTGTATCTGGAAGTCCTTATTTTTTTTAATGCGTACAAAGATAAACTATAAAGACAAACACTGGATTAATTGACATTTGATATACAACTGTGTTTCAACTTAGTTACAAGTTCAATTCAGACCCAAGAATGAACTTTCCCATAGGCCTGGATGGCCTGTACACACCCAAGATGCTTTCTGTATTCCCCTTTGTAATTTTTAAAATCCAACATAATGTCACGTATACAGGGAAGGAAAAAAAAATCAATAAATGCTTATTAAGGTAATTAAGATACACAAAACAGATTTTTTTTTTAACAACCAAAAATGTGCACTGAAAACAGAAAGAATGGGGACAAGAGGCAACCTTATGTAGTCACTGTGCAAAACAGTAGGGACACTGACGTGGGAATAAGGCCTGACTGCCCTGCACGGACAGAGCCTCCGAGGCACAGTGTCTTCTTTGTTTAATACACAAAGGGATAGCAAGCAAAAGCACTCCCAGCTGACGACTTCTGTTCCTCTGGCTATAACCATTGCATCTCATTGTGATTCCTACCAGGGCTCCTATCCGATTGTACTCCACTATGGTTCCCTTAAGTATTTAACTCACTCATCACTGTCAATGCTAACTCACAGCGACCCGCCCTGGGCTTCTGAGACTGTAACTGTTTACAGGAGTAGAAAGCTCAGTCTTTCTCCCTCGGAGCTCTTGGTTTCGAACTGCTGGCCGTGTGGATCGCAACCCCTATCATTCACAAAAGCTGTAGAAAAGGGGACGAATACAGTACAGTATATTTATGCAGGATGTTATTCAGCCACAAAGAGAAATGAAGTCAATAATGCTAAGCCTGGGCAACAGGATGCTCAGTGAAGGTGAGATATAAGAGGACAAGTACTGCATGAGTCCACATCACCTGCTTCTCAGGAGAAAGAGGCTTTGCTTTGGCAAAGAGTTACAGCCTCAAAATCGCTGTCAAGGGCACCGAGTCGGAAGTGACTGATGGCAGGGGGTTTGGGTATATATTTTATTACACTGTAACAAACAAAACTAAAGCACTGATTATTCCCTGCAAATCGCACTCACTCCAGCCCCATTCCTGCTCCCCTTTCTCAACAATAGCAACTCCACCGATCCCTTGACTCAGGTGAGACACTTCAGATGTGCCCTTTCACACTTCACTCCTAATCTGTCACCAGTGCTGTTAGTGCTACCATACGCTGACTGTGACCAGCACCTCCTCTGTCACTGCCTGGCTGCAGGTGACTACCATCTCATATCTGAGTTTTCCAATAGCCTATTCCCCTCACCGCTCTCCTAGGTTTTACTGCCTTCCATTCTACTCTATACAGCATCCAGAAAGCCTTTTAGTTTTGAATGAGTCTCAAGACTCAAAAGAAGCTGGCAACCCAGAGAGGTCCAGTGTACCCTTCACAGTTCCCAAGCTTACATAATACACGACAGCACAAAACCAGAAAGGAGCACTTTGCCATGCACTCGTGTGTGCTACACAACTTTACCACATGTGCAGATAGACTAACTCCCCACCAGAGGATACAGCACACAGATGGAATTTGCACTACTCCTTTCTAGTGACACCTTCCTTAGTCATTAAAAATGTGATTCATAAACCCCCCAAAAACAGTCTTATTCAATAAGACCCAAGACAATAGTTTTCTGAACTATACTATTCTCAGAACTATGAATACTATTTTAAATAGGCTTAGTGGTTAATTATTTCACTCATTCATCAAATGTTTCCCAGGTACCTAATAAAACTGTGACGGGTTCAAGAAATCAAGTGTTGAAGATGGGCTGTTAGCTGCATTGTGCAGATCAATGATGTAGCATTTTACCTTTCTGTGTTCATGATCAATCATGACATTGTGGGGCTTCACGTCTCTGTGCATAATTCCCATGCTGTGACAGTAATCCAGGGCCTGGATGGAAGGAAGGAAGGAAGGAAGGAGAGAAGGGTGAAGTTGATGAGAGCATGTTCAGTTAAAGTCCTTGGCTCTGTCTTCCTGGAAGCAGGAGTCACGGTTAGGACAAGTAGGCCCTCAGCTGGTCTTCAGACACTTGCTCAACAGGCCGTGTGTCGTAAAGCCAGGTCTTTGTGCTCCCAGCCCTGCTCTTGACAGAGTTGCTTCGATATACGTTCTTTTCAAAATGGCCCCAAGTGAACACCAATTGTGCCCCTCCAATTTCTCATTCACGAACACAAGCTCCTTAAAAGGAAGTTGACACAATAGACTTCTTATTCAAAACAAACATCTTCAGCAGGGAAGCGTCCGCCTCGTAGGCTGGCAGACTACGGCCCACCGGGCAAGCCTGACCCGGGGCACGCTTTGGTGAAGACACAGCCGCGCCGACTCGTTCGCTCAGTCTCGTGCGCTACGAAGGCAGCGTTGCGCAGTTACAAAGCCTCTGCGGTCCACACATCTAACACATCAAATAGTTGGCCCTTTAAAATGGGCTTTGCCAATCTCTGACTGCACACTGGGGTGGACTGAGTAGTATAACCTTTAGGGTTCACTAATCTTGGCCTTTCGAACAGCTGCTATCAGTCATTCAAGTTCTTGTCCTTCCTGAAGGGCAACTTGGGTTTCATGGTTCACTCAGCAAACATATCCATTAATTTTCTGAAACCCTGCTTCTTCCAAGACTGCATGAGTCAATGCAAAGCCCAAGCATCTCTGCTGGCAAGATCTCCGTAGGAACTTCTAGGGCTCAAACAACAGGCTTTATGGCAACTCTCACTTATTGCGAATTCTTAGCCAAATTTTAGCAGCTCTCTCACCTACACAGCTGATCCATCTTGTGATTACTGGAGGTAAGGTACTTAGTGATTTCACTTTAGAAATCAAGGACCGGGAGGACAGACTGGAGCACATCCTGGCCCACCAGGCCTTGAGGACGATGACCCCAAATAGAGCAGCCAGTCCACAGAGAGGACCACATGGCCAGCCCCACTATGAGACGTGAT
>NW_022109491.1:25969946-25984844 GCF_000313985.2 Echinops telfairi
AGAATGATGTACAAATGCGCTTTACACAATTGATGTGTGTATGGATTGCGATAACAGTTGTATGAACCCCTAATAAAAGGTTTAAAATTAAAAAAAAAAGAAAAAGAAATCAAGGACCAGTTTCAAGCAGCAATCTTTAGGCAGAGATGTACATAATCCTAAAATGGGATCCTTTGAGAGCCAAGTTAAGGTTTACTGTTTGTTGAATTCTTATGAAATATAGCACACCAGAAGCCAGGGTTATTGGGGAGTTGGCTTTAGAAGGCGCAATGCCTTAGTTGTATGGTGGAGGGTACAAAAATACTTATAAAGGGTCTCTCTTCCAAATACCCTTTTCCAAGCATTCTAAATCACAGTCCTGTAAGACCTTATTCCATACCCTTAGACATTAGAACAAAAATTCTGATACTGCTACCGTATTAAAAACATTTATGCAAAAAACCAAAAAGTTCATGCAGAGGGGCTTTCTTTCACTATACAGAGTTAATTCACTGGTCTTTGTTTACTGTTAACTGGACTATTTAACAAAGGAAAGCTCAAGTAGTATCCAAAATTCCCTTACCTTCAGAATCTCATACATGTAAAATCGAATATCATAGTCTGTTAGCGTCTGATACAATTGCTGTGAAAGAAGAATGCAACGTTTGAGTCATGAAACCATGCTGACGGGAAGACACTTTCTGATCCTCATTTGTAGTAATTCAAACCATGACCTCACTCATTTGGCACTGTTCCAAGATCTGTCTGTTCCCTGGTCTCCTACATCACCTTTACTTTCACGTAGTGGCTCTCAACCTGTGGGTCGTGACCCCTTTGGGGGTGGGGTGTCCAACAGCCCTTTCACAGGGGCCGCCTGATTCATAACAGTAGCAAAATTACAGTTATGAAGTAGAAATGAAAATAATTTATGGTTGGGGGTCACCACAACATGAGGAAGTATTAAAGGGTTGTGGTATTAGGAAGGTTGAGAACCACTGCTTTAGAGGGATACTCTGGGAGTTGTTTGGGGTTTTTTTGTTTGTTTGTTTTTAAGAAACTTTGGTTTTTAACTTTACAGGCAAAAGGGAAGAACTATTTAAACTGATTGCTACCACTATAGCCCACTGCTGGAAACATACCAGCTTAAACATACAACATGCATTGATAGACACTTTGCTTTTCATTTACCTTCAGATCTCACAGAAAGTATTCTGGCAAACACACAGCACCTTAGCAGGGGACTAATGCACCTTTGGCTGGCACATGATCAGTAATGCACAGGACCAGAGGGCATGCAGGTTGGCATTTTTGCCAAACCTGTTGAGCCATGTGAACAGCCTATCCCTGTTGACAATACATTTTGCCTTTCCAAGCTCTGAAGAATTTTGTTGTTTTGTTGTTTCGGGGGTGGGGTGGGGGGGAGAGTGGGGAGGGTGTGTTACATGTACCTTTCACTCTTCACCTGTAAAGGGTTGCTGGTGTTCTTGATCAAGTTTTCCTTAAATGAGCCCTACCCGTTCTAGGTTTGTGTTAAAGCAGAAGCCAACACTATCCTCACCTTCCTTTGAAGATCCATAACCTGGAGTCCCTTAGCTCCATGCTTCAACATACACAATGCATATACACACCCCTGAACATGATTGTGTCACTGCCTTCATTAGATTGGACACCAGTGGAAGCTAGCAGCAATGTGGTCTAAAGACATCAAAACTCAAAATGGTTGGTTATATATTATTGTTATATATATATTATACCTTGAAATCTGTGTTGTTTACATGTTCAAAAACCAAGGCGGGGGTTCGTGACTGTGGAAAGAGAAAGAAAAAAAAAGTGTTAGCCATAGGCATGGCAGGTGTCTATAGACTGTGGGTGAATCAGTTCTCACCTCAAAAGTAGGAAACCCTCTATTGCTATAACCCCTCCCTGCTTCTGATCACCACTTAGGTCATTCTGGGAATAGGTTTCAAACAGAGGACAAAGAGCTTAAGTCTCACCAAGCTCTCGGCAACAACACACCTATGACCCATTAGCTTCACACCCGAGTTTGCAAAATGAATCATTCCATTTCCGTTTCTAGTGCTACCGGTCCCTTAGCCCAAAGGATAAAATAGTCTACGGGTGGAAGTCACCTTGGAGAGAAAAACCCACATTCGTTCAAAGGTGGATCTGATTAAGCACTTTAGAGAAGAGCAGAAAAGAGGCTAGCTGTGCTCTGGGTCAAACATTACTCCAGCCTGGTGGCCCTGCTGGCGCCTACTATACTCACCACAGGATCTTTGACAATGTCTGCCAGTGTGATGATGTTGGGACCACCTCGCAAATTCTCCAAAATCTTTATTTCACGCTTGATTTTCTTCTTCTTTACTGGCTAAAAGGACAGAAGTGTATCAGTGAAATAAGCCATTTTGGAGTGTATCAGCAGGTAATGGAGTTCAGAAAGGCTTACTTAGGAGCGCCTGGAAGAAGGCTCCTCTCTGAAGCCGTCCTACTAGCAGTGCCAGGCACTCTGCCGGCACTGCTGCCAGTGAGCGGGGAGGGAGAGAGAGAAGAGACGTCCAGTTCCAAAACCAGACCTCTGTGGGATTAGCATTTCATTTCAATGATGACCTTGAATATGTTAGCTCTTTTCAAATCCTCAAAACTAACAATTTAAATAGTTGGTAGTACATGGAGGGAACCTATAAAACTCACTTAGGATGGGACATGAGAGATGGCACTTTCCCTCCCTCTCAATCTAAAAATACCCGACAGAGGAGCAGGACGGCTGAACCACCTCTGCAGCCTTGTGGGTAAAGCAGGGGCTCTGGAGTCAGACTGCTTCATGCAAATCCTGCCTTCATTACCAGCTAGCTCTTTTTTTTTTTTTTTAACATTTTATTAGGGACTCATACAACTGTTATCCCAATCCATACACACATCAATTGTGTAAAGCGCATTTGTACATCGTTTCTCAAAACATTTTCTCTCCCGACATTAGGTCCTCCCAGCTAGCTCTTATAGAAGACTTTTACCATGTGTGAAACTTAACAAGATTCCTGCCACCGTCATCTGAGGTACTGGAAAATGCCTTGGACTGTGGCTGGAACCTAACAATACCCTGTCTAGCCTTATCCCCGGTAAACAAATCCCTCTGTTTTAAAGAGACTAGTCGGCACGTCCCCTTGAGGGGCCATCTACATTTCTTGGTCCTCACCCATCATTTTCCGATCAGGTCTGGTATGAAAATCTTTCCCCCTTTTCTGAAAGTCCTGATAGCACAGCTGGCTGCCAATGGAAACATCAGGCGTTTGAAACCACCAGCACTCCTCAGGAAAAAGACGTGACAGACCGCTTTGGATATGATTACTGCCTTCACAATCCTCTGGGAAGTCCAGGGCCCACTCAACAGTAAGGTGGGTTTGCTTTCAGTCGTTGTTTTGGTAGTTATACCATCGTCTATATTGAAAATAATAAGAAGCACTGGCAGGGAGTCAATTCTGACTCATAGCATCCCTAGGGTTTCTGAGGCTGTAACTCTCTAAGAAAGCAGAACGCCACATCTTTCAGAGCTGGTGGGCTTGAACCACTGATCTTCTGATTAGCAGTCCAATGCCTGACCCCCAGTGCCACAACGGCTCCTTTTCATCTGCACAGTTACAGTAAAATACAAGTACAGTTAAGACTGAACTGAAACATTACTAACTTTCCAAATCACCCTCTTACTCAAAACCATCAATAGCTTCTAACTACCTACGGAAGTCCTGTACTTTTTAAGACCGAAAGGAAATGTAGAAATATCTTTCCCAGGCCTTCTCTAATCTGATCTTCTTTCCAAGTTCATTGCCTGTGTGTGCTCACATGGCATCTTTCACATGAAACATGGTCCTCACTCATTTCCTCCCTCACCACTTACTCTAGTGTATGTACTAGAGCAGGGGTCCTCAAACTGCGGCCACCGAGGACATTTATGCGGCCTGCCGGGCGTTTTTGCCCCGTTTGTTTTTTTACTTCAAAATAAGATATGTGCAGTGTGCATAGGAATTTGTTCATAGTTTTTTTAAAACTATAGTCCGGCCCTCCAACGGATCTGAGGGACAGTGAACTAGCCCCCTGTTTAAAAAGTTTGAGGACCCCTGTACTACAGTATGCACCCCTACTCCTATACAAACCTATCCAAATTTCCCTCCCCTTCAGGAGGAAGCTCTGGGGGATTTTTTTTTTTTTAAACACCACGCTCTTCTGAACTTACAGAAGCACCACTGGCTGCACCTCTCACGTGGCTCTAAATAATTCACCACCTCACTCTCTCATTACCTTTCCGAGTGAATAAGCGGAACCAAAACGATCTCACTGCCACGCAGCTGAGTCTGACTCAGAGCGACCCTCTAAGGGCAGAGTCCAGCCTCATCTTTCCGGTGGAGGGCCTGGTGGGTTTGGCCCGGGGAGCTTGTGGTTAGTGGCTCAGTGCACGGTAACACTTCGACTCTTCAGGTTACCAAATGGTATGCAGGACAAGGCACCCCGGCTCGCTCACGGACACTAGGGGATATTTTTAAAAGTTGAGGATGCAGAGCCAACGCTCTGCCAGCCACTGAGTGAACCACTAGCCCAAGGTCGGAGATTGCTCTGCAGTCCTTTGATGACGTCCTACCTTTGTGAGGCTGAGTTGTAGTGGTTGCTGTGATAAAAAAGCAGGTCCTATGTAAAAACCCAACTGAACAAGGAAATGAGAGTGGTGATGCCAAATCAGATTTCAACACCTGAGAAACTGTAGTGCCGAGCCAGTGTAGCTATGCCATTAAGGTCATTAAAAACAAACTGAAAGGATTACTTTCCTTTCGCTTTATGTATGTACCTTTAAAATGGTTACCAAAACTCACAAACACTTCAGTTATTTTAACCTACCTCTGTTTAATATACATAGGACCTGACCAACTGTGGGACCACATCAAGAACATCATACATGAAGAAAGCTCTCCACTGCCAGGAAAGAAAGATCAGAGTGGAAGTCGGAAGAGACTCTGAAGGTTGTTCTTGACTGCAGATTAGCTAAAGCAAATGGAATGATGAAAACAGTTTACCAGAAAATTTCAAAATGCAGCTCGAGAAGCCAACATATTATAATGAAATGTGAAAAGACTCAGAGTTAGAAAACCCCAAAGGAATGATAGGCTCAGATGTAACAGACTGAAAGAAGTGAAGAAAAGTCAACATCTCATGAGCGAAATATTGAGTGATGCAGAAGTACTAAAATATGATGAAAAAACACACAGATCCATACAACAGAAAGAACTAGTTGATATTCAACCACTTCAAGAGGTGGTACATGATCAAGAACTGATGGTCCTGAGGGAAGAAGTTCAAGCTGCACCGAAGGCATTAGCCAAACACAAGGTTCCAGGAACTGACCAAAAGCAACTGACATCTCTCTACACGCTGGGGAAGCACTGGAAGCACTCCCTAAGCCATGCCAAGGAACTTGGAGGGCAGCTACTTGACCCCACGACTGGAAAACCCCCCATTTCTACACATTCCAAAGAACGGTGACCCCACCGAATGTGGAAATTATTGAACAGTATCACATGCAAGTACAATTTTGCCTAAAATCATTCAGTGGTTGCAGCTGCTAGAAATTCAAGTCAGATTCCTAAGGCCATGGACTAATGAAATTGTTACTGAGTTCTGGTGGATCTTGGCTCAAACAAATAATACCGGAAAAACATTTACCGGTGTTTTGTTGAATGTACAAAGTCCTTTGTGTGGATCCTAACACTGAGAAGAATGGGAATTCTACAACACTTAATTTGCTCATGCAGAACCTGTACATGGATCAAGAGGCAGTCCGTTGAACAGAACCACGGAATATCGCACGGTTTAATATCAGGAAAGGTGTGTGTCCGTGTTGTATCCTCTCATGTGTCCTATCATCATATATGTTCAGTCTGTCTGTTGGGCAAAGAGTCTGAGCAGTTGAACTCTATCAAGCACCGGGTATCAGGAATGGAGGAGGAGGAGGACCTGAAGTGCTCAGTGACGATGACTAAGGACTACAGCCTTCACTACGGATTACAACTCAAGGTCAAGAAAACCCAAAGCCTCACAACTGGACCAACAGTTAACATCACGATAAATGAAGTCTGAAGTTATTAAGGATTTTCTCCTAGCTTAGACCCACAGTAAATACTCATGGGAGCAGCAGTCTAGTGTCAAATGACACACTGCACTGGGTAAATCTGCTGCACGCGATCTCTGTAAAGTGTGCACGGATGTCACCCTGAGGACTAAGGTGAACCTGAGACAGCCACGGTATTTTCAGGTGCTTCGTATGCATATGAAAGTTGAGACACTCCAGTCTGCAGTCCCCACCACTCACGCCATCTAAGCTTGTGCCCCGGCTCAGACTGGCTATGCTCACGTCACCTGTCTTAGTTTGTGAGTGTCCACTTTCACGAGGTTGGAGTAAAAATTTTTTACTGAGAGAAAAAAAAGGCTGCAATGTAACAACAAAGAAAGAAAACCAGTCTTAGACAAAACTTAAGAGATCTAACATTTATTTGCCTTCTCCCACAATCTAGTTATAGGAATTGAGTTAAATCACTATTCTGGCCTGCTTCTGTTGAATGAAGATACTTCAAATATTTTAAGAACTCTTAATTCTATAAATATGTACTACAAGCAATACTACAATAATAATTTCTCTTTTTGCACATACCTTGAGAATTTTAACGACGACTTTTTCATTATTTGTGATGTTGATGGCTTCAAACACCTCACTGTATTTACCCCGGCCTAATTTTCGAACCAGCTGGTAGTCATCTTGATTTCTGTAAACAGGAACAGTGAAAGTCAAAGTCACAAGGTTAAAAAGTTCAAGTTACTGAACCACCAATGCAGTTAGAATAAAGGGTATTCCAAGTAATTCCTCAACCAGTTCAATCATTTGGCTTTTATTTTTAAATTAAGACAACCAAAGAAATGTTTTCCTAAATGCTAGGCTAAGAAAAATGTAAGTGTTTCCTCTGTTTGCACATTATGCACATCTAGCTTACATTAGGGTGTGTTATGTATATTGCCAACAACAGATAGTTTTCCCGTGGAGAGTGGCAATGCCTCATCCCCTAGTTCTCTGCCTCAATTTAGTGATCATTTGCTAGCTGTTTTTAACAGCCTCAGTGCAGATAAGGCAGCTTCGCAAACATACGAAAGGACTCAAAAGGTTTGTGGAATAATTTCAGTAACTTTTCATTCCATTTCCTCCCCAGGGAACAATTCTACTTTGCCTTTTTGGGGGAAAGTTTTCAATTAGCAATAATCGCGCCTTGGGTAAACCTCATTGGCTACGACACTGCCACTGCGCACAGGGTTGCACGTGTCCGAATCAACGCAGTGACAGGGAGCTTTCAAACGCAAAGCACTGATTTGAAGACGGTGCGCATGTCTGCTACAGAAACACTGGCATCAGCCGAGACAACGAGTGCACTTGAGAATTAGGAACTCCACAACAC
Source organism: Echinops telfairi (assembly GCF_000313985.2). Taxonomy (NCBI): domain Eukaryota; kingdom Metazoa; phylum Chordata; class Mammalia; order Afrosoricida; family Tenrecidae; genus Echinops; species Echinops telfairi. The sequence goes on from NW_022109491.1 coordinate 25,977,410, forward strand.
TGGCAACATTTGGGGTATGATTCCATTGGTTCTTGATGGCATCTGACGTGCAATGTCTTCACCGAGGAAACATACAACTTTCCTCTAGTTCCTAAATGCTTCCTCCGTCGCCTTATCATGACCCCAATTCTACCTGACAAATCCAGCTAGACTAGAGTGTGTACCCGGGCACAGATAAGAGCTCGCAACACAGGGAATCCAGGACAGACAACCCCTCAGGATCAATAATGAGAGTAGCAATACCAAGAAGGTAAGGAGGAACCAATCACAATGATCTACATATAATCCCCTCCCAGGGGGACAGACAATAGAAAAGTGGGTGAAGGGACACAGCAGTCGGTGTAAGACATGAAAAAAATAATCATTTATAAATTATCAAGGGTTCGTGAGGGAGGCAAGGTAGGAGAGGGGAGGTCGGGGAGGGGGTGAAAAAGGCTTGATACCAAGGGCTGAAGTAGAAAGAAAATGTTTTGAAAATGATGATGGCAACATATGTACAAAGGTGCTTGACTCAATGGATGTATGGATTATGATAAGAGCTGTAAGAACCCCCAATAAAATGATAAAACAAACAAACAAACAATGTCTTCTTGTGCAAAGGCCTGTACTTACTCGAAGAATCATGGTTTAAACCAGGATTAAAAACACACCTGATGACAACTTAAGGCAACAGGTGGCCTTTAATCACTTATAGGTTATGGAAATTGCATATGAATAGATGTGAAATGTGTGTGTATAGGAGCTGTAGCTTGCAATTGTAAAAAATCGCTCTTTTGCACTTAAGTGTCCACATGCATGCTTTTATCACAAAGCCATGTCCAGATCAATTAAATACTCTGGGTCAGGGCATGCAAGCATCCAAATGAGACTGCAGAGCGAGTCAAGAGGGAAAGCAACCCACGCAGGCAGACTAAGTGAACTAAGTGTTCAAACTGAAGTCCAGGCGGAATTCCACTCCACGCACACATCTCATCGTGTAACACGGGCATATGCTGAAGGCTTTAACTTTGGTTCTCACTATCAGCACGGGACAGTATTCTCTGACCTCAAAAATATTTTAATGTCTCTCAACTATTAATTCTCATCTGTCTGCAAAATCCTTCGCTTGAAAGGCAAACTGATGGGTAACTGCTACCAGCAGGGCTTACAAAGGACAAGCAAACCAGAGAAAAGGGGAAAAACACTGAAGGGATTTTTAAGTGGTAAGCCTTTCAAATCTGCTAATTTGTCAAAGCAATACTCTGCTGGTTGACTGAATAACTACACTTGCAGCTTCAGAGAACTGGACTTTAATCTTGTGTTTTATAGTTGCAGAGCCTGGTAGGTTTCCTGACACAAGTTATGCAACAAACCCTAAGAGTCAGCAATTTGGGTGAGTACAGTGAAGTCGCAGGAACACTCACCCCCACTCCACCACATGTGACTCATAATCCCAGTACTCCCGGGGTCTGTGTGTATTAACATCTGTGTAAACTCTGGCTCTGCTTGGCACGGGTCCCGACATGTCAGACAGGTTGGCGAACAAAGCTGAACTTGGTGCTTGGAGATCCGGCAGTCAGCGTTCAGAGGCAACTGGGTAAGACCTTATTTCAGACTGGGTTTCTTCAACTGCAGAAACAAAATAAACAAAGGTCAATGAATTATTTTTAAAATGTATATATTGAGGAAAAAAAATCTTACTACGAAGAAAATTTACCTTCAAATATACCTCTGATTCTCTTGCCTGTTTTAACAAAGAATACATCTCAACTGTGTCGGCTCATATAACATGGGGCGGGGAGTGGGGGTGGGGTGGAATCATTGAAATTATACTGTGAAGCAGCTTGTTAGTTCTCCGTGGAAGGATGGGATAGTTTTTATAGGGCGGCCCAGAAGACCTGAGAAGAGGTGCATCAGCATTATGATGACTTACATGTCCTACGAAAGGTATTGGCAAGAACGCTTGATCCTTTCAGGAGCTGCCGACAGCTCTGTAGGGGTGCTAGCAGAGTCTACAACGGTGGCAAAGCTGAAAGTACACACTGTGACTCTGACTCCAATATTTAGTAAAACCAAGAAGGAAACAAGACTTGTTCTCATTCATCAAAATTAAGCATCTTATACTCACCTAAATAATTTGGGGAATTGTGTGCAATAATCAGTAGAGGCTTGACGATCATTTGAAGACATCCAAGTAACACTTCAAACTTCAGAGTGACCCAAAAACCTTAAACAATCCTGATTTCATTGAATTTCAAAACAGAAATCGCTTTCCTCTGCATTTATTTAATATAGGATGTAGGAGACAATACTACATTAGCCGGAGAAGGCAAGCATTGACATGGAGAAAAGCGGGTAAACCTGTACAACATGCTTTCTGTCAAATCAGTCAGCCAATTCTCTCTACAGCTTCGCCGACCAGCCCCATTGTCTATTCTTTGAACTTTCTGTAATGCTTGGTGATACTTGTAATCTGCATCTCATTTATTTATTGAACCTCCAGAGATGAGGACCTAGAAGGACACATTAACGACAAAGTTCTCCATCCACGATTATTTATAATCACAACCAAATTACAAGGAAACGGGGCAGAAAACAAGGCATTATTAAAATTGGGGGTGGGGGGGTGGGGCACGATACACCAGGGAAGAAGGTACTGTATTCTTGAAGTTTCCAATCTTCATAAAAGAAAATGGAATGCAATACCCTCCCCTAGACTACAGACTACACTGGAAAGGGGGAGTCTATAAAGGACAATGCTACGAAGTCACCAGGCAAAACTGGACTATAGACGGCAGGTAATACAATAGTGTGAGCCTGCGAAGCTGGTACACAACCCCAGAGAATAACCCCGTCTCCCTTGTTCTCAGTCATCCTGCTGACTCACAGCACCCACAGAGGACGGGGGAGAAGTGCCCCTGTATGTCCAAGACTGCCACTGTTGATGAGACCGGAAAGACTCCCGAGGGTAAGCCGGCGACCTTACCGATTGCAGCATACGCACTCTGCAGGGCTCCTCCCTGGTGCACTTCCACACAAACCACACAGCCCCTCTGCATGTCAGTTTCCCATGTGCTCTGTACCAGAAAATGTATTCACAAATTTTAAATCCTTTCAAATCAAGTTTAAAACGCAGTAAGACCCCCAGGAAGGTTTCCCCACAATTATACAGGCATAGCTAATGAATAGAGCAGGGACTGGACGTGTTTCTGATTGCTCTGGCAGTGAGCTTTGCATTTTTACCGCATAATTAGAAACTACCCAGACAACAACAGTTAACATTTACGACTACTCACTGTGTGCCGGGCACTGGTCTATGCTCCAAGTGTTTTGTTTATATTATTCCATTTAAGCCTCACCACCCAAAAAGCGGTGAGACCCGTAGAAAGGTTGAGTTGGTTCCAACTCAGAGACCCTACAGGACAGAGCTGAAGCCCCCCAGGGTTTCCATGTTGTAAATCTTTTCAGAAGCAGGCGACCACAACTTTCTCGACAATTTTCTGGACAAGAGCTGTTGGTATTCAAATCGCCGACCTCGCAGCAACCTAGTCCTTGCCAGTGTGCCACTTGTGTTCCTTTAAAGTGGTCAGAAAGTTACCATTACCCCCATTTCACAGACAAGGAAAATGAGGCTAATTTTAAAAAAGGACGAGGTTATATTTAACTTGCTAAATAAAGAGTCCTGGTGCCATGGGGGTATGTGCTCAGCTGCAAACTGAGAGGTCAGCGGTTTGAACCCACCAGCTACTTTGAGGAAGAAGAATGAGGTCTGCCTCTAGAGATTGACAGCCTTGGAAACCCTGAGGCAGTTTCACTCTGTCCTCTGGGGTCACTACTGACTGCAGGATTCGACTCAATAGCAACAGGGCTGTTTTGTGTATTTGCTCAAAGATACACAGCTGGATAGAGGAACTCAGTCAGCAACTACAAAACAGGATACCTGTATGTACACCTCAAGATTTGTGAGGGGTCAACCAGCTAGTGAATGTGAAATCTTTAGACCCGCACCTGCTGGGGCACTCTAAAGCGAGTCACCCAGGACAAACTTGTCCTTTAAAGGCTGGGGCTTGGCTACCATGCCTAACAATGTCAGAGTTCAATGGCTTTAAGGCCAACGTAGGAGAACAACAACATAAATGGGATAGGGGTTAATACTATAGTCCAGATGTGTGACAAACACAATCAATGATACTCCCAAAATAGGAGATCACAAGAGCTGTATAACTATGAACTCTCCCAGCCAGACTCCTCCAGCATACCTGTTCACTGAGTCCCATGAGTACTACATGGTGAGAAAACAACAAAGCCCACCAAGGCTTCAGTAAAGAGGTTTAGCTGAAGCAAGTCTGTCTGTAAATAGCACACTCTGGATGGCTTTAGCTCACATTCTTTTCAGTAGCATTGGTAAAAATATAACCATACATACAAGACTCAACCCTCAAACGAGAAAGCAAATACTTTTCTAGTATTTTCTCTTCTTCCCAAAGGAATGAGGCTGTAATTGCCGACTCTACATGATTACCATGTCTGCAGTATTCACAACATGCTTGTGTCTGAAAACAGCTAAGGCAGTATACATGACATTAAATTAACAGAAATACTGTCCTTGTCCTTAGGAATTTGTAACTTCTAAGTGACTTGTGGGGTGACACTTAGGACATCATACATAAAAGGAAGAAGCCACTAAACGATGACACAATGCATACCAGGACAGACTCTGACACCTGCTCTTAAATGGAGTAATTAAAGCACACAGAAAACTGAAACAGAGACTTTAGAACAGTGGTTCTCAACCTTCCTAATGCAGCGACCCTGGGACTAGGTCCGATAACAGGGTGATGAAAAAGCAGTGGAATCCTAGGTTCAAATCCCTAGTTGGTTACAGCATCTAAATTGGACTTCTTCCAGTTTGGGTTCTTAATGGATGAAACGTGTCTAACTGCACTTGCAGATTAAAGGAAGTTCCAGTGATAAGATTTTCCAGAAAGGACCCAGAAATACCAAACAAATAAAAGCTAAATAAGCAGAAACATATCTTTAAGCTCAAGCTTTTATCTTTGTTTTCTCATTTCATAAAGTACCATGAACTGGTAGCTCTCTATCGTATTGCAAAATGAGATTTCAATTTCTTCCTGAACACCACCCAAGGCACATGGAAAAAATCATCTTAAGCTCGTGTGTGTGCGCGCGCGCACTGTCTTCTTCACTTTTCAGAGTAAAACTAATGGAAGTCCAGATATCCTCAAGTACTTACATGAATGACCTTTGCAGCTTTGGGCCACTTCAGCTAAGGCCTAATTTAGGAATCTGTAAATTTGATTGTCCAACTAGCTGTTTTCTTGTAAGTACCCCAAAGAGGTACAGTACTTCACTTTAATGTCATTCATATTGAATACTCTGCTTATCATAAGAGAAGCATTTGTGGGAAATTTCACGATTAGCCTTCATTAATGATATGAAGATAATGAATGAGTTTCTTGAACTGTGGCTCAGTAAGTACGTAAACCGATGCCGAGAGGATGGGAGGTGATAGGATGAAAATATAGGGCTAAGTCATCATCGGAGATGACCATTACCCTCAAACTAGCATTTCACTCACATGTCTCTAGTGCTATATGAGAAGGCTTCAAAAAAGCTCAAGGGAAGTGAAACTGAAACATAATGGGAAATTTCCACAAACTCTTTGAAGCCTCCCCTGAAGCATTAATAGGAAGAAAATGCAGGGACAGACTACATTTCTTAATATTGGTTTGGGTCTTCCATAAATTCCTATTGTGATCACCCCATAAATTGCTGAGCAGCCGCTATGAAAAAGTATTGTGCTAGGCCTTGGGAATGTAACCTTGAGCAAGGCCACCATTAACCAAATAATCCCTTGGCGCAAAGACCACCCTGAAGAGTTTTAAGTAGAAAGTGACCCCTAGGTGAGTTTTGCGATGTGTACTCTAGTAGGGTATGGGATAGAGAAACTGTATTTAGGGAGTCAGAAGGCTGTTATAGTAACCAATGTGAGAGAGATGATGACAGCTCGGCCTAGGGGGTGAAAATGAAGATAAATGGGCTACTTTGAGGGGGAGGTAGAGATAGTGTAATTTCAATAACTCTGGGCAGACTGGATAATGGAGTGAGGAGTAGAGGTGACTCAGATTTCAGGCTAGACAGATTGATTGCCTGCCGTGCCATTCCAGAAGAAAGTGGGGGGGGGGGGGGATCAACTTGAGGTTAAACTGATTCTGAGACATCCAAAGTTGGTACTGAACAGGCAGTTAAAGATATTACAAGTCTGGGGATAAAAAGCCTGATCAATTTCAAATTATCTAATCCTCCTTACTATATTATGAGGTAGACATCATTTTCCTTAATCTACAGATAAGAAAACAACCTTACTAAGCAAGTTCAGTAGCTTGATCAACAATATCCACAGATGCAGCTGGCATTCAAAGTCAAGCTGGCTGGTCTTCAAGACTTGTCAAGTCTTTTCTTTCCTATAGAACTTAATATTTTCCATCGCATATGTACCAAAATTTATGCAAAGTAAAAACAACCCCACTTGTATGATTTTAATTGAACAAAATTGAGAAGAAAATCTTTACAGAAAACCCCAAACAAATATTGACTAAGTAATAGAAAAACAGTATCATAAGTACTAAAAAAAATAAATAAAATTAAGACAAAGGACAATAATAGCACATAATAAGATTCTCTCATTATCTGAAGAAATTTATTATTAGATGTTGAAAAATCAAGTCTACAAGTTATAATATATCAATGTTATCTACCAAAAGAACTGAGAAGGCATGTCTTTACAAACTAGAACAAAGAGGAAAATGATTAAAAAGAATACAAAAGAATGTTAAAGAAGAAAAAAAAAAAACCTGGAACATAACCTCATGTTGGTACACTTGGGTATTCATATGCAAAACCAGGAACATCAACCTAAACTTCCTTATTATTATTATTTTTTTTACAAAACATAGCCCATGATAGATTATAATCAAAAAGTAAAACTATAAAGCTTTTAAGCCATAAAAAAAAAGAGAGGGATACATTGGATTTTAAACACGTTGGCTCTGTGGAGGATACTGCTAAAAAAAAATGACAAGAAGCCACAGATAGGGAGAAAATACTTGTACGTTATATGTGTGATAAGGGACTTGTATCTATAATATACAAAGAGCAAACAACAGTAAGAAAACAACCACCCAATTAAAAAGTAAGCAAATTCTGAAGTTTACCCCCCTCCCAAAAAACATAAACATGTAAGATACTAGACACTAGGGAAATGCTTAAATTGCATTTCCACAAAGGGACACCACCACCAAATCTATTCAAATGGTTAAAAAAATAAGATAACTCATTCATTGCTGGTAGGAATTTAAAATGCTTGGCAAAAATGCACATTTGCCATATGACCCAGCAATTCTACTTCAAGGTATTTCTCATGTGAATTGAAAAC
>NW_022109491.1:25985383-25995924 GCF_000313985.2 Echinops telfairi
AAAAAAAAAAAGCCAGAGCCAGTAGGATACAACATACACGTTGTATCCTTCCATTTATAGACAATCTAGATAAGGGAAAACGAGAAGCGATCGAGAAGGTGAGCAATGGCCCCAGGGCAACGAAAGAGTTCGGAAAGTCGCAGTGCATAGTCTTCTCTGCACTGTCAAAACCCACGGAATGGTACTGCTAGAGGCCCAGTTCCAATAGCCAGAACAGAAAAGGGACCACGACATTACAGATCCTATAGATAGTAAAATGAAGATGATAATGTGAACAACTTTATGTAAGTTAATGGAAACTTCCTGGAGAGGAAAAAAAGCTGTATCAAAACAACAAGAAAAACTGAATACCCCGAATAGTTCCATGATCATTAAATAAATGCAATCAGGATTGTAACTATAAGTTTGCAAAGTCTCTTTGATCCTACCTTCTATAGCACGGTTGAACATTTCTTAAAAACTTTTTATGCACATGAGCACTGAACTTCTTTCCCCTATCCTTGTGCCATTACACTTTATGTTCTCAACGCTAACACTGCTTGCTATGAGAAATCCTAATCAGTCTTTAAGAACCAGCCCGTGAACTGTAAAGCCTTCTAAGGCTTCTCCAAAATGAGGTATTTCCTCTTTGAGGTTCAAACACTCCCAATCTTCTCTTACATTATGACACTGAATATATTTTGTTGACACTTCTCTTTATTAGATTATGAATCAAGGACCTGGAATGTACATTTGTCTCTTTAGGGATATGTCCTCTGGTTATCACAGTGACCAGTGTATCTGACTGTTTCAAAAGTGTAATGAACTGAGTAGCAACTCAGTAGCAGGTTAACTGTGGTAGTTACATAAGCGGGTGTCAATTTGGGACTTGAGAGAATTAAGAGTGAAGGGGTGGCGTCTAGTCTGTTAATCTGGTCATAGCCAATGAAGCCTCTGTGTGGGCATGGCTTTCTCCTTAGGATTCTGGGAACTCCTATATTTCCTCCTTGGAGGCTGGAGACACTCGCTCTCTGCTAACTCCCTGAGAGATGCTCTACTGACAAGACACATGGCACTATGCTGATAGACCATGTGCCCTGGGAACTGGAGAAGCCATGTGGAAACCTCTGCCGGCACTGAGCTGCTTCTACCACCACTGGATCCACAAGACTTTGCACCCACTGGCCTGTGATATTCCTGCATTCAACATCATTGCATGTGCTCCATGAGCCTGAAGGGGACTTTATAGATTGGTATTGGACCTACGGGCTAATATCAGACTTATGGACTTGGTCTGGACTGGGCTGGGATATTTTCTCAATATTCAACTGCTCTTGTATATAAAGCTATTTCTTATACACGAATTTCTCTATAAATTTGTTTCTCTAGTCTACCCAGACTAACACAGTAATATTTTGGCTTAAATCAAGATGTGGGGAAAAAAAAGATGTGAACATATGGTTCTCTCCTGATAGGAAATGAGAAAAGTAGTTTGGCTATATGATATTTGGCTCTATGTATATTATCTGTGGATAGTTTTAAAGATGTCTTTCAGTTTTACTTGTAAATGTCATCACATCCATTACCAACCAAACCCACTGTGGGCAAGTCGATTCTGATTCATAGTGACCCCATAGTGCAAATTACAACAGCTTCATAGGGTTTCCAAGGCTAGAAATCTTTACAGAAACAGGCTGTTAAATCTTTCTCCCCCAGAGTGGCTAACGGTTTCAAACTGCTGACCTTCTGTTTAACAGCCGAGCTCTTGAACCACTGTGCCACTAGGGCGGGCTCCTTCCCATTACCAACACCATGTAAAGTGGTTTCATATTAGGGCTTCCCAAAGAGATATGGAATCAGTCAGTATAAGTGAGAGATGCTTCTTCGAAGCTAGATAAGCTTCATGAAATCAAAGGCTGTGACATGCAGCCATGTGGTAGGCACAATGCTTGGCAGGGCTTGTTATGAGCTACAGAAAGAGTTCAGTACTCTAAGTGGAAGATAGAATAAACTTTGGATTTAGAAGGCATCATGAGGCTGTGGGAGGAAGGAAATCAAACAAACAGGAACTTTGGACCATCAAGTTTCAGTTCTGCCCTTCCACTAAGGGGCTTCTGTTGAGATTCGCATCTTTATGGGGCTTTGGATGTGTCATTTACCTAGCTGATTACATGGAGGAAACAGGAGAGTGAGTTTTAACAGCCCAGCCCCTTCTATCTTGTACTGTCAGGGTGTAAACAGGTTACAGAGTAGACAGCCATATTCTCTGCAGGTGATCAATAAGTAATAACTAATACAGGGGGTTGCCCTAGATCTGCCACAGTGGGAAATGGAATTGAGGCAGTAAATAGAGCCTGGTTTTCAATTGCCAAAGATATTATATAAATGTCAAATTGAAACCCAACAAGCCCAGGGCCTAGGTACTGTCCCATTTACAGGAGGCAAAACTAACTAACCTCTATCACAGAGAGGGGGTGATTTGAAAATAGCCATTTAGCTATAAACCCTATTCGCTCTCTCTCCTAAAGAAAACATTGTAAACTGGTAGGCCACAATTTGCTCTATATGGTTCACAAAGTACTTTTTAAAATTAAAAAACTGAGATCATATCCACAAACACAAAACTCACCATTTTAAAATGTATAATGTTGGGCAACCACCACCACCTAACTCTAGAACATGTCTGTCCTCCCCCAAAGAAACTCTCTTCAGCTATTCCGAATATCTGCTACCATTTCTGGGTAGCCACTAATTGACTTCTCTATGCATCTGTCTCATTGGACATTTCATATGGGAGACAGAGAGTTAAGTCGTGGGCACTCACAAGGGCAGCTCTACCCTGGCCTGTGGGCTGCCTTGAGCAGGGTCTGGCTTGGTGGCAGTGAGTCTGGTTTTTGGCTTGGCTCTTTTCATTTAGCCTGAGTTCATCCATGTGGTAGAGCAGGAATCCAGACCCCACCCCTTTTCATTCCTGAGTGACATTCCCTCGTATGCATATGCCACGTTTTGTTTATCTCTTAATCGCCTGAGGAGACACTTCGATTTTATTTCCACTTTTTGGGTACTACAAATATTATTGCTATGAACATTTCAGTATACATTTTTTTCACAGTATTTTAAAAACAAATTGTTAAGTTGAAACGAGGTGACAGGATCAAAATATACCATTTTTGTTTAAATATTTTCAAAAGCAATGAGAGTTGTCATTATTAAAAGAAAACTCAATCTTGAGCTTCTCAAAAGGAAGGGAAGGGACACAGGAAAGTCTATCTATCTGGTGGCAGTACTGCCATCTGGTTGATGCTGACTCACATGAACCCTACAGGTCAGGGTAGAACAGCCCTCGTGAGTTTCCAAGGTTTTAACTTTTTATAGGAGTATAAAGTCCTGTCTCTACAGTGAAAGGAGCGCTGCTGGTGTAGTGGTTAAGTGAAGGGCTGGGATCTGCATGATTGGCAGTTCGAAACCACCAGTAGCTCTTGGGGAGCAAGCCTGGGCTTTGTGCTCTCGCAAACAGTGACAAAGTCAGAAATGCATAGGGGTCATTATGCGTCAGCATTAACTCCATGGCTGGGAGTGTGGTTTCTGAGTCTCCAGGGTGGCTGATAGTTTCAAACCGCTGATCTTGCACTTAGCCTAACAAATAACCACCATGCCACCAGGGCTCCTGTATTCTGACTATAGCATTCCCCCCCCGCCCCCCACCCGCCCCAAATCAGATGATCAGCAGATCTGTGGCTGTCCAACATTAGGCTCTAAAACCTAGCCAGTGGAGATGCTCCATGTAAACATGGGTACATCTCTCTCGCTGCCATCCAGTCAGTTCTGACTAGGAGACCCTATAGGACAGAGTAGAGTTGCCTTCTCTTTCCAGGCTACATTTCTAAGGAGCAGGCAGCCTCATCTTTCTCTTAAGGTCTCCATGGGTTTGAATCACCAACCTTGCCGCTAGCAGCACAACACTGTGCCACCAGGAGTATAAACAAACACAGCGCACTCCATTCATTCACTTGTGTCCAATTTCTACAGGCATGTAAGTGAATAATCCCTGCACTACACGTGGGATGTCCCCACTTAAAAAACAACCACCAGAAAGAGCTTTTGGCTTTTGTAGTATGCATCGTTGCTCCCACCCACCCCGGGTATAAGCTACTCACTCTGAGTTAGTGCACCCAGCAGCACCCCCCGGGAAGGTTCTCTCTGGTCACAGTGAATTTTTTCTTAAAAGCAGTTTCACTTGAACCTTGTTTTTTGTTATGGCTGATTTAAGAGAACAGTGTGTGGCTGTGAAATTTTGTTTCCTACTAGGGAAAAAACCTGCAGAAACTGTTGTGATGTTGAACACAGCTTACAAAGACAGCACTATGGGAAAAACTCAAGTGTAAGAGTAATTTTCTTGTTTCAGAAATGTTGATTGATGACAAACCTTGTTCTAGACATCTGTCAGCTTCTCAAAGGAAAATTTTGACTTGTAGTCCATTTGGAGTTCGATCCATCAGGTCAGACTGTTAATCAAGCTTTCTATTTAGAGTTCCTGAGAAGACTGCATCACAGTTTGTGACCAAAAAAGGGCCTGATTTGTGGCACACAGGGACTGGCTTTGCCACCAAGACAATCCATCTGCTCACACAGCCATCTCAGGGCACCAGTTTTAGGCAAAAAAAAACCAAGCAAAAAACCAAAACCCAAAAAACCCCAGCATGCTTCTCTTGCCCCACACACCTTACTCACCTGACCTTGCTCCATGTGACTTCTTTTTGTTTCCTCAAATGCAAAGGGACAGGAAAGGGCTGCGATGTAGAAGAGGTGAAGAAAAAACAAGGGAGGTGCTGTCAGCTATCCAAACAGATGAGTTTGAAAAATGTTTCCAAGAATGGAATAGTAGATTTGACGAATGTACTAAGTGAAATGGAGAGTACTCTGAAGGTGATAAAAGTTGTTTTGTAAAAAAATTAAATACAAAACTTTGAAAAGAAATCCGTTTTGGGGTGGTAGCCCCTTCACAGAAATAGCAACTGGGAAAAAATATGGGCAAAAAACTTTTCAGCATCATTACATGCAATGACAAAGATATTTTTGTTCTCATTTTCAAACTGTTTGTTCCTAATTTAGTTTTTATGACTAGTTCAATCAGAATCTTTTTTAAAGCACCTTGGAGTAGCTTTCAATCTTCCTTTTGCCAACAAAAGGCAAAAGCACTGAATGAATTTACAGGAAAATTCTAATGACCCACGCTCCTGCTTTGTGCCCCAACAAGGACTACTCACACTGAGCAGTATACAGATTCATCTGTCTGTCTAAACAGAGTTCCACGAGCAGGAACTAATGCATCTGCATTTAACAAGCGTCTACCATAGATGTTGTCACATGAAAAACCCCAGAAATACTAGTTTGGGGGAGAGGGGCAGATACTACAACAAAATAAGCCAAGCAAATATTGCAATTATAACAAATAATGAAAAGGGGAAAGTCCCTAAAATGGATTTCATTGATCAGATCAAGGACTCTTGAACTCTCTAGCGTATACAACGTAGCACGGGCATGTGTATTTTGAAGGTTTTACTAGATGCTCAGAGGGCTGCCTTACTGAGGACTAAGAATCCTGAGCGAGATAAACATGGAAAGTAGTACAGCTGAAGGACTGTAAAATAGAGCTATCGATTTGATAATGTACATAAATTACTTTAAGAGTTAATTTCTCAAATCAAATACATTGTATTCTTTCCTGAAGGAAGAAAGGAAGACAATGTACCCTGGGTTGCAACTGCTGGTCAGAACATGATATTCAAGCTTGATAACAAAGTGTCGCTTTAAGAAGATACAGTAGCATTCGGAGCCAGCCAGAGACAAGGGTCACAAAAGTGAACTTTACTTTTGCCTCACCTTACTGCTCAAAAAATAGGAACTTGGATTTCTTCACAAGTATCCAAATCTTAAAGATTCTTTTAGACTCTTACTTACATTTTTACATATTCTTCTGTGCAAAGAAAACGGTGGTCACAGAGATACCACCCTTTCCCCCCAAGTGCTAAACAAAGCCAAGATCATTCGAAGATTCCGGCCTCCTGAATCTTAAAACGGACATGCCATCTAACTACTAAACTTTCTTTACATCTAAACCACTGTTTGCCAGCATTATCTAAAATCACACAGAGAAAACAGTATCTATATGGCAACAAACAAACAAGCATTGCCATTGAGTCGACGTAGACTCATTGCAACCTTTATAGGGTTTCTGAGGCTGTAAATCTTAGGGAACAGACAGCCTTATCTTTCTCCCACAGCTGAAAGGCAAGCTGGGCAAAATGATCCAGACTCCTCATGGCATGAAAAGTTATGGCCAGAGGCTCGAGAGGACTTACTTAAGACAGTGGTTCTCAACCTTCCTCACGCCGCCACCTCTTCACTTAGTTCTTCATGTGGTGGTGACCCCCAACCATAACATTATTTCTGTTGCTACTTTTTAACTGCAATTTTGCTACTGTTATGTATCGGGCCACCCCAGTGAAAGGGTCGTTCAACCCCCAAGGGCTCGCGACCCACAGGTTGAGAACTGCTGATTTAGTACATCTGTCTGTAATCCCCATCACAGTACACTGGCTGAAAACTGTTGGTTAAAATAATCTAGAGATCAGCAGCTGCACAGTCAAAATCCATATGGCAGGCCAAGAAAACCATTCCACGACTCCCCTTTTTCAAGACATGTGCAATGATCACTTAGTTTTCCAATATCGCCCTGATGGTGAACCAACCAACCGATGGAGAACCATTCATTCTGAGATCTATATAGAGGTCATAGGTAGAAATGAAAAAAGAGCAAACATAAGCTAAATCTCCTAGCCTTACCTTGGAAGAGTAAGTCAAAATAACACAGGTTAATGCTAGAAAGAGATATAAATGAAGTTGTCCCAGCCCTCCCTGCTCAATATTCTGTTTCAGTTTATGACAATAACGATGGCCAATAATACTTTCTCTCACGTATCAGGCTAATGATTCACAAGTAGTAGGTTTTTTGTTTGTATGTGTGTTTAAAGCAGGAAAAACTATACAGCTCAAAAAGGCTTCCTGATCGTTCTTCTAAACCTGTTGTGACTTCAAATCCCAAGATGCCAAGTACATATGGAACAGTAATGAAACGGCCCGTTTAAAAACAAGTGTTGTTTTCCTAGTTTTGATAAGGCCTGGAATTCGGAATATAAATATTAAAAATAATACTTAACTCATGAAACTTCCCCTGCAGGATTATTTAACTTTGAGATCACAATCTTAATTTACCATGCCCTTCTGCTTTTAGGTAGGCACCTACAAAAACGGGAAGAAAAACCACACAATTTTGTTTTCTAAACATGGCATGGTAGGAGTTGCTTACTTTCATCTTAAAAATAAACAGGGTGAAGGGAGTGGGTAAGACATGACAAAATAATAATAATTTATAAATTATCAAGGGTTTATGAGGGAGGGGGAGCGGGGAGGGAGGGGAAAAATGAGGACCTGATGCCAGGGGCTTAAGTGGAGAGCAAATGTTTTGAGAATGATGAGGGCAATGAATGTACAAATGTGCTTTACACAATTGATGTATGTATGGATTGTGATGATAAGAGTTGCATGAGCCCCCAATAAAATGATTTAAAAAGGGGGGGGGGACACAAAAGGGGGAAAAAACCCCAACAGGTTCAGAGGTTCAATGACGTACTATGGCCACAGTGTTACTAAAGGGGGGGAGCATGAACTGGTAGTCTGTTTTGACTCAAGGCCCCTTTTGCTACTTCAACACTTATTTTCTAGAATCCTACACACTGATTCTTCAGAGCCTACCAGAAACACCGCCATTAAATGGGTTCCTTAAAATTCCCCATGCATGGGAAGCATGGGGGTGAAGGTGTGTTTCAACAGCCAGGGATTTTCATTGTTCTCTGATTTGGGGCCTGGCCACTACTGCTTAAAAATCGGGTTTTAAAAGAAGGAAGAACAGCCCCCAGGCCGGTGGGTTTTTGTCGTCATTCTGTGGATAGTCATGAATACACAAAACACTCTTGATGACTTGAAAGTACCGATACACAGAGGTTCTTGCCCTGCCTAGGGAAGTTATGGATTAAGAATACAGAAAACAAGGATGCAAGATTATGTTAGAGGGCAGGGAAAGAGAGAAATTCTCCTTCAGACATCCCAACCCAACTAAACTGCAATAAAAGAACCACTGCGAAATGAGACCTGTGACCCAGGCTCACGAATCTACTGGGGAGCATACCTAGAAGACCGAGATGGAAGATTCACTGCACCGTGGAGAAGGGAGGGAGAACCCTGGAGGCACGAAGACTGGCTAGAGAACCACTCCAGCCAGGAAAGTCACACAAGTAAATGCGGCCATCAAAACCGGGCATGAGTTGCATACTGATCCACCCCTCAGTAACAGCAATTTAGTACCACAGCAGTACCTTGCAAGCCACATCAGAAACAGGAAGTACTCGTAAAAAAAAAAAAAAAGAGCTACTGGCAGCAAAAAAGTAACTCAGGAAAAATATGGTTTGAAGAGTTAAGAGCACTGGCAATCAACAGTGTCTTCACAGACAGAAAAGGAACAGATATTAGCCCAGCACCTACATGCCAAGCACTTTATAAATAGCTCCTTTGATCCTCACAGCAACCCTGAGATAATACACGCTAATTCACATATAGTACTTACTATACAATAGGCAAGGTTCTAGGGGCTTTAGTGATTAATCCTTATAAGAACTCTCTAAAGTACAACTAATCTTTTGGAAGCACTAGATTAGTGAACTGTAAGGCCAAGGTAGTTGTTAACCCAACTGTAGAGATGAGACCAGCCAGGTTCAGAGGTTAAGAAACCTTTCCCGAACTTGGTCGGCCTCACTCAAGTTTGAGTTCTTTCCCATTATCCGGCTGTTTTCCCTTACCCAGTAAATACAGCTTAAACATTCCAATAAGAATGCAAAAGTTGTGTCCCTCCACCCCCCGCATCTCTGCAGCCATTTCAGAAACCACACCAAAAATGAGAACATATAGGGATTTTCGGAGAAAAATCCCTTCGAAGGTTTCTGAGTTGTGTTGTGATACATCCATCTCTTTTCTACAGGGTGCCTGTAATCGAGGGCAGGGACAGGCAGAGACCCCAGGCCAGGGTCTGTTTGAAGTGCAGACGGTACCCAAGGTTTGCTGGGTGCATTTGTCCACTCATTTTAAAAAGTTAATGAAATGGTTACATTCCGAACATGCTCATTAGTACATTAGTCATAACCTCAGAAAAACTGTCAGGTGCTCACTTTTCAGGCAGATTAAAATGTTTCTGCTAATAAAAACCTGTAAGAAAAACCCATCTAGAATTTTTCCCTTTAGGAAGTGGCCAACTTAAAGGTGCTGGAGGTATGACTGCACGGTATTCCAATAGGGTGGCTTTGAGGTGGAACCCACTCAAAGGGGTTGGAGGTTGTACTTTTGTTTTTTGGATAATACAGTGTTTCCTATGCAGGGAAACACTATCACCACTAATGTTAAAAACAAACAAACAACCTTGCCCACCAATTGCAACTGTTGCTAAGTAGTTTCTTTATGTCTAAGGCTGAAAGACAGAATTTAAAGCAACCAGTGAAATGGCACCATTAGAAGTATCTTGTGAGATACTGTAAATTCTCTCACCCTAAACTTTTAGAAAGACTGAATCCTTGATTTCCCCAATGTGGAAAACACTATACTTGTCGGCAGCTAAAACCAAAACACAGCAATGAACCAGTGACCAATGGAGTCACTTTTGACATAAGGACGACTCCATTTAACAGTAGAACTGGGACCCAGGAGCCCCACAATGGCTGTGGTCTTTAGGCAATCGCGTGCTGGGCTCCTGAGGCATCTCTGGGTGGATCTGAATCACCAGCCTTTGGGTTCCTAGCTGAGAATTTAACAATTTGCACCACCCAGAGACTCCAGTCAACAGTTCCAAAAACCAAGCCACAATCACTGCCATCGGGTCCATGCCAACTCATAGCAACCCTACGCAACTGGGTAGGAAGTGCCCCTGTGAGTTTCCAAGACAGGAACGCTTTTCAGGAAAAATCTTAAGCCCTATCTTTCCCCCTGAGAGCAGCTGGTGGCTTTGAACTGATGACCAACTCATAACCATTATGCCATTAGGGGGCCACCTAGCTCCATCTCAAGGTAGGTCTGCTGAAATGTACCCAGAAGCATATATTAAAAACCCCAAACTACCAACTGCCTTAACTCAATGCAAATATATTCCTTGTTAAAATGACAGCACACTCGTTTTTTCCTAAATAATCTTAGTGGATAGTTGGTTTGAAAAGCTCGCTGGCCTAGATTTCTCTTTATAAGCAACCAGATGATAGTGACTACTTCAGAAAATAATTCATTTTAGGCATTTTAAAAAATTTAGGTATGTGAGCACACTAATATCTTGTGAGAATATTAGAAAATAGAGAACAACTCGATTCAAGTCACCCAATGAACTTCGATAACCTAAACTGGTAGAAGTTGGATTGGGATGTGATACTTATGCAAATGTTTCCATGTAGTTGTCCTAACAGCTATC
This sequence comes from Echinops telfairi, assembly GCF_000313985.2. Lineage (NCBI taxonomy): Eukaryota > Metazoa > Chordata > Mammalia > Afrosoricida > Tenrecidae > Echinops > Echinops telfairi. Next base: position 25,995,924 of record NW_022109491.1, read on the forward strand.
A
>NW_022109491.1:25996230-26013928 GCF_000313985.2 Echinops telfairi
GCATCAAATGAATCTTTACAAAGATGCTAGGAGTTAACAAGCACAGGAATCACCAGTCTAAGGTAAGAGCAACAGGAGGAGCAAGGGAGGGGTTTGTTGGGAAGTGTGGTTCAAAAGGCATGGGATCCCATGGTCTGGGCTGGGGCTGGTGGACCGCCAGCTCTAGGGCTAAGAGCCTTGGTTGAGTCACTTGAACCTCCCTGGGGCCTACTTTTCCTTACACTACCCCCGAAGTCAAGCAGATCATCTGAAAACCCTTCTACCCTAATTTGCTGGTTCTTTAAGTCTTTCTAGTCAGGTAAAAAGCAAATGGTCTAATTTCTTCCATCTTCTGAAGTTCACTTAACTACAGTTTTAGAGGAAATGTTTTATGAATCCAGTCAATAGGATAACAACAAAAAAGACTTCCAAATCTGACTCAAATGAATTAGAGTAACTGATATTTTAAAAAGAAATCCTACCAAAATGGCCTCAAGCTCTAGAATTTATGTATTACCAAATTTGTCACCTAGACTCTTCAAGTTGCACCCAAAGACAGTGACAGGGTATTTATATATCCAGAAAGAGGGCTAAATTCCACTCAACAATGGCAGTCTGTGAAGTCTTGCAGGACCAATCACCTTACCAAATTGTACTTTGCTGCCTTTGTTCTCTGGAAAAGATTCCCAAACCAAATCCTGTATATGTTTTCTATTGCTGTCATTACAACTCTCTAGTTCCTATAGATTAGCCGTAGGCTTGGCTGCTCCTCAGCTGAAGGTCTCAAATGGCCCAAGTCAAGGTCTCTGCAGAGCTTATGTTCCTTGCAAGAAACTCCACAGGGCCCCTCCAGCAATGGTGGATTGGTTTTCTCTCAAATTTCCAATCTCTCAGACTTCCCATTTAAGCAAAAAAAAAGTTTCGTTGGTGGCCTGCAGTTACAAGCCAAAGGTCAGCAATTCAAAATCACCAGCCATTCCATTCCTTGGGAAAGAAAGGACAGGGCCTTCTGCTCCCACGAAGAGGTACAATCTCAGCAACCCAGAGGCATGTCTGCCCGGTCCTATAAGGGCGCTGTGAGCTGGCACAGACGTGCAGGCACTGAGAGTGGCTTGGTTTCTGGAGGGTTAGGGAGGCATTCTGGAGGTAGTCAGTTGTGAGCTGGGCTGCTAAGGTCAGCAGTCCAGTCACTAACCACTCCTGAGGAAAGATGTGCTTTTCCACTCCGTAAAGAGTTAGTTATAGTCTTGGAAACCAACGGGGGCAGTTCTAGCGTGGCCTACAGAGTGGCTGTGAGTCAGCATTGACTAAATGACAGGGAGTTTTCAGTTTCAGGATTACATTTAGTGTCTGGATGATGCTTAATTAATACTAATGGAGACAGTGGATGTTTCAATCTGCCCTGAAGCTACTTGTTGAACTCTAGGGAACAAGTTTGACTTTCACACACCTGAGGTGGTCCTGAGTTGGAATCCACTCAAGGGCAAATTGACCATTCTAATGAGATTGGACTCTTCCAGAAAATCCAGGATAATCATCCTACCTAACTTAAGGTTCTTAAGCTGAATTTTACCAACAAAGTCCCCTTTTCTCATTTAAGTAACAGGTCCACAGACTCAAGTGATTAGACTGAGGGCATCTTTAGGTAGATTAGTTGGTCCTCTGCCCCCCAAAGATTCCCAACCAAACTAAACACCAAACTCACTGGCATCGAGCTGATTCCAACTGAACGATCCCACAGAATAACTGCCCCTGTGGGCTTCTGAGAAGGCAATTCTTCATGGGAGTAGAAAGCCTCATCTTTCTCCTAAGGAGTGCCTAGATTTTGAAGTGCTCATCTTGTGGTTAGCAGCCCCAAAGCCCAACCCACTTGGCCACCAGAACTCTTCCCAAAGATTCACAGCTCTTGTAAATGCAAAAAACCTTCATCCCATTCCAAGGTCCTCAAAAATTTGTTGTCTGTGTGGGGAGGTCAGATGCTTACAATCTTCCTGAAGGCATCTCTGCCAGACTGCTGTCTCAAGCTACCACAAGGGTGGGCTTGCTCCCTGCTGCTGGAGACAATGGATTGCTTCTCCCTAAGGCATGCGACCATTAGCTTGGTTGCTGTAGGTGGAGTTCACACCCTACGGATAATGGTCTCCAACAGTTGAGCCAGGGAACAAGTCAAACAGGCTCTGTGACATCCAAAGTTAGGCTGCCATCCTATATCTAGGATCCATCCATCTTGCCACATGTATACACCCAATCCCTCCTCTTCCTATTGCGTGGATACCCCTACATCGTCCCCTCCCATTACTGTATTACCTATAGCACAACCCCTTCCTGTGACGTATGTCTTCACCTGTAATTAGGGGGCTTGCATGTCCCCAGAGAATATAAAAGCTTTGGTTAGCATTAAAGATTCCCCCTCTCTCTCTCCACGTGGACCACCAAGCGGGGCTGATGTGAGCATGCTACCTTGAAATGTGTCTGACTCCATTTATTTCTATATTTCTCTTCTATCTCTCATGCTCTCTATAATTTTACTATAATCGTTATTATCGCTGTACAATTGCACCTACCGGACAGGCTTCTCCTGGCAATTATACCATTAAAAATATCTCATTAGTTCAAAGCCTCATATTTCGTAATCTAAATCAGGCATTGATGAGGCTCTGGTTAAAATTGATTAAGTAAAATTCCTGGGGGCAAAGTGCCCAAGAATGCTATGTTCCCCAATTATAATGGCAGGGCCTAGGATAAATAAGAAACCCCAGTTTAAACCGGGGTATAATGTTAAAACAAATGGCACGCTCCAGTCCAAAGCTGTTTTGAAATCCAGCGAGGCAACCACTCAGTCGTGTCAGTCTGTAAGCGGACTCTGGCTTGGCTCCACCCTCTGGGATGCCAGCCCCATCCTTCCCAAGTGAAAAGGTAGCCTGCAGTTTCCAGAGCTCACTTGTCAGTTGAATGTGCGTGATATAACAGTCTTCGTTAATTTCTTACTCTCCCTGTCCCTTTCAACCAAGTTAGAATAAATTTCTCAAGAACTTTGTGAGCTTTCTGTGAAGTTCACTCCATTGGGCAGCCCTGGTGGTGGAGTAACTGTGTGCTGGGTTGCTAACCACAAGGGCATGCAGTTTGAAACTACCAGCTGTTCCGAGGGAGACTTTTACTCCCATAAAGAGTTATAGGCTCCATAAAATCATAAGTGAATTATATACGAATGAAACAATAAATTAAAAAGCCAGTCTTGGAAATCCACCAGGCCAGTTCTACTCTGTCCTGTAGATTTGCTAAGAGTTGGAATAGACTTGACGGTGGTGAGTTTGAGAGGCCAAGGAGCCCTGGTGGTGTAGTGGTTGCTCATTGGGTTGCTAACCACAAGGTCAGCAGTTCAAAACTACCAGAGAAACATGAAGCTTTCTGCTCCTGTAAAGAGTTACAGCCTCAGAACCTCACTGGGGCAGTTCTACCCAGTCCCACAGGGTCACTATGAGTTGGCAGTGAGTGAGATAGAGGGCCCCCCCATCTACAATTTTTAAAAAAAAATAATACCTTCTCTAACCATTGGCTTTGGTTGAGATAGTTGAGGACAAACACCCTTAAGTTTCCTTACACTAGAGGCCCCTAGTTTGATTCTAGAATCTTTGAGTCACACCCTTAATCTCTTCAAAGAGATTTTAATGTGACTGAATACTCTGATCTTTTGATCTCTGAAGTTTTAGTAAAATGTTATAGAGGCATACACTGCCCCCTTGACTTTGTCATTTTTGGAGGTAATCTCTTAATTTCAGTGTCTTTTATCATCCAGATGGGCTGAATATTTCCCAAGTCTTGGTCCTTTTGATTTACGTTTTTTCTCTCAATTTATCTCTTTCCTCTCACATTTAAAAATAAGCAGCAAGAAACCAGGCTTCACTTTTAACACTTTAAGCCTGGAAATCTCCATAACTAAATATCCAAGCTCATCATTTACAAGGTGTTTTCCACATAACTGTAAGACACAGTCCTGTTAAGCTTTTCTGCTACTATGTAACAAGGATCCCCCTCTTCCACTTTCCCAAATATATACTCCATTGCCTTTGAGGCTCTCAGGGACAGTAGTTTTAGCATCCAAATTCTAACATGATGGTGCACAGGTTTGTGATAGGGCAATTGGGGATTCTTATGTTACTCAATTCCCTCTGAGCTCACTAGCGGGGAACCACTGGCCTCCATGTTTCTACTAACATTATGTTCAGAGCTGTCCGATCTTTTTCTTTCATGTTCCTCAAACTGCCCAATCCAAAACACTATCCCCAATTTTTTAGCCAACAGCACCCCACTTCTGCCACCATTTTTAAAAAATACACTAGTGTTCTGCTACCACAACAAATTAACACAAATGCATGGGGCTTCATAACACAACACAAATGTATCATCTCAATTTCTGTAAGTCAGAAGTCAAGTGGACTTGGCTAGGTCCTCTGCTTAGGATCTCAAAAGGCCAAAATCAAGATGACCAGAGGACTATCTTCCTTGCTGAGACTTCTGAAGAATAAGTTTGCACACATTCAGGTCACTGTTTGAATTAAATTGGAAGTTGTGAGACTAAGGTTCTCATTTCCTTGCTGGCAGACTCTCACGTTTAGAATCTCAGACTCCAGTTAGAGAAAGTTCCTAACCTTAAGAACTCACAGGGTTAGACTAAGGAGCAGTGGTGACATGGCAGTTAAATGCTTAGCTGCCAACCAAAAGATGGGTAGGTTTGAACCCAGCCTGCTTCTGTCAACATGACAGTCTTGGAGAAACCCAACAGGGCAGTTCAACCCTGTCCTAGAGTCACTTTGAGTGGGCACTGATGTGACAGCAACAGGTTTATAATTAGACTGAATGCATCTTAAGGTCCTCAATTGTAACGATTAGCCATGCAATGTAACACCCAGATTCCAGAGGACTAGGGAATGGACATATTTGGGGTCATTCTGTGTACTATCAGGTGCATGGTAGATTCTGACTCACAGTTACCCAATAGGATAGTCAAACTGCCTACAGTTTAACCTTTAAGGGATCAGATCACCAAGTCTTTTCTCCCGTGGGACAGGGCTTGAATCGCACACAGACTTTCACAGCTGAGCATGTACCCAATGCTGCCATCAGCCCTCCTCAGTCTGTCTCCTACAAGCCCCCAAACCCTAACAAAGGCTTTAAAGTTCTGTTAGGACAAAAGTGCCCCTTTTCTTCGTGTATGTGAGGTATAGGTGTATGACTGGAGGCAACAGTAAAAACACAAACTCATTCCGGAAGAGTTGGTAGGCAACTGGAGAACTAAAAATACATCGTGGAAAAGAAGCTGCCAACAGTTTCACCCCCAAACGGCAAGGCAATTCACTCATTAGTCAGAAACTACCCTATGCTCCCGCCCCACCCCACCCCACCTTCTCTTCACCCCTGTATTCTGTGTGAGAGAACATAAGCAGGCACACTTTTTTTAAAGAAAAAGTTGCCCCAGGGCAATGTAATTTTGTAATCAGTTAATAAATCAATCTGAGCATTCTCCAATTGTTTCGTTCTTCTCCAAGTCATACCTCTTCCCCCAACAGCAGATGAAAGCCAAGTATTTCAAAGTCAGAGAAGGACGAACCTGCCAGGTAAGACAGACTGCAAGTAAATGTCCCCAAGTGAGTGGAGGGAGCAGGAGCACTTGGTCCTGGGCCTTCAGCCCCAGGTACAGCAAGCCAATTGACTTGGAACAAAACACTCGCTGCAGCAGCTCTCAGGAGACTGTACTGACTATTCTTGGCGACCAGTTTTACTCAGAACTGCATGTATACCAGCAAGTCCCTTTCACATGGGGCCATGTCAGATCTCTTGAGCGCTTACTACTGGCCAGGCACAGTCAATCTACTTCTCACCACCAGTGTCTGAGCGATATAAAATGTGACCATCCCATTTTACAGATAGGAAAACCGAGGCGTACGGAGAGTAGGTCACGCAGCTATGCAATAGTGGCATGGCTATTATTCAAGTGGTGTAGTTCAAACCACTGGCCTCCACGGCCACCCCTTGGGTGGAATGAGCTGTCCAACTCACCGTCTCCCCCTTCTTGGCTCTCTCCGCCTTCCCCAGCCCCCCATTTCCTCTACCCAGACTCACATCTTTACACAACTGAACAGTGGCAAGGTGATCCGAGTCTTCCCAAATAACTTGGTGCTTGCCTCCTTGCCCAAACTCTTTCCCTCCCCATCGAAGCATGAACCAAGAAGCCAACTTCTGACCCCAACTTCACTTCCCCCCAACTACAAAGCCCCACCCATCACCTGCCTCACCTCGAAAATGTTCCAACACGGCGCAACAGTCACACACAACTCAGAAGTCCTACTGGTGCAAAAGGTTATCAACTTATACCTGTAGGTGTATATGCACGCTCAGCCAACCCTTCCGTCCACAGACGTCTCTCCCCTGCCACCCAGGCTCCCAACCAACCTGTAACTCCCAACTCCACCCGGCCGATCCTCTTCGGGGCCACCTCCTCCTGCCTCCCCAGCGACCACCCCCGGAGTTCCCTTCACCTTGCACCCCAGTCTCCAGGTGCTTAGTCCAACCCTTCCTCGAAGGACCCTTGAGGGGCCCTGAGCTAGCGGCCCTCCCCCGCCTAAGGGCTCACCCCACCGTACCCAGCAGGCATCACTCCCTTCTGCACCCTCCCCAGCCCCACCCCACATGCTCCCACTCCCCCGAAGGCGACCCCCTCCACCCCAAGTTGTCTCCTAGTCCCCGCCCCAGTCCAGCCGTCTTCCCGACAAGAAGCGGGGCTCCAAGAGCTGGCTCCCGCCCTCGACTTGGCCCCTGTCCCCCAGCCGCGCTCCCTGCCCTCGGTGCGGGTGGCCCCTGGCCTCCCGATGGGCTGCAGGGACCTCGGCTGGTGAGTATGTGGGGAGGGGGGGGGCAGGGAAAGCGAAGGGCCGCTCGGAGTCTGCTGGAAGCTTGAGGAGCGGCCGATCCCCGCTGTCCCACTCGGGGGCCACCCTCGGCTTTCAACGACCCGCCTTGGTGGCTCCCAACGTACCGGTGGTGGAAGCGGCAGCGGCGGCGGCCGCTCTCCCGTCTCTTCACACAGACAATATGGCGGCGGCGGAGGAGGAGACACACGGCTCGGCCGCCAGCCGCAGGGACCAGAGCGAGGCTGCGGCCGCCGCTGCCGGAAGCGGAACCCCCCCCTACCGGGAGGTGGGCGGGGCCACTTCCGACTCCTCCCTCAGCGGACGCTCGTTGACTGCGGCCATGCTGGGCTGTGCTATTTTCTCTCTGGGGGTGCAGTTCCCGACTGAGCTGCAAAACGTAAGGGGTTGCCGGCGTAAAACAGGACGAAGAGGCTTGGAATGGTGGCTCACATGTTATTTCAGTACTCCTCTGAACAGACCAGAAAGTGAACCGGAACCCCCCGCGCTTAGTGGATACTTGGTTTGACCCAAGCGAAGATGGCGGTCCCTAAGTTTCCCGCACTTGACCGAGCTGTGGCTCCCACCAGCCTGTACGTCGGCCCCGCCTTTCTTGAAAAGAAGCATGCGCCAGCTGCAGGGCTGGAGAGCTAAGTCTTCTGGGAATTGAAGTCTCTCCTGCTCGGACTCCTCGTCTCCTGACGGGCTCCAGCGGCACTTTTTTTCCTGTCCAAACTTTGAATTTCAGAAGCGGAGGAGGAAAGTTGGATCCTGGGACAGGCTCGGCCCTGGAGTCCGGGAAGTGATGATACGCACTCTCTAGTATCTACGGGAGGTCTGCAGCCAGGATCAAGAGCCCTGCCATCTACCCATTTTTTCTCTTCCTCCTCCCCCTCGCCCCTCCAGAATCAACGCCCCAAAGCCGCGTAGAGGCTGCATATCTGATCGTAGCGTGTTGTCCTGTGCTTTCAAGTGGATTCTTCATGCATGGCAGCCCCATGTAACGCAGTAAAACGGACCCATTGGGCTTTCCTAGCCTGCAGTATCTACAGGAGCAGGTGATTAGGTCTTTCCCTCAGACCCATGCGTGAGTTTGAACCTCCTACTTTGTGATTTGTGACTGTTTAACAATGAAGCCACTTTCATCACGCCATGTTCCTGCTCAGGTATCTCCCAAGACTCATTTTGCCCAAGCTCTCCAGCTTTGGTATTCAAGACCTTGCATCACTTGTTCAACCCAACACTCCACCCCAACCCACCCCACCTCTGATTTCAGAGCACCTGTTCTGCCACTTCCCTTCAATTCCTGGTGCTCCTACCGACTACAAACTCTTCCTGGAACTTGGCTGTATGGCCTCCCTCCATTTGTACTGGCCCTTTCCCACTGCATCTCAGAATGTTCTCCTCATCCTCACAGACTGCCTCGAGTCTGTGTACTTAGTGAATTCATTCAAGGGCCCTTTCTTTGGAGACTCATCTCTTCTTCAGAGGTGCCCACACCATCACTCAGCAACCTGATTGGTCCCTAGTGGGGCTCTCTCACCAGACTCTGAGCCCCCAGTGGGTAGGGCTGAGCCTGATGATCAGCCTGCCTGCTTCAGGCTTTGCTAAAAGCTAAAGCGCCTAGGTGTTCAGAAGAGACATTCAAGTGTTAGTTTCCCCTCCGGTGGGGCAGAGGTGTGAGGCTTGGAACAAAGGTGGAGAGGCTGTCTCAGAATAGCTTCTTTGGCCCAGGGATGGGCCTTTACACTCTCCTCCCTGGCCCTCTTCACACTTGGTCAGCTGACTGGTGCTCCTGGTCCCCAAAAGACAATGTCTTCCTCTGTATCGTGGGGGAAGAGTGGAGACACACAGTAAGGATCCCAAGGAGGTGGCAGTATCCTTTTCTGGGCCTCATCCTGTCAGACAAGTCTGTTCCATTTGAACACAGTGGGTTTGGAATCTATACCCGTGGCTCCCTAGGTGCGCTGAGGCTCTTTTCTAGGCCTCAGTTTCCCTCCCTGTGGATTGAGGGAGCTGATCCCAAGGCTTCCGTGAAAATCTCTTCTGGGAAATGACTGTCCTCCCACTTACCACTTATCTGGGCTTTTGTCCTTTCTGCTCTCATGACTCCTTCTCCCCCATCCTGCTCACTCACTGATGGACATCAAATCGGTGCCAGCGACCCTGACCCCATTAAGCCAGGGTAGAACCGGCCCTGTGAGTTGCTGAAACTGTAACTCTTGACGGGAGTAGAAAGCCCCAGTCTCCCCCACCTTGATGCAGGCCCAATCAGCTAACAGCTACTGATCACTCGGAATGTGCAGGACGTGCTGAGAATGGTGTGAGCCAGACAGACACCATTTCTTCTTCGCAGAGCTTCTACGGTGAGAACGAAATGATGCCCCCGGCAGACGAGTGAATAAGCAAGGGAATCTCACCTGTGGTGAGTGCTGTGAAGGAGAAAAGATGAGTCGCTGCGGCATGGAGCAAAGTGGGGAGGAATTTTAGCCTGAGTGATTCAGGAGGTCCCTCTAAGAAAGGACCAGCAAGCGCAAAGACTTGAAAGGGGAAAGAACCCAGTAAGGGTGAGGAAGGAGACCAGGGTGACTGACACACTGTAAATGAAGTGGAGAGAGAAGATATGATGGGAGGGGTGAGCAGGGCACGCGGCCATGGTAAGGAGTCCGAGTCTTCATCTGTATGTAGTGGGGTGTTTCCTAATGTTTAATCCTTATGACTTCCCAATGGTCTCAGCCTCTGCTAGAGCATGTGTTCTTCATTCTTCCACCCAGTTCCAACCTCCACCCATGACCTCATTCCCAGGGCTCACCCAGGTGCAAACGTGCAGTGCTTCACACTCCTGCAGGGCACAGTGTGATCCAACCCCTGCCCACCTCCCAGGCCAGCGTGGCCTGGGCCTCTGATCTCAAGAAGCTCCCAGTCCTTGATGTTCATCCAGTTACGGAGACTCCAAAGACTGGCTGAATTGTCCTTAACTCTAACTCTCCATGGCAGCCCCTCGTCTTACACACACACACACACACACACACACACACACACACACACACACACCAGGCTATTCTTCCTAGAGACATCATGCGCAACAACTAAGATGAGGACACTCTTGCTTGTGCCACACAACGAATGTGCATCATCTCATTTACATGGACCTGAGGAGGCAGGAGCCACAAGAATCCAATTAAACAAATGGAGAAATTGAGTTTCAGAGAAATTAGCAGCCAGGCCCAAGTGATGGAGTTGGCCTTCCAAAGACCCTAAGTGTGCTAACTATCTGGTGCTGCATAACAAATAGCCCAACATGCAACGTCTGAAAGACCGCCAGTGTGGATTTCAGATGTTTCATAACTCCGCACTTTGGACCTGCCTGGGCTGAAACAATCCTTTCCTTACTCAACACGATTTGCCTGAGAGCAGTCCCGTGATGGCAGTTCGTTAACAAATCCCTTGTAATGGGCAGTCTTAGACGGCTCTCTTCCTGTGCCTGGCAGTTTTGTGGGGTTACCAACTTGAGTGCCTCCAGTCTCCCCATGTGGTTTCTTCAGCACACTCGCTCTTCACAGGATGGCCCCCAAAAGGAAGAGAATGGAAGCAGTAAGACCTCTGGAAGGCCTAACACAGTGCAAGGGATCCCTTCTGTAAGACCTCTCTAACCTGGTCCTGAACTCTCACCCAATGATGGACCGGAACTGTGCACCACCATGTTCGTGGCCCACCACAGGGATCAGGCGGTTATTAATAATACAGATAAGATACATGGCATCCACGTGGGGAGTGTGTGTGTGTGGAGGGCATGCGGATAAGGCATATGGGACCCTGACAAGGGAATTGGTGAGTGTTGTCATTTCACTAGGCTTAAAATGAGCCATCCCAAAGGTGGAAAGGGAATACCTTACGATCACCAAGAAGAACCCAGAATGGAGCTCATCCTTTGGCTCTGAGGTTCTGCAACTGAGGACCTTCTTCGATCCAGGGAACAGAAAGAAAGAGAGTGTCGTACTGTAGATGGAAAGAAGCAGCCGCATAGAAACAGTGGCAGCAGAACCCAGAGACCAGACCACAGAACAAGGTGATGACAGTAGGCTTGTCCACCCACATGGCCCAATGATTTGCCCCAGTCTTGTGTCGACGCTGTATAGTCTCAAGTGGATGATCATCTCCCAATTCCCACTTCTTGAAGAAGTGACCCCAGACAATGTGGGGTCTCCTCCTTCACATCAGCTCTTGTGTGTTTGTCTGGGTAGACTAGAGAAGCAAATTCATAAACACACATGTGTATAAGGAAGTGGTTTATATACAAGAGGAATTGAGCATTGAGAACACATCCCAGCCCAGTCCAGATCAAGTCCATAAGTCCGATATGGGCTTCCCCATAGGAATGGAAGGAGAAATGTTCCTGAAATTCAAGCCAAGATCACGAGAGGAGACATTGTGGAGGAGATGCTGGGAGTTCTGTTGGTGAGGATGGTGGGTGATTGGGGAGAGCTAACCACATAGTGGGAAGGGATGCTAAACAAGGAGTGTAGGGAGAGATGAGCCAGTCAGGGTGCGATGTAACAACGATGAGAAATACAACTTTCCTCTAGTTCCTAAATGTTTCCTCCCCGCTCCCACTACCATGACTTGAATTCGACCTTGCAAGTCTGGCTAGACCAGAGGATGTACACTGGTAAAGATAGGAACTGAAAATACAGGGAATCCAGGGCAGATGAGCCCTACAGGACCAGTGGTGTGAGTGGTGAAACAGGGAGGGTAAAGGGAGAATGGGTAGGAAAGAGGGAACTGATTACAAGGAACTATATGTGACCTCCTCCCTGGGGGCCGGACAACCGAAAAGTGGGTGAAGGGAGATGTCTGACAGAGCAAGATATGACAAAATACCAATTTATAAACTATCAAGGGCTCATGAGGGAGGGGGGAGCGGGGAGGGAGGGGAAAAATGAGGACCTAATGTCGGGGGTTTAAGTGGAGAGAAAATGTTTTGAGAATGATGTACAAATGCGCTTTACACAATTGATGTGTGTATGGATTGTGATAACAGTTGTATGAGCCCCTAATAAAAGGTTTTTTTAAAAAGTGTAGGGAATCTAGGGGGACAATTTTAGGTACCTGGGTAGATACTATGAATTTGTTTCTACTCAACCTTCAGTGAACTACACCACGGACTTAGCACCAGCAAGAGAGCTGGCTGTCTTTGCCCGGGAGACTTCCTGGCAGAATAGATTGCATCTGGGCATGTATTGGGTGATCTGAAGAGCTTGGTAAGTCTTTCCCTAGCAGGGCAGAGGCCAGCCAATGGACCTAAGGGGCCTAGGAGCCAAGAGTGTGGCTGGCCTGCCTGCATATGGGCATGGCTAAGGAGCTGTCTTCACCAGAGAACTGTATCCTGAGTCATCCTGAGCCTGAACTGTAATCTGTAATAATTGTCAGTATGGTCTGTGAGTTCTGTGTGGCCATTGCAAACCCAGCAGAGATGCAGAGAGCACCATGGAGCCATAGCTGGTGGGGGAATGGATAAATACGTTGAAAAGAGAAGGTGTCACCGTCTCCCCCGTCTCATAGGGATCAGCCTGGGCTGTGGACCTTTGTTTCTTCCTCTTTGTGAAGTTAGAGGAAGTCAGGCACTTCATCGCACCATTTCAATTTTATTGTTTTTAACAGTTTTATGGGGCATGTAACTGACATAGCATACCATCCAATAGTTCAATCATTCAACCTTATCAAGGAAAAACTGTACAGCCATTACCGTATCAATTTTAGAACACCCCCCCCCCATCATGGTTAAATCGCCTTTAAAATGAGTTGTGCAATCACAGTCAGTTCTAATACTCCCTTTCCCTGCCCGTTTTTCTTTTCCCCTCCTGAAATCCTCCTTCCCTCCCTATCACCCACTCCCCACCCCTGCATCTCCCACCAACCCCTGTATTCAGTGATTATCACTATGAATCCACTCCTGTGGGTCACAAACTGGGAAACCCAACAGAAACAATAAAAAACCAAAATCAAAATAAGGGAGTAAAGATAAAATAATAATATAAAGACCAAAATACAAATAATGAGTAAGGAAGAAAAGATCCTCATCAACATTCCAAACACCAGGGAAGAATTTTCTGTTGCAGAACAAGTAAGATAGGCTTGCATGCAAAGCCAACTCAGGTCGGGTCTATTGGCAGCTCATCTGGCCAAGTACTGAGTTTGATTCAGCATCTTCAAGATTACAGTGGTCTCTGTGTGACAGCAAGGCTGTTTGAGACTCTTGCCAATAGATAGAGTGGATCTGCCAGTGCCTCAGTCTGACCAGATACTCTGCAGTTGAGTTTGAGGCTCCCACTGTCCTCTGTAGCCTTCTACAAATTGGGTGTTCATATTTTAGCTCTGATACTTTTCTCTTCACCATATTTGAATTTTCTAATTGTCATCTTTGGTTCACCGGTGTGGACTTAGTTGACTCCCTGCTTAGATGGCTGCTTGTTTGAATATAAGCCATTAAGACCCCAGACACTATTCCAATTGATAGCCAGGCACCATCTACTTTCTTCACCACACTTTGCTGTAGCACCCTTATCTTCAGTGATCCATTCATGAAGGTGAGCATCCAGCAGGTCCATGTGATCAGAACTAAGTGTTCTTGAAGTGGGGCTAGAGTTAAGTAGGAACCCAGACTCCATCTGCTTGTCCATGGGGTTTGCACGACTCAGGTTTACCTTGGTGATCATAATATGACAAAATCACAACCCTATAATATCAACTGCATCAATAGCAGCCATAAGCCAATCAGCAGCCAAACAAACAACCCCCCCCAAGAAAGAAAGAACCCCCTCCCCCCAAGAAAACAAGCTACATGCAGGAAAGAAAAACAAAGAAGTAATGCATTGTGGATCACCCCCCTGGGGTATAAGTCAATCGCACCATTATCATCAACCAGTGACCCAGCACTCCAGACCCCGTGGGCACGAGGAGTCTCTGCCAGTACAGTTCCACCTTGGGCAGCAACCCACGAGTTGTGTTTGTTTGTCCTACACAGTTCAGCCTCTCATTTGATTTGGTCTGTTGACCCTAAGCATTGAGGTTGATGCCAGGAGGGGACCTTCCTGAGTCAACTCCCCAAAGTGTAGATCCCTGTTCAATGGATCCCAACCTGTTGAGTCACTGCAGGATGGGCACTGAGACATTACATGTATGGTGATCCGGGGTCCTCTTCCACCAGACACCCCCTGGACTGGAGGTTCTGCCCAAGGCCCAATGACTGCCACTTCCACAATCCTGGGGTGGCCACTCTGTTTCCACTTCCGTCCAAGTGCCCTAGCCCTCAGTCCAAGGGTGCAGGCAGCTTGGAGGCCGGATTCAGTTCGTTCAGCAGGTCCTTATGTTAAGTCTTTCTGGTATAGCCCCTGTGTTGTGCCCTGCTGCCTGGCAGGTCAGCTTCCGTGATCTTCCTGGTGCTTAGTCCATGGTGTGGTTCACTGAAGGTTGAGTAGAAACAAATTCATAGTGTCTACCCAGCTACCTAAAATCTGGCCCCAGGTACCTAAAATTATCTCCCTAGGTTCCCAACACTCTGTTCAGCATCCCTTCCCACTATGTGGTTAGCTCTCCCCAATCACCCACCATCCTCACCAACAGAACTCCCAGCATCTCCTCCACAATGTAGGTGATCTCCTCTCATGATCTTGGCTTGAATCTCAGGACCGTTTCTCCTTCCATTCCCATGGGGAAGCCCAGTGATTTGCCCCAGTCTTGTGTCGATGCTGTATAACCTCAAGTGGATGGTCATCTCCCAATTCTCACTTTTTGAAGGAGTGACCCCAGACAATGTGGGGTCTCCTCCTTCACATCAGCTCTTGTGTGTTAGTCTGGGTAGACTAGATAAACAAATTCTTAAACACGCATATGTGTATAAGGACGTGGTTTATATACAAGAGGAATTGAACATTGAGAAAACATCCCAGCCCAGTCCAGATCAAGTCCATAAGTCCGATACTAGTCCATATGTCCGATACCAATCTATAAAGTTCTCTTCTGACTCATGAAACACATGCAATGGCGCTGAATGCAGAAAGGTCACAGGCCAGTGGGTAGAAAATCTTTGGATCCAGTGACATTGTAAGCATCTCAGCATTGTCAGGAATATCCACGTGGCTTCTCCAGCACCCAGGGCTGCATCATGGTAGGTCCATGTGGCTTCCCCTCAGGGATGTCTCACAGGGAGCCAGCCTTGTCAGTAGAGTGTCTCACAGGGAGTGAGCAGAGAAAGTGTGTCTCCTGACTCCAAGGAGGAAATACCGGAGTTCCCAGAATCCTCAGGAGAAGGCCAAGCCCACACAGAGGCTTCATTGGCTGTGACACGATTGACAGACTAGACTCCACGCCTTCACTCTTAATCCTCTCAAGTCCCAAAATGACACCAGATTACGTAACTACCACATCTTGTGAAGTGTGCAAAAGGGAGATTATATATGGCTCATAGCCGGTAGGTAGCCATCTCTCCTTTTGTTCAGGAATTGGTTCCTAGGATTTGTTAAGTTGGTGTTTCTTCTTATAGTAGTGCACTCAGATAATACTTGTCCTTTTGTCATTCAGCATAATGCTTTCCAGGTCCTTCTATGTCATGAGGGTCGCAGTATTTTTATACCTAGCTGTAGTTGTAGTAGCATTTTGGACCAAAGTCAGTGCTGTGGCCAATTCAGATCCAACTGAAAGGAAACCTGACTCACTGCTATCAGCAGATGCCAATTCCGGGCAACCCTGTAGGTGGGGGGGGAGAACTGCCTTGTGAGTTCAGAGATGGTAACTCTTTAAGGGAAGAGGAGGGGCTAGTGGTTTTGAACTGTTGAGCTTGCAGTTAGCAGCCCAACTCATAACCACTGTGCCACCAGGGTTCCTGGAATTCAGATTCAAGGAGAGAGAAAATAGTCTCCATCCCTTGATGGGGTTAAAAGCAACAGCATACTTCAAAGAGGCCTGTTTATAGGGATGGGCGGAATTGTTATGGCCATCTTTGCAACAAAGTATAACACACTTAGTGAGCAATTGGTTCAATAAATCATGGTACATGGAGTTACAGTGTATACATAGAACACAGGTCCCTGGTTGGTGCAAGTGGTTTTCCCTTGGCTATTGACTGAGGAAGGTTGGTGGTAAGAATCTCGCTAGTGCCACTGTGGAAGAGAGGCCTGACAGTCTGCTGCTGAAAGGCACAACCATGGAGGTCCTACAGGGCACAGTTCTGCTGTGACACACACGTGCTCACCGTGAGTCAGACGGACCCCATACAACTGGTTTGGTCTTATTTAGTTGTTTGATTTTTCACATGGAATACATGGAGCTGTTCACAACAATTAGAGAGATGATTTTTGACCACTTAATATGTCTCCCTGGGAGCGTTGGTGGGGAGCGGTTATGCATTAGGCTGCTAACCACAAGGTCGGCAGTTTGATACCACCAGCTGCTCCTCGGGAGAAAGATAAGATTTTCTGCTCTTGTAAAGAACTGCAGCCTCAGAAACCCACAAGGGCAGTTCAGTTGTGTCCTTTAGGGTTGCTGTGATTTGGAATAGACCCAATGGTGGTGAGTTAGGGTTTTTTTTTTGTATAATAATTGCTCTAATTGTATAGTATTGCTACCATTCTGTAGCAATAGTATTAACACACAATGTATGAATGGATATACAGGTAGAGAGGCATACTAGAAAGGTGTGACAAGGTGTAAGGGAGCACACCCACCTGCAAAATTAGGCTGGGTTGTGTACATTTCTACATACATAATAGTAGGTGCTGCATGTACATTGATACAGACAATAGAGAACACATGGGGCCAGTCATGGAAACTTCTAGATGTAAGCAAACATCTCCAGGATGAAGTTCCTAGGCCCACAGGCAGAGGACCATACACACTCGGGGGATATCTATGCAACCAGCACCACATAGTTTGTGAAGATAATGTTCTGCACCCCACCTGGGTCCGTAATGCCTGGGGTCTTAAACGCTTGTGAAAAACCTTTTCCAAGATTCAACTGTTGGTATCTTCCTGGCCATCTGGAAGCAAAGGAGATTAGAGAAAAGCCGAGACTCGAGGAAGCAAGTAATCCCAAGGACTAAGGAACTGGTGAGCCACAGCCTACATGACCCTGAGACCGGAAGAACTGAATGGTGCTCGACAGCCACTCCCAACGCCTCTGACTGGAATCACAACAGAAGGTCCCAGACAGCAGAAGAGAACAAGCACAAAAAATCAAGTTCACAGAAAAGCCAGGCTTACTGGTCTGGCAGAAACTATAGGAACCACAAGACTGTAGGCCCGAGACACTCTTTTAACCTCGGACTATAGGCACCCCCAGAGACCATTTTTCAGTCAGACAATAAACAGGAAGCCAACTTCACTACCATGGGGTCATAGGGACCCCCTGTGGTTTCCGAGCCTGTCATGCTGAAGGGAGGAGAAAGCCCAGTCTTTGTCCTGCAGAACTGCTGATGGTTTCGAACTGCAGACCACACAGATCACAGCCCACTGCCCCACCAGGTACTCCTTCAGTCAAACCAGAAGCCTGGAAAATAAACACAGCACCCCAAGAAATGTGTTCTTTACAACAATCAAGTACATGAGGTCAAAAGGATAGCATTTGCCAAAGCGCAAGGAGAGAAGGCAGGAAGGGGTGGAAAATTCCTGTCACAGGAAACTGGGAGCCCTAGGCGCAAACGGCGAGTGCAGGCCCTCCGGAGGCATGGAAGCCCTGTTAGAGTACTTTCAGTACGAACTATCCCATTAGAAGCCAATGTGCCCTCTAAACTACTTTCCTTTGATGTCAAGCATGATAA
>NW_022109491.1:26014501-26016448 GCF_000313985.2 Echinops telfairi
GATTTTTTTTTACAGCCAGCATTGGCATTTAATTTCCAAACCCCGTAAAGAAGAAAATGGCTTTTAACATGTCCTTCAACTTGTCCCTCCCTGTCACTTTTTTCTACTTGGTTTTTATGCTTACAGTTTATTTTTGTGTTTGACGCCACCCTTATCAATTCTGGCCTGAACTTGTCTGACTATCTCAGAGCTCCTCCCCCACCTCCACCCCAGTGGGGCCGTACACTGTGGCTGGAGGAATGTTTAATAATCACCACACTTCCGTCTTGCTCTAGAGTTTTTAACGGCATTGTATTGCTGCAGGAAGAGTTTAAGCTCTTGGCCTGGAAAGTCTAAATTGGTTGAATTTCAGCTCCGTCACTTAATAGCTATGGTGGATCAAATTATGTCCCCACAAATGCCTTGAGGGAACGGATCGCTGGGTCTGGCAGCTCAGGACTATAATCTCAGGGGACACCAAGGTCAACTGGCGTCCTCCACAAAGACAATGTTCTCCATCCCACTGTGGTGAGTAGCGACTGAGGTCTCAAAAGCTGGTGAGTGGGTCATCTGAGGTGCCACTATTGGTCTGTCCTTGTTTGGCGGGAAGAAGAGCCATGCAGATCGAAGGCACATGGAAGCAACCAATCCAGTGGACGAATGGACCATGCAAACACCAGTCTCTCTGACCCTGAGACCAGAAGAACTAGATGGTGCCTGATCACCAACTTCTTTGAAAGAATCCACATTAGAAGGCCTTCGATAGAGTGGGAGAAAAAGGTGGTACAAAACTCAAAGTCACGAAAGAGACCAGGCTCAGTGGGTGTCTAGACACGGGTAGAACCCCTAAGTCACGGCCCTTCGCCACCCTTCAGGTCTGGATCTAAGCTCACCTCTCTGGCTCAGTTTTCAGCCAAACAATACTCCAGCTTGTCAGGGGAAAAAAAACACTAGTGAGCTTCACACACGTTAGCAGAACCATCCATTGAAGGGCAAAGTTCAGAGGGCGAGGGGAGGGGAAGGAGTGGAAGCCGGACACCCAGGGGCTGAGGTGGGGCCGGGGTCTCACCTTTGAGGGGATTGCAATGGGCAAGATTAAAGAACAGGACAAAGAGTTATCGAATATAAAACTGATAACCTGCTCTGTAAACTTTCACTTAATTCACAACAGCAGAAGACTTAAAACCACTTTTTAAAAGGATACATTTTTAACAAGGGAAGGGGCCCTTTGGGGTTCTCACTCATATCTGTAGAGGGAATACTGTTTGGGAATGGGGTTTTATTGGTTATGTTAATGCACCACATTGTTTCTGCTATTGAATTCATTCCAATACAAAATGACACCACCACCACCACCACCACCCTGAACCCCAAGAGCCAGCAGAACCGCCCCACAGGGTTTTCTTAGTGGTAATGTGTGGTGGATGTAGGCTGGGCCGCTAACTGCAGGATCAGCAGTTGCTCCATTGAGACAAACTTGCAGTTCAATCTTAGAAACCCAAAGTGGCATTCTACCTTGTCCTGAAGGGTCACTCTGAGTCGGCATGGCCTCGATGGCCAGGAGTTTTGTTTTGTTTTTAATCTTCATGGAGGCAGACTGCTAGGTATTTCTCCCA
Source organism: Echinops telfairi (assembly GCF_000313985.2). NCBI lineage: Eukaryota > Metazoa > Chordata > Mammalia > Afrosoricida > Tenrecidae > Echinops > Echinops telfairi. The sequence continues at coordinate 26,016,097 of NW_022109491.1, forward strand.
TGAGCCCCTGGGTGGTTTGAAGCCGGGCACCATCTAGCTCTTATCTCAGGGTCCCCGGGACAGTGTTCGCACGGTCCAGCGGTCTCCTGGTTCGTTGTTTCCATGTGTCTTTGATCATCCCTTTCATTCCCTTAGCAGCCAAGATCAGAACCATTGTGCCGCCGGCGCTGCTCCCTGTGCCTAAGCAGTGCAGAAACACTCACCACGCCTAATTCCTGGTGAGGGACCCAAAGAGCAGTTTGCACATGGAGGCCAGCCCCTGTAGAGGCTGGAGACAGACATCCTCCGATTGCTGTCGAGGCGGATGGACCTAGAAGCCCAGAAACGCTAAAGACTGGTGGCTTCTAGAAGC
>NW_022109491.1:26017487-26019231 GCF_000313985.2 Echinops telfairi
GTAGGAAGAGCAAGTCCTGTCTCAATTCAGGGCAGCACAGCCCTCTCCAGAACCCCAGCAGGAGGCGGGGCTGTAGCAGAGGAAAGAAAGGCAGGGGAGACAGGAGCTGCAGCTGCAGCTTGGAGCCACGCCCGGCAGAGATCTGCCAACTCCAACCAACTGCAGATAGGAGAGAAACACAGAGCGAGAGAGACAAAGAGCTCAATGTGATTCCTGTGAGCCCCAGAGTGTAGGGGCGGTTCGCTGTGCCACGTTATTGTAACAGTAACTAGTTACTGTTGATACCTTCACCTCATGTTGTCCAAGAATTTGAGTAGACTGTGGACTGCCAAAAGAAGGCAGCAGTACAACCAGAATGTTCCTGAGAAGCCAAGGTGGCAAGATTTCAGCCTACTTACTTTGGACACGTCATCGGGAAAGACCAGTCACTTAGATGAGGGCATCATGTTTGGGAAAGAAAAGTAGAGAGAGGGCCATGGAAAATGAGGTAACCCTCAATGGGATGGATTGACACCATAGGGACAACAATGGGCTCAAGCAACAATACACACACACACACTGCACTCAACATCACATGATGGCATGGGTCTGGGCACCATGGTATTCGGTTCTACCTAAGGTTGCCATGAGTTGGTGTAAATAACCACCACCACCCACATTATAGGGCATTTGCCTGGAATAAATGAGTCAGTACCACAAGGCTTTGATTTGATGACCTTGCTTATTAAATGAATTACTAACCCAAAGTCAGACTCACTGCCCTTGTGTTGATGCTGACTCATAGTGACCCTATAGGACAGGTTCTAGAACGCTCCAGTGTTTTTCCAAGACTAACTATTTCAGAGAGTAGAAAGCCTCATCTTTCTCCTGAAAAGGAGACCGGTGGTTTCAAACTGCCAACCTTTGGGTTAGCAGCCCAATGTGTTACCACTATGCCACCAGGGCTCGACGCTTAATGTTGTGTGCTAGTGCAGGAGGGATGCAGCTGTGGATGAAACGCAGCCCCTGCTCTGCTGCACCCAAGGCTCTGGTCTTTGAGACGGTGAGCTGGGAAGGAGAAGGGGATGTGGGGGTGCACATTCAGGTAGAGCAATCAATGAAAATCTCCCCAGACAGGAAATCCTTTGCAAACACCCTGAGGGTTTCTGCAAGAAGATCATTCTAGGCAGAGGCAGAGGGCTATGCAAAGACCCCGGTGAGTCTAAGGAAGAGCTAGCAAATAGGGGGAGTTCCTGGGTAGCACAAATGGATTAACACACTGGGCTGCTAACGGAACTTTTATCGGTTCCGCTCCATCCACTAAAGAGCAAAAAGGCTGGGCGATGTGCCTCTGCAAAACCAGCCATTGGAAACCCAATGGAGCATATTCCACTCAGCCCTCTGTGAGATCACCAGGAGCTAATTCCATGGCAACAGACTGGTTCATAGACGGGGTGGCTGGAGTCAAGTGGGCGAGGGGAAGCTGATGTCAGGCTCACAAGATCGTGGGCAGCCTTGCAGGCCACTGTCAGCACAGTGGCTTCTGCTCCCAGAGAGCCAGGGGTGGACTGGAGGGCTTGGCTAGATGGAGGGCATCCTCAGCTCCCTAGTCCCACAGCAGCTCTCTGGCTGCTTCTGTTGCCCTCAGGTTGATTTTTTTTTAAATCGTTATTAGGGGCTCATACAACTCTTATCACAATCCATACATACATCAATTGTGTAAAGGACATTTGTACATTCATTGCCCTCATCATTCTCAAAACAT
>NW_022109491.1:26020341-26050185 GCF_000313985.2 Echinops telfairi
GGACCCATGGTACCACCAAGCCTTGGGTTCTTCATTCGTGGAATACTGTCCCCAAACCCAAACCTATTGCCGTTGAGTTGATTCTGACTAGATGGAAGACTAGACAGTGATCCCGTCTGGCAGAGTAGAACTGCCCCAGATTTCCAAGACAGTACTCTCTACAGAAGCACACTGCACATCTCTCTCCCTCGGAGAAACTGGTAGGTTTGAACCTGGGATCTTTTGGTTAGCAGCCAAATGCTTACCCCTGGTGCCTCTGGGCTCCTTCTATAGGGTGACCATGAGTCAGAACTGAGGCAACACCAATGGGTCCGTGAGTTCTCCAGCTGTTGGATATAAAGAGGGCTGCCTTATGGAGAGCAGGCAAGAGGCTACTCCCGTCATCCAGATGGAAGATGGTGGTGTTTGGAGCCCGTGCTAAATACTGGGCGTATCTTGGAAGTGAAGCCCAAAGGGTGGGCTACCAGGTTGGATTGTGGTTTTAAGAATGAAATGATTGTGAGGACCACTTTGAACAGCCTTGGTCTGAGGACATGAAAGAAAGAGTTTGCCACTTACTGAGATGAGGAAACTTAGAGAACTTTATGGCTCTAAATTTTTGTGTGTGTGTGTTGTTCTATTTTGTGTGTGATTATTTCATGTGGGCAGCAAGGGTCAGGGGAGGAGGGAGGGGAAATGACACACTCCATTTTGGACTTGTTAAATTTGCGGTGCCCAGCGGTAGTCTGAACCCACCAGCTGCTCCACGGGAAGACCATCTGGGAAACCCTGGGGTTAGTTCTGCTCTGTCCTACAGGTCCTCTCTCTGGGTCAGACTCAACTAGACCACCGTGGGCTTGTTCGTTCACTTTAACAAAGAGGCTTCACTTGTACTGATGTTATAAGCTGCCTTGCAAACATCCACTTCCAGAAATAGTGGGGGGGAAAGCAAAGAAGCAAAAACAAAAAGAGTGGCTATAGAGTTAGCTGATTTATTTGTTTTAAAGGTATTTTATTGGCATATACTTCAATATCATACAGTTTAATTGTTCAAGCATATTAAGAAGAGCTGTGCAATCATTACCACCATCAATTTCAGAACGATTTCTTCTCCTATTCATGGTTGTTGGCTCCTCATTTCCCCCTGGCTTCTCCTGCCTTGCCCCTTGGCAATTATCAATCCAGTTACTGCCTCTACAGATCACCCTATCCTGGGTTTCACAGACAGAAAATCACACAAAACACAAACAGGAAGCAAACAAACAAACAAAATCCAACAACAATGATTAGACAAAACAGAGAAAAACCTCAATCAAAAGAAAGCAGAAACCATTGAAAATGAAAACAACTTTAGATTGGGTCAAGAGGGAGCTCAAATGATAAGGCATTACATTTTAACCTAACTACATCTGTGAGACCTCCTTTACAATCGTCTCTGGCTGCTAGCATGGCTTTCACACCCCCGCACTACTTACCAGAAGCTTATTCCATGAGGGAGCCTTCAAAGGGGAATTTGGACTTCCACTGTCATTCATAGCCTTGTACAAAGCCAGGTGTTCAGGATTTAATCTCTGATGCTATTCCCTCCTTCAGATTTGGATTTTATTATTCACAATCCTTGGATCACACAGGCTGGTGTGCTTCTTCCATGTGGGAGGAGTTGACACCTCACTTAGATGGCTGCTTGTTTAAAGATAAACCTTTAAAACCTGGTTGCTATTTTGATAGTCAGGCACCATCTTCTTCTTTTTTTAAATCACATTTTTCAATAGCATCCCTAGCTTCAGTGATCTCTTCATGAGGGTGAATATTGAGGGTCATGTCATAGTAACTCATTGTTCTTAGATTGGGACTAAAACAAAGTGTGATCCCCAAACCCAATCATATATCTATGGTTTATATATGTCTCTGGTTCGCTTTAGAGACATCATTATTTTATGATAGAGAATATTATAAATCACCCCTCTGGTATATAAGGTAATTCTGTGGATAGTGTCATTAATTTAGCCAATGGTATAGAATTTAAAACACTTTTGAGAAAAGGAGAGTATACAAGTATAGGCCAGCTAAGAACCGCATTACATAAATTGTTGACTTAAGTGATCACACTCTATTTTTTTTTTGTCTTTAAAAAAAATAGTTTTATTAGGGGCTCATACAACTCTTATCACAATCCATACATACATGATCAGTTGTGTAAAGCACATATGTACATTCATTGCCCTCATCATTCTCAAACCATTTGCTCTCCACCTAAGCCCCTGGCATCAGCCCTCATTTTCCCCCTCCCTCCCCGCTCCTCCCTCTCTCACGAATCCTTGATAAGTTATAAATTATTATTTTGTCTATTTTGCCCTGTCCGATATCTCCCTTCACCCACTTTTCTGTTGTCCGTCCCCCAGGGAGGAGGACACATGTAGATCCTTGTAATTGGTTCCTCCTTTCCAAACCACCCTCCTTCCACCCTCTCAGTATCGCCACTCTCACCACTGGTCCTGAAAGGATCATCCGCCCTGGGATCACACACTATTTACACAAACAATGGAGGTTGGTGATAAGGCAAAACTTTGAATAACACTCACTCACAAAGGCAGAACTATGCCTACTAGACTAACAGAGGTCATAAGAAAGCACAGAGGGCATTAAAATAGTGAATCTATGATAGCCCCAGGCCACCATTCATTGGACACTCTCAAAGCAAGCGATATGAGCCCACGTTCAATGACATTCCAATTCCAGGACAGCAATTGTCTGCTTCTTCTTACACTAGGCATTTCAGACTGAAATACAAGGGAGCATGCCAATTCCTTAAATCTGCCACAGGTAAGTGTGAGGTAAAGCCTGGTTCACTTAGTGGGGTTTCCACATAGTGTCCTTCTTGTGTGGCCTATATAAGGTGACCAGATTTTAACATTGGTAAAGTGGGACACCATATTGATAAAACTCTTATCCTGGCGAAATAGCCACATGGCAGCCGAAAACCATATGCCCTAGCTTGTTGTGCATTCTTTCCAAAAATCGGGACTTTTTTAAAACACCGTGGGACACGGGAAAAATTGTTAAAAATCGGGACTGTCCCGCCAAAAGCGGGATGTCTGGTCACCTTACCTATGAAGGATGTAGTGCACCTTGAGAGGACAGAGTCTGCAATCCCAGAAACCTATAGCACCTGGCCTGGGTCACCAAGGACTGGGTATAAACTAGGTCAAACGTTTCTAATTAGGAACATAGTACTCGGCATATTCTCCCCTTACATTCCATGTAAGTATTATTAAGGTTTGGGTTTTTTCCCCTGATGTGAGAAAACTCTTTGTTAAGGTAGCCAACTAAAAAATGTAGCAAAAAGAGATTTCAAAATGACCATTTGGCGACCATCATGATCAATGGAGAAACTATTGAAGGTGTGAAGGGTTGTATTGACTCGCAGCCACAGGTCAATGTCCGTGGAAGCAGCAATGAAGTCATCGGATGATGTGATGCTCTGGACAGGGCGGCTGCAAAGGAGGCCTTTCAAATGTTAAAGCACAAAGATGTCACCTGGGCACTAAGCAGTGCCCGAGCATTTCCAGTTGCCTCGTATTCACATGACCGCTGGGCAGTGAGGAGGAAGGAAACGGAAGAACTGGTGCCGCGGAGGGATGGTGTTGGCAAAGACGACCGATACACTGCGGTCTGCCGAAGAACAAACCAATCCATCTTGGGAGAAGCACCGCCGACATTCTCCTTAGAAGCAAAGGCGCAACCCTCCGGCTCAGGGACTCTGGAGAAACCAGGAGAGACCAGTCCCCGGAGAAGAAACATCCTTCTTGGTAAAGTAAGAGGGCCAACAGAAAAGATCCGCAACCAGATGGGCTGCAACCAGGCTGCAACAATAGGCTCAAACATAACAATTGTGAGGCTGGTGGGGGTCTGGGTTCTGTGCTGTTGTGATACAATGGCAGTTACAACAGTAACAGTTGTTTCAGGAAAGAACCACTTGGTGTTCCAACTTGCGATTAAGGTTTGATGAGAAACAAGGTATTATTTGCTCGGTCTCAGAGAATCTCTCCATAGATGGGGCAGGACGTGAATTTGACTAATTACAAAGGGTAACAGTTAACAGTGGAGAAACCCAGCAGGGACCCCATGACCCAACGGTGGAAGTGAAGGTCACCAGCAGGGGGCAGACTGATACCACAGTCCCCGGTTCATGGAGCAGGCCTTGGGATCACGTCAGAGGTATTGTTGCCAAAAGGGGTGTGGTGGACTTATGAGGAAACACAAATTAAAGGATTTCTACAAGATAACTGGCCTGGACTCTTAATGAGCAGAGCTGCCCCGGCCAGTGTCTGAGACTGTAACATTTTATGGGTATAGAAAGCCTGGTCTTTCTCCCGCAGAGGGAGGCTGTGGTTTCAAATTGCTAACCTTGCACTGAGCAGCCCAATGTGTAACCAGTGGGCTGGGTTGAGCAGCTAAGCCTCAGGGCTAGCAGTTCTGTGGCAACCACCAGCCTCTCCACGGGGGCGTGGGTGAGACTTTCTGTTCTTGTGAAGAGTTACAGTCTTGGAAACCCACAGGGGCACCTCTACCCTGTCCTACGGGGTCACCGTCATTCAGAATTGACCGGATGGCAGTGAGTTTGGTGTGAGACGCTTACGAAACGCTGAGGTCATGAACAAAGATAGGTTAACGAAGCGTTCTGGGGCGATTGTTTCCCAAAGTGGGGGGATCCTGCCACCCACTCCACCCGGGGAGCGCTGGAAAGATCCACCCATGGAACCAGACTCACTGCCATCAAGTGGATTCTGAATCGGCGGCTCCTGTGACTTTCCAGGACTGCCACTCTTCACTGGAGTAGAAAGTTCCATCCTCTCCTGAGGAGCTGCTGGTGGTTTCGAACTGCTGACCTAGCGGTCAGCCTAAGTGTAACCCACGATGCCACCAGGGCTCCTTGGAAAGACCCAGGGGGTCTACGCAAGCAGACACAGGCTACACTTTATCCTGGATTCTGGGTCATAGCACAAAAGTTTTTCATTGCCAGTTGGGGACTGAGTAGTTTTGTTGTTAAAAAAAAAAACAACTTTGGGGACCAATGTTCTGAACTAGAGAGGTCAACGCCCAGCAACCAGAGATCCTAGGCTGGATCTTGAACCAGAAAAACAAAAACAGAACCGTTTTCACAGTCGAGCATCTTAAGCTTGCAGGTTGGATAAGAGTGATGGCTTTACACCGCCGTAAGACTCTCTGATGTGGGTTATTATTCGACTGTGGTCATGTAGGAGAATGGCCTCACCTTTAGGAAGTGCGCATGGAAACATTCGGCTGTCACGAGGGATCATGCTGACAACAGTGCGGACATGGAGGAAGTCACTCCCCTCTTTCTGCTAGGGGGAGCAATGCTGTGAGGTGTGTATGTAACCATTCGTGCCATGGCTTTTATGTCTCAAGTTCTATATCAAGGAGTGAGACCACAGGGGATTTCTGTTGGTTGAAGGAAGCACCACCCCATTTTCAACAAGGGCTGCACCATCCCTCCCTCAGTCCCCCCATCAGTGGATGAGGCTCCTGGGGTGCGCACCTGGCCAGCATTTGTGGTTTCCTTTTCTTTCTTTTGAATGTTGCTGGCCCTGCTGAGGTGAGGGGAGACCTCCTGGCTGGCTTTTTTTGCATCTCTTTAATGGCTAATGTTGGTGAATGTTTGTTCCAATGCTTTGTGGCTGCCTGAATCTCTTCTTTGTCCATGACCTCTGTCTATTTTTGAATCGAATTATTGCCCTTTTTGTTGTTGGGGCTTTGAATAAGTGTTTTGATACCCTTTAAAAAATAGTTTTCTTGAGGTATGATTGATGCATCATACCATTCAATAGTCCAGTCATATTGAGAAGGGTGTAGTTTGCCTGTAGCCCTTGGACTTAAGGCTGAAACTCGCTTGTGTGTGAAGCACACACTGCTACCCCAAGGGTATAAACTGTCTGTTGTTGGGCTTTGGTTCAGATCCCGAGCCTTGAGGGTGCCCAAGGACTGATTGGCCTGGGGTACTTACCATATACTAACACTTTTGATGCCCTGCATTAATCTGCTGTTATGGTTCTGCTGTTGTAAATGAATGTGATAGAAAGTTTTGCCCTATCACCATCTCCCACCCTGTGTGTACATTGTGTCCAGTCACTTAAGAGCTTAACCTGCACACGCCAGCAATTCATGTATTGCGGTTCATAGCCCACCCAGACTTGTAAAATTTCCTTTTCTCAACTGTGTTTTAAATCCTATACCACTGGTTAAATGAATAACACTCTCAATGGAGTCACTTTATGCCTCAGGGAGATGATTGATAATGTTCTTAACATAAAATGACAATGACATCTCTAAGGTGAATCGGACACATCTACAAACCATAGCTATATGAGTGGATTGTGGACTCACACGTGATTCTGGCCTCGATCTAAGAACAGTTGGTTCTTATGACATGGAACAATTCAGTACCTTCATGAAGAGATCACTGACGATATGGGTGCTGTAGCAAAGTGTGGTGAGGAAACTAGATGGTGTCCTGCTATCAGAAAGGATAGTGTCTGGAGTCTTAAAGGCTTGTCTTCAAAAAAGCCCCATCTAAGTGAGGCGTCAACTAAGTCCACATGGAATAAGTGCAGCAGCCTGTGTGATCCAAGGATTGTAGGTAATATACTCCAAATGTGATGGAGGGAACAGTATTAGATCTGAAATTGTGACCACCTGATGTGCAGAAGGGTATGGATGATAGTGGAAGCTCAAAATCCTTTTGCAGGGTTCCCCCATAGATTAAGCCTCGGTGAATCCGCTCTGACCAGTTGAGGGATGTGAATTGCCTTGCTATCAGAAAGCATTGTAAAGTCCATTATGGTAGAAACAGGTAAAAATGTAATATCTTATAATTTGATCTACCCTTTGACCCATTCAAAAGTTGTTCTAGTTTAAAACAACCAAACAACTGACGGGGAAATACATGTGAATTGGGCTTCAGTTGGATCCCCTCTGACCATAGACCAGGGATGTGAGTGGCCTTGCTATCATGCAGAGAGTGTTGGAAAGTGGATAACCGCAGATGCAGTTAAGTTAAAATTTAACACCTGTGGTAGTCACCAAATCTGCTGTCAATTTAAGGATGAAGAGGGTAAGGGTGGAGTCTAGGCTGTCACTCTGGAGATAGCCAATAAGACTTCTGTGTGGGCGTGGCCTTCTCCTGAGAATGCTGGGAAATCTGGTACTTCCTCCTTGGAGGCGGAAGATGTCTCTCTCTCTCTCTCTCTGCTACTCCCTGGGAGACATTGCAGAAGATAAGCCACATGGATGCAACCAGACCTTGGAAGCTTGAGAAGCCACAGAGAAGACTCCTGCCAGCACTGAGATGCTTACAACGCCATTGGATCCAAAGACTCTCTACCCACTGGCCTGTGATCGTCCTGCATTTGGCTTCATTGCATGTGTTTCATGAGTCTGAAGAGGACTTTATAGATCAGTATCAGACATATGAGCTAATATCAGACTTACGGCCTTGGACTGGACTGGATTGGGATGTTTTCTCAATCTTCAATTCCTCTTGTATATAAAACTCTTTCTTATACACATATGCATGTTGATGAGTTTGTTTCTCTAGTCTACCCAGACTAACACAATTATGGTAACGTGGGAGTGGGGTACTGGAGAAACAAGTCATAAAGATGGAAAGTAAATGTTTGTTTGACTCCTGCCTCATGGGAGTGTTTCTTTGGCTAGCCAGAAGTCAGATATGTCCTTGCAGTTTACTGAGTTGTTTTCTGGAAAGTATATGGAAAGTTAAAGATTTTATTATTCTCTTTGGGTGTAGTCTTTGGTTATTCCTGTGTGAAATGATAAAAATGAATGTTGTCTATGTATATTTTGAGCTCAGTGGTAGGAATCTTCATTTGAATTTCTCAGAAATCATGCTGCTCAAGGACAATGGTTGACCGAAGGTCAGAATGACTGGCAGAAAGCCTGACTCTGGCTTGATACTCTCAAGAGGCCTAATCCCATATTTTTGTATAAATAGAATAGTTTAGATAAAGGTTTAGATTGAACTTGACTGTTTTAAGAATTGAGCTTAGTATCTGATTCTACTTTGTTTATACTGATTTCTTCTTGCTTATTGTTATTTATATAATGGTTGAAATAAATTATTTGGGGAATTATGAAGAGACAGAGCTTGTAAGCCCACTTGCCTCAAGCCATTAATTTGATCTTTAGATGTGTTTAGGACACAGAGAAGGCTCTGAAAAGACAAGCCCTACCCAGTGCTTTGGAGTACCAGGACATTTGCATTCCAAGAGACTTGCCTGGGGACAAGATTGATAGATTGGAGTTTTTTTTTTTTTAAAAGGAACTCTTTGAATTTGAAGTTTGAACCCTAGTGGTCTTTGTCAGAAGCTGGAAAAAATCCTGGCAGCCAGGGAGTCACTTTCCTGGCATAATGACACCGAGCAAAATGCACTTGACATTGATATGCAAAGTGGAATTTGGTTCTAAGCCCAGATCATTGTAATAAACAGGGTTTTCACTTGTGCAGATTATATAAGGGCTTTAGGAATATCGGGTGGGAGTTGGAGCCCCTTGATAGGTGGTTGCCCCTCTGATCCCTCGCCAGGCACTGCCCTGTAACACCTGCAGGCAGAGCTGCTCTGGCTGCAGCGCTCTGCACTGACCTTGGGGCATCTGCCCACTCGGGACCCCAAGCAATGAGCAAAGGGTGCCCAGATTGCTGCTGCCGGGGCTCCAGGGACTCTGAGCTGCTAGAGTGGAAGCAGCCCTGACTGGAGCATCCAGAAATCCCATTCCAGATTGCATGGCACCATTGCTACAGAAGGAAAAATCAGGGACAATGGTTTTCACCCCAAAGAAGCCCGCTTTGAAGGTGACAGTGAGGAGGGAGTGGGACAGAGGTGAGAGGCTATGCTCAGCCGCAGGGACACTCTCACTATTCTGTTGAGTCCCGCTGTAGAACTGTGTTTTGCATGTCCCCCATCCCCTACCCCGTGTGTTATACTCCAGGAGCCCTGGTAGCGGAGTGGTTACACGTTGATCTACTAACTGCACCGTCACCAGTTCAAAACCACCAGCTGCCCCTTAGGAGAAAGAATGGGGCTTTCTATTCCAGTAAAGAATTACGGTCTCAGAAACTCACAGGGGCAGCTCTACCCTGTCCTATAGGGTCACTCTGAGTCTGAACTAACAGGATGGGAGCAAGGGTTTGTGTGTGTGTGTGTGTGTGTGTGTGTGTGTGTGTGTGATACTCAATATAAATACATTAATGTAAAAAATCAACACACCACAATCAATTGGATCCCTACACGCTCATGAAGTGAGCTCTAAAAAGGAAATCAAGAAAAAAAAAATTAGCATTTACAATAGCTATAAAACTCAATGACCCCCCAAGCCCCCCCCCTCAAACCCTCAATGACCAGCATAAACAATCCAGAGGAGAAATCAACGGTTCTGGGGGTGGGGGGAATGACGACATGGGAGAGGGGAGGCGGGGAAAGGAAGTGGGTGTTAACAAACCCAGGGAAAAGGGAACAACAAAGGATCTAAAATTGATGGCAAGGAGGGGGTAGGAGGACTGGTAGGGCTTGATCAAGGGCAATGTAATTGAGAGGAATTACTAAAACCCGAATGAAGGCTGAGCATGGTGGTGGGACAAGAGGAAAGTATAAGGAAATAGAGGAAAGAACTAGGAGGCAAAAGGCATTTATAGAGGTCTAAGTACAGGCATGTACAGATGTAAATATATTTATATATAATGATAGGGAAATAGATCTATACATATATTTATATGTTGAGTATCAAGGTAGCAGATGGACATTGGGCCTCTACTCAAGTACTCTTTCAATGCAAGAACACTTCATTCTAATAACCTGGCATTCTGTGATGCTCCCCTTCCCTGACAAGATACTGAAGACAAATGGGTGCATAAGCAAATGTGGTGAAGAAAACTGATGGTGCCTGGCTATCAAAAGATATAGCATCTGAGGTCTTAAAGGCTTGAAGACAAACAAGCAGCCATCTAGCTCAGAAGCAACAAAGCCCACATGGAAGAATTGCCCCTGGGAGTTTCCAAGACTACTGTTTACAGGAGTAGGACAACCCATCTTTCTCCTGTGGAGCTGCTTGCTGGTAGGTTTGAACTGGGGACCTTGTGGATCATAGCCTAGTGCTTAACTACTTGGCACATGATCGTCTTGAAAAGATGAAATATTTAGGAATAGAAAACACAAGGAAATCCCTCACAGAGCAGGTAAAGGTTTATTAAGCAGCTAGTGTTTGCACCAGGTGCACTTGCTGATGGAGATCAAAGGCTTCAGCCTTCAGTATGGATTGCAACTCAATGTAAGGAAAACCCAGATCCTCACAACTGGACCAATGGGTCACATCGTGATAAAGTCTGGAAGGCAGGGAGTGGAGGGAGAGGAGATGAGGGCGGAGAGGTCGGGGAAAAGTCAGGCCGCATCTGAAGTCTGGACAGGGAGAAACTTGGAAGGGCTTGTCACCAGGGTGAACTTCCCCCGCTGTATGTTCTTGCATGTAAGAAAAGGGATGGGAGTACTCAAAGTCACCTTCCTGCCCAGAACCTGGCCATCCTCACAATTGTCCTTATGTTTGAGCACATGGTTGCAGCCACTGTGTCAGTCCATCTCGCTGAGGGCACTTCCTCTTTTTTGCTGCCCCTCCACTTTGCCCAGCGTGATGTCCTTCTCCAGAGACTGGTCTCTCCTGACAACCTGTCCAAAGAACAGGAGGCCAAGTCTTGCCATCCTGGCGTCTAGGCAGCACTCTAGCTGTACTTCTTCCGAGACAGATCGATTTGTTCTTTCAGCGGTCCATGGTGCTTGTCTCTGCCAGTGCTTGTCTCTGCTAGCTCAAATGCCTGGCTTCTTCAGTCTCCCGTATTCAAGGTCCAACTTTCACATGCCCATGAGGAGATTGAAAATGCCATCGCTGGGGTCTGGTGCACCTTAGTCCTCAAAGTAACAAACATCCTTGTTGTTCAACACTTCCAGGAGGTCTTGTGCAGATTGACCCAATGCAATGCATCATTGATCTCTTGACTCCTGCTTCCATGAGCATTCTTTGTGAATCCAAGCAAGACGAAATCCTTGACAACTTCAACCTTCTCTCCACTGATCTTGATGTGACTTATTGGTCCAGTTGTGAGGATTTTGGTTTTCTTTACATTGAGTTGTAATCCGCACCGAAGGCCGCAATGCTTCATCTTCAACAAGGGCTTCCAGTAAGTCTCACTCCCAGCAAGGAAAATGTCGCTTCTCTAAAAGACCACCAGGTGGCGACGCTGGGTCGTGTTTCCAACTTGCTTGGAGGGGTGGTTGACAAACTTGACTGTCCTCAGAGTCACCTGGAGAAAGGACGGATGATTGGACCCCGGCACCCAGGAGGTGCTGGATCTGTATTTCTAACAGATTCCCAATGATGGTGATGCCGCTGGCTCTGAGACCACACTGTCAGTTGGAGCTCTGGTTGGAGCTTTGAGATACATCGGCATCAGTACCATCTTCCCATCAGAAGCACTGGTGTCCTAGCAGTCACACAGTGGGCTGCTAACCACACGGTGGGCAGGTCGAAACCACTGGTTGCTCTGCAGAAGAAAGGTGGGACTTTCTACTTCTGTAAGGAGTTAGTGTCACGCACGGGGGTTCGAGCGGAGACCCAAAGCCCATCTGTAGACAATAGGACACCCCCTAACAGAAGGGTTACAAGGAAGGGAAGGTCACTCAGGGTCCAGTATAGCACTGATGAAACATAAAATAGTCCTCTGGTTCTTTGAGGTTCCCTCACCCTCACTATCATGACCCCTGTCCTGCCTTTCAGTTCCAGCTAGACTGGAGCATGTACACTGGTGCAGATAAGAGCTCAGGACACACAGAATCCAGGCTGGTACCCTCAAGGTCAGCAGTTCAAAGTCACCAGCCATTCTGTGGGAGAAAGATGAGGCTGTCTGCTCCAGGCAAGATTTACAGTCTCAGAAGCCCTAAGGAGCAGTTTTACTCTGCCCTCTGGTTGATAGGAGTCCCAATGAACTTGGTGGCAGTGGGTTGGGTTGGGTGGATAGTCTACTGCCTTGTAAGTGCTCCTAGCTCACTGCACACCTTGACTGGGCAATGTAGGGCCTCCCTCAGCATTCTGGGTGTGGCAGACAGGCCCACTGCACAGGTTAAAGCCAAGAAACACAAAAGGCTTGGGGATGCATGCATCCTGTCTACCTCCATGATTAGGAGCCCTGTTGGCACAGTGGTTACTCATCGCGCTGCTAACTGCAAGGCCGGCTGTTCGAAACCACCAGCCAATCTTCAAGAGGAAGAAGGGGCTTTCTACTTCTGGAAAGAACGATCTTCTCAGAAACTCAAAGGGACAGGTCTACCCTGTCCTAAAGGGCATGAGTTGGGGTTAACTCATGGCAGTGAGGTTTTTTTGAATAATATTTTTAACCTCTGCTATTGCATTGCATCCTCAGGTGGAGAAATAATAATTCCAAACTTGGAAATCTTGCCAAGGATGCCTGTAGGTCATTCAGTAACACCCGGGGGCACCACCCAAGAGCTCCAAGGGGCGAGCTAACACTGAGGGGAGTGGGTCTTTGTGTGACTTGCCCCTTACTGACTTAGCAGAGCCCAAACTCAGTGAAGTTCCGTGTCCACTTGGCGATTGAAGTTGCAAATAACTCTTGTCCAGCAGGAAAACTACACGAAGCCCACCTCCCTGGAGTCGATTCCAACCCTTTGGAGTTCCCAAGGCTGTCAATCTTTGTGGGAGCAGACAGCCTCATCTTTCTCCCAATCCTGTAAACAAGATCACTCCTTCCCACATAAACTAAAGTAAGCCAGGATCACCCAAACATTACACTTTTGCTTGGCGGAACATTCGCCGGGGTCCTGTTTCATTTCATAATGGCACCTCGGCTGGCCGGCTTTCTCTTAAGGTAAACACTCAACCCGCTGATGCCCTCTGGACCCGCGTCACCATCCTGCTGAGGGGTTGATGCCGAGGAGTGGAAGGCCATGTTGGCACAGTCTCACTTTTCCTTTGTGTGAGAGTGATGTTTGGAACATAACACGAACCAAAACCAAACTGAAAAACCTTTGGCACGGCCGCTGTGTTTTGGCCCTAGTTCCCAGACTGATCTAATGAAGCTCAGAGAGGGGGTGTGTGATTGGTGGAGGCCACAAGAAGAGTGGCAAGGCTGAGGCTGGGCCTCAGGGTCCCCAGTACTGCAGCTGTGTCATGCCTGTGCCCACTGTTCTGCTGGGCACATCACAGCGTCCCCCAGTTTCACCCCCAAAGTCCAAGGTGCCACCAAATGTTACTGTCTCCCCTTTAGAGGTGAGAAAATGGATCAGCGTTGGGGAAGGAAGCCTTGGTGGCCTAGTGGTTAAGTGTTGGGCTGCTAACAGCAAGGCTGGCAGTTTGAAACCATCAGCTTCTCCTTGGGAGAAAAACGGGGCTTTCTACTCCTGTAAAGAGCTGCAGTCTCAGAAACCCACAGGGGCAGTTCTATCCTGCCCTTTAGGGTCACTGTGGGTTGGCACTGATGTGATGGCAGTGAGAGCTGGGAATCATGTCCCTTCAAATTGCTCAGCAGCTCACAGGCTGACAGCGAGCATGCTGGAAGCAGACAGACCTGAGTTTCCGTTCTGGCTGGCTTGTACTCTGCTCTGCTCTGAGGGCTCACTCCGCAGGTGGCTCAGCGAATAGGAGCTTCTCCCATGAAGTAATAGCTGTTGGTTCGTATGTATGTATGTATGTATGTATATATGTGTATATATGTATGCATGTGTCTATGAATGTATTATGTATGTGTGTTATGTATGTGTATGAATATATGAATGCATATGTGTGTGTACAAATGCACAGTGTGTGTACGAATGCGCATGTGGGTATGAATATATGTATGTGTGTATGAATGAATGTATGTATGAACAAGGTTCTCCTGCCTGGAAGGGTAGGGAGCAGGAGTTTCAGTTCTGGCTGGCTTGTACTCTGCTCAGCTCTGAGAGCTCACTCCGCAGGTTGCTCAGCTAATAGGAGCTTCTCCCATGAAGTAATAGCTGTTGGTTTGTATGTATGTATATATATGTGTGTATATGTATGTATGTGTCTATGAATGTATTATGTATGTGTGTATGTATGTGTATGAATATGTGAATGCATATGTGTGTGTACGAATGCGCATGTGGGTATGAATATATGTATGTGTATGAATAAATGTATGTATGAACAAGGTTCTCCTGTCTGGAAGGGTAGGGAGCAGGAGTGACATTGGTCTGGCCTTGGCTAGCCTCTGCCTGGCTGGGATCAGAACCCTGGAGGAGTTGGCACGTGCCTGGGGAACATTGGGGAGGGGAGTTACAGAGCAGGCGTGTGGAGGAACTTCGTGGAGATTGGGGGTGAGGGGGTGGCTGGGGTTGGGTACTCAGGTAGGTGAAGGCAGGAGGGTGGAACAGGGAGCCCAGTGGGCCAGGTGGGCGCTAAGATGGGACTCAGACTTTGGGAGCTGGGAGCGTGGAGGTCTCTGCCTTCCAGCATCTCAATCTGTAAAACAGGGCGATGCCGTGGCTTCCCTTTCTGGATTCTAGCATGGCCCCGGGGCTCAGCCTCGTTGGGGTGCACCGAGTCAGTTCTGCCACACTGTCCGGCCCTGCCGTGGCAGCTTCCCGGTGCTCCCAGTGTCTGAGCCCTGGTTGCAGCCGGGGTGGCCAGCCACCTCCTCCAAGGGCGTCCTCTTTCCCGGCTGACTCTCCTCTTCACCCAGCACCGTGTCGAAAGGATGCGAGGCAAGGTCTCACCGACACCCTCACTTGGAAGGAGCGGTCAGTCGGCGTCTCCCCGGGGCCCTCTGGCAGCGCCCGGGCAGCCAGTGCTCTTCGCCACTGTCATCGGAGGCACCAGTTCTCGTGCAGCCGTCTGTCTTCCGAGTGCAGCTTGCACACGCCCCCCAGGCAGGGAGCACATTGCCTGGCCTGGCTCAGGCCCCCTGTGTCCTGACTGGGTCATCTTTGCTCTTTAAACCCTGAGAGAGGCCTCGTGCAGCACACTGCCCAAGAAAACACCGCCTTTGCAAGGTGGTGTCGCCTGCAGGTTGCAAGGTGGTGTCGCCTGCAGGTTGCACACCGTGGATGAGCCTGCCTCCATTCCGGAGAAGGGTGCTATGCTGCAATGTTCCCTGGGACCTGGCCTCTATCTCAGAGAAGATGGAGTCTTGACTATGGCCTCCTTGAAGCCTGAGGGTACCAGAGACCATGCAGCGATGTGAATAACGACAGTAGCTCCCGGCTCCGATAGAAAGGATCCATCAAAGTTCCTCCTGAGGTCCAGGTCGATTGGGCAGGGTCGTGATGCACCTCCCCAGCCGAGGGGGGTGGAGGTCTTTTCCATCCGCAGAACCCTCACACAAGACCTCCACGCATCCTTGTGCTAAGACAAACAAAGTCTCTGTGTGTCAAGGGTTGAGTGAAGAGCTGGTCAGGACACACTCCATCCGCCCAGGAAGTCTTCGAAGTAGGTCTTGTCTCATCTTTCAGTGGGGAAACTGAGTTACAGAGACGGTAAATGACTTGCCTAAGGCCACTCGCATTGCCTTGGATGCATCTGCTGCAGAGGACCCCTCTAAAGTGCTGAAAAGCAAGGAGGTTATTGGAGGGGACAAACAGCTCTGTCTTGGAAGAAGTACAGCCAGGATGCTCCTCAGAGTCCAGGATGGCACCACTTGGTCTCCCAGCCTTTGGAGGTGTTGTCGGGAGACACCAGTCCCTGGAGAAGGGCATCCTGTTTGGCTAAGGGGAGCGGCAGTGAAAGAGAGGAAGGCTTCGAGGAGCCGGATGACCCGCTGGCTGCACCAATGGGCTCCAGCCTAACCATTGGGAGGGGGTGCGGGGCAGCAGTGTTCCGCCCGCCAGCCCAGTGGTACGCGGGTCGCTGCGAGGAGAAACTGATGACGTCACCTCGCAACTACAAGGGGAACCAACCAGCGGTGCGGTGGGTGCGTGGCAGAACAGAGGCGGGAGTCTGAGTCGCCTCTGAGTGGACAAATGGGTAACCTAGCCTGTCAGAGGCGGAGCCCTGGGGCTCCTCTAATCCCTCCCCACCCCCACTTCCCTGGCCTTTCACCCTGGAAGGGACTAGAGGGGAGGGGAGAGGAGGGGTAGGGTGGTGGAGGAGGTGGAGGGGGAGGCTTAGGGCCCAGACTAGGAAGGGAGGGAAGGAGGTGAGTGGGTGGGGGTACTCCGGACAGCGGGGGGTCGGGGGGAGGGAGGAGGGGGAAAGGAAGGTCTGAGGAGCTGTCGCCAGGCCAAGAGGAGCAGGGGAGGCTGGACAGTGGGAGCCACAGCTGCGAGGGGAGGAAGCGAGTCCGGAGCCCCAGGGGAGAGGGCCAGGGTGGGGGAAGGCTAGGCTTCAGGCCTCAGGTTCTGGGCCCCAGACCTCAGATGCCCTGGGCTCTGCAGGTGCTTGCCCTGCCCTGGGCAGTAGGTTTCCAGCGAGTGCCCCACCGCT
Organism: Echinops telfairi; assembly: GCF_000313985.2. Taxonomy (NCBI): domain Eukaryota; kingdom Metazoa; phylum Chordata; class Mammalia; order Afrosoricida; family Tenrecidae; genus Echinops; species Echinops telfairi. The sequence goes on from NW_022109491.1 coordinate 26,036,854, forward strand.
CTGTGCTAGGGGATGTGGGGGCCACTCACGTGCACTCCTAGCAGTATCAGTGTCGGGAAAGGCCAGTAGGCACTGCCGTGGGCATTTGTCCACCATGTCACAGCTGTCCACAGGGGCCTCTGTGTGCCAGGCTGGGCTCCCAGCAAGACTCTCTGAACCTTTTTGGATGGAGACCTAGATGGTCATCAAGGAGCCACCCACCTCGTGGGACAGGTGGGCAGACGGCAGAAAATAAATCAGTGTGCAGGGTCAGGTGTGGTGAGAACTTCGAAAGAGAGAGAGAGCCAGCCAGCTGGGGCGAAGGGGCTGCACAATGAGGGGCGGGAGTAGAGCCGCCCTGTGTGAGCTCTCCCTCCGTGTGAGCGGCAGAGAGGTGAGGTGGGCGCAGACTTGGAGGAGGTAGGGGAGCAGCCACTGGCTCTAGGGGAGCGTGTTCCAGGCAGGGGGCAGTGAGGGCAAAGACCTCCTGGCAAGAGAAGACCTGGCATGGGTGGGAAGGACCAGGAAACTGCTGTGTGCCCACTCATGGGGCTAGAGCCAAGTGAGTGGTGGGAGATGAGGCAGAGAGCGATTTGGGGTGGGGCAGATCAGGCAGGGTGTCCGAGGCCATTGTAAGGACTAGCAATTACTCTTGGGGTGGGGTGGGGTGTGGGTGGAGGTGGGGGAGGGCATGTTTGGAGTAGAAGAGAGCCATGATCTGATTGGCTTTTAGTCTGTCATTCCCATCCCTCGGCTGCCGCTACAGGCCGAAAGTGTGATGGAGGTGGGTGGAGCATGCCAGGGCTGAAGCAGGCCGACCAATGAGATGCAACCTGCAGGCAGGTGAGTGGCTGACAGTCTGGGGTGTTTCAGGTCCATGGAGATAAAAATTACTGCTGTGTACTCCAGGGGTCGGACACTATTCTAAAGGCTCAAAGTTTATTGTAATTTTAATCTACTTTGCAACTTCTAGGTAGAGCTTATACTCATTTTGCATATCTGTCTATTGGTATCTGACTTGATGTCACCTCCCGGCAACAAGGTATTGGTATCTGCATAGTTTCTCTCTTTTCAATTGAGGGGAAATTCGCATCATATGACAGGAATCATACTGAATGCGCACAGCTCGGCGGCATTCAGTATGTTCGGAATGCAACCAGTTCCAAAAGGTTTCCCTCACCCCTAGAGAATTGTCTGTACCCATTAAAAACAATATCAATCAAACCCTAGTATCAAATCAATTCAGCGACCTCACAGGATGGAGCAAAACTATTCCATAGGGTTCCTGAGACCATCCATCTTTATGGGAGCAGATCATTCCAGCCCTCTCTTGTGGAGGGGCTGGTGGTTTTGAACTGCCAACCTTGCCACTAGCAGCCCTAGATCATGAACCCTCTATACCACCAAGGCTCCTCATACCCAGGTCGTATTTTTATCCTAACTCAACTGATAGATGCACAGAGAGGCCCAGAGTCACTTGCCCTGGGTCTCATGGGGAAGAAATACAAGATCCTCCCAGAGAGGCTGCAGGTGGCTGGAGCCCCCTACAGGCACCATCCGGTAACAGCACCAAGTTGCCTTTTAAGGAGCTGTGGCTGCTAGCTCCTCCCTTCGCCCCCTCGCGGGCGGCTTTGTGGAGGGGGAGGGGAACATTTGGGGCCCCAGAAGAGGGGCGCTGTCTGGAAGACTGAACACTCGCTTCGGAACCCTGCCCTATTGTGAAGTAGGGTTAGGGTGCGGTGGAGGCCTCTGGGGCCAGGCTGCCCTGTTCAAAGCCCTTCTCCCACCCGCCAGTTGTGTTCCCTTGGGGCCGACCTGCCCACCCCCATTTCCTTCTGTGCAGTGGGGATCAGGAGAGCATCCACTTCGGGACTGGGGAAAGCGCTCGTGCTGCCCAGAGTCTGTGCTCCACAAACAGTCGCCGCACGTGCCCTTTGCGACCCCCGGGAGCCTCGCTAAGCAGACAACAGAGGGTCTCCTCCGGGTTAGGTCTTGGGAGACCTCCGGGACTAGCAAGCGTGCAGACGGCATCAGAAGGGATCATGAAGTTCTCAGGGTGCAGACAGGTAATTTTTCCGACCAACTGCAGGGGGATATCAGGAACGCAAAATCACACGCATCCATTTCCATCCATGTCTGAGCATCGTTCCCCAGGAGTGCTGAGACAGGGAGGGAGGGGGTCCCATCCAGTCGATGAGACTCATGGTCACCTGATGAACAGCGGAACCCGTGCCCCTGCAGCTTCTTCACCAGAGGCCGGAACCTCGAATTCAACGTCCAGCCAGTGGTGGCACCCCAGCTCCGGGAGGGTCTCCGTCACCCACGTGGCTCCTCTCTGCACCAGACATGATGGCCCCTTGCAGCAATTGATTCTCCCTGATGCTATGTCCGAAATTGAGCAGGATGGACGCGGTTCTGTCTCAATCCATAGGGTTTTTATTGACTCCTTGCTGGAAGCGGATCACCAGCCCTTTCTTCCGGGTCTTAGCTTGACCACCTGCCTCCCAGCAGCCTGACAACACAGCCCACCACAGTGCAGCAAACTTAACAGGTTGGGCGGGGGTGGTGGTGTGACTTAACAATTGTACACCTTGTGTGACCACCACCCAATTCAGATGCAGAGCTTTAAAAACAACAGCAATAAAACACGCCGAAAAACAAACACCCAGACATCGAGTCGACGTCCATTCATAGTGACCCTGTAGGAGAGGGCGGGACACTTGTGAGTTTCCCCGGACTGTCACTCGTCATGGGAGTAGAAAGCCCCATCTCTTCCGTGGAGTGGCTGGTGGTTTTGCACGGCTGACCTTGCCATTAGCAGCCCAATGTGTAACCACGATGTCACCAGGCCTCCTCCCCAAAGACCTCTTTTGCCCCTTCCCCATCAGGCCCCACTTCCCAGCCCCAGGCCACCCTGGATCTGCTTTGTGTCTTTATCGGCGAGTTTTGCCTCTCTAGAATTCTGTACAAACGCAGGTGGACAGGATGTATTGCCACTGTGGGTCACTCCCTGCATCTTCTGGTGGCTCTGAGCTCCGTCTCTGTTGTCACGGATGGTGGTGGTCTGCTCATTTTTATTGTACAGCAGTTTTCCAGGGAATATCTTATAAGCCTCTCCAACAAGCCATGATTTCCTCTGGGCAGAGGCTGGCTCCAACGCAGGCCCAGAGATCCTTGGCTCTGGGGTTCCCTCCCGCATCCTTGGGTACCGCTCCTTCGGTGTGAAGAAGAACCTTGCTCTGGGCAGGTCCTGGGAGGAAGGCAGCTCCTGTGAGTGTGTGTGAGCAAATCAGGATAAGTGTGAGCATGTGAGGGAATGAGGGTGTGTGTTGTAGCGTGAGCGTGTATTGAGAGAGGATAAATATGAGTGTGTGGATAATGAGCAGCAGGGTGCTGAGACAGAATGAGTGTGAGTTTGTGTGAGCAGTGAGTGGGAGTGTGTGAGAGAGAAGGCGTGTGTGTGTGTGTGTGTGTGTGTGTGTGTGTGTGTGAAGTGAGATGAGTGTATGGGACAGAATGAATGGGACATGAGTGTCCGAGTGCAGAGTCTGACATGTCACTTCTGCCCAGTCCAGGCAGCTGGACGAAGCTCCCATTTCCCCTTGGTCTGAAGGTCTCCTCCCGGGTCTCCAGCTGCCCTGATGGGCCAGGTCAGCCCCCCCACGGGAGCCCCAACCGCTCCCCACTCGGCTTTCCTTGTATTGTGCACTGCCTGGTTCCTCGAGGAAATGGGGCGGCTGCTGGGTGCGGGGGCGGCCGCCAGCAGCCCCACCTCCTTCCCCCCATTGTCACTCCTGGCCTGGCCCCTAGGCCCTGCTGCCGACTCTAAAAATAGGCCTGTTCACAGGGAGATGGGCCCCACCCCTGAGTGGGCCTCCAGGCTTGTCATGAGATCAGGGTGGCCAGGACAGAGCTGTCCCCCGATAGGGGGTGTGACCCCCCAAGTCAGTCAATGGACACCTGAGTTAAGCCATGTGACAGCTGTGTTATCTCAGGCCACCTTCTCCCCCCACTCTGAACCTCAGTGTCCTCATCTGTGCCACGAGGACATCACAAGAGCTGCTCTTGAGAGTGACGAGCAGTGTGACTTGGCCCCAAATGGCCTGTCCAGGGGTTGGTGCTGCACGGATGTAGTGAGAACATTAGCAGCGTGGGATGAGGATGGCCCTTTATTTCCACCCACCTTTTTAGGGGAGCCCAAGGACTTCAGATTTACCCCAGACATAAAAGCTGCTCCCAACCGGGAGTCCAGAAGCACCCGTGGGTCTGCTGTGAGAGTCCCAGTGGGAAGGTTCTCTGTGTCTCTGAGATGGGGGTGAGATCTCACCGTGACTTGAACTCGTCTCAGGCTCCAGACGCTGGAGGTTGTATCCCCCCCCACCCCACCCCTGTTTCTGTGGTAACCTCCACAGAGGTGACTGCTCTCCAGGTGCAATCACCACCCTGTCTCTGGGTGCTCTAACAATGCGTTCATCTTGAAGGCAGATGGCTGGGCAGTGGGCGTGGAAGCACTGGGCTCAGAGCTGGGCAGGTATCGTCCGGTTGCACCCAGCCAGCATACATACCCCCTGGGTTCTTTCCAAATAGAGTGCTGCTGCTTCCTGGTGGTGGCGCTGGCGAAGAAGCTCACGACACTGGGCTCTGTCAGAAGAAGAAACAGACCCATCTTAGGGGAAATGCAAGCCGAAGGCTCCTGAGAAGCAAGGATGGGGAGACTTTGGCTCGCTGACTCTGAGCCTCTCTCCAGGAAAGACCAGTCACCAGAACAGGGCATCATGGTGGGTGCGCTGCTCTGGGCTTTGTAGAGTTGAGGACCCAGGGACACTTCTCAACTCACTGCCATCGAGTCAACGCCGATTCACAGTGACCCTAGAGGACAGGGTAGAGCTGCCCCTGGGGGGGTTCTGAGACTGTAATTCTTAACGGGAGTAGAAAGCCTCATCTTTCTTCCTTGGTGTGGCTGGTGGTTTTGAACTGCTGACCTTGCGGTTAGCAGCCCGACGAGTAACCACTACCTTACCAGGACTCCTTCCGTGAAGCTTATCCATGTGCATAGACAGAGAGGCAGATACAGGAGTGGGCAGCTGCTCTCGACCGGTGGGTGGGCTGGGCTGTGCCAAGGGAGGAGATGTCAGCCTGCTCTGTCTGTCTGTCTGTCTGCCAGACTCCTTTTCTCTTTCTCTCTTCGTTTGTGGTTTGTTTGTTTCGAAAGCAAACGCATATGTATTTGAATCATGAGAAAGACTTGCTGAGTCTCAAACTCTTAGAGTTTGCAGATTCACCTATGTCTGGGGCTCATCGGTGGTCCCCCAGTCTTGAGGCATACAGTGACGACAACACAGCAACGTGTCCTCCAGGTCTGCACAGAGCCTGGCACACAGCAGCTGCTTTCTCCACACACACGGGTACCATGATGGTTTGTCCCCACTGGGGTTACCCTGCCACCCAGTTTTGTCACAAATGGCACTCATGGATTGTGCTGTGACTGCCAAGTTGCTTTGCCAGGTTTTTTACTTCTATTATTTAGCTAAAAACCTTTTATTTAAATTGTGAACTAGGTGGGTTTTTTACAGATCCGATAATCAGTTTTGCATTTGACAACTTATCAAACCTCCCAATAGCTTGCCCTGGACCCCCCAGTGCCCTTGCTACTCCCCATCTCCCTCCTGTAGCACAGTATCTTCCGCTGCACCCCACCAAAGACATACGCACCCCCTAAACTGTGGCTCTCTAGTCGTATGGGGCTCTTGGGGTACGTACATGTGGCTCTGGAGTACAATCAAAAATAAAAATAAAACTATCACAGTGTCATTTAATGAATGGAGGGGAGGAAGGGGGAACCGATCGAGATGATCAACACATGACCACACACCCCCTCCAGGGGGACGAACAACAGAAACTGCGGGGAAAGGGAGACACCAGTTGGCGTAAGATATGAAAAAAATAGTAATTTATAATTTATCAAGGGGTCATGGGGGTGGGGAGGGAGTTGAAAAAAGAGGAGCTGATACCAAGGGCTCAATAGAAAGTAAATGTCCAGAAAATAATGATGGCGACATATATACAAATAGGTTTGATACAATTGATGTATGGATTGTTACAAGAGCTGTAAGAGCCCCCAATAAAATGATTTATTAAAATACAATTTAAAAAATGGTATTCACAAAGCAAATGTTTTGAGAATGATGATGGCAACAAATGTGCTTGACACAATGGATGTGTGTATGGATTGTGATAAGAGCTATGTGAGTCCCCAATAAAATGATTTAAAAAAATGGTATTCAGATAATGATGATTTCATTTCTTTGTCAAAATATATTTACAGCTCTTGAATAATTTTCAAATTGTTGGGAGGGCTAAGACGGGCTCTTCTGTCTCAAAAGTCTGCCGACCCCTGCTCTAGCCTCTTCCCTGCCCACCCTGGTCATCATCAAAGCCTGTTTCTTTTGCTATTAAGCCCTTTTCTTATTACAGAATATGACCAGGCCCTCACCCAATAGCTGACCTTCTGTGATGGACTGACTTCAGTCAGCATAATGTCCCCCACCTGCATCCGCCTAATGAGATGTTTCAATTTCCTCCTGTGGCCTAGGCAGCCCCAGTGGTGTAGTGGTGACCAGTCGGCTGCTATCTGCAGCGCCGGCAGTTCAAACCCATGGTATCTCATCAGGGTGTTCATTTGCATCTCTCTGGTGACTGCTTTTTTTGTGGGCCCCCCCCCCATGGGGGTTTGAGAAGATTTAAAAGTGACTCCCAGTATTTTCATTTTCCTCCATGGATGTAAATAACTTCAGAGTCCATGAGACAGGAAGAGGAGGCGAGACTTACATTGTAGACTTGAAATGATGCCGTAATGACTGTTGGATTAAAGATTAAATGCAACCCATGCCTGTGCCCCCCTTTATATCAGGTCTTGAAAGAATGGAACAAATCCTCAATGAATATATATATTTTTAAAAGACTCCCATGGAAGCCATAGCTATTTTCTCAAAATCTAAACATATGTGTTCTTAGAGAGAGAGAGGAATTGACCAGTACTCCAGGTCATCAGTGATGGGTCTCTGTCAGACCCTAGAGGTGATCACAGCTCCTTGCTGCAAATAGCCTCTGTGCATTAAGCTCACACACCCTCCCTCGTTCTTGCAAAGACAGCGCCACCCTAGACACGCGGCTGCATCCCCATTGTTGTGGTGCCAGCCAAGAAGACCGACTGTGCTGTGGACTGCCAGAAGAACAATCGAATCCGTCTTAGAGGGGTCACAAGCAGAATGCCCCTGAGAAGCAAGGATGGGCGGCTTCGGCTGGCTTTCTTTGAATGGACCATCAGGAAAGACCAATCGCTGGGAAAGGCCATCACGGTCGATGCCTTAGTCTGGGTTCTCTAGAGAAGCGAACCCAGTGATGCTCAGTGTGTGTGTGTGTGTGTGTGTGTGTAGATGGATTGATACAGTGGCTTCAACAAAGGGGCTCAAACAGCAACAATTGTGAGGAGGGCAGTGTTTTGTTCTGTTGTACAAACAGAACGCATAGGTTGCTGTGAGTCAGAGCAGACTAGACAGCCCCCAACAGCCACGGACAGAGAGGTTTAGATCAAGGAAATGGCTCACATGGTTGCAGAAGATGGCAAGTTCCAAGTTCGTGACCCTCAGATGTCTCACTGATTCATGTAGCTGCAAGGCCTGATGAAGCCAAGCTCAACGGCAGGCTTCTGGCTGTGGAGGCAATTGAATCCAAGGTTGGTAGCTAAGAGGACAGGCTGCCGATGAGTTCCCAGCTCAGCAGGCAACACGCAAGTGGCCGGCTTACATCCCAAGACCAGAGGTCCCGTGGCAAGCCAGAGAAAGGATCCAGACCCAGCAAACAGCAAGCAAGCTTTCCCACAGCACCCACTTATATTGGAAACAGACCGCCCCCCTCAAGGAGGTTCCATCTTGGGCGAATTGTTAAGTCTTGAACTGCCAAACCACTGATTATGCTGGCCTGCCTTAGTTGACATAGCAACGGCTAGGAAGTCAATGTAGGACTAGCTGATGTAGTTGATGTGGCATTTCATCGTTATACACAAGGCTGCCGTCCATGAGTTTGCACCAGGCTGCACCTCGCCTTCTGTACTTGGCCATGTATTTCCAGATTGTGCCAGATCAGCACGCATAATACCGACTCGTTTAAACATAAAAATAGCTGCATGTAAGTAGGGTGTGTTTTTTTTTTCTTTTTCTTTTGCCTTTTGTAACTGAGATGTCTACTCTTTGGTCTCTGGTAAAGAGATGAACCCCTTCTCATAATATCTTTAACCACAGCAGATAAAAAGACATAGGGCTACACAGGGAGCCAATTATACCGAGAGACTATTATCACGGTACTAAAATGCGTGTGTGATGTTCGTATTGTGGAAATAGCATCTCAGGGTAATTGACTTCCTTTGTATGAGATGTGCGATGCACTGATAGATGCACTTCCTTATTAGCACACTCAATAACAAGGCGTGGGGGTGGGTCTCGGCTGTGATGAGTGTAAACAATACGTGGAAGTATCTGTAAGCACTGTGATGAGAAACGAAAATATCTTCCACTTCTACTGGGACAAAGCCACGGGCCACACTACCCTGGTTTGTGGCCCACATTCATCCTCAAGGAAATGGCTGCATTTTAGTTAGAGGTGAGTCTACAACAAGTGTGTGTGTATGTGTGTGTTTGTTTTTATCCTCAACCAACTTCGCAGAGTGCCTGAGTTTGGGACGCCAGGCCAAGAGCCTGTTCAAAAGGATGGCCATCTATCACTGTATCCAACCAGCCTCCTTCATGCCATCAAATCGTGTCCCTGCACACATGGGGAAGCAGTCTTGGGATGGGGAAGGGAATGGGCTAGAGTCAGTCTGGTGAGGTGGGGGCAGAGCCCAGGCTGCTGATGCTGGCCCAGGCTCCTGCCCAGGCTCCTGCCCAGCCAGGCTCCTGCCTGGGGAGCCCCCCTGCCGACGTGCCAGGAGCAGGTTGGCAGCTGGCGTCCTGTCCTGAGAGTGACCCAGCCCCACCTTGCACCCTGGACCCCTCCCTGGCCGGCACAGCTGTGGATGTGACAGGAGGCTTGGCCCAGATTCAGCCCGGCACATTCCTGGCCCAGTCACTGTTGCTATTTTTTTTGGGGGGGTGACTTTTTCTCCCACCCCTTTCCTCAAAAATGCTGTGTCTCTCCCCAGAGGGTCCCTTTGGGCGGTGGCTCCGGGAGGGAAATGCGGCCTGGATTTCCGGGAACACACGGAGCTGGAGTCCCAGCAGGGGGAGGAGGGAAGCTGCTGGCAGCAGAATGCTCTTCCTCCCCCCAAGCATAACCCAGGCTCCCTGGAGAAAGGGGGAGAGCCAGAGCCTCCACATCCCCATTCCCAGGGGGTTATTGGGGTAGAGGGGCGGGAGCCACAAGGGCATTTGGGGGTGCTGTGTGACTTTGAGAGAGCCTTGGTGACGTAGTGGATACAAGATGGGTCACTGACCGCACTGACCCAACAGTTCGAAACCACTTGCCGGTCCTCAGGAGAAAGGCCAGGCTTTCTACTTCTGTAAAGAGTTAGTCTTGGAATCCCACAAGGGCCATTTTACCCTGTCCTATGGGGTCACTCTGAGTCAGAATCAACCCGATGGCAGTGGAGGTAGTGTTTGAATTTGGTGTACCCGTGGGAAAGCAACGCACTTCTCTGAGCTTCTAGCATGGTGGCAAGCCCTGACCCTGGAGGCAACAGGGAGGCGGAGGAGACCGAGGTTTGCCAAAGGTTTGCATGGATGAGGAGCACCCACTTCCACAGGCTCTGTGCTGAATGCTCTGGTGCGTTAGTTGATGGCAGGTGGGATTCTGCTAGTGCCCTACACGCTTCAGTGCCACGCCCCTGCCCCCTGCCTGCCCCAGTTCTCCAAATAAAGGGCAAACTCCTGTGGAGCTGCAATGGAGATGGGGGCCAGGAACCTCACAGGCCTTTACTCTCTCCTCCCCTCCTGGCTCTTTGGGTCCCCAAGCCCCGAGGCTCTTCTTCCTCATTTGCCAGCCGGGTTCTTTGCACGCTCCTTGCCTCCTTTCCCTTACTCCTTTCTCTGCTCAGCTCAGTTTAACTGCTTCTGCTTACAGGAAGCCCACCCACAGAGACGAGGCTGTGTTTCTTGCTGACAGAAAAGCACCCTGCTTTTCTGGTGACTGCTGTCATTCCGGTCACTTTACGCCTGTTGGTGCACTTGCCTGCCTCTGTGTGAAGACTGTGAGTTGCACGAGGGCAGGGATGCCGACTGGCTTACAGATGTCGCTCCAGCACCCAGCACCCACCAAAACTCACTGCCGTTGGGTGGATTCCGACACCAAGTGACTATAGGACAGGGTAGAACTACCCCTGTGGGTTTCCCAGACGGTAACTCTTTATGAGAACAGAAAGGGCCATTGTTTTCCCATGGAGTGGTTGATGGTTTCGAACTGCTGACCCTACGGTTAGCAGTCCAACACCTAACCAGTAGACCACCAGGGCTCCGTGCAACCAGCACAGTGCCTGCATATAAGCCGATCGGTGTTCCATAAGTACTTGGATGACGAGAGAGATGGAATCCTCTTGACAACCAGAGGGAAAAGGTGGTATTGTCCCTGTCCCCCTCCCCCCACCTTACAGGTAAGGAACTAAGACCTAGAGAGGTAAGGGAACACGTCCCCAAGGTCACCCAGCCAGAAACAACCACAATCAGAAGGTGTCTGTCTGGAAGCTGAGCTCACAAGGTGGGCAGACGGGCTTTGCCCCCGTGTGAGGCCCTTGGGCCGTCTGGAGAGGTATGGGGCCAAGCCCCACCTGCCCACCTTGTTTTCTTGGGTTAGGATGGCAGTGTGTGGCTGTTTTCCTTCAGGACGACTCAGGTGACCTTCAGGTGGGGCCTGAAGCGGTCCCAGGGGCCAGCTGGGCGGAGGGCCCAGTCTGGCCAGGGCTGCTGTTCTCGCCCCTCTGCCCACCCCTGGCTTCACGCACAGATTACAACTTCCCCTCCCGGCTGTCTTACGCAGGCTACCTCCGGCTCACTATTGTCTCATTGTTTGCGGAGGGAAGCTCCGGGAGGAAATTAACCTGCTGCTCACCCCAAGCAGGGAGTTTCACCCCCAGTCTCCCCTGGGAACCACTGGAGGTAGGGCTGGAGGGGGGCAGTGGGGGTGGGGTAGGGGTGGAGTTGACAGATAATACCACAGGCTTTGACAGGAGTGAGCGCTCAGGCAGGGAGGTAGACCAGCAGAGGCTGAATGAATTAACCAGTGAACCTTTTATTCGTCCCCACCATGGGCTAGCCCATGTGTCGGGGAACTGGAGGCCTGGGTCCTCGGCCTGAAGGTCCCTGGAGCCCGTGAGAGGTGCAGTGCAGAGGCGTCTAGGTCAAATGCCTCTGTGCGCCCGTTTGCAAGACAAAAAGCCAAGGATACATGAGCAAAGAGGAACGATGGGACCTGTGGTCGGACACAGACTGCTGGACCCTCCTAAATGCACATTTCATTTCAGCATGGTATTAACCCAACAAAATGAACCCGCTACCCTGATGCAGCCTGTAGACCCCCTCATCTGGAGCTCTAGGTGGAAATTCTTATCTTGGGGTGAAATTGGATGGTTCTGTGTTTCCTGTACTCAGCAGGACTGGGACTTTAACAGGAGCTAAGGGCAGTCCTTTCCAACCCACCCTTTCAGTTAGTAAGCTTCTCAGGGGCTGTGGGAACTCTATCAGCCAGGAGCTGATGTCCCTGGGGCAACCCGTGGAGAATTAATCAGTGGAAGATTAAAGTCCCAGCCCTCTGTCCATTGACGGCGTGCTCCACAGAGCTGCTCAGAAAGTCTGAAGGGGGGTGGGGGAACTTGGTGTCCATATGGTGGACGAATGCCATAACTTGCCTTTTATTGCCTTTCCCACCTTCCCTGTCTCACTCTCCGGGGCCGGAGCAACCCTGAGGTAAAAAAGACGACTCTCTGGCCCTGTAACAGCCTCCCAATCCTTGCTCTGCTCCTTGTAGCAGCCCTGGTATCAGTGCATGCTGCGGAAGGTCCTCCTTTCTGCTGCTCAATCTCTACTTTTCCAAACATGGTATTTTTCTACAGGGACCGGTCTCTTCTGATCCCCGTGTCCAACGTACCGGAGACGAAGTCTCACCATCCTCGCTTCTAAGGAGCACTCTTGCTGGATTTCCAAGATCGAGGTGCTCCTTCACTTGTTCCTGTGTGGTGTGTGTTTCAGAACCCTCATTCCCGTGCAGAGGAGGAACTGGAAATCCATGGCTTGGGTTGGGTGCACCTTCGTCCTCAAAGTACCATCTTTATTATTTTTGGTTTTGACACTTAAAAGAAGTGGTTTGTAGCAGATTTGCCCAGTGTAGCACACCTTTCGATTTCTTGACTGCTGCTTCCGTGAACATGGATGATGGAGCCAAGGAAAACGAAACCCTTGCTTGCTCCCATCTTTCCCCTCCCTCGGTCCGGAAGCTGCTCGTTTGGTTCAGCGGTGAGGATTTTGTTTTCTCTGCGTGGAGGAGGTGTGATGCGTAGCAAAGGCTGCGCATTTTGGTCTTCATGAGTGCACGCTTTACGTCCTCTGAACTTTCAACAAGCAAGCTTGTGTCGTCTGCCTATTGGCAGCTTGGTCATCCGTCTCCCTCTGGTCCTGAGGCCAGAGATATGGTGGAAGGCTCTGCACCTCTCCTGCTTTAAAATTGTGCACTGTCCCCTTGTCCTGTGCGAGCGACGACTTCTTTGTGTCCAGGTTCTGCATGAGGACAAGTCAGTGTTTGGAATTCCCATCCTTTGCGATACAGTTTGTTACGACCCACGCAGTCGGATGCCTTTGGGTCGTCAGTGAAACCCAAGTCAGCATTTCTTCTGGTGTTCGCCCCTTTCAACCCCAACCCACATGGCACCAGCGACGACAGCCCTCGTTTCGTGTTCTCTTTGGAATTTTGCTTGAATTGCTGGCACTTCCTTGTTCAGGCACTGCTGCGACTATTTTGGAACAGTCTTCTACACAATTCTACTTGCAGGTGATGCTAATGATATAGTTCGTGAATTTCACATTCTCGTGGGTCACCGTTCTTTGGGATGGGCACCAAAAAATGGATCTCTTTCCGTCTGTTGGCCATATTTCTTGATGTAGACTAGTGAGTGCTCCCATCAGTGGGTTGAACTATCTGCATCGATATTCTGTCAATTCCTGGAGCCTTCTTTTTTACCACCGCCATCAGTGTAGCTTACATTTCTTCCTCCAATACCATTGCTTTTTGGTCCTAAGATACCTCCTGGAGATGGACTGCTAACTATAAGGTTGGTAGTTCAAGCCCACTAGCTGTTCTGAGGGAGAAAGATGAGGC
>NW_022109491.1:26051043-26054179 GCF_000313985.2 Echinops telfairi
TGATCACACAGGCTGGTGTGCTTCTTCCATGTGGGCTTTGTTGCTTCTCAGCTAGATGGCCGCTTGTTTATCTTCAAGCTTGAAGACCCCAGACGCTCTTACCTTCTTTTGATCCTTTGCATGTCTTTCAATAGTTTGCCCCTAGAATCCTTCAATATTGCAACTTAAGGCTTGAACTTTTTCTTCAGCTTGAGAAATGCTAACTGTGTTCCTCCCTTTTGTGTTTCTAACTCCAGGTCTTTGTACATTATAGTATAAAGTAATGCAAACAGCACGATAATGTAAAACAACATTACTTATATAATGTAAACACATTACAATTCAATGTAAACATTACTCTGTCTTCTCTAGCAGCCCTTTGAACTCTTCTGTTCAATACTTTATCATTTCCTTCTTTTGCTTTAGCTACTCTGTGTTCAAGAGCAAGTTTCAGAGTCTCCTCCAACATCCATCTTGGTCCTTTCTTTCTCTTTTCAGTGGCCTTTTGTGTGTTCTTGACGTTGTCTGACAACTTGCCTGGTCTCGGGTCATTGATGTTCAGTGCATCAAATATGTGCTTGCGTGTTCGTAATGTTCATCAAACATTAAGAAATATGTTCTTAGATTATGTTCCAGGTTGTACTTTGACTCTCATGGACTTGCTTTAATTTTCTTCAGTATCAATTTGAACTTGTAGATAAGTATTTGATGGTCCGTTCAGCTGTCTGTCAACTCCTGGACTTGGTCTGCCTGATAATTTTGAGCTTCTCTACGGTGTCTTTCCACAGATGTAGTCAGTTTGATTTCTGGTGAGGTCCCGGTGTATAGTTGCGGCTTATTTGTAGAAAAAGGTCTATCATGCAATCTCCAGCATTGTTTCTATCACCAAAGTCATATTTTCCAACAACAGATCCTTCTTCGTTTCCAACTTTCGCATTCTAATGACCCGTGATTAGCAATGCATCTTGACAGAATGTTTGATTACTTTCAGACTGAAAGAAATTGATTTCTTTATCTTTGGCATTAGTGGTTGGTGAGTAAATTTGAGTACTAGTCATCTTAACTAGTCTTCCCTGTAGGCATGTTATCCTATCACTGATTGAGTTGTACTTGAGGACAGATCTTGGAATGCTCTTTTTGACAATGATATGTATTATCTTTGGCATAGTAGGCCATCTGATTGGCCAATTCAAAATGGCTAATACCCATCCATTTTGGCTCACTAATGTCTATGGAGTAGTTCTACTCCGCTTATAGAGTTGCTATGGGTTAGAATCGATTGGACAGCAATGAGGTGCAGAATGCCGAGGATATTGATCTTTGTGAATTCCATTTCAATTTTGATGGCTTCTAATTTTCCTAGGCTCATACTTTGTACAATACATGTTCTGATTATAATGGATGTTTTGCATCTGTTTCTTCTCATCTTAAGTCATTTCGGCATGAATCAAAATTAGAAAACTTCCTGGATCCTTGGTGCCCAAAGCCTTGTTCCAGGTTCTATCTTTGGGAAAACCAAATTAAGACAATTTGAATACAGGTTATGATTCTAACCTTAAGTGATTCTAAAATTCAATGACTGAAACCTAAAACCAAACCCATCGCTGTCCAGCTCATTCTGATTCGTAGTGACCCTTTAGGACAGAGTAGAACTGGCCTATAGGATTTCTTAGTGGAAGCAAATGACTTCCTGCTTCACCCATGGAGCAGATGGGAGATTTGAACCACTGACCTTGTAGTCTGTAGCCAAGTGCTTAACCTCTGCGCTGTCAGGGTTCCTTTCAATGACTTTAATTCTATGCTTTGACAAGTTTTTAGGAATTAACCCCTCCACTGTTCTAGAATGACGCCATACTAATGAGGCCAAAACTCAACTATCAGTCAGGTACTCAGAGACGCAAGAAACGTAACACCTTGTTTTCTGTGACAGAATTTTGCTTCTCCAGAGTGCCTCTTTGTTTTTAAATGCCAGGAAATGCAAGCTTCAACCAAATGTAGACAAAGGACTGTCACTTCAGATTGAATAAATCTGAGTCAAGATTTCCCTCTTTTCTCCGTTTTTCTCTGGATTTGATCTACGCTCTGAATGGCTGAGGGCACTTTTGGCACTGGCTGGGGGCAGAGGAGGTGGGTCTGTGACTAGTACTTATGTTTCTCAAGATGCACTAGCGCATCCTGCTTGTCCTCTTTCCCTACCCTTCCCCCACCTTGGCATCCACTGGGAAGAGTGCCACCTGCTTGGATACTTTGGTCTCTTCGGATCTGTGCCCGCTCCTAGTGCTCCTGTAAAAGAGATGCCACAGGAGGGCAGCTTTGATGAACAGCATTTTTATTTTCTCACAGTTGGGAGCCTAGAAGTCCAAATTCAGTGTGCTGCCTTTAGAGTTTAAGCAGGGGTGGGGAATCTTTTTTTCTACCAAGGGCCATTTGGATATTATAACATCATGCATGGGTCCTATTGGCTACACACTGAATGAATTCACCCCAATGTGACGGCTGGAACAGCTTCTCTTGGGTGAGGCACAGTTGGTATTGTGATGTTTAGCTGTGCGATGTTCGCTAGTATCGATGTTTCCCGGGTCTGGACAGGCCCCTCTGTCTGCTCTGGGGACATCCTCATGGCAGCTTTCCCAAGCTTTCCTTCTTCGTTGGTGAGCTCGCGGCATTTATTGTTCCCCTTCTGCACCTGCTTGCTTTTGTGCCTACTCTGCACATTTGAAATTTTAGTCTTAAAACACACACTACAGCGATACGGCTGACATAACAAAGACCACCCTAGTCTCCAAATGGGGTTATACTCACAGGTAAGGCTGACAATCCGTATGGGTGAGAGATGAAATTCAACCTTCAACAGGGTCAAAGGAGCATGGTTCCTCCTGGGGCACCAACTGCAAGTACAGTCATATCTACTCTATGTTCAATCTTCTGGGAAAGCACTCTTTGCGCCTCATGAGGACATGCCTTTATCATGCAATCAAGTGTGTTTTCTGAGCACTCACTGGGGGCTCTGTGGATCCCAGGATGGAAAGACCACTAGAGTCTTTACCCTCCTGGCCTTTACAAGTCAAACGATGTCTGTATGTTTGTCAATGGCAGATTATGGTGTCTGCTGTGAAGGAAACTAATAGGGTGAGCTGAGAACACCTCTTTGAGGAGT
>NW_022109491.1:26054975-26068858 GCF_000313985.2 Echinops telfairi
GTTAGGGCTAGGGTTAGTGTTACGGCTAGGATTAGGATAAGGTTTAGGGTTAGGGTTAGGAATATGTTTAGGGTTAGGGATGGGGTTACAAATAGGCTTATTGTTAGGGTTAGGATTATGGTTATGTTTAGGTCTATGGTTAGGATTATGAGTAGGGTTAGGTTTTTGTTTAGGCTTAGGGTTAAGGTTATGGTCTAAGCAAAAGGGAAACCATCAAAGGAGCTTAATAGGAAAGGAAGATGCCCGCATTACAGCTGTAGCTGTGAGGCATTCAGTGACATTAAAGGCATACCCAGATTTCTTTGCCCCTGTGTTAGTCTGGGTTGACTAGAGAAACAAATCCAGAGACACTCATATGTGTGTAAGAGAGAGCTTTATATCAAAGAGTAATTGTATATTGAGGAAACATCCCAGCCCAGTCTAGATCAAGTCCATAAGTCTGACACTAGCCCCTATGTCCGATACTAGTCCATAAATTCCTCTTTAGACTCACACAGCACATGCAATAATGCTGAATGCAAAAAGATCGCAGGCTGGTGGGTAAAAAGTCTTGTGGATCCAATGGCAGTGGAAGCATCTCCAGGACTCTGGATGCCATCAGCATGGCTCCACGTGGCTTGCCAACAAGACTGTGAAGCAGAGAGAGCGAGTGCATCCAGCCTCCAGGGAGGATGAGAGGAAGTTCCCAGAATCCTCGCAAAAAAGCCACACCACAAGGAGGCATCTTCAGGCTGTGACTTGATCGATCGACAGGCTAGATGCTACCCCATTCACTCTATCAAGTTGACATGGGCTGATGTAACTACCACAGTCCCCTTTACCTTTTTCCTCTTTATTAGAGACCTCCATCACCTTCAAAAACACTCAAAACCAACTGTTGTGGAGTTGAGTCTGACAAATGGCAACCTTGCAGGTCAGAGTAGAACTGGGTTTATCAGACTGCAAATGTTGGTTTTTTTGTTTGGGTTTGGTTTTACACCCCATCCCTGAGACTAAATCTTTACAGGAGTAGAAAGTCTCATCTTCTCCCACATGCATCACCTCAGTGAAGGGTAAATAAAGCAGAAGTGGAAGAAATTGTTTTTGGTTTGTAAGATCCATTTAATCAAAGTTCTGGGCAATTTGAGGGTATACCATTTGTGCCATAAATAATAGATCGAGAAGAAGAGGTAATTTGGGTTCCTTTTTTAGGAAATGAGATAAAGATTTTCAGGGAAGGAGGAGAAGGAGACAGAGAAGGGAAATATAGCTGAGATGTCTAGTGCTTGCACCCTATCTGACTTCCTCTTCTGTTGCTCTAGATGGCCATGCAGCTAAAGACTACATTTCCCAGTCTCCCTTGTAATAGGCATGGCCACATGATGAGGTTTAGATAAAAGAGATGTGAACCATGCTGTGTACAAGACTGCGTCATATATTTAAAGAAAAAGAGGAATGTGGCCTCCCTCCTCACTTTCCCTCTCTTCCCCTTCCTGTCAGCTAGACTTGTCATGGGAGTAGGAGCGAGAGCAGGCATCTTAGACCACCAAATGGAAGCCACATCTTAAGAAGGCCAGAGCAACAAGATGGAAGGAACCAGGGGATCTAATACCATTGAACTCCTGATCAGCCTGGATTGCTTCCCCTCTAGTGGTTAGTGAGAGAAAAATCAACTTCTATTTTACTGACCAAAGCCATCCTAGTGGCCAGTAAGTCCATTTTGATACCAGGTACCCCATTGTGTTTCAGGGTAGAATTGCAGTCCATGGGTTGTAGGGGTTTCAAGAACTTTTCGAAGCAGATCACCAAGGCTCCCCCATCTACCAAAGGTGACTCTAGTGGGTTTGAACATTCCACCTTGTTGCTCATCTAGCATCAAACTGTTTGTATCATCCAGGAACTCCTTCTATCTTATTTAGGACATGGTTCATCTGGCTTTTGGTACAATAACTGAGTTAGCAGCCCCAGGAATACAGGAGACTATGGAGTGCTTAGATATCAGTGTGTGGCACTGAAAAATAAATAAACAGAAATTGCAGGTAGATTTCAGATATTCTTAAAGACTATATGGTAACACACATCTCTTTATAAATTGCTCACCCATCAGCCATTGATCTATCCAGCTATCATTCATACTTTTTTTAATACATCCATTCAAACACCAACAATTCACTACCATCCATCTTGCCACATGTCCATTAATTCTCCACCACCATCTATTCTGTATCCGTCACCATGCATTCACCACGAGCACACCATCCATCTACATTCATCCTTCATCCACCTGCTTCTCATCCATCCATCCATCCATCCATCCATCCATCCATCCATCCATCCATCTATTCAGTCAGCCATCATTTTTTCTTGTATATATCTATTTGTTACCCACCCATCATTCATCTATCCATCCTCTATCTATAATCCCACCAACTAGCCAGACACATCCTTCCTTCTGTCTGCCTATTCATCATCCATTCATTATTCATGTACCTGTCATTAATCTAGCCATTATTCATCAGCCATCAATTACTCATCTGCCAGCTCTTATGCTTTAATTCATACCTCAGCCTTCGAACCCCATGTATCTAGCTATCTGTTCTTCATCCATCTATCCATTATCCCCTTCATCATACATCCACCCATCATTTCTCATGTATGTATGTATCCATCTAATATCTGATCTTTTCCCATCCTTCACTCATTCTACACATCATTCACAAGCTGATCACCCATCCACTCATTTTCTTCATCCATTTCCATTCTAACAACATCCATCCTGTATTCATGCTTCCATTATCCATCTGTTATCAACTAACCACACCTATCATCATCTATGCATCTTCTCTATATTGAACTACATTCAATTTACCTAATCATTTCATCACCCATGTGTCTGCCCAACCATCCAATCATCCATCCGCATAGGTTTTAGTTTTTCTTCTTACCTGCCAGGTGACAAGAAGCAGGGATACCCACTAAATAAGCTACAATTTGTCCTCAAGTAGCGCAGAGACTAGTAGAGGAAGGCAGACAGAACAAGGAGTAGTTAGTACGATGACTTCTGCAACAGAGGAATGATTGTGCAAAGCACCACAAAGGAGACGGCTCCTAACGCTGCCTGAGGGGATGAAGAAGGGGGTCTTCACTGAACTGGTCTTGCCTGGTTTTCTGACATGGGGAAACTGAGTCCTAAGGTGGTCAAGTGACTGTGCACAACCACACCGAGCATTAGCAATGGGACAGAGGCTTGCAAGCAGGGCTTCAGCCTCCTGGACTAGCCAAGTTTCAACTTTGCAAGTGTGGGAGGCGGAAAACCCATCTCAACGCAATGAGAGAAAGCTATTACCTCAGGATCTGCCTGTGGATGGGCTAGCGATGGAGATTTCCTTAGACCTCAGCTCCCCATTCAGGAAGAGGTGACAGTAGAAGGTCCAGGACTGGGACCGAGTAGGCAAGAAAGACTGGCCTTGGGAGGGAGGGAGCGAGTCAGGGAGGGCGAGGTGAGGAACATTTTTCATGCCCCTTAGGTGCAGGTGGATCAGAAACAGACCCCTAACATATGTTGGCTTCCTTTACTCATAATAAGGTTTTTATCCTAGCAGCTGTGCTAGCTTGCTTAAAGAGCTTTAAAAATATGTACAACACAACGTGTGTCATTCAGCACTGTCCATGACACCAGCTCCATCAATAATGCTGTGCAGCCATCACCAAAAAGACGTCATTGACAATTGGTGTAGGGAGTTATGCATTGAGCTGCTAACCACAAGGCCAGGGTTTCAAGCCCACCAGCCACTCCATAGAAGAAGAACGAGGCTGTCCACTCCCTAGACTCTAGGGCCTAGACCAAAGGGGTCAGTTCTACTCTGTCCTGGAGAGTCATAGTGAACAGAATGGACTCATTGTCACGGTAGTGAGTGAGAGAAACAGAGTTTCAGAGTCTCTTCGGACATCCACTTTGATTTTTCCTTTCTTTCCTATCTTTTCAATGACCTTTGTTTTCTTCAGGTGTGATGTTCTCGATGCCACCTCGCAGCTTACGGGTCTCCTGGCATTGGTGTTCAATGAGTTAAATCGACTCTTGAGGTGTTCTCAAAATTCAGGTGCGATATATTCAGAGTCGTATTTTGGCGCGCATGGACTTGCTTGAATTTTATTCAACTTCAACCCGAACTTACCCAGGAGCCATGGACGGTGTATTTCGCAGTCAGTTCCTGGCTTCATTCTGGGCAGCTGCTACCGAGCTTCTCCATCCTCTCCTCCCACACATGCGGTCAATTTGATCTCGGTGTACTCATTTGGCGAAGCTCACATGTTCAGTCGCTGCCTATGTGGTTGAATCAAGGTATTTGCAATGAGGAAGTTGTTGGCCTTGCAAAATTTTCGTGTGATCTCCAGCGTCGTTTCCATCACCAAGGCCCCATTTTCCAGTGACGGGTCCTTCCTTTTTGTTTTGAACTTTTGCTCTCCAATCACCAATAATTATCAATGCGGTTTGATCGCCTCTTTCCTTGCTTTCAAGCTGAAGAGGTTGGTAGAATTCTTCAGTTTCTTCATCATTAACTTTAGTGGCTGGTGCATACATTTCAGTAACAAGTACCCTAACTGGACTTCCTCTTGGTGTATTGATATAATCCCATCCCAGGCAGTGTTGTACTTCAGCTAGCTCTTGAAATGTTCTTTTGGATGATAAACACAACACCCTTTCTTGTGAATCTGTCATTCCCAGTATAGGAGACCTTAGGATTATCTGACTCTAATTGGCCAATACCAGCCTATTTCAGCTCAGAGATGCCTAGGATGTCAATCTTCATACAGTCCATTTCATTTGGATGGATTTCCCCTAGATTCATATGTCATACTTCATCCATGTTCTGATGATTGATAGATGGTTGCAGCTGTTTCAAGGCAAAGATTGCCAGCATTTGAGAACGACAACACAAACAGAAATCAACCCCCAGACTAGGCTCTCCGCTCTCCCTTCCAGCCCGTGGTGTCCACTAACAAGCTCAGGTCTCTGTATATTTGCCCTTCTAGGCTTTTCATCCAAGTGAGACCATACGGTATTTTGATCACAGCCAATGATGAGCTTTTCATGCATTATGTCATTTTGTTCCCCACACCTAAACCCTGCGTGGTTAACCTGTTACACAGAGGGGGACACGGAGTCTTGGAGAGGCTCCCTTAGGGTTTAACTGTGGTTTGTCATACTACAAGTCCCCTCACCTGCCATTCCTCTTGGCTGTCTCTCTTTCTTTGGGTGTTTGATTGTGGGAGCAAGTCACCGACATGGGGACAAGTGAGGAGGGAGGAAGGGGAGTAGGAGGAGGGGAATCATCAATGACTTTAGGATTTACTAAAATGTACACTGTGCCAAGATGCCGAGTCTCTCTGTATCCTGACTTTTAAACCAGCCCCAGCACATAGTAGGCACTCGATACACACTAGGGGGCTTCAAACATTTCATGGGGAAATACTCTTCTCTTCTCATCTCATTTTCCCACGAGCTTTTGGAAGCACCCTGTATTCGCTCTCTCTTGAAGTGTGTTGCAAAGGGCAGAGAGCTCCATTCGAATACAGGAACTATAGGTTCCCTTTTGCTAACACTGCCAGTGTCTTGAGAGCAGGAGGCAACATTTACTTACCCTGTTGTCTCTGGAAGCTTCTAGCTCAGACTCTGAAGAAGAGGACTTCTCAAACCCTGGATAGAGAGCTGATGAATCTGATGGAACCAGAGCAAGTGGGTTAGAGGGTTCTTGCTTGGTGTTGTTCAAAGCGGAGAAGGCTAAAGTTCAGGCGGGTGGTCTGGGAGGCGGCCAGTAAGAGCAGCGAGGCACAGGAAGGTGACTTGCAAGGGAGCTGCATTGGGTGAAGGGGCAGAAGAGAGTCTGCAGAGGAGGCAGCAGGAATGGAGGAAGGGGGACTTAGTAATCACAGCTGTCACCTCAAGGGAAGGCTCTGCGTTTCCTTGTCTCATGGGTGAACCCGATGGTGCTGGGCTGGCGATGGGGGAGATGGAGCGGGGGGCCAGGATGGAGACCGCCCCCTTGTTTCCATCAGAGGGGAGCAGCACTGGTTTCTTCCCCTTCTCTTTTCTTCCTCTGGTTATTTCATTTGCCCACCTTGTTCCAGAAGAAGGAGCTTAGTGGTGTCATCTACTGTGTGTTGGGCTGCTAACTGCAGAGTCGGCAGTTCAAACCCACCGGCCACTCCTCTGGAGAAGGATGAGGCTGTCTGTTCCCATAAAAGATTGACAGCCCTGGAAACCGTACACAGTCACCGTGAGTCAGAACAGACTCAATGGCCGTGGGTTCCACGTTGGTTCTTCCAGAAAGGGTTCCATCTCTCCAGAGAACTTCAAGGAAGCATCCTGGTGTGTGCTCGACAGACAAAGGAGCTTCAAGAAGTTTGTGCAAAGTGCCATGATATTTTCATTCCATTCACCCCACCCCACTTCACCCCAAACTTTTTGGAGCCTGTGTGTGTGTGTCTGTGTGTGTAAGTGTGTGTGTGTGTGTATGTAAGTGTGTGTGTGTGTGTAATACCATGGCAAGAAAGTCAGCATGGACTTAGGATCCAGGGAAACAGACATTACACAAATCAATACATGAACAACTGCATGTAATCCATAAATGTGGTCAATAAGCAGTGCTATAGAGATGATGCATTGTGAGCATCTTCATGAATTACCATTCAAGTGATTCACTAAATCCCTGTTTCACAAGGATTGCGTTCCAAAATCCAGACTCACTGCCTCCGAGTCAGTGCTGACCCACAGCGACCCCCCAAGGGTCTGAGACTTCAACTGTTTCTGGGGGTAGAAAGTCCAATCTTTCTCCCTCAGAGCTGCTGGTGGTTTTGAACTGCCGATCCTATGGACCACAGCTCATCAATAACCACTATCCCACCAGGGGTCTTGGATTTGAAGATTTTTTAATTTTTATTTTTTACAGAATAAAATCACACCTCTTGTTTAAATATAAAATGAAAGCGTATCAAGATTTTATTTAATTCATCCACTCACAAGAGAAACAACCGAAAACAAGCAAAAAACAAGACCCCAAACAAAATGAAAACCAAACCGTCTGATCCCACTCTCGGCCACCTCGTGTGTTTCAGACTAGAACTGCTGTTTGGAAACAGAGGGTCGGGTCTTTCTCCCCAGGGGCCTCTGAGCAGAATCAACTGCCCATCTTCCTGCTTCTAGCCGAGGCTGTCACCCTTTGTGCCACTGGGGAATCCACACGAGACCAGGGACGGCGTTACAGTCTGACTCAGAGAGAGTCCAACCAGCAGACAATGAAGACTCCCGGGATCAAGTCGCTCAAGATACAGAACCGGCTTCTCCCGGGAGGTCTGGGGAGGGGATCCGTTGTCCTCCCATCCGATACAACTGACTTGCATCTTGGTGAACAAAGATTATTTGTGTTATGATCATTTTGTTACAATTTACGGAGACTGTCGAGCCTCCCAAACGCGGGCTCTTTCCTGCCTTGGGGGTGTGAGGGCAGCAGCCCAGCATGCCCCCCACCATCATGGGAAGAGAAAGCCTGATCCCTTGTTCCTAAGGGTTGGTTGGGGGCCACAGCGCAATCTCAAGTGAGGATATTCTTCTCCTTCCAGTTTCCCTTCGATTTGTTATTAAGGGGAAAATCCCTGTTGGTGGCTGGTGTGATTTTAATCGCTTCTTTTTCCTTTGACAGAGAGTAGATCTCCATCTCTGAACTGGCAGCAGGCAAGTGTATCTGGCCAGAACTTAATGACATTGTTTTGTTTTCATTGTACTTATTTTTATGGTGACTTTCTATTTATGGCATGAGCTACTGGTTTTCCATTTATGGAGGGATCTAAAGTTTCCTTTTGGAGATGAATATATTTATGTTTTTAACAAGAAGGCCCATTTAAAGAGTGATATTATGCAATTGGTGGAACAGGTGGTCCTCAGACATGGAACATAATTATAAATAAGTAAGGTAAATTGATAAATTGAAAATGAGGTCATTGTGCTTAAGGCAAGTGTTTCCCCCCATCCCCCTTTAACAGGAGTGAACACTGAGGCTTAGAGGGAAGGGACTCTCAAAGTCACACCACTGATGACATGGACGGAGAACTGGGGCATCTGGATTCCTCTTATAAGCAGTGGAGCTGGGAGTCCAGTGCCCAAGCAAGCCCTGGGCAATCCTTTGTGCCACAGGACTAGGGCAGGGCCCAGAAAATGGAGTTCACTTCTACCAGTCCAATGGTCAGGGGCTCCCAAAGCTGGCTAAGTCACGGGCCAGGTACAAAGAGCGCTTAGGGACCCCATGGCACTACCCTGTAAGGGCCCTGCAGGAGAGGAGGAAAGGGTGGTGGTATTAGCAGGCACCAACAGGGTAGAAGTGGCCAAGCACTAGGTCCCATGCTAGATGTTGGCCAGGAAATTCACAAATTCTTAGGGAAGACACCGCCTACAAAAGTAACCCAGGTTCTGGGGAGCCGAGAGGAAGGTGTTTTAAAAGAAGCCTCCCTGGTAAAGTCTGGGATCCCTGCCTGCCATCTGGCCATCCTCCCATTTTCTTTTGGGAAAACTCCTTCTCTACTTTTGGTAAAGAGCTCTGATCTAGTGGGTGAACACATCAAGCTGCTAACCACAAAGTCAGGGGTTTGAAGCCATCAGGTTCTCCATGGGAGGAAGACAAGGCTGTTTACCCCTGTAAAGATTTAAAGTCTTGGGAACCTAAAGGGGCAGTTCTGCTCTGTCCTATAGGGTCTCTAAGAATCAGAATTGACTTGATGCCTGCTTTTGCGCTCTATAGCCCTGGCCTGGCAAACACCAATCAGAACCATCATCTAACCAATCTAACCAATCAGAACAATCATCGTGATTGGTTCAAGACTTAGCATGTGACTCAAGATAGGCCAATGAGGGTCTTCCCAGCTCACTTCATAGGGGCTGCTAAACTGAAAAACAGCCATGTGCATAGGCTGACAGCTGTCCTTACCACCCAAATGAGAGGTTCTATAGGAACTGATGCTGACATAAAGGAAAATGTAAGTGGGAGAAAGAGAGAGTTCTGATAACATTATGGGATTGCCTGTATCCATCCCTGGAATGTCTCAATAATTATTCTCCTCCTCCTCTATCTTCCTCTTCCTCCTCTTCTCTGCCCGTGGCCTCTTGAGATGGGATTCTGTCACAAACAAAAGACACCCGATTAATTCCTGGCAGAATTCCTGGAAGGCTGGAAACAGAGAGAGAGAGAGAGAGAAGTTGTAGGTTTGAAGACTGTCTGGGAACCCGTCCTTGTTGAGGTGGACTTTGAACCCTAGTTAGAAAACCAAGATTAAAAGAGATTATTGTGGTGACGTACATATAACAGCAAAGTATCCGATTGCGCAATTTAGTGACAGAAATGGCACCCACCATGTAGTGAATCCACTGTCAGATCGACTTCCAGAGGTTTTTCACGACCTCGACAGAAACTCAGCACCCTGAATGGCTAACTTCTCCCTCCCCACAGCCCCCACGAACCGCTGATACACGTTGAGCGCCATGCATTTGCCTAGTCTAGATATTTCGTGTAAGTGTGATTATATCATGCTTCTCCTCTTGTGATTGATCGATTTCCCCGAGCATAGAGTTTCAAGAGTCATCCACGTGGTATCAGGTGTCCGCACTTCATTTCTTTCCTTGGCCAAGTAGTATTCTGTTGCATGGTCACACCCTTTTTTGTTTATCACTTAATCTGATGAGCACTTAATCTGATGAGCACTTTGTTTATCAGGTAATCTGAGGAACACAATAGGCATCTTTTGGCTATCATGAATACACGTTACCGTGTAGGCATCCGAGTCTCCACTTTCAGGTCTTTCGGGTATGTATCCAGGAGCGGAATTGCTAATGTTATACGATAATTCTGTATGGTTACATTTTTGAGACGTCACCAAATTGCTTTCCGTAGTGGGCACATCATTTTGCAAGTTCACCAGCAATGCACGATGGTTCCAATGCTTCCACATCCTTGCCTGTGCTTGTTGTTCCGTTTGTTTTCCTGAGATTGGCTATCCTGGAAAAAGTACAACCGGGATGCTCCTTAGAAGCCAGGGTGGTGAGATGAAGTCTCAGGAACGTCGAATATATTGTCAAGAGAGACCGGTCCGTGCAGAAGGACGCTGTGTTTGGAAAAGCAGAGGGTCAGGACAAGAGGAAGCCCCTCAAGGAAGCGGATGGACACAATGGCTGCAACAACGGGCTCAAGCATGGCAAGGGTGGGGAGGGCGGTGGGCGGTGTCAGATTCTGTTGCACACAGATAGGATCCTGATGAATTGGAACGTGTGGGAATAGGTGTCTTCTCATGTTCATTGGCCATTTGTACCTCTTCATTGGAGAAATGCCTTTGCAAGTCCTTTGCCTGTTTTCTACTGGGTTGTCTTTGGTTGTTGAGTTAAAGTTGTTTTTAAAAAATAAATTCGCGATAGCAACCCCTTATCAGTGATATGGTTACTAAATGGTTTCTTTCATTCAGGAGCTTGTCTAGAAAATGAAGAAGATTTTAAAACAACAAGAAGTCAAAGAAACAATATTTCCTGTGAGAGGCATACTTGGGGGGCCACAGGATGGGAAATGGCTCAGTCTCGTGGGGCTGGAGGTGAGGAGAGAGGGGGACAATCGGTAGGACTGGGGCTGCCGAGGACAGATGTGCCCCAGTTGGGCAGGACCCAGTCTGTTCTTTCATCCACAACTCCTCACTCTAGAAGAGCGGGCTTCCTCAGCTCATTGATCCAGAAACGTTTGCTGAGCGCCTTTGAGGTGCGGGGCGCTGTGGAGGGCTGGTGATGTGGCAGTGTATCTTGTAGCTTCCATTCTGGTTGAAGAAGACAGGGAACAAGTCCATTACTATCATGGTGCCCTGCACGATCATTGCTCAGAGGGAAAAATAAAAGAAGAGTAAAAGGGATAAAGTTGGGTCAGGGGTGCTGTTTGGGTTGGGATGGTCAGGGCAGGGCTCTGAGGAGATGACCCCGGAGCAGGGAGCTGAAATGGAGGGAGTCGGTAAGCCTTGAGGGTCTGTGGGAAGAACATTCTAGGCAGAAGGAACTGCAGGGTCAAAGGCCATGAGAGTACAGCGTGCTCAGGGGGTGCCAAGAACAGCAAGGAGGTGGGTGAGGCTGGAGCCCCGAGAGCAAAGGGAAAAAGGGGCAGCGTGGGTGACAGGGGTTGGGGGTGACATGCCTGCTAGGGCACAGCCTTGACTTGGATTGTGACAGCAATGGGAAGCTACTGAGGCTTGGCCAGAGGAGAGACATGGGTTGGCCTTTCTACTCAGCACCTCCCTCTCTCTACACCCCCATCCATCTCTTAATCGGGTAGTTATCACGCTCACTCTGAGCCACTGCCCTCTTCTGCTTATCTTGTAAACACTGCCCAGTTCAGGTCATGATCACGTGACTGAAGGGACTCCCAGCTGGCCCCTCTGCCATCTGCCAACCCAGCCTTCAGACCCCAGGGGGCTGTTTCCACCTGCAACTCTGGCCTCTGAGAGCCCTTCCATGGCTCCCCACCGCCTGGTCAGCCCTTCCATGGCTCCCCACCGCCTGGTCAGCCCGCTCCATCTCTCCAGCCTCTTCTCTCCTCTCCAAGGAGCCCCACGTTGAGCCAGCTTGAGCCGTCCAGAGGTGCCTCTGCTGCAGCGGGCTCTCTCCCCAGCGGAGCTCTCTCCTCTACCCAAGTTCCTGTTTACCTGGATGCCCCCTGGCCATCTCCAGGCACTGCAGGTGTCACGACCTTTCCACAAGCCAAGGAAGAAGACACAGTCCTTAGCTCTTTTCTAGAGCGCAGGAAACCAAGAAGACTTGAGATGAGACCATCTGTCCATGGCCATCTAACACGCAGCAGGGCTGGCAGGCCAGAGCCCGAGCCATGGGCACCCCATACTGCTGGGATGATGCGCTGGCATCATTACATTCACAAGTGGGCGCGGATGGAGGCTCTGAACCCCACATGAAGGAAGAGGGCCACGGAAACCCCCACATTTAAGATGCCCCTCTGTATGGGGCCCCTCTGTAGGGAGGCGGGGATGAAAACGTTTTGACTAATGGGGTCGAAGCATTCCTTTAGAAATGACCCCTTTAGCTATTTATTCTTTGCAGTGTTTTCCAAAAGAGAGAAGATGACGCACGTCCTTAATACCACCCCAAGAGGGGACTCAATAACTATAGGATAGTAGAGGCTGTCCTACAAGGGGACTCTCTTTGTGTGCTCAGATGGAATGATTCTCAAGATCTCAAGTAAGTCAGGTTAATTAAAGCACAATGCAAACCAAGGTGTGGAATAAGCTTCTGTTCACGTGTGTGTGTGTCGGGACGTAATGAAGCTCCAGACGTGCTTCTTGCCAGCATGGAATGTCTTTGGCAGTACCCACAAGAAAATAGTCCACACAGACCCTAGCTCACAGGGTTTTCAGGAGGGTGAAATGAGTTCATGTCGATAATTGCTCTGAAGAGTACCCGGCACTCTTTGGAGTAAGCACGGTGAGAATTTTTGTAGAATAAAATTGGTTGCGTCAGGGGTTGGGAGCCAGGTGACGGAGGGGCTGGGTGGGGGATGGGCGGAGAGTCACCCTCCATCTGACACTCCTAGGTACCTTTCGAACTGATAGCTGGTAGATTTGGGGTTTGGGGGCGGTTATGCTACCTCCGGGTATTTTTCCGTGACATCAGTACATGTTTCATGCGGTGTTCATTTCCCCTACCCCTACCCAATCGTTCCACCTCCACTTGATTGACATTAGACGCCACGTGCCCTCTGCATGAGCACCGAGCGGCCCCTCCTCCCGCCACGATAACCAAGCACACCTTTGTTGGGTTTCCTTTGATTTGCTGGTCTCTTGCAGGGCTGAGTTCTCCTAGCCCACCCTTCGGCAGCTGACTGACTGAGCTCGGCACACTGGCTTCTAGATCCATCCAGGTCCCCGCACTATCAGGATCTCGTTTCTCTTTATGACTGAGCATATCAATACTTACCCCAAGACACAAAACTTTTATGGTGCCTTGGGTGAAGGGTCCACACACGGTCCACACACGTTTTGCTCCGTCTCGGACGTTGCAAGCCCCTGTGAGGACCATGTAAAATGAAACTGGATCCAGCTAGATAGAGAGGGGATTCGGAGTGCGGGGCCTGAGCTGCGATTGGCTGAGCGCGGCACCGTGGGGTGTGAGAAACCCGGCTGGGGTGGACAGGGGGAGGGGAGCACCAAAACACCCACACCCCAGGGCCCACTATAAAAAGCACATTTGAAAACACCAGACTGGAAAGGTTTTTATTATTATTTTCTTAAATAGCAAAAGCACGTCCCCCCAGGAGGCGGGTTGCAGCTGCGGCCACGGCAGTTCCCAGGTGATGTCAGTCCTGGCTGGGCGCCAGCCCCGGCCCCTTAGAGACGGTCTCGGTGGGTTCAGCTTGACTGTTTTTCCTTCCTGAGACTTGTGGACACCTTCCTGTCTCAAAGAAAGCAGCCTTTCCAGGGCTTTCTGAGCGCCAGGGGAGGGGGAGGAGGAGGCCCTGGGCCTGGGCTCAGAGGGGGCCGGGGCAGGGGTGGGGCGGTGGGCGGGGAGGGGACAAAGCGATGGGGAAGCTGGGTGGAGAAGCAGTCCGGTTAGGGCCCCACAGGGCTCCAGAGTGGTTCCTGAACCAGCCAGTGGTGGGTGGGGGTGGGGGTGTTCCTCGGGACTCCAAAGCCCTACCCTCTGACCCCATCTTCTCCCTCTAGGCTGCTGCCTGGGGGAGGCACCAGGGGTGGGGTGGGGTGAGGGGGGGTAAGAGCCTTTCCCACGGAGTTCTCAGCTGGTCAGCGATTTCTCCCTCCGCAGGCCCTGGGCCCATCCCTCCTGGAGCCTGCAGGGTCAGAGGCCTATAGCTGCTGTCCTC
>NW_022109491.1:26069848-26071662 GCF_000313985.2 Echinops telfairi
CTCCACCCTCCAGGCATCGCCACTCTCACCCCTGGAACCCTTGATAATTTATAAATTATTATTATATTTTCATGTCTTACACGGACTGATGTCTTCCTTCACCCACTTTTCTGTTGTCTGTCCCCCTGGGAGGGGGTGATAGGTAGAGCATTGTGATCAGTTCCCCCCTTCTCCCCCCACCTGGGGCTATTATTATTATTCTCTTCTCAACAGGGATACTGTTTCCCAGGGTTGCTCCGGGTGCTGGAAGATAGGTCAGGGATTATGGGATTGTGTTCCATTCTGGGGAGGCCCAGGGATGCTGAGTTTGAGGGGAGCTTTGTCCTATTGAAGAATCTTTCTAGCTCGGCCAAGTGTCTCACCTGTGGAGGAAGGTCCTGAATGATGCTGGCCTTCCAGTCACATGTCCCTGCATGTTCACCTCCTGTCACCACCCCAGTCGTCTGTCTCTCCTGTAACCATCCCTAGGGTGTGGCTTAGGGCTTGCCCACACAGAAGTCCAAGATATGCTTGGTGGTTGACTGGCTGACGGCAGAGCCCACTCGGCCCTCCACTGGCATGTGAGCTAAACTCTGACCTGTGCCTTCTGCTGAGCTGTGTCTCCCCACTATGACTCCAGGCCTCCGCTCTGGACCTAGAAACTCCACCACTCCCAAACCTGGTTAGAGTCCTGGCTCCCCACCCCCCCACCCCATCCCGGGGCTGTGCCATCACCTTGAGTGTGATCTTTGACCTGGGTTGCGAGACTGGGCAAAGAGGAGGCCATCGCTGCTTACCTGCAACCTCTTATTGTTGCAAGATCACCCGAAGCGTACTGTAACTCACTCAGAGGTGGGCCTTGGAACAGCGAGCCCTGCACACACCAGTATCTCTCATTACATTTGCTGCTCCGGGGGTGTCACCAGGCGATGGGAACCAGTGATGCAGAGCCCTGGGATCTGGTTCTGGCTTGCCTGTGACTCACTGTGACTGGGTCTCAGTGAGCCCCAGGGGCCCTTGTGCTCAGATGTTCCAGGAGTCTGTGATTAGAGGCTGGGGGTGCTGATTTTTGCTCACCCCCTCCCACACGGGGTCTCTGATTCCATGGTGAAGGCTGGGCCCTGGCCTCTGCTGGACACACGAAGCAGGGGTAAACACCCAGACTGGGGTTTGCCTCCCCCTCTTTTTTCTGGGAACCCAGCACTAGGAACAGGTTTGCGGACAAGTGGGGCCATGATTGAGTGCTCGGTGGGGCTCTGCCGCCAGAACCCTTGGTTCAAATCCACTCCTTTGTCAGCTACCTTGTGATTCTGGTGGCTCAGTGTTCTCACCTGTGAAATGGGGTCAGTAGTAGCCCAGGCCTACTAGTGGAACCCTAGTGGGTTAAGCATCAGACATCTAACCACAAGGTTGGCAGTTCAAACCTACCAGTTTCTCCCTGGGAGAGAGATGAGGCTGTCTGCTCCAGTGAAGACTCACATCCTCAGAGACCATATGAATTGGAATCAACTTGATGGCCGTGGGTTTTGTGTGTCACATAGTCTGTATTAGCTGTGTAACATGTGTGGTCTGAGGACTTGTGCATAGTCTTTTTAAAAAATGTTTTTTATTTTTAAAAATCATTTTATTGGGGGCTCATACAACTCATCACAATCCATACATCAATTGAATCAGGCATGTTTGTACATATGTGTCCTCATTCTTTTTAAAAAATTATTATTATTAATCATTTATTAGGGGCTCATACAGCACTTATCATAATCCATACATATATCAGTTGGGTAAAGCACATTTGTACATTCATTGCCCTCATCATTCTCAAAACATTTGCTCTC
>NW_022109491.1:26072291-26084089 GCF_000313985.2 Echinops telfairi
CTCGTGATCACACAGGCTGGTGTGCTTCTTCCATTGTGGGCTTTGTTGCTTCTGAGCTAGATGGTCGCTTGTTTACCTTCAAGCCTTTAAGACCCCAAACACTGTATCTTTTGATAGCCGGGCACCATCAGCTTTCTTCACCATATTTGCTTACGCACCCATTTGTCTTCAGTGATCATATCATGGAGGTGAGGACACAATGATATGATTTTTTGTTTTTTGATGCCTGATAACTGATCCCTTCGGCACCTTGTGATCACACAGGCTGGTGTGCTTCTTTTGTGCATTGTCTTCAAACTCACTGCCATTGCGGTTGTGACTCACAGTGACCCTTTAGGACAGGGTAGAACTGCCCCTGTGGGTTTCTGAGAATGTAACTCTTTATGGGACTAGAATGCCTTATCCTTCCCTCGCAGAGCAGCTGGTGGTTTTGAACTGCTGTCCTTTGGGTTAGCAGGCCAATTTATAGCCCACTTCGCCACCAGTAACCTCTCAAAAAAGTCAGGCCTTTCTGAAAGCTTAGGCTATCCAGGCCACTCAGAAAAAGCCACCCCTAACTTTTACCTAAATTGTATTTTCTTTCTCATGAAGCCAGTCCCTTCTAATTTTCAAAGCCCCTTTTGGTTCACCACGTGGTCTAAGGAAAACCAAGGACCAGAGAGGGGCAGACAACCAGCCGGGGTCACAGAGGCACAGTGGCCATACTAGACCAGGTGCAGGATTTCTAATGGGTCCACTCTGAGTGCCTCCTCAGTTGCCGGGTCCTGTTGGCCTTCCCTCTGACCCCGGCCCCCTGGAAGCCCATGGGGTTTGCAAGTCTGGTCTGGATTAGACACGCTGAGAGGCAAATGCCACTCCCCACCCCCCACTGGCCGCCCTGCAGGACCGAAGCTCACAGCTGCTGAGACTCCGAGGGACATCAATCACAGTGGCATGGAGCTTGGGGACTGGGACCACCTTTGCCTCCCAAGGGGCCCGAGAGTCCTGGGCAGGGTCTCCTGGGTCCATGGGGGTGTTTTCCATCCTCTGTGGAACCCGCTGGAGGCAGGGTGGTTCAGAAGGGCCCAGAGACCACTTGGCCAGGATCCGGGCTTCTTTAATGTTTCACTTGTACAGAGAGGGAGCAGGCACAGTGCAGCAAAGCCAGGATCCCCTTCACCAAGGGCTGATCGGCCGGCTTACTTGATCTCTCCTTCTCTTTTGTAGTGGTAGTACTAACCCCTTGAGAGTGTGTTACCGACTGCATCTTCTTCTGCTCCTTCCTTGTCCAAAGCCCAAGGATGCTCTAGGACAAGCCCCCGGTGCAGGCTATTACACTCAGAACATGGACCCTTGCTGCAGTATTGTTTTATCTATTGTCCATATTCCAGCTCTCGTCGGTGATCTCAATCATAGCCTTCCCCGCACCCCTGCTTCCAGTTCAGGGCGATGCATTACATTCTCAGACTTCCCCACTCACCTGGCACAGGAAGGAAGGCTTACAGTAGCTGAGAGAAGCAGATGAGTCAAATGACCCACTCCGTTTTGCATGTCTGTCCCGTGAATGGCTATTTCTTAAAATTCTCTAATGATTTCCTGGTCTCACAGAATGCATTGAAGATTTTGATTGCGGGTGGGTGGGTGTGGGGAGTGGTGATGGCCAAGCCTGGCAGTTTTCAGAACTCTGTTCAGTGGCATTTGTTTGTTTGTTTTACATCTAATAGGAGCTTCCTGACGGTGAAGTGGCCTGAGCCAAGGAAGGGGGCAAAATCTGGTTGGGGACCCCAGGACCCTGATTTCTCAGAAATGCTGTGTGACCTTGGCTCATCTTTGTCCCTTCCTGGGCTTCAGTTTCCTAGTGGCCATGGTGAACTTGGGACCCTTCCGAACTGGGGAGGTGGAAGAAAGACCTGGATCCCCTGCCGCAGGCAGTTTGGTTTTTCTCTTGACTCAGTTTCCTTATCGTGAAGTGATGGTTGACTCCGTTTCTTCATCATGAAATGATGGTTCTTGGCTGACGCTTCCTGTGTCAACTAGTGTTTGAGTGGAGTGTGGCCTGGGATCTAGATGGTGCAAACATTGAATGTGTTCCGCTGTTGACGGACAGGCTGGAGTTTCTGGTCTACTAGAGCACTCTATTTGCTACTCTACTACAAACCACAAACAAACAAAAACCACACACTTCTGCTCTGGCACACCTGGGCTGCCATGCTTTGGAACAGACGCACCACCATCCAGTTTTAGTGGCAGGGTCAGAGTTGGTCATGCCACCCCCTCAGGCCTGGTTTCTTCTTCCTAGGCTTCTTGGCACCTCTGGCCCAAGCTGGTCTTCCCTTGGGGAGCCTGAAGAAGCCTACCCTGAAAGCAGAAAGTGGGTAGTGCCCAGAAGTGCTGGTCCACAGCCGAGCCTCTCCTGAGCTGCTTGTGTTGGGTCTGTCTCAAGGACAGTCACTGCCTACGACCCGGAAATAAGGCTCCAAAAAGACAGCATGCTGCAAAGCTTGATGAACGGAGCATTATGCAGCCCAGAAAAAGCACTTGGAGTCTCCTCTCCCCCCAGAGGTTCTCCGAACAAGGTGTATCATGAAGGCCCAAAACAAACAAAAAGGAAAAGAAAAAAATCCAATGGTAAAATAGGGTGCTTTCCTATGTGTATGGGGAGAGCAATTATACGGGGTGGGGTGAGGGTCGGGGAGTGGTAAAAACTTCATGGGAAAATGGAATTAAATGATCAGGGACTTTACCCCCCCAAACTTGTCAAAGGCCCCGGGAAGATGTAGTTGGCTGGTCTGTGCCGGCTAGCCCAGCCAGAATTCCTAAGACCGTGGTTGTGGTGACTGTCTCTGAGATCCAGGTCTGAGTGTGTGCTGGAAAGAATTAGGGTCAGCTTATTCCTTTTGTGTCCTTTGAATTATGAGCACTGCACAAGTATTGTGTACTTCAGAAGAGATCCCACCGGGAAAGCCAGTATGAGAAACAGGAGAGAGGCTAATTCAGCATTTCCTGAGCTGTGTGGTGGGGACCCAGGTATCTGCAGTTTCTGAAAATTCACTGAGCCACATGCTTACAACGCATGTGCTCGTCACGGTGCATGCTATGCTTCCATGACAGGTTTGAAATGGTTGCCGGGCAAGGTTGAGTTGGCTCTGACAGAGTAGAAGTGCTCTCTTTACAGGAGCAGCCAGCCTCATATTTTTCCCAAGGAACCACTGGTAGGTTTGAACCTTCCACCTCTTAGTTAGCAGCCCTAAAGTAATCTACTGTGCCACAAAGGCTCCTCATGGCAGCCCTAGGTGTAACGGGATAAACCATTGCCGGGCCCTGCATCCTCCTCTGGAGCCCTGGTGGCGCAGCGGTGGTGCTTTGTGCTGCTGACGACAGGTCGGCAGTTGGAAGCCACCAGCTGCTCCTTGGGAGGAAGGGGAGGCTTTTTACAATCTCAGACAGGCACAGGGGCAGGTCTGTTCTGTCCTGTAGGGCAGTGAGTTGGTTGGGGGTGCCTGCTCAGCACAGTTACATTTCAGCCCGTTGTTGCAGCCACTGTGTCACTCCATCTCGCTGAGGATCTTCCTCTCCTTGCCGACCGGTTACTTGACCAAGCACAGTGTCTTTGTTCCTGAGACTGGCCCCTTCTGAAGTTTTCAATCCTCTCTCACCGTCGTTGGGTCAGTTCTGGCTCATAGCGACCCTCCAGGACAGAGTCAAACTGCCTCTGTGAGACTGTAACTCTTTACAGGAGTAGAAAGTTTCTTCTTTCTCCCTTGGAGTGAACTGTGGCTTCGAACTGTTGACCTTGAAGTCAACCCGCTATGCCACCAGAGCTCCTGATTTCTGGGGGAGGGGACGTGTCTCACAAGAACTCTGCAGAGCTACAGCGCTAACCTGCGGCTGTCTTTGGGGCGGGTCGTATTTCTGCAATGTTTGAATTTTTTCACAATGAAAATATAAGCAGAGAAACCTATGGTTCTAATGCCGCCCCCGACCCCCCACCACAACAAAACAAAGCAAGTCATCAGTAGAAAGCACTTCTGGAAGGATCCACAGGAAACTGCTAACAGTAATTGCCTTGAAAACAGAGCAGGAACAATATACCTTTCATTGCATGCCATTTAGTACCTGAATTATTTATCGGAATGAACTTGAATTATGTATCGGGCGTATCACTGGCCTATGAACAGGTCTTTAGCAAAACGATGCAAAGAATTCGCCTTTGGTCCCAGCAGCACTTGCTGGATGGAAGACTGAAGACAGAGGGAGACCCAGAGGGGTCAAGCAACTTCTCGGGGTCAGCCCAGCTTAACTGGTGGTGTAAGCGGGCCTCCAGCTCAGAGCTCCTGAGTGCCAGCCCTGTGCCCACTCCCAGGCGTTCTGCCACAGGCGGGCCATGGTCCTGTTCCGGTGCTCTGCTGGGGGTGGGGTGGGGGCAGCCTGTACCTGCACCAGCGCAGGCGCTGTGGAGTGCAATGTGCTTTCCTAATCAGATAGCTCCCAAATAGACGACCTCGCTGGGCTGGGATACAGGATAGGCCAGGCCCCAAGGGAAGCAAGGTGGAGGGCGCTTGGAATGCTCTCCCGGGCGGGACTCCTGCCCCTGGGGAGCCCTTCTTCCTCCTGGTCTCATACCAGTGGGGCTGAGCCAACCTGCATGGCCCTTCAGGGGGCTCCTGGACTCTCCCTGGGCCTCTGTTGTTGTGTGGGAGGCAGGTTGGGTGGGCCCTGTTCCACCCCTCTGTGTCTGGCATGGTGCCTGGCTCCCAGCAAGTGCTTGGTCATCTGCTGATCTGCAGAATGCACAGCTCTGCTTCAGGAACAGTCCTTGGAGGGTTGAATGCGGCGAGCTGGCAGAGCCGAGGGGGCCCAACTGTGGAGGTGGCCTGACACTTCAGTTAGTAAACAGGTGTTTGGTGCATTTTCAAGCAGGTACATGAACACAGCTGAGCAGAGGCCTGGCCGCTCCGGGGGCTTCCCATGCCTTCCCTCCCTCCAGCCTTCTGAGCTCCTTGGGCTATGGCTTCCTAGGGACAGAGCCCAGCCAGAAAGGGCCAAAGAGGGCTCCACCCCTGGGCTGCCCCATCCCGTTTGGTGCAATCTGTCAACTGGCAGGAACACTGACCACCCCCACCTCCCAGGGCAGTTGGGAGAGAAACTAGGGCTGGGCCCCATTTGGGCAGCTCCAGAGCAGAGGGAGGGAGCCCAGGTGGTGCAGTGGGTGAAGCAACAGAGGGGCTGCTACCCTCCCCCCCTCCCAAAGGTCAGTAGTTCTAACCCACTAGTTGCTCCTTGGGGAGAAGATGAGGCGATTTGCTGCCACGGAGATTCGCAGCCTTCCAAATGGCAGGGGGCATTTCTGCTCTGTCCAACAGGTGGCTCCACGTGGTAATCGACTCCATTGACAGTGAGAGGGGGCCAAGGATGGAGTCCCCTTTAGGCTTTCAAGGTAGATGGGCTTCCAATCCACCAATAGTGATCCCCCAAGTCCCCTGAAACAGGCTTAAGAGTGTCACCCCATAGGCTGGCCACAAGGGCACATTGAGGGGGTGCCTAAGAGGAATGCCTGGCCCCATGGGCGAGCAGCCAACCCCTCACCCAGGGCTCCTATGTGATCAGCAGGCTGCTAAAAACACCCCATTGGGCATTAAACTCATGTGCTCATGTGGAAAGGGGTATGTCTAGGCAGCCTCTACGGAGCTCAGGTGGCAGAGTGGGTTAAGCATTTGACTGCTAACCACAAGATCAGTGGTTCAAACCCACCAGCTGCTCTGCAGGGGAACAAAGAAGCCAGCTAGCAAAGCGTTTACCATTGTGGAAACCTAAAGGGGCAGCTCTACTTTGCCCTGTGGGGCTACTGTGCATTGGCACTGACTGGATGGCAGTGGGTTGACGGCCTCTGTGAGAGCAGAGGACATGATGCTCATTCTAGGGGACAGGCCATGCCTGGTACATGCAGAAAGTGGAATCAGCAGCTATTAACGACAGGAGGGCACCCTTCACGGACTGCTTTGGATAGACCGTCAAGACCATTAAACTAAGGGGTAAACACAAACAAACCAGCAAGGATTAGAAAAGGGTGTACACCGTGTGACCAGCGGGAGAAAAAGAACACCCACGTCCGGCCCCACACTTCCTTATTGTCAGGGTGGCTGCCGCTGCGGCCAAGGAGGGGAAGCTGGTGGCTGGAGGACAGGGAGTGCTCACACTTGATGCCCTTGGACCTTTGGCATTTGACCCACGTGACTGGATGTCATCCTTGTTCAAAAACAACTGAACTTAGGATCCCTTTAGCAACCACAGCAGTTGGGCGAGAGTATTGGTGTGGAGTCCGATGGTCTCTGCCGCAGAGAAGTCCAGCGCCCCCACCCCTGTCCCCACCAGGCGGGCGCAGTGTGGCATCTGTGACGGTGCCTCTTCCTAGGTCCAGGGCCCCCTACACCTGCTAGGTCCCCAGTTCCCTCCCTTCCTCAGTTGGGAATGTCTTTTATTTAAAAATATCTTTTTATTTTAAACCCACCACTTCTCTCTCTTTCTCTCTCACACACGCACACACCCCACATACAGCCATGTACACACAGCCTCCTTCAACAGTCTCTGTTTTCCCTAAAGCTCTGCCTTGTCTCTGATCAGCTGGAGCCCGGCGCCGCCGGGCAGCTCCGCACGGCTCTGCAGGCTTGGATCAGGCTGTCCCAGGGGTCCTGCCCAGAGAGGCAAGAGCCCAGGCCATTGTCCCCTGGTCCCTATGCAAGAGCAGGGTGGGCTCGGCTCCCTGGGGTCTTCTCCCCTATCCAGCCAGTGCTGGCTTCCGGCCTCCTTCTCCGGGGTCTTGCTTGGATGGAACAAATGCTGCCGGGACCCGTGTTCATCTCCGGGGTACTCGAAGGGGGGCCACGCCCCTCCCCTTCAAGCAGCTGCCTCCCATGTCACGACGGCCACTCTGTGCAGGGAGGAAGGGAGAGAGAAAGGTGTTGAGAGGGGCCATCAGGTCCCAGGGAACGCTGGCACTAAGCTTTGTGCTCAGCAAGAGGACACAAATCAACCACAGCCTGGGCACAGAGCAATGTTTCTACAGCAGGGGGCAGAGGAAGGGCTTTCTGGGCTGAGAGGGAAGGGCCGCCGAGATAACATCAGCCAAGGCCGGACAACATCAAGGTGCAGAACTGCCTGATGGCCCTGTGTCCCGAGACTCTCTGAGAAGGGTACACAGGAAACTGCTAACGGGTTTCCTCAGAGGAGGGGCATTCAGTGGCCGAGAGGCAGGGTGGCAGGTCGTAGTGGTGGGGGCAGGGAGAAGGAGCATGATTTTCCTCTTCTATGTTCTTTTATGCCTTTCTCATTTCTGCCCTCAAGTGATGTATTGCCTTTTAAAGTCATTACGACATTCAGTATATTTGCAAGCATCATCCTTTATGTCAAAGAGCAGGAGTCGCCTCGGCCAGACCATACCCCAGGAGGGCTGACTCTTCAAAAGCAGACAGTCATCTCTGGCTTCCTTGACTTCACCCAAGAGCCCTGGTGCTGGCATCGTGGTCACCAGCTGGGCTGCGATCTGCGAGGTCGGCAGTTTGCAGCCACCAGCTGCTCCTTGGGAGAAAGATGAGGCTTTCTATTCGCATATACAGCTGCAGTCTTGGAAACTCACAGGGGCCGTTCTACCCTGTCCTATAGGGCTGCCAGTGAGTTTTTGTCCCCTGTCCACCGCCCCCTTCATGCAGGGTATTTCGTTTGACAGGAAACCTCTCTCTGTTTGTGTCTTCTACAAACGATGTCACTTACTTCTGCGGTCCCCTTAGCACTGACAACCATTCTGGGGGGCATTCTATGGGGACAAAGTCAGTAAAGGAAGCCAGGTCTGGCATCTGTCCCTCTTCTTAGGCTGGAAGCTCACAAGGTGGCAGACCTAAAAAAGGTCTCTTACTCTGGGGCCCTAGCCCCAGCCCAGGGCCTGGCAGGTTTGGGTGACGAGCTAAGGACAACAGCCCCTGAAGCCACAGCCCCTCGCTTGCAGGGGAGCTGTCCCCACCAACCAGATCATATTCCCAGGGATGCCACGTGGGCTTCTTCCTCCCTGTCAAGCCGAGAGGTCACACACACTAGCACATCCCGAGCAGCTGAGCCCAGGGGCCTACAGGCGACCTGCTAGTTGGTCAAGGAGCTGGCTGGGAAACTTGGGTCAGATGGGCGTCTCAACCCCACTGTATTACTTCGTCCTTTCCTGGGAGCCTGGTAGGAAACGATGGGACAAGCCTGTTCTCAGCCCAGTGAGACAGAATGCTGACCATCTGGGAGCTCTGCCCCCTGCCCTTTGGCGCCCGCCCCCTTCACTCAGGGGCCCAGGTTGGGGCAGATCCATCCAGATGTGAGCCCAGCCTCCCCGGAGGCTCTCCCGCTGGGGACGGCATGTTCATTCACAGGCTGGGCTATTTTGAGAGCTGAGGATACTGGTCCCAGCAGAGCCTGGGGCTTGGGCTTCTCAGACAAGCTCTGGCCAAAGGGGGTGAGTGAGGCGGATGGAGGATGGAGGGTGCTGAGATGGGGGTTAGAACACTGGCCTCCCACCTCCACTCCAAGTCTGCAGGTCACCTGGAGACCCAGCTTCCAGGAGAACACTGGGTCCATGCAACTCCCCAGACCTTACTTGCTTCAGTTACGAACCGGGGACAAAATGACTTTCCCTGTTGCCCCAGGGTGTTGGTCAGATGCGGATGCAGTTGTCAAAGTGAGACCAATGTCAAGAGGGCTCCAAAAAGGTCCTAACCAGGCCCCGCTTGTCCTTGGTCCCTTAAGCACTCAGCGCCCAGTGTCTCTGGGAAGCCCGGTGGTTGGGCTCTGGTGTTGGATCCACACAGCTCTGCCCACAGGCAGAAGTTCACCTCACTGAGCCTCCACTCCCCCTCAGTGGAGACAGCATGAGGATCACAAGACAATGCTGCTGACGCCCTCAGCACGGTGCCAGCCACGGTGAGTGCTCCAGGTTCTCGGGCACTAGCATCTACAGTGTCTGGTGACCGTGGCTCCTCGCCCTCCCCATCCTTCTATGCTACCTCCACACTCATAGCTGGTGCACCCAGCAGGGAGGGAGGGCCTTACAAGAGGGTCTGGTTCAGCCTCCACCTCCAGGAGATACACAGGAAATCAGGGCAGAGACAAGAACTCTTTTTCCTAGGTTTACCACAAGGGGCCATAATGAATCCCTACTGAAACAAGAAGATGCTACAGGGAACGGTTTCTAGGGGGTCCCCCAACTCCAGACCAGCCAGAGTGGGAAGGAGGCAGTGAGGGGATAGATAGATAGCCCACTTAGGATCCCCCAAGACAACCAGTCTTTTTCTAGTTGAGTTTTCAAGGGGCCAGCGCTGGCCAGGAGTGTCCCTCGTGGAGCGCTGACCCCCAGGGCAGACTGTGAGGTTGCGCGCCTGGGTTCTGCGGCCAAATTTGGATGGGTTCTTAGTCTCACAGACGGATCCCAGGGGGCAACCAGGAGCAGACAAGATCCTGTGAGCTGAGGCCTGCAGAGAAGCCCCCCAGTCTACTTCCCAGGGGGCAGACATGTCCTCTCCTCTAGGCCCTCCGACAGCCACCTTCCCCACTCCCCACACAGGCAGGTGGGCTTGTGTTTGAATCCTGCCTCCGTCCTTGGACGTGTGCCTGTGGACCGATGACTCTCAGCAGATGGAGAGGACCACAGAGGTTCTTTCCCCAGTATTGAAGACATGAGCAAAAACCGCGGCGAAGCCTGCTTAGCGCAGGGGACCAGAGCTCAGAGGGACTGCGGTGGCTGTCCTTACTGGCCAGGCCCCCCACCCCTGCTGTGCTCCTGCCACCTTCAGCAGCTTTCCTCTCTAGGCCACATTTCTGACTTGGGGCTTGGTGGCTCTGCTTCTAGAACCTCGCGCTGTCTTCTGGTCTACCTCCGGTCCTAAGCAAGCTGGGAGCATGTCGCCCGGAGGTCCTGCTAGCTTTCACCTCCAGTCAGGGGCTTTATCTGGCTTGCATTCCCTTGGGCCCCTTCCTCGGGGGTCACACCACAGAACCCTGATGTAGTCCCGTGAGCTGGAGACGGGGGTGGGGTGGGTAGGGACCAAGGCCTTCAGTCACTTCAGCGAAGTGGTGGGAGGTGGGTCAGGGGATAACAAGACCCCGCTGGCCCTGCATGCCCGAGTGGGGGCTGACTGGGGCCACAGCTGGAAGCAGCAGTGCCCTGAGAGTGGGTGCAAGCCAGAGCCTAAGGAGGCTGGTTTATGGACACGGAGGCCGCCATGGGGGTGACAGGCCAGGATGAGGAGTCTGAGGTCAGGACACAGAGGCCACCTCAGGACACAGACACGTGGAGATGGGACCTCAGGCAGCCTTGAGAACCACAGACTGGGGGTGGTGGTGGTGGGGTCAGAGAGCCTCTTTCCAAGAGCACTTCCCATGCCCCATCACTTTCAGTCTCTGTTCCCCCAGGTTAAGAGGCAGCTGCTGCCATTCCAAGCGGTCACACAGATAGGCTTCATCAGGGGAGGCAGAGGCATGTCAGAAACAGGTAGAGGCTGAGGCTTGCAGGCTCCCTGGGCCCAGCAAGGGGACAACAGCTTTCGGCTGACTTTGGGGTCGGCGCATGGTGCTGCCTAGCTCCAGTCACCCCGAGGGAGCCCCGCTGACCCCCTTTACCCAGGACTCAACTCCTGCTCTGTCCAGCACCCTGGGAGAAACACAGGCTTTCTACTCCCATAGAGGGTGACAGTGTCAGAAACCCTCAGGGACAGTTCTACCCTGTCCTATAGGGTCGCTATGAGTTAGAATGGACTAGATCCCTTTTCTTTCTTCCAGCCCCCTAACAGGGGCCCCCAACACCCAACCCTTTTGGGGCTGCATATCCTCAGGGAACCCCTTTCTGTTCCTGCTCGGCAGCTGGTGAGCTCAAGCCCCTGTTTGGAGCAGGGAGGGACCCTAACCTTTCTGCTTGGTCCTCTACCCTTGGGTTAAGGCTCAGGATGCAGCAGTCAGGGGTAGTTCCTGGGAACAGAGAACCCAGCCAGGCCTGTGCCTGTGCCTGCCTGGCTTCCCAGCTGAGTACAAATGGGGATGGGTGAGTGGAGTGGGGGGAGGATTCCGGCAGAAGATCTACGTGCCTCGCAAGTTTCTCCAGGAAGTAAATGAGAGGGCAAGGGAGGCGCCAAGCACAGAGCCCGATAAAGGATAGCATGTTAGTATTTCCTCAGATTCCCGCTGAACAAGTGTGTGTCTGCGGGGTACGCGAAGCACACGTTCAGCGGAGCCACGTCGCTTAATGAACAGTCTCCATCCTCTCTCAAAACCCGAGATTGGATGGGGTGGGAGGGACCAGCGAGCGCCCAGCTTGCTGCGGCTAGACCAGGCCGGTGACCTGACTCTCCTGTACTTCTCCGGTTTGGAGGGGACGCTAAGATCGGGAGCCCCGGGTGCCGCACTTCCACGAAGTCCACTCAGCCTCCCCTTCACGTCTCGGGGGCACCTGCTCTCTTTTGCCACCCCGCCCCTGGCCCCCTGCCTCCCATTCCCCCGCGCACTGACCCCTTTCCGCTGGTTGCTGAGGCAGAAGGTGCAGATGGAGCGCGGCTGGCGGCTGCCGTCGGCGGGAGAGGGCGGCCGTGCCCTTGGTCCCGCTGGCGGCTCGGAAGCACGGCTGCCCGTCGTCGGCCGCGTCGCCCCACAGCAGCACGTTAGCCAGGTGCGCGATGTAGCTGGACGCCAGGCGCAGCGTCTCGATCTTGGACAGCTTGCGGTCCACCGGCTCGGTGGGGATGAGGGTGCGCAGCGCTGTGAAGGCAGTGTTCACGCTCTGCGTGCGGTCCCGCTCCCGC
>NW_022109491.1:26084555-26088466 GCF_000313985.2 Echinops telfairi
TGGGGACGCGCCCACCGTCCCCGGCTTCCAGGTTGAAAGCGGCCCGGGGAGCTGGTGATCCGCCCCGAAGGCTCGGAGATCCTCTCTGGGCTCGCCCAGATCAAATACCCGAGATCGGATGGGGTTGGGGGG
Source organism: Echinops telfairi (assembly GCF_000313985.2). Taxonomy (NCBI): domain Eukaryota; kingdom Metazoa; phylum Chordata; class Mammalia; order Afrosoricida; family Tenrecidae; genus Echinops; species Echinops telfairi. The sequence continues at coordinate 26,084,688 of NW_022109491.1, forward strand.
ACCGGAGTGCGTCCAGCTTGCTGCGGATCAAGCGTCCAGTCTCCTAGTCCTTAGAGCCCTGCGGGGAGACGCGGAGCAGGGCCCTTTCCCTTCTAGGGCTCAGTTTGAACCCCGGGTAGCCGGGTGACCAAGAAACTGGCGGCTCGAGTGTTCCCACCCTCCGATCCTACGGCGGAGGTCGTGCAGTTGGCGAGTGCATGAAGAATTGGGGACGAGGAGGTGTTTGGGATTTTACAGAGGTCCAGCTCGCTCGCATCTGACTCAGAAGCTCCGGGGCGGGGCCCGGAACCTGCCTTTTGTAAAGGCAGGAGATGATGTGCAGGGAAAACCCTTGACAAAAAGCGTGCTTCTCTCTAAATAAGAATTACCCCACGCGGTGAGCTAGGCCCTGGGGTGCCAGCCGCAAAGTTCCCGGTTCACACCACCGGCTCTTTCCCCAGAGAGAAGGTGCGCAGGTGCAAGCGGTCTGTTCCTGTAAGGATTTGATCTCTGAAACTCTATAGAAGGTGACTGTGGGTTGGAATGTCTCGAAGGCAGTGGGTTTACCTTCCGGTGAACACGCTGTAGAGAACAAAGCGAAACAAAACACACACACAGCACCGTTCATTCATCTTCTCACTAAATGATCTGTTAAGTTCCTTCTGTGCGCCAAGCACGTTCCTGAGGATCCAGGTGGGAACAAACAAACTCCTGGCGCTGAAGGAGCTGACCCCTTGGTTGCGGTCCTACTGCCTGCCAGACACCAGCCTGTTTTTTTTACTGCACCCCACTGAGGTCCTGGGAGACTCCTTGCTCATTTACCACCTGACTAGGGGTGATGGGGCCCAGCTTCCTGCTGTTCCCCTCCGGAAAAGCCTACAGAGTCAAAGAAAATTGACCTCACTCCTCACCGGCTCACTCTGGACCTCTCTGGCCTCCCGGCTTCCAAACCGACTCACACCAGACTGTCCTGTTAAGAAGGTCACCACCAACACACACACACACACAAATTCTCACACATTTATACACACTCATATTCATTCACACACATACTCACATACCCACACATTTAATACACACATATTCATACACACACACACACACACACACATTCACAGTTGTCCCTCAATGCTCAACTGTTCTTCCCTTCAGAGAAGCCTTAAATCGGTGGTTCTCAACCCGTGGGGTCCCAACCCCTTTGGGGGGGTTGAACGACCCTTTCACAAGGGTCGCCCAATTCATAAGAGTAGCAGAATGACAGTGGTGAAGTAGCAATGAAAATAATTTGATGGTTGGGGGTCACCACCACATGAGGGTCGCGGCATTAGGCATTAGGCATTAGGCATTAGGCATTAGGAAGGTTGAGAACCACTGCCTTAGATGGTTCAGCCTGACCCTGGTTCCTTCCTCCCACCCTCAGAGCCCCTGGGAAGAACTCTTGAGTGTGGCTTGTGGGATTACTACGTCTCCAGTGCCCACTTCCTGGTCCTATTCCGGAAGTTGACCAAGCCAGCATCCAATTGTCCTTGAAAATAGCGTTCTCATCAGCTCAAATGCCTCTGGAGTCCAGAGTGGGCCCTGGAAGTGGAGACCAGCCGGTTCTAGGTGCTTTCCCCTCCCTCTCCCTTCCGGGGCCTCAGTTTTCTCTGAGATGCACCCAGCTGCGCTGTGAGCTTCCCTGACTTCCCTGACCCAGGCCAGAAGGGGCGGAGGCTGCGGGGCGCAGGGTGGGAGGTGACCATGTCTGAGGCGTTTCCCTTGCCTGTTGGGAGGGCAGCCCTTTAAATCTTCAGGACTCCCTGTCTGCAGAGAAAGCCTGTTCCTACACCTGGCTTCCTTTCCATTCCTATCCCCCCTGCCTGCCCCCCCATGTAACCATGACCTGGGCCAGGCTGGGCTTTGGTGGGGAGGAGGGGGAGGCTGAGCAGCCAGCCCCCTCCCTGCAGGCCCTGCCTCACATGCAGCCCCAGGCCAGGCTGCTGCTTCCTGCACTGATGAATTATGACCGGGAGATTTCCTCCTCTGTCTGCGCCTCCTCACAGGGGCTCAGGGCTCCCTCACTTTCACTTTCTCCCCCCCCCCCAAAGGCTCCTTGAAATTCCTCTGCTCAGGCCTCTTTCCCACCCCTGCTAGACCTTGAGATGCCAAGCAAGGCTTGAGCCGGGCAGGAGGTGGGGGCCAGGGCTTGCTCCATAAACTCTTTCATTCATTCCCTCTCTGGCAGCTTTGACCCAGGGGACTCTGGGAGTAAAACAAAACCATGAATGAGCCGCCTGCCTTCTGCAGCCCAGGGGAAGGCGGGTTGTAAACAAAGACTTCCCGGACAATGTGGTCGCAGCACTCAGGGTCTGGCATCAGACAGACCCGATTCCGGCCCAGGATTTGCTGCCTCTGGGGGGTCTTGGTTTCCTCTCATGAAAACTGGGGATAATAATAGTTCCTTGCTTGGGCTGGCGAAAGGAGCCCTGGAAGTGTGCAGTGCTTACATATTGGGCTGGGATCCGAAAAGTCTGCAGTTCGATACCACCAGCCGCTCCTCGGCAGAAAGATGGGACTTTCTATTCCCGCAGAGAGCGACCGTCTTAGAAACCCACAGCGGCAGTCTTTGTGTTACTGGTGTCAGGGGCTGGCCCTAGGCCCAGGCAGCAGGGAGTGTGCTGGGCCTGGTGCAGTGACGGGGAGGGGCACCTGTCACTTTCTCAGCCACACAAGGGCCTCATTTCTTGTCCCTCACTTGGCTCCAGTCACAGTGGCCTCTTCACCGCTCCTTGAGCAAACCTCTGCTCGTCACCCTCTGTCCTCAGATATCCCTGTGGCTTCTTCTCTCATTTCCTGTAGAAATCTGTTCACCTCTGATCCTCTCAGACAGGCCTCCCCTGACCACTCAGCCTCCGACAGCACCTACCCCTCTGACCCTTCAGCGCCACCCTGTGAGCTCCCCTGTCCTTGCTGTCATTAGTTACCATCAGGGAGATTCTGACTCCCGTTGAGCCCATGGGCGCAGAGCCGAGTGGCCCTGAGGGGTTCTTGGTGCTGTGTTGACCAGGTCTTTCTGCTGACGACTGGCAGCCTTTTGATGAGTAGTCAAGGGCTACCCTGTGTGTACTTACTACGCAGCCACCTTTCGGTGCCCCTTCCCAAAATTCCCACTCTCAGTGCGTCAGTCCCAACTCCTAGTGGCCCTATAGGACAGGGCAGAACTGTCCTATGGGTTTCTGAGATTGTAATTCTTTTACTTTTCAAACCCATGTTATTGGGAGTTAGAACAGCTACCATATCATCCCATAGTTCAATCATAGCAAGCAGTATTGCACAATTGCTACCATAATCAGTTTCAAAACATTCTTTTCCTTCATGAACTCCTTGACATCAGCTCCCTTTTCCCACCTTCCCCAGACTATAATTCTTCACAGGAGTAGAAAGCCTCATCTTCCTCCCGCGGAGTAGCTGGTGGTTTTGAACTGCTGACCTTCCTTGCAGCTGGCAGCCCAACGTGCATCCACCATCCCACCAGGCTCTCTCTTCCCCCTTACTCTGTTGGAGGACTTTTCATCACCAGTACCACTGCCATTCATTCACCCTCCAAACATGGGTGGAGTGCAGACTGTGTGTAGCCACAGTTCCAGTTCCAGGGACGGGGAACACAGCAGTCAGCATGTCATTGAGGACACGGCCTGGGGGCCACGCCTGACCTCCTCCAGCCTCCCACTGGGAGAGTCCAACTTCACACCAGGCCCAGGCTGATCTTAAGAGGCAAAGACCAGACAGGCTGCTCCCCTCCAGCCTTCTTTACTCTATTC
>NW_022109491.1:26090224-26108052 GCF_000313985.2 Echinops telfairi
GAGTATGAAAGGGTCGCCGCATTAGGAAGGTTGAGAACCACTGCCCTAGACTCTGAGTTTTCCAGGGTCAGGAGTGGAGCCCCAGGGCTTAGCCCATAGGTAAACAATGATAAACATTTGCCCGGTGGCCTTGTGGAGACAAGTTGGGCTGCTAATGTCAAGGTTAGCAGTTGGAAACCAGCAGCTGCTCTGTGGGAGAAAGATGGGGCTTTCGACTTCCGCTCAGAGGTGCAGTCTGGGAAACCCACAGGGCCGTTCTGCCCTGTCCTAGAGGGTTGCTGTGAGTCGGAGCAGCTTGATGGCTGTGAGTTTGTTTTCCTGACAAGACTAACACCCAGCCTCCCACGTTGACTTTGCGCCAGCTTATTGGCTTGTCTGTAGACAGAGGAGTACTATAAGACAAAGCCCTACCTAGAGGCAAAGACGAATGGTAGCTGGCAACGAAGAGGGCCTGCTTTGTGTCAGGCACTCCCCATTGTATGCATCACCCCCTTCAGTTAACTTTAAGGAGCCCTGGCGGTGCAATCAGTGTGCCCCTGAAGGAGAGTGGAACTGTCCCTGTGGGTTTCGGAGACGGTCACTCTTTCTGGAAGTGCCTCGTCTTTCGCCCCAGGAGCTGCTGGCGGTTTGGAAGCACTGACCTTGGGGTTAGCAGCCCAACGCGTAACGCAGGATGCCACCAGGCTCCAGAATTTATTTGATGGCAGTGAGTTGGCGTCTTTGTTTGTGTGGCTTTTGGGCGGCACAATGGTGAAGCGCTTGACTAGGAATTGACTTGAAAGGTGTTTAACCGGCCAATGGCTCCGTGGGAGAAAGACCCTTTGTGGCTGTCAGGTGCCATCGAGCCAATTCTGACTCACAGCGACCCTATGTCCAACAGAACAACCCGCCCGGCCTGTGCACCGTCCTCAGCACCGGCTCGGTGGCCACAGTGCCGATCCATCTCGTGGACAGTCTTCCTTTTGATTTTTTCCCTTCGGCTCACCTACTTTACCAAGCAGGAGGGCATTCTCCAGGAACTGGTCCCTCCTGATAACATGTCCAAAGCACAGGAGACAAAAATCTCACTTCCAAGGAACAAGGGAGCTGTACTGCTTCCAAGACCGAGTTGTCCCTCTGGCAGTCCATGGTAGATGTGTTGCAGCAGCTTTTCCCAGTGCACGCTATCACCTGACTTCTTGACTGTTGCTTCCAGGGTCCTCGTGGACGCAAGCCAAATGAGCCCCATGACAACGCCAGTCTCTGTTTATCACGCTCCTGTCTGTTAGTCCGGTTGTGAAGATTTCTGTGTGGAGGTATGGCACGTACACAAGGAAGGCCCTCTTCACTTTCAGCGAGCAAGGCCGTGCCAGCGGCATAGCCCCCGTTAACGAGCCTCCTTCTGGTCCTAATGCCCCACCAGTCTTCAGGTGGTCCAACGTATTGGGTTTTCTGCTCAGCATACTGACTGAGTGTGGTAAAAGGAGACAGCCCTGACACTCCTTTCACAACATCTTCCCTTGGGTGATGCTCAGGTTTTACACGAGCCCAATGAAGTGTTCTGGGATGTTCTAGTCTGCTCAGTGTTATCCATAATTCGCTATAACCTACATACTTGGATGCCTTTGCATGGTCAATAAAACACCAGTGAACATCTTTCTGCTTTTAAGTAAGATCCAACAATGATATGCCTCCTTACATGTCCTGCTCTGAATCCAGCTTAATAACAGTAATAAAGAAAGATAAATAAATAAAAATAATAAAGCACAGGCCCAGATCGGCACCGGGAGCGTGGCGAGCCTCCAGAAGTATCTGTTGAAGGGGTCCGTTCAATCAACCTTTGAACAGCCTGGCGTAGGAATGCGGGAGGTGTGGTGTGTGTGGGGGGTGTTGTCTGTGTTAGATTCGGGTTCTCTGCAGAAGCAGAAGCAGTGTCGCTTGCACATGTTGCCCGTGGAAAGTGATTTCTGTCATGAGATGGCTAGTCTAGTTGGGTTTCTGCTCATGCGTGGAAGCTGACGAACAGGATGCTGGATGAGGACGCCGAGATAGCAGGGGCACAGGCTGGTGGACGCCGAAGTCCACAGTCAGCCGCATGAATCCACCGTCCACAGTCTGCCAAAGGCTCCTGGGATCGGCAGGCAACTCACCAGGCGATCCAGGAACCAGATGCAAGATCCAGTTCTGGCAGAAAGCAAAAGTTCACAGAGGATTCACCTCTGCTTCGTCTCTCTCCTATGCAATAAATAAAACCGGCTTCTGACACCGAAGAGGTGTGGTCAGGCTGTGACGCCCTCCATCACTCCCTTCACACAGGCGTGTCTCATCGACATGACCCTGACCATCACAGTGTGGTGTTCTTGTGCAGGTGATGGAGAAAGCACCGTTAGCCTCTCCGTGGTTCCCCTGGCATGGAGCGGATGCCTTGATTCTAGTGGAGCTCAGTCCCCTGAAAGTCTCTATTGAGAGTGAATTCCGGGCGGGGTGGGGGAGAGGGGGGAGCACTCAGGGTTCTAAGATCAAAACCAATGAACTCCAAAAACCCTGGTGAAATCGTTTTGTGAAGCAGCATTTTGCACCCCTCTTCCTAAGAGCAGCAGCATCCCGGTGTGCACAAGGCTGGGGAAGTGTTGCCGTGAGCACACGCCGTGGGCTTCATTTCAGCCTGCATTTTTCTACCCTTATTTGACCAGAGAAGCTCTCGGTTCCCCCGAGACACCTAACGGAGAAGGAAATCTAGGAGACAGGAGATGCCTCTCCGGGGTCTTTTCAGTGCCTTCAACCTTCCAGCAGGTAGCCCTCTGCATTTGCTTGTGGGCATTGAGGGGAGAGAGAGTGAGAGAGAGGCAAGTACTGGCCAGTGGCAAGGTTGCGTCAAGAGAGGGGGCAGCCAGACATATGCCCAGAGCCCCACTTTCTGAAGGACACCAACATCACACAGCAACTGGAACATATCCGAGAAAAACATAATTGTATTTCCCAGCACTCCTTTCCGAGCAAGTGTTGTGTAGATAATATAGACAAAGAAGCAAACTCGCTGCCATGGTCAATGCTGACTCACAGCCACCTCCCCACCAGTGACTGTCACTGGTGACAGGAGTGGAAACCTAGTCTTTCTCCCGAGGAGCTGCTGGTGGTTTTGAACTGTCCACCATGAGGATCGTAGGCCAACTCAGAACCACTACACCACCACCTATGTGGATACTACTAATGGTATAATTGTGATTATTGAAGGATTGATGTGTGTTGGGCACTCTTCTCAAAGGGGCCTGGTGGCATAGTGGTTACAAGTTAGGCTGCGACCTGCACCTACCAGCTGCTCCACGGAGGAAAGGTGAGGTTGTGAGTGCCTATAAAGCTTTGCAGCCTCAGAAATCCTAAGGAGCAGCTCTACTTTGTCCTGTAGGGTCACTAGGAGTTGGAACCAACTCAGTGGCTCTGAGTTTCACTTTGAGTTTATAAATAAGCCTGTAAGGAGCCCTGGTGGGGCGCTGAGTTGTGTGTTGGGCTGCTAGCCTCAAGGTGGGTGGTTCAAATACACCCACCAGGCCAGGGGCTAAAGATGGGGCTGTCTGCACCCATAATGATTTGCAGTCTCAGAAACTCAAAGGAACAGTTGCATGCTGTCCTAGTGGGTCAGTAGGAGTCAGAATTGAGTTGATGGCAGTGGATTTGGTTATAGGTTTATTATATGGCTGAGTATTGAGCGATGGAGGTAGATTTCATTCCAGGTCTGGCGAGTGTCTATGGGGCCACAGTCTTGTGATTTTGAACTTTGCGCCACCTCCCTCCACCCCTCCATCTCCTACCTGGGTCTTCTTTCAGAGAGGTTGGCAGTGGTCTCTGGGCACCATCTGCTGTGTCAAAGTGGTTGGCTGAAGACATCAAGCATGGGGGTAACGTGTTACACAGAGATACTGTGAATGCACTCATTGCGCTGCCCTACAAATATACCTTTACCGCTGAATGATACCCCCAAACTGTGAGCATCCATTCATACGTTTTGAGCAGGGGAGGGTGGGGGCAGGGAGGATCTGGAGTCAGACACTGGAGTTCCTGCCCACAGAGGGTTAAAGCTCCTGGCGGAGCGGAAGTGAGAGCCTGAGAGCCGAGCAGACTCCAGGGGGATGTTTTTCTTCTCCATTTGTCTGCTTGTGGCTGGCCCGTAAAATCCCCCGGAACTCCATGCTGAATGAGGAATTCCTACCCAACGGGACTCCTTGGAGAAGATGTGTGTGTATGTGTGTATGGCAGGGGAAGTGGTCGAGCAGGGACCATGACCCCATCTTCAAGGACCCATATCCGGGTCAGGCAGTCCCCTCTGGAAGCCTCACTGGGGTTCCTTGTGGCTGTGTGTGGTGGGGGGAGTGCGGGTGTGTGTGTGTGTGTGTGTAAGCTGGAGTCAGGTACAAAAAAGAGATGACTGCTCCTGTCCCACAGCCGTTTCCACACTGCACTCTGACTCACTCTTCAGAATGAACTTGGCGAGTGTGGAGAGGGAGGACACAGGGGTGGTCAGGCTGTGGCAGGTCACTGGGGTCTGATCCCAGGCCCTCTTTGTATGTTGTGTGACACTGGGCCAGTCCTCGCCCATCTCCTCCTCTGTACAACTCAGGGTGACCTCCAGGAGCCTTTTTCCCAGCTAGGTGGCGGGGAGACAGGGTGGCCGCTCAAGGTTGCCTACTGGAAGGGGCAGGGCAGAATTCAGACTTGAGCCAGAGCTCTGGGGCCTCCCAGTGTGAGCGTTTGGGATTCTCCCTGCTGGCAAGTCAGACTGCCCTCTGTAAGATTCCGCTCCTCCATCCCCTCCTCCAAGAAGCTGGTCCTGAAGAGCGAGGCTGAGCTAGCTACCCATATCCTTGACAGTGACTATTTTAGTCACCTGGCCATGAGGCTTGGTGCAAAGAGCCAGGATGGGTCCTCCTTGTACCTCCTGTATCGGCTAACACAAAACCCAAACCAAACTCACTGCCATCCAGGAGATGCCAACCATTAGCAAGACCCTATCAGACAGGGTAGAACTGCCTCTGGAGTTTCTGAGACTGTCACTCTTTGTGGGAGTAGAAAGTCCCGGTTTTCTCCAGTGGTGCAGCTGGTGGTTTGGAACTGCTGACTTTGCAATTAGCAGCTTAGCATATCACCACGAAGCCAGCAGGGCTCCTTCAGCAACACGAGAGTGTTCCACTTGGCCCTGAAGGCTGAGTGCTTGGGTGGTGATCAAACACGGCTCCATAGAGAGCTGGGATCCCCTGGAGTCTGGGTTGGGCTTAGACGGCTTTCACCATCTCACCAATGGAAGAAGTCAGAAGCAACTCTTCTGGGCCCCCGGAGGCCCCCAGTGGGTCTCCGAAACAAATGTGCATGGAATTGCACGGAAGGAGACCACCAATCTCTGGGGAGGCCTGGGTCACATAGAGAGGCCACTCTAGTCTTACGTCATTCCCATCCAAGTGCCTCCAATCATTCCAGCCCCACTGAAATTGTAAGCCTTCTCAGCTGAGGCCAAGACGTCCTGGAACAGAGATAGGCTGTCCCCACCATGCCTGGCCCTGAATCCTGCGCCTAGCACACTGGTTGCTTTAAGCCACAGCATGTGGAGGCGGTTTGTTCTGCAGCCAGAGGGACTGGAGCATCGCTACAGGCACGCGGCCCTCATTCTCCTCTTCTTTTTTGGAGGGTAGGGGATGGCTCAGAATTATTGCAACCATCTCCTCAAAGGGCTCCCTCGTTCCTCTCTTTCTCCTCGGCTCTGGACAGCACAACTAGGGAAGCCCCATCAAACAGAAGTCAGACCCTGTCTCTCCTCCCTTCCAAACCCTCCCTGGCTCCCAGCTCACACAGAGCACAAGCCAAGTCCTCACCATGGCCTGCAGGCCCTGTGACTGCTCAGGCCTATCTCATGCCCAGTTTCCTCGATGGCTTCTTTCCAGCCACACTGGCCTCCTTGCTACTCCTCGGACCCCGACGCGTTCTGCCTCTGAGCCCTAGCATCTGCTGTTCCCTCTGCCGGGAACACTCTTCCTGCAGGCAGTGCTTGGTTCATCTCTCAAATCATGGCTCACAGGTGACCATCTCAGTGAGGCCTTCTCTGTGCATCCTATTTACTACCCCCCCCCCCCCAACCAACTCCTATCCCTGAACAACCACTTCCTTGGCTCCACTGTTAGTATTTCCAGGGCCCTTAGGTTGAACATACTAGACACTTCCCTTGTTCATTGTATTTATGATCTCTCCTTCCCCTAAAATGCCAGCACCATAGAGCAGGGATCCTCCCCAGCCCCTAAAGCAGTGTCTGGCCTTCAGAATGAATGCACGGATGAATGAATGCATGATCAGCGGTCCAGGTGGGGAAGCGGCTGGAGTCAGGCAAAGGCAGGAGTGGAGAGGCTGGGTTAGCCGCCTTGGCCAGACCGCAGGGCATTCTTGGAAGTTATAGCTCCCTGGCCCTTGGTGGGGCCCTGAGGACGGGAGCACCGGCTGACCTTGCTTTGAAGATACAGGCTGGGTGTCCCCACCGGCCTCCCTCCTTCCTGGCCTTGTGTGCCTCTGGACCTGCCGATAAACAGGATCTCTGGGCAACTGCCCGAGAACCCTGTCCAGTGCCCCCGAGGCCTTGACTCGCTCCTTCCTGCTCCATAAACTGGGTCCCTTCCAGCTGGGACATTCTGGACATGCTGCTGCAGGGGGTGGGGGAGGGGCAGGGCAGATCTGTTGCTGAGACTGGGGAGCCTGGCCCAGGGCTGCGAGGGGCCTCAGCTCCTCTGTCTGCAGGTGGAGATGTCAGGAGCACTGACTTCAAGGGGTCACTGTGAGGACAGACTGTGACAATGATGGGAAGTTCTTGGTCCTGTGGATGCTGTGGACCTAGTGGGCAGAGGCACAGAGACCCAACCCAGTCCCACTCTGGACGCTGTCTCCTTGACTGTAAAATAGGGTTCAAGTGAGCTCCGAATCACCTAGGGCTGCCCAAACTCACTGCCCTTGAATTGAGGCTGACTCACAGTGACCCCATGGGACAGGTGGAACTGCCCCCTGTGAGTTTCAAAGACCAACTCTTTGCAGGAGTACAAAGCCCTGTCTTTTTCCCGAGGAGCGACTTCGAACTGCTGACCTTGCAGTTAGCAACCCAGTGTGTAATCACTACACCACCAGGGCTGCTACCTAAGGCAGTACCAACATACAGAGGACATGTCAGCTCCCACGGAGCATCCAGCAGATGTCAGCTGTGACTGACAGCAGTTACTAGAGTCCTAAGGAGGCCAGGTGGCATAGTGGGTTGGCCTGCTAACCTCAAGGTGGAAGGTTCAAACCCAACAGTACTCCGAGACAGACAAATGAGGCTGTCTGCTCCCATAAAGATGTACAGTCTCCGAAACCATGTATAGCATCACTCGGAGTCAAAATCAACTAGATAGCAGGGAGTGTGGTTTTTAAAAGTGGAATCCTGGCAGAGGGTCGGGTGCTAGGAGGAAGCCCACCAAGAGTCATGGAGACTCCTTTCACACCCCCGGACTCAACACAGGACAGCTCTGCCCTTTGCCTTCTGGTTAAGTTTCATTTTAGCCACAGAACTTACCTCTGTGCACAAGGCCACCTCCTCCCCCACCCCCAGAAAGGCCATCACAGTGAAGCAATCTCTTCCCTAAAATGTGTCACAGGAACAAACCTCTGGCCTTGAAGCCAACCTGGAGGAGGAAGGGGTGGAGAGTTCAAAGCCAGGCCCCACCACTCCCCAGCTCTGGAAGCTTACATGTGAGGTTAATTTCTGTGTGCCTCAGTTTCCTCATCTGCAAACTCACAGCCATCAAGTTGCTTCTGACTCCTAACGACCCTAGGTGACCTGGTAAAACGGTCCCTGTGGGTTTCCCTGGTGGCATGGGGAGTACGCTGGGCTGCTCACCGCAGGTCCACAGTTTGAAACCACCAGTGACTCCTCCGGAGAAAGACGGCTTTCTACTTCCGTAAGGAGTGACAGTCTCCGAGACGCATGGCCGTTCTACTGTGCCCCTGAGGGTGGCCAGGAGCCGGCACTGACTCGATGGCAGTGCGTTGGTTGGTTGGTTGGTGGGTTTTTGAGACTGTAGATCATTAGGGGAGCAGACAGTCTCATCTTTTCCGCAAGGAGCAGTGGGTGAGCTCAAACGGCTGACCTTGTGTGTAGCAGGTCAGTGCATAGCCCACAATGGCACCAACGTTCCTCTCGTCGGCAAAAAAGAAAGAGAGAAAGAAAGAAAAGAAAAGATAAAAAGGGAAAACCATCCTGGGGTTTCCAAACACTTCATGGAAAAACAAAATTAAAAAGTGAATGGGATTCCCCCCACCAACTTTGTGAATCTCCTGCTGTGCCCACCTCTTAGTGTGGCTGTGTGGATTAGATGAGCTCAAATGTGCCCAGAGCCCAGCACACAGTCATCACCCAGTGGGGAGAGTGGGATTCTGTTCGTTTATGTGATGGGTAAACCGAGACCCCATCAGAAGAAAGGACTTGGTCTTCATGATGAGGAGGGTTTATTGGCTGAGAGTCAGGATTGGTTTCATTACACCATAGGAGCCCCAACCAGAAATCTCCTTCAGTGAGACAGCCCCTTCCTCCCTTCCTGGTGTTTTAGCTACGTGGGGGCCGGGCCAATAACTTAAGAAACACTTCACGTGGAGAGAACTACCCTCCTTGAACTTCCTTTCAGGATGAGATGCACTGGGCAGGGTCACAGGAGTCCTGGAAAGCTCTTGAGCAGGGGAAGCATGGATTTGAAAGGCGTGATGCTAGCATTGTGTTTGGCCAATGCAAATCACTAAGATGCCAACGTTCCTGCAGAGGGTGCAGATTGACATCCTCTAGCCAAAGGATAATGGAATACCATAAATCATATGGAAGAAGGTAAATGCCCTTATTCAGTGCAGGGGCCGAGACCTTGCACAGTACACAAATCCAATCAGGCCCCTCTGCCTGCGCTCAGCGCTCTGAAGAGGAGACAGGCAGTCAACGAGTGGGCCACTCAATAGACCACCAGCTGGGGAAAGACGTGCCAGGAAGAAACCCAATCAGGGTTAGGGAGAGAGCATGCTCCAGGATGGTGTTCGGCTTCACCCAGGAAGGAAGGAAGGAATGAGCCAGGGAGACTTCCAGGGGGAGAGCATTTGAAGTAGAGGGAGCATTAATGGGAAAGGTCCCGGTGGACTGTGCCTGGCAGGCCCAAACTCCTGCTGGGAGCCCGGGGCTGGGGGGAGGGCTGAGTTAGTGAAGGGGAGAACAGAAGGTCATGAGGGAGATCACCCCTGTGGTCATAAGAACAGTTGACTCGGGCAAACTTCTGAGCCAGGGATGGACAGAGGCTCTCTAGCTCTGTGTGGAGAAGGGGCTGTGTGGGGAACCCAGGGGGGGGGGGAATGGCTCAGAGCCAGGTGGAGCAGGTGCACGTGGTGGGAAGTCTGCAGATTCGGGATCTGCCATGAGACATGGAACCCAGGGGTTCTTGAAGGGCTGGCCATGCCACTGAATCTTGGAATGGCACATACTCACGGACGTGGCCATTCTAATGCTGGGGCTTTATTCTAGAGCAGCAGTTCTCAACTTGTGGGTCGAGATCCCTTTAAGGGTCAAATGACCCTTTCACGGGGGTCGCCTAAGACCATCAGAAAACACATATTTCTGATAGTTTTAGGAACTGAGACACCGCTTCTCTACCTGACACCCCGTTTGCACTTGCCAGAAGCCCACTCCCAGTCAAAGTTGAAGGTGTTCCTGAGACAGCACAAGAGGGGTTCATTGAACTTATTAACAGCGATGCAGCAAGAACGGACTTCTCTACAATGCCAGTTACAAAATTCTGGATCAAGTGTTTGCAGTCATATCCTGTTCTGTCTGAGACTGGGTTGCGCCTTCTTCTTCCATGTCCAACAACCTATCTTTGTGAAACAGGGCTTTCCAGCTTCTTGGTTATCGAGTCTAAATACAGAAGTAGACTTGTTGTGGAAGATGATCTTCACTGTGCTCTGGTAAAGACTGCCCTGAGAATTCCTGATCTGGTGAGAAAGAAGCTATCTCAACCTTCACACTGACGTTGGCTTTTTACACGTACTGTTGTAAAATGTAGCAATGTAGTTTACTGTTGTTATATTAAGACTGTTATCCATGCCACATCATGCTTCAAGATAAAATTTCATTTGGTTGCAATTAGAAATAAATATTTCACAATATATAATTACATATTTTTGTGATTAATCACTATGCTTTATGTTCAGTTTGTAACAATGAAAATACATCCTGCGTATCAGATATTTACATGACGATTTATAACAGTAGCAAAATGACAGTGATGAAGTAGCAATGAAAATAATTTTATGGTTGGGGGTCACCACCACATGAGGAACTGTATGAAAGGGTCTAGGCTTTAAGAAGGTTGAGAATCACTGCCCTAGATAGACATGCACATGTGTGACATGTCGCACGCAGAGATCGCTTACTGCTGTGTAAACAGGGCAACAGACAGGCTAGTGGAGCCAAGGGGAGGTGGGGATGTAAAGATCGTATGGGGATATGGCCTGGAGCTGCCAGCTGGGGAGCAAGCCATCAGGTGAAATCTAAAATTTGTAGTGTAAGAAAGATGATCACCAATTCTTTGACATGACTCCTGGAGACCAAGAGAAGGTCTGTAAACTCTCTCAGAACCCGGCTGGCCTGGGACCAGTTGGACTGATGACTGGGACCGACCTGAAACTGGCCATTTCCAGGTGCAGGTCTTAAAGGATTCACTGCGTCTGCTTCCTCTTTAGAACAATCCCTTTGAGGGGACCTGGGTTAGGCTGGGTTGACTAGAGAAACAAATCCAGAGACACTCGTATGTGTTTAAGAAAGAGCTTTATATCAAAGAGTCATTGTATATCAAGAAAATATCCCAGCTCAGTCCAAATCAAGCCTGTAAGTCTGATATTAGCTCTAAGGTCCTATACTAGCCCACAAGTCTGATACTAGTCTATCAATCCGTCTTCAGACTCACATAGCCATATGCAATGATGCAGAATGCAGGAGGATCACAGGCTGGTGGATGCAAAGTCTCATAGATCCAATGGTGGTAGACGCAGCTCAAGACTCAAACCTTCGCATGGCTCCTCCAACTCTCCCAGTATAGCTCTTCAACCGGAAGGGGGGTGGTTCCCAGAATCCTCATTGGAAGGCCACACTCACAAAGAGGCATCATCAGGCCTGACTGACAAGATAGATTCCACCCCTACCCTGATTTATCAAGTTGGCATGAAATGATGTACAGTACTTACCACAGGACCCACTACTACCGAAGAAGTTCAACTGCCCCCAGAGGGCCGCGCTGTGAGGAAGTTCCGCTGGGTGGGGACAGATGTCCTGCAGGATGAGATGCCCTGTGAGAGACCGAGGCCAGGGCACCCAGGTTCCAGGTTCGAGTGAAGACACTGTCTCGGAAGGAGAGCCCCAGCTCCAGGAAGGAAAACTTCTCCCAGACGTCTGAGCTGACATCCCATGGTGCAGAGGCCAACTGCCTGTACAGCCCTCCCTGAATCCCTGACTCTTGGCCCCACAAGTCCTTCTTCCCAGGCTCAACGTTTGAAGGGAGCCTGTGGTGGCACTACATTAACCGAAACCCACATGAGGTCTAGGGAGAAGACCCCTTGTTTCTGCAGAGCGGCTGCTCTTCCCCTGTTTTCGTGACTGGTCTTGGTGTGCAAATTTAAAAGGTAAAAACCACACACTGTGGCAGGCACATTCTCGTGCGGTTCTCCTGGTCTTATTTCATCCTGCCGTCAGCCTTTAGAAATAAGCACTATCTATGTACCAATATGTCGGCTACAGTTGCTGTGTGGATTGTCGCAGAGTTGTAAGAGCCCCCAATAAAATGATTATAGATAAAAAAAAGAAGCAAGCATTCTCAGGATCCTCTTTTCAGAGAGGGCTAAAAGAGGCCAAGGATGAGCAAAGAGGGGTGCTGGGATGCAAACCAAGGAGGCTGGCTTAGATCCCAGCTGTCCAACCATCATCCCCTGGCCTCAGTGGAAATACAGCTTTACAGAAAGGGGAAGCGTAGGGACAGGCTGAGGACCACTCTCCTGCAGGTCCTGGCCAGCTTGGACATTTCGGGTGTCCTCAGTCATGGCTCTGTCACTTCCTTACCACCACGTCCCAGTCCTGGTGGTTTTAAGAAGGCCTGCTCACCACTTTCTACTCCTACAGGGCTTTCTACTCCTGTAAACAGTTACAGTCTCGGAGGGCCGCTGTGGGCTGGCCTTGACTCAATGGCAGTTAGTTTTGAGGTTATCTTGTCCTACTGGGCCCCCGGCCCCTCTGTGGGCTCCTGCTTGTTTCAGCAGGCCCCATCCCCGGCCCCTGCAGGAAAGGATGTCTTTTCAGGTGTTTGGAGCCTGCAGCCCAGAAGCTGAGGTGTGCAATGACAGCCCAGCACCAGCAATGGGACAAACCAATACCTTTCCCTTTCTCGGGACTGTGGAGGAAGACTCTGCTAAGTTCACGGAGGCATCCATCTCTCTAGACTCCTGGGCCCCTAGGTGAGTCAGGATGCCTCGATTCCCTGCCAGCCACCAAAGCTAGTCACGTGAACAAAGCAGGCTGGGTTCCTACTCCTGTGGGTATCCTCTTTCCCACTGATGCCCCCCCACCACCAAAAAAAGGCTGCCACCCAGTCTTGTGGCTTCAGTGATCGCCTCGATGTCAGTGACCCTCCCATGTGTCTCTGAAGGCCAGTCCATGGATCAGACCACAGTCCTAACATTTTCCTGCCCCACCCCAGCCTTCCCCATCCGAGACTTCCCTCCCTTTGGCTAGGAGGGAATCTGGTGGCATAGTTGGGCTGCTCACTGCAAGGTCAGCAGTTCGAAAGCACCAGTTGTTCTTCAGGAGAAAGACGGAGCCTTCTCCTCCCCTCAAGAGTCACAGTCTTAGAAACTCACAGGGATAGTTCTACCCTGTCCTCTAAGGTCCCCATGAGCCGGCATCCACTTGATGTCAGAGAGTGAGGAAGCGAAACTTCTGATCACCCACACCTGTTTTCTTCCTCCGCAGCCAGCATTAGCTCTATCAGCGTATCCAAGTGGGTTTGCCTAACAAAACCCAAGGGTCAGTTGAACGGGATTGCCACAGAACCATAGAAATCTTTATTGAACAAAAATCTCAAAATGTCCTCTTCCTTGGGGGATGGGCAACAGAAAAGCGGGTGAAGAGAGACATCTGACAGTGTAAGATATGACAAAATGACTTATAAATGATCAGGCATTCATGAGGGATTGGGGAGCAGGGAGGGAGGGGAAAAATGAGGAGCTGATGCCAAGGGCTCAAGTAGAAAGCAAATGTTTTTAGAATGATGATGGCAACAGAAGTACAAATATGCTTGACACAACAGATGTATGTATGGATTGTGATGAGAGTTGTATGAGCCCCCAATACGATTTTTTAAAAATGTCAAAATGTGGGAGCCAATGGCATTGATGACTGTATAACCCCACGCAATGGGGTTGAACAACAAACAGACTTGTATGGGAAGGGATATATTGGATTGTAAAATGTGGCAAAAAAAAAAAAAGGTTTCTAGGGGGTAGGGTGGGCGAGGCGGGGGATGAAGGGGAGCTGCTACCGAGGAGTTCCAGAAAAAAGAACATGGTTTGGAACTGATTGTGGCAGTGATTGTACAACCCTGCTGAGAGGGTGGAACTATGGGATGCTATTATATCTGTTACGAGTTCCCAAGAAAAGGATTAAAAAAAAAAAGTCAAAATGTGACGTGATTGTTGCTCAACATTTCCTCTTCTACATCTGTACACCTTTGAAGGCAATGTTCCCATTGTCCTAACCCTCTGCCAAAGGATTCTGTGCGCTGCAGTTTGCCTCTCATCTAAACAGCCTTTTGGGTATCGTTGGGGGTACTCAAATCGTGTTCCTTGGTGATGGTCTTCAAGGTTTGAGAACAAACAAGAAGACTAATGGAATAACACCAGGGTTGATGAGACAAGGTTTCCCAACAAAATTCCCACAGGCCAGTCCTTGCTGCCATCTAAGAATGGGCAGGTCCCTCACCTGTGCTCTTGTCTTCGTTATGGATCTGCCTCTGGTTTGGCTGGAAATAGAGCCATGGGGATACGTTCATTTCCAGACTTGAACAACTCCATCGTCTTGTGGCATTCTGCCATCTCTAACCAACCGGTAAGCCTGGTCTCTTTCATGATTTTGAGATTTGTTTCGCATCTTTCTCCCACTCTGTCCAGGTCTCTCAGAGCAGTTAGCAGCGATCGCCGGGCATCATGGAGTCCTTCATGGTCTAGTTCACGGTGGCCGGTGTTTGTGTGTCCACTAGTCCGCTGGACTAATTGCTTCCATGGATCTTTGATTGTCTCCCCTCTTCTTCCCTCTGGACAAGGAGGAACCAGTAGCTGCATTCTTGAGCTTTTGAGATTCCAGTTGTTGCTCATTCCAGTAGGATGTAGAACACTCTCTTTGTGGATTATGTTCTATCAACTGACGCTGCGCCCCCAGAGACCGTGGCCCTGCCCTCCCTCGGCTATCTGCGTACCCTGCTCTCTGACATACATTTTTGTTTGAGCAGTCAGGAGGAAGTGCCCGACACAATGCCTCCTGACCTCTCAATTCTTCCATATCTTTTCTTTAAAAGAGCGTTCTCTTACAAACGCACAGGGCATTAGTTGTTGTGTCAGTTGGTTCAACATTGCTGTTACTCCATGCCTGAGTCAGCCTCGATTCTGAGTGACCCCAAGCACAATAGGACAACATGCTGCTCACTCCTGGGACAGCCCTGTGGTCTGTTGTGGATCAGACCATTGTGACCCGGAGGACATTTGTTGGCTGGTTATTGGGAAAAAGATAACCAGGCCTTTCTTCCTAGTCCACTTTAGTTGGACCCTCTTTGGAAATCTGGTTAGCATAACACCAATGACAGCTGGATGTCAGTGGCTGCGCTTGAAGTGCATTGGCCAGGAATTGAACCGAGGGGGTCTCCTGTATGACAGGAGAGCTCTCTAAACTACAGGCCTCTTCAGCTCTGCTCGCTGTTCCACTAATACCTTTTGTGGCAAACACACACACACACACACACACACACACACACACACACACACACACACACATCACGTCGGGAGGCCCAGAGCGATGGTCCTCCTCACTCCTGGCCATGCTCGTTGCTCACGTGTTTACAGGGATGCCCATGAGCATTCGCTGGTATAAAGTTGCCATGTTTTCTGCTTTGCCATGAATGTATCTCTTGGGGCGGAGCTAGGTGGAGACCATGCAAATACCCTGTTTCTCTTCCTACCTCCCGCTTGCTAGTTTTTGTTTTTTAAATAGTTTTATTGGCATATACTTCACATATCCTATGATTTAATGGTTCGATCCTACTAACACGATCGTTCAATCATATTAAGATTTGTGCAGTCATCACCACAATCAATTCTGGAACATTTTTTTCTCATTCTCATTGTTGTTAGCTCCCCATTTCCTTCCTTCCTCCTCTGCCGTGCCCCTACGCAGTTGTCAACCCAGTCACTGTCTAAAGATCTACCTAGCCTGGATTTCATATGTAAAAATTTGTATAAAACACAGCCAGCCAACCAACCAACCAACCAAAAGACCACCACCAACAACAACAACAAAGGCTTGACAAAACATAGAAAAATTTCAATGAAAAAGCAGAAAATCATAAAAGCAACTTTAAAATGGGTCGAAAGGGAGAGCATATGATAAGGTATTACATTTTACCAGAACTACATCTGCCATAATTAACTTTACCGTGCTCTGAGGCTATTCACCTCCCTCTGCTGTGTCCAGAGAGGATTCCCCGGAGGCTTAATCCATGTGGGGACCCTGTAAATGGATTCTGGGCTGCCACTGTCATCCAGAGCCTTCTGCAAACTGGCTGTTCACAATTTAAGCTCTGATATCATTCCCTCCACTGGATCTGGATGTTATTATTTACAATATCTGATCACACAGGCTGGTGTGCTTCTTATGTGGACTTAGTTGACCACGCACTAGTTTTTAATGGGGGATGGATGCTATTGAAAATGAGATGTAATGGTGAGCATTGGCCCACATTCCATCAGTGGGAAAGAGCCCCAGGCTCGTTTCCCTCCTCCTCCACCCACTATGCAGGTCCCCTCCCCAAGCCACTCCAAGCCCTGCAGTTTTGTGGGCCCTTCCAAAGAGGTCAATGCACAGGCCACCGCGCGCGCGCACACACACACACACACACACACACAGTTGTGCTTCTGTTTTCCCCTCCTCTTTTCACTTAATATTTTTTTGGAGACCATTTTATATTCGGACCTAAGACATCTCTCTCGCTGGCTATCTCCCTCTGTTCACCTGAGCTGCAGACCCTGGCGAATGCAGTTGCTTCCTGCACACAAACAAGGAAACTGAGGTCCCGAGAGGGGACAGGAATGGGTCCCCTGGACAACAGCCTGTTCAAGGACATAGCAGGCCCAGGAGGCAGGGAGGAGGGCCCTTCCACTCGGGAGCTGATGGCGCTGCCTAGGCAAAATGCCAGCCTCAGGCTTGCGCCCCTGTTCCCAGCCTGGCTTCTCCCCACTCCCCCCCCCCCCACTGGAAGTCCCCTGCTCTGCTCTCATTAGGGATTCCCCCCAGCTCCCTGCTGGGCCCCCATTGATCCTCTGACAGTCCAAGATAGATGGGCGGGGTGATGGGGGGGAGAGTGTGTATTCAGGTGCGGCCCTAGCACATGGAAGCCAGATGAGAGCGGTGTGGGGGAGTGCAGGGCTGCCAGGGTGGGGGACAGAGGATCCCACAGACACCTGCTTCCTCTCTCCCTCCTCCACCAATTCGGGTCCACTTGGGTTTGCTACTACCCCTCACTGGGTGTGAGTGGGCCACAGGGACCGGGGACCCCAAATCCGCTCCTCTGTGCCATGGCTGGGGTTGGGGGCTCGGGTGGAACAGAGAACTCAGGATGAGTGAGCCTTGCTGGGTGAGACCCAGGGTGACAATAATCCTCTGAGCCTCAGTTTCCCCAGAGCAGTAAGGAGGAAATGCCTCGAGTGTCCAGCGGCAGTGAGGCCTGGCCAGTACCTGCTTTCATCTACTCACCTTCCCTCTTCCCCTGGTCTCATTGGCCTCTCCAAACATCCTCTGCTCGTCCTCTCCGGCTGTGGGGCCTGTCTCCGCTGGTACAGCCCCTCTTCGTCCCCGCCCTTGGGGAAAAAAGGAACATGGCGGCTTGCATCAGACCTGTGGACCCAACATCATTCCTGAAAACCCCGGAGATGCCTGGAGGTGACGCTGGAGGGAGACTGGGCAAAACCAGCTGCTGCCCACACCCATGGGGGCACCTCTGTCCCGTGTACTTGGGGCTCACTTCTTCCTGAGGCCTCCCAACTCCTTCTCCTTAGCAGGAATCCACCCTACCCCCATGACATGCCTCGTGGGAGGAGAGGTAGAGGGATGGCAGGGAGGACAAAGGGTGGGGTCCACTCAGTGAGGGAAGTAGGGGTCATGAAGGAGATGTGAGCAGAGAGCAGGGGACAAGGAGTCGGTGACCTACAGGCACGTGGTGAGGGTGACCGGGCTCCTGAGGTAGGCCGGGGGCCTTAGAGAGAGGTCTGGTCAAGTGGGGCGCAGGGAGTACAGGTGGAGGTGCCGGCTCAGAGAAGGGAATGGGGCTGGGGAGTCAGAGGAGAGGATGCTGGCTCCAGCAGGGGGTGGTGGGGGGTGGTGGGGGGAACATCAGGGCTCCATTTGGGGAGGGCTGGTTG
Organism: Echinops telfairi; assembly: GCF_000313985.2. Taxonomy (NCBI): domain Eukaryota; kingdom Metazoa; phylum Chordata; class Mammalia; order Afrosoricida; family Tenrecidae; genus Echinops; species Echinops telfairi. The sequence continues at coordinate 26,107,964 of NW_022109491.1, forward strand.
CTCTCGGCCCCTGCATCTTGGGGGGGTGGTGGTTAGGGTGGTGCCAGTGCGGTAGGGAGAATCGGTGGCACCAGCACAAAGCCTGGGGT
>NW_022109491.1:26108152-26116564 GCF_000313985.2 Echinops telfairi
GAGGGGGGTGGGGGGGTGGAGGTAGTGCCTTCCCAGCTGACAGATCCTGAGCTAATTACCATTCATGAGCAGCTGGGCCCAGTTCCCTGGGATTTGCATTCGCCAAGATAATTGGCACCACTTGGGATGGCAGCCAGCCTGTGCCAGCCTTCCAAGGGGGTGTCGCCAGGGAGCTGAGGCCCTGGGGATGGAAGGACTCCCCTGGCCTCATGAGGACTAGGGGGAAGGGGCGACTCTGGCCTCCCCCGCACATTAGAGAGGCCGCGCCAGGCGCAGAGATCATCTGAGGACAATCTTGACTGGATGCAGGGAGCTGGCCTATTTACCTGCCCAAGGCCAGGGCCCGGGGAGGGGACAGGGACTGCAGACCTCTGAAATCCTAGCACCTGAGGCTGGAGGGCCTGTAGATCACAGGGCGGGTGAGTTACCCATCTCAGAGACAGAGGGTAGGCGGCTCCAGGTTAGCCAGCTAATCGCACCACGGTAACAAGGTTATGAACATGCCCGGCCTTGCCCAACCCACACCCAGCTTCCTTTACCACCCTCCGAGGTGAGTGCTTTCAGTGACTCCTCCCCTCCCCCGTTGCAGATGGGAAAACCGAGGCACAGAGAGGTTCACTGACTTGCCCAACATCACACAGCCCAGAGGCGGCAGAGTTGGCCCAGAGGTAATAGGGTGGGATGGCTCCCAGACCTGGATTTCCTCTGGTGATGGAGGCTGACAGTGCCTCCCTCTCCTCATTCCCCTCTCTGCAGGGGTGTGGGGATGTTTGGTGCCCCCCGGCAGGGTTGGGAGGTGAGACTTAAGTATAAATAAATAAACAGGGAGCAGATGGTGGGGGTGGGGGGGTGCAGCGCTGGGAGGGGCAGGCCCAGGGCCTCCCACTTCTCCCTGGCAAAACATTGCTGGGCCGGAGCAAATGGATTCCAGACTCGGGGTCCAGGCCTGCGCTCTGCTTGCATGGCGGAGTACTGGCCCAGCCCCTGGGGCACCACAGCGCCTGCAGCCAGGTGTCCTGGGTCCTCCTCCTCCCTCACTGCCCTCTCCTCTGCCTTCCTGCGGGGCCCAGGGCAAGCCACTTCACCTCCTGGTCCCTCAGTGTCCTCGGCTGTCACACGAGTAGAAGAAAAAGGAACTGCCCCGTTTCTGCCTAAGAGGGGAGTCCCCTGAGATTGTTCTAGATGGTTCTTGACTGCTCTAGGCAGGCTTCAGGCTTGCAAGGTCACTGAGGAGCTTGGTATGTCGGCCTTTGCTCTAGGACCAGCCCATTCAGCGTCCACAGATGCTGTTCAGGTCTCCTGGCTGACCCAGTCCCTTGCTCTCCTCTGAAAACAGCCTGGCAGCCAGCGGAGAGTGGGCGCACGTGTACACATGCATCGTGTGAATGAATGAGTGGATGAATGCATGAATGGATGGATGGATGAATGACTGGGTGGTGGTGGTGGATAGAAGTGGAGACGAGAAAGGGCCATGTTTCCCAATCGCTGGGTGGGGGTGGGGAGTGGACAGAAGAGGCTATGGGTAAAATAGCAACAAGGTGTCAAATAACAATCCAGCCACAGTGAGAAAGTCATTTCTTTGTCGGTAGCTCCCGATCCTGCTCACAGGTCAAGGAGAAAATCTCTAAGTATACCAGTGACATCTTTCTAACACTTTAAATAAAACAAAAACAAAATACCCGCAAGAGAGCTGGTCTCTGGGCTCGGGACTTGGCAGCCACAGCACACAGCTGTAACCTGAGACGATGGCTGTCTCTCCAGCGCGTTCATCTGGGCCCATTACCTTTTATTTTTGGTGAGGGATTTGGGTTTTCCATGTAGGTTTCCCCAGTGCTGGAGGGACTACAAACACTTGGAGGAGTGCTAGGTGAGTCCTGCTAAAGTGATGGCCCAGGACCAGGGTGGTCATGGGTGCAAGGGGTGGGGCTTGACCACAAAAGGGCATGTGGAATTTCTGTGTCTTGACTGGGTTGCCGTTACAGTCAAGATTTGTCAAGATGCATCCCACGGCAACACGTACAATTCTGTCATTAGGTAACTCATATACAATAGAAATGTACATGCCTTGCTGATTTAAACATTCATGTGTTTACATTTTCAGCCTCCCCCATACATGGGGCAATGATTGCTCTCTCTTTGTCAGGAGCAAAGTAGTGTGAAGACAACCAAGACACAAGGAAACAATTAGTCCAACGGACAGAGGGAGCGCGTGAACTCCAGCCTCGACGCCGCTGAGATGGAAAGAAGTAGATGGTGCCCGGCTTCCACAGGCGGACCACCCTGAAAAGGATCACGGTGGGAAGTCCTGATTCGCGTGGGAGAAAAATGTGCAACGAAACTCAGAGTCATCAAAAAGATCAGGCTTACTGGTCTGTGAGAGCCCGGTGGAGCCTATGAGCCGATGGCCTTTAGACACCCTTCAGGCCTTGAACCGAACCCACCCCTGTGGTCCAACTTGCCACCCGACAAGACAGGTCTCTAAGCTGGGCAGTAGTGCCACGGAGCATGCCATCGGTAGAACAACCGGCCATGTGAGATCGAAGTACAGATGGGGGAAGACAAGAAGTCTTACTGCAGGAAGATGGCCAAGGATGGAGGCAGAGAAGCGGGAAACAGACTTGGAGCGCTCTCTCCTCAGAGCTGGGAGAGCGAGAAAAAGCCTTCCTCCGGAGCCAGGGCTCTAGATTTCTAGCTGCGTCAACTGTGAGAAAACAAGTTTATGTTTGTTGAAGCCAAGACAGAACGGGAGAACAAAGGGCAGTCTTTGCCCAGGGATCAAACTCAGAGGGCAGGAAGGGGTAGACAAGGAGGCCGAATGGAACGTTGAATGCAGGGAGGAAGTGGGGTGCATGGATTAGGATTGCTATCAGTGTCATGAAACAAAACACGTCGAGACCATTGAGTGGAAAACCAGTTTTTATTGTAAACTTTTACAATACAAAGTTTTAAAAATGTTTTTTAGCCTTCCATCAAAGATATTCAGTAAGCAACAGTACCGATGTCCTAAGAGTGTGGCCCACATTGTGATGCCTGTTCACCACACAGTAAAGTTAGGGGTCCAGGACATTGATAAACAAATGGACAAGTGGAAGAGAGAGTGACTGGGTCAATGAGCATGTGAATGTATCACACTCGACCCAGCCCTATCATATCAGAGGACCCTGATCAGTGCGTGGTCTATCTCAATTTGCTTAGCTCCTGTGACGGGGAGCTCACCACCTCATGATCACTCTTTCCATTCTCTGAACACTTGAGTTGGATGAAAGATCTTTCCTCATATAATATTGATCTGCTTGGAGATGCCCTGTCCTCTGGGGCACTGCAGACACATCAGTTCCCTCATTGGGGACTCCCTAAGGGGTTCCCCTCAACCTGTTCTTCAGCCCAGATGCTAACTAAGCTTCTTAGTCCACCAAGCCCTGCTTGCACAGAATTTTCAGCCCGGTGGAGCAGTAGGTGAAAGGACCAGTACACAGACGAAGAAAGAAAACCTGTATGTGTTGTGAAGGACAGAGTCGAATAAGAATTTGGTGGGAGGTTGGCTGGGTGGCATAGTGCTGGGTGGGAATCAGGCTAAATCCCTCTTAGGGCGTGGCATCTCATCTGAGACCAGGAGCATCAGGAGAAGGAGGTTCCAGGCAGGGGAGAGAGCCAGTGCTAAGGCCCTGAGGTCAGACAGTGTGGGCCACTGGAAGGCTGCCAGCCTGGTGAGAGGGGCAGGAGTGGGCGAAGGACAAATTCTTAGACAGGGGTCGGCAAACTTTGAGATGGAGAGCCTATCCTGCACCTCACAACAATTCAAAAATTATTCGAGGGCCCTAAGTCTTTTTTTTTTTTTTTGCATGTGTGTAACCCAATCACTTTTATTTGGGCGTGTTTATCACTTTCACCTGTGCTTTACATATTTTGATTCAATTAACCCATTAATAGGAGGGTGCTTCAAAACATATGTGGAAGCCTTTCATTCTTTTTTTAATCATTTTATTAGGGGCTCATACAACTCTTATCACAATCCACACATACATCAATTGTGTAAAGCACATTTGTGCATTCATTGCCCTCATCATTCTCAAAACACTTGCTCTCCACCTAAACCCTAAGTCTATTTTTACAAACAGATGAACTCGCCATCATCTGAATCCTTTAATTCTTTTCACTTTTACTTCAGAGCCACATGTACGTACCTGTAGAACTGAATAGGGCAAATTTGCCAACCACTGCCTTAGACGGTTGATGGGAAGAAGCTTGGAATTGTTTCCTAACTTTGATCCGCAGTTTGAGCAAGGGAGTAACAGAGTAATGACCTCCCTTTCAGTTGGTACTCCGTAAATGCTCACTTAAGTTCACATTAGCTGAAGACTCTTCTGGATCGGATAGTTTGGCAGGCAGCCGAAGGAAGGGCTTCTAGAGGGTCTGCTTGGGGTTAAATCCTGGCTCCGCCTCACATTTGCTGTGTGACTGTGGGAAAGGGGCGTCAAGTCTCTGAGCCTCAGGCTCCTGATCTGCCAGGTCACGGTAAGCCACAGACAGGGTTGCTGTGAGGACCCGTGACATTCGTTGGGAGAGCATTTAGAACAGGGCCAGCACATCATAAGTGCTTTCTGTTAATTAAATAGAAGGAACAAAGGTGAGGACGTGGAGAGGGATATAATTAGTTCTCTCCCAGCCTCCCAGCTCTGACTCCTGTGGGAGGCATGGTGGTATTGTAGTGACCTGTCGGGCTGCAACCAAGGTCAGCTGTTTGAAACTACCAGCTGCTCTGTGGGAGAAAGATGAGGCTTTCTGAAAAGAGTTATGATCTCAGAGACTCACAGGGGCAGTTCTACCTCACCTTACAGGGTCCCTATGATTCTTAATGGATGGCAGTACATGTTGAGTTTATAGGACTGATAGCAGGACTCTTGGTGGCACTATAAATCCACCAGCTGCTCTGCGGCCAAAAGAAGAGGATATCTGCTCCTGCAGTGATTGGCAGCCTCCAACTCCCGGGCGCAGGTGGCTGGGAGTTGGATTCGCCTCAATGGCAAGCAGGTTTGGGTTCGCTTGCAAACACAGGCACTATGAGTTGGGGTCCCCTGGGTGACACCCAACGATGACAACAGCAGCAGCAATAACAGCTCACATTTCCTTGAAAACCAAAAGCAATAGAGTTAAAACCCACAGTGGCCCAAGTGTGAAGGTGGCCCTTGAGGGAAGCGTCAGAAACGTGTCTCTGCTGGTACCTCCTCACTGCGCTCCTGGGAAGCCAGGCTCTCTACAGAGGCACCCCCACTCCCTGGGCAACCTCCTCCCTGCATGCCAGGGCGCTGTCCACAAGGTGAAGTCTCACGAAGGGCGAGAGGAAGCCCAAGGCTGGGGCCACTGGGGTCCTGCTACCCAGGGACCCCCATCTTCAAATGACATCTGGATTATGACCACTGCTCTCCACCCTGCTCCAATCCCCCCACTTACCAGGTGGGGCCGGATGGCTGCAGCAGCCCCCTCCCTCGTCCTCTTCCTCCCCCTCATCAGCTTCCTGTTCTTGCTCCACGGAGCCCCCTGAACTAGGTCACACCCCTCTTCTGCTCAAAGCCTCACAGGGCTCCCAGCCCACTCAGAGGAAAAGCCAAGACCCTCCCACAAGCTGAGCCCGCCCAGCCCCAGTCCTTGTCCCACTCCCACCCAGGCTGCCCAGCCACGTGGTCTCCTTGCTACCCTTGGATGTGCCCAGGAGGGCTGCCCCATTGGGGCTCACACCCTTGCTATCTCCTCAGTCTGACACACTCTTCCTTGCACCGCCATCCCCTGCACCCACGCTCACCACACACGTCCATGCCACCCCCCCAGAGGCCAGCTGTCTTACCCGAACCCTTATTGCCCGCCTTGCCTTTCTCTTCCCCCTGCGTTTCTCTACGGACACTCTCTACTACTGGATCCCTTAGAGCAGCAGTTCTCAACCTGTGGGCCACGACCCCTTTGGGGGGGTCGAATGACCTTTCCCAGGGGTCGCCTGATTCATAAGAGTAGCAAAATGACAGTGATGAAGTAGCCACGAAAATAGTGTTATGGTTGGGGGGGGTCACCACCACATGAGGAACTGTCTGAAAGGGTCTCGGCTTGAGGTAGGCTGAGAACCGCTGCTCCGGGTGGTATGTGTGTGTGGGGGCGCCTTCTATCGCCCTGAAGTAGGCTTTAGTAGCACAGGAGTTTCCACCTGCTTTGTACTCAGATGGTCGAAGTGCTCAACCTCTGTATGTTGAATGAACATCCAGGGAGGTGCAGAAGGGGCAGGGGACAGTGTGTGAGGACCCCAGGGCCCCTCTCCAGGTCTGGCTTCTCTTTCCTCTTGCTCCCCACCATGGAGGCTAGGTCAGCAGGCCAGCGAAGCTTGTCCCCCAGGGGCGAGGCTCCGGCTACAGGGCAGACCCCGCTCCTGCTCTGCACCCTTCCACACCTGATGTTCCCAGGAGTCACGGGTGTAGTGGTGAAGAAGTCAAAGGGTCTGAGAAGCGTGTCCCCGGGCAGGGCCGGGACCAGCCTCCAGCTTCTCTTTCCTCATTGGGAAGAGAGAAGGTGTGTTAGTCTGGGTACTTTAGAGAAACAAATCCAGAGAAACTCATGTATGAGAGTTTTATAGATAAAGGTTAAATGCCCATCAAGAAAACATCCCAACCCTGTGCTGCCCAAGCCCACAAGTCCAACATTAACCCATATGTCCGACACCAATTCACAAAGTCATCTTCCATTTCACAAAACAGATGCAATGGTGCCGACTGCAGGAGGAAAGTTGAGTCAGTGAACGTGTAAGCATCTCAGCGCTGGCAGGGGTCTCCACACGGCTGCTGCAGCACCCAGGGCTGCATCGGGGTAGGTCCATGTGGCTTCTCCTTGGGGATGTCTTGCAGGAAGTGAGTCTTGTCAGTTGAAGCAGGGAACTGGCTAAGGCAGCTGCATCCTGGTCCGACCATCACAAAGCAAGAGACTGGAGAACTAGCTAGGTAAGGCTCACTAAGCCATTTATCTCTCTGCCCTTCAATTAACCCCACATGTGTTTATCGGCCAGGTTGGCACAATAAACTATACCCCAGAAGACCATGGAGAGTGGTCGCCCTTGGGGGCCTCCTCTGCTTGCTCCCATTTGATCACACAGATGTGCTGTCAGGCCACGCAATTGGAGCCTCAGTGTCCTCCTCTCTCGGATGAGGACAACAGTAGTTCCCCACTCTTAGGCTGGCGTCTCTGGTGACACACACAGTCGAGCAATCAGCTACTAATGGGAAGGTTGTAGGTTCGAGTGTACCCAGAGACGCCGCGGATGAAAGACCTGGCAGTCTATTTTGAAAGGTCACAACCACTGCAAACCAGATGCAGCAAATGCCACTCTGACCCGTGCGGGGTGGCCCTGAGACGGATTGCCTCCACGGGGACTGAATGGTTCACCTGCTTAGCAGTGCTGGGCAGCAGACAGCAAGAAGTCCGGGTGATTCCCTCCCTAAACCTTCAAACTCACTGCCATTGAGTTGATTTTGACTCATAGCGACTCCATTGGACGGAGTAGTACTGGCCCCGGAGGGCTTCCAGGGTTGTAACTTTTTATAGAAGAGAGCTTCATCTTTCTCCCTCGGAGTGGCTGGTGGTTTCGAACCACTGACCTTCTGGTTAGCAGCCCAATGGGTAATTAGGACACCACCATGGCCCAAGAGTGGGTTCCCAAGAGAACCGAGTAGGCTGCTCCCTCCAGTTTCCCAAACGAAATCTTTCCAGGAGCAATCAGCTTCTTCTTTCTACCACTGAGCGGCTGGTGGGTTCGAACCTCAGACCTTGCAGTTAGCCAGTGCTTAACCCACCGTGCCCCTCGGGCTCCTTGGCACACTGTCATTCCATAAGGGCAGGGGTGGGGCTGGGCGGTGGGCTGCTCACACAAGGCCCTACTACGCAAGAGAAAGATGAACTGTCCGCCCCTAGAGAGGTTTTGTCCCAGGAAGCCATACAGGGTCACCCTGAGTCAGAAGGTACGCTTACTACTGCTATCGTCCGAGAGGTGAACTAACTGCGATGTGGCCAAGCCAAGATTTAAACCTCGGTCTGGCTGAAGCTAAGGGGCTCCTCGCTTTCAGTCGCCCCCCCACCCCCGCTCCCCACCCCGCCAACAAACTGGAGCTCCAAGAGTGAGCGCCTCGGGTTGCAGGTGCCAGCACCTGCCTGGCACCTCGGCCACCCGCCCATTAGCGCCCCGTCTCTGGCGCTTGGTGCAGCGGCAGGTGGGCGGCCCGCAGGGCCTCGGGCTGGGGCGCCACTCCCTCCTGCAGCCCGGGGTGGGGGGCCGCGTGGAGCCCCCGGGGGAGGCGCGCGGCGCTCCCGGCTCTGGAAGGAGCCGCGGCCTGGAAGACATTACACGGCTGTCGGACCGGGGGCGTCGCTTGGAGTTCCGGA
>NW_022109491.1:26117505-26123370 GCF_000313985.2 Echinops telfairi
AATCCTACTTCGCGGAATTTCATTTATCACGGTAGGGTCTAGAACCGATTAACCGCGATAAACGAGGGTTCACTGTATAGGACAGGGCAGAGCTGCTCCCGTGGGTTTCTGTATATCATTAAGGGTATAGAAAACCCCATCTTTCTCCGAAGGAGGTGGTTGGGTGGTTTCGAACTGCCAACCATGCAGTCAGCAGCCCAATGCGAAAGTACCCTGTCACCGGGCCTCCTTTTGCTTACTAATGGTGAAAGACATGTGAAACTGTTCACTGCACATTAATTAGTAAGCAAGCACAAGCACGCCGTGCTTACTTTGCTTATTGAGTAGTTTGACCCCTGTCTCCAACAATCACAGGTCCCTCCCCAGAGAAGAGCAGCCAAGAAAACACCCCCACAGATGCATCTTCCTTGTGGGATGGACGAGCCCTGCCCTTTGAACTCAACTTTCCCATGGGGAAAGTGGGGAGAAAAATGGCTGCCAGCTCATGAGGGGTAGAGGGTGGAGTGAGTGGGCCGCAGAATCAATGACATAACCACCCACCACGTGTGTCTGGGACCCGCCCTGGGTGCTCACTTTCTCATCTGGCCAGACCCCCGGGAGGAAGCACATCTAGAGATCAAGAGTGGCCCACAGCACCCCGCTCGCTTTCACACCTTTACGATGGGCTAGCTTGCGGAGCTTTTGTTCAGAAAGTGGTTCCTCAAGTATTTTTGCAGACTCACAATATACTAAAGACCCCGCATGGAACCACACAGGATTCTGGAGCCCACAGAGCCTCCTGCTGGAGACGGGGAAGGCCCCTGGGGAATGAGAAACGAGGGCGCAGCACTGGCGGTCACGTGAGGAAGGAAAGGACTGGGGGCAGGTGATTAGAAGAGTCGGGAGTCTGCCCCCAGAAGAGGGAGCAGTAGTCCGGGTGTGCAGGCTGTATAAGGCTGACAAAGGCTGATGTACTCAGTGTCCAAATCCCATCAACCGGGATTGCTACTTCCTGGGCCAAAGACAAAGCTCCAAACAAGCAAGCAAGCAGCAAGGACAGAAACAGACTGTAGATGTGAGTCGGTTACGGTATCTTGAGACTGGTGGGTTCTCCATGCAGTCACATCTAGATCTTCAGAAGGGACAGGCGATTTGACACACACAGAAGAGGTGGTAGCAATGAGCAGCAGAGGCTGGAATGATGGGGCCGCAAGTCAAGAGAGGCTGGCAGGCACCGGAAGGAGAATGGGCTCTTCCCTCTAGCCTCCAGAGGTGCCAGGTCACACCAACACCTTGATTTCAGCTTAGTGACACTGATGTCAGAGAACGGAAGAGAGAATAAATTCTGTTGTGAGGCGCCAAGTTGTAGCAATTGGTTATAGCAGCCACAGCAAACTACATTTGCCTGGGGCCTGCAGTGAGTGAGTGGCTGAAGTGGGGAGTGAGTGCCCTGTCACTGGAGGTGTGTAAGCATGGAAGGCCAGCATTATAGATACACCTGAAGGAGAACTTACTTTCTTCCCCCGGGGTCTTTTCTCCACCTTCAAGGCCCCCGCCCCCCAGGCCCACCTGGGTGCTCAGTCCGATTCCTGGAGTCCATCTGCATCTACCCATTCTCTCCAACCCACATTCGTTCACCAGAGCCCTGCCACTCCTCTGGCAAGGCCAAGCAGACGTCTCATCTGTCCACCCATCTGCAGCCAATACCCAAGCATTTAGGCTTCTCTCTCATTCGAGGAGATTGGTCATGATGGTAACTCTCCTCTTGTACGAATTTCAGCTAAGCACTTAGCATCCTGTACCAAATAGAATCCACGCATCAGCCAGAGGACTGGGCAGCTGGTTCAGTGGAGGAATTGGAGCCCTGGCATCTTGCCTGACACCATGTTCTGAGGAAGAGACAGTCTAGAGTGCCCCTGTTTGGCAGTTACATAATCTCCTGTCAACTTGCAAAGGGGTGGAGTCTAGCCTGTCGCAGCTTGATGACCTCATTTGGAGGAGCCACGGAGATAACTAGCTCACTAGCGTCCAGATACACTGACACTCTCTGCTTTGTTTTCCTGTGGACCAGACACATGGAGCTACACTAGAACACTGGAGCTGAAGGAGCCACATGGAGACCCCTGCCAGCGCTGAGATGCTTCCACTGCCACAGGATCCGTAAGACTTTCCACCCACTGGCCTGTGATCTTCCCGCATTCCGTGTCATTGCATGGATTGCGTGAGTCTGAAGAGGAATTTATAGATTATATTGGACATATGGGATAATAGCGGATGTTTTCTTCATGTACAATTGCTCTTCGATATAAAGTTCTTTCTTACACACATATGCATCTCCCTGGATTTGATCCTCCAGTTTACCTGGACTAACACACCGTGGCGGGACTGCAGTCAGCACTGAACTCCCTCCCTGGGCACAAGGAGTGGGAGTTGCCAGGTTTATCCAGTGGGGGGGCCCTTGATGACCTTTGGCAGGGAGCTCAGAGTTGAGGGGAGGAAGGCGGGAGGGGGGTGGAAGGGAGAGAGAGAGAGAGAGAGAGAGAGAGAGAGAGAGAGAGGTCTTGAATGGCTTCTCCCATGTGCACGTGTCAAGGTGGATGCCTTTCAGTCTCTTCCAGCAGAGTCAGGACCTCTCCTGGGCTCCCCACATCAGCCCTGGATACAGGCTGGGCCCATCCTTTGCCCAGACGGTAACTCCAGAGATTCATTCCTCAAGCCCACCCTTGAAGCCTCTGGCCTAGCGTTGGGCAAGACTGAACCTAGCTAGATAGATGTAATTGTTTTATTATTCCCCCTGCCCCCACTGTGGTCAGTCTGAATATTTTTCTCTACTCTCCCACAAAATTAGAACCCATTCATTCATTCATTCACTCACTCACTCATTCATCCTCTCCATCTATGTCATAGCTTTCCATTCCACAAATGAGATCATCAGGCTCCTAAACATTGGATATGAGGTCCTCTGAGGGGAAAATCTTTGTGGGCAAGGCCTGAATATTTCCCACACCCCCTAAACAAGCAAACAAACAATAAGGAAAGAGAGTCGCCTTCCACACTGGGCTAGAGTGGGGCACGGGGTAGCACCACTTTGGAGAGCTGTTTGCCAGTATCATAGCAATGGCCAGGCAGTCACACTCCATGGCGACAGCTGACTGCACAGAGAGTGTGACAGTTGGACTTTATGTTAACTTGAGTGGACCAGGCTTCTCATATGCGCTAACTCCATGATGGGATCTTCTGTGAAGCAGGCTAGTGCACCCCCTCCTTCATCTCCTCCCAGCCTCAACCCGATTGAGGGAGGGTTCATTCTGTGTTCTAGTCTCAGTATAGACTGCCAGTGTGCGGAAGCTAGCTGGATTCTGCTGTTGAATCCAGATCCCTCCTCTGGTTCATTGAGCTCCTGATCCGTGGCATGTTGATCCTCAGAACTATCAGCAGGCTATTGGCCTCGGATTCATTCAGCTTGGCCTCCATCAGCCTGTGGTCCGCTGATTCATCCGCCCCTCCAACTACGCGAATCCGAAGCCTCCAGCTGAGGGGGAAACTTCCCATGGGCGTGACAAGGACTGGATGTACCCACTTCTACAACCGTGTGAACCATTATCTTGCTCTAAATCGTTCTAGATACATACACATGTGAGCGTCTTGCGTTTGCCTCTTTAGGCTGCCAAGGGCAGCCACACACAGGAGCGAATAGCCATCAGCCTCCAAATGTCCCTTAACAGAGAGCGATGATTAAATGCTTACCCTCACACTGCCGAACGTCAGGGCAACAATGAAAAAGGAATGGGAGAGGCTGATGGGGGAACCTTCTCATTCAGCACGTCGTGATTGAGGTGATTGAGCGCCTGTCAGGCCCCGTTCTGGGCCCTGGGCTTACTGCAGTAAACAAGGCAGAGCAGCCGAGGCCTGAAGGACAGAACCATTGGGCAGACAAGAGGGCCGCCAGGCAGCACGGAAGGTGGTTTCAGAGTGTGAGAGAGAGCACAAAGAAAAGACAAGGTCATGGGGATGGGGGACAGAGGTGGCAGACACTGTGGCCCCAAAAGGCCCCTCTGAGGAGCTGACACATGAACCAAGACCGGAGGGCACTAATGAGGTTGGTGGCCAAGAGGTTCCTGCTCAGGGAGAAAATCCATCTACAAACTCAAGTGAAAAAGGCAAACATTCTCTCCTCTTTCCCCCCATCACGAGATTAGAGAAAGGTCTCATGGGTGCATGCCAAATCTGTGAAGGGGGTTGCCCTGGGCATGGGGTAGGGACAGGGCACACGTGAGACTGAAACTCAAAGCGGGCTGCAGCTTGCATCGCTGTTCATATTTTGTTAATGGTTTAATTATTTGGTATTTAAATGTCTAAAAGAATATATTCACATGCAAATAGGGAACCAAAAATGTTTTGTTTGTTTTTAAATCTACTTTGGTGAAGGAGGGTGCTCCAGGCAGGACCAAGGGGTCCCCTCCTACTGACTTTTCACTTCTGACCCAGGGTCCTGCATTAGCAGTTATTTGGAGAGGAGGCACCCAGGGGCTCTGGGAATCCCAGAGCAGAACAGGAGGCCTCCTGGGGGGACGGGGACCTGCTGGTCATGAGCCCAGAGAGCCTCTGACCCAGGTGGGTAGTGCTTACACACTGAGCTGATCAGTGGTTGGGTGGTTAATATGCTCTGGCCAGGGGTATCATTGTTGCCCCATCACAATAACACCTCCAGGCAAGTGGCTTCATGTGGACCAGGGGGCAACTACACACTGTCGTGTTCATTGCTGCTGCGTTTTCAGAGTTGCTGACTTATTTTCTGAGGCTTCACAACAGTATTGTGGTAAATCGTATTTGGGAGGAGGCCAGTGGTTGGGAGTTGAGCTGCTAACTATACGGTCAGCAGTTCGAAACCACCAGCTCCTCCTCATCGGGAGAAAGAGGAGGCTCTCTACTCTCATAAAGAGTGATAGTCTCAGAAACCCATGGGGGCAGTTCTACCCTGTCCTGTAGGGTCGCTATGAGATGGAATTGGCTCAATGGCTCTGAATTTGGTTTTCATCTGAGAATGGTGGAGCACCCCTACCCCCTGTAGACAAAGGAGATGGGGCTGGAGAAGCCATGGTGTGTATGAGGCCACGGAGCAAAGGCCGATGGGTCATGGCTTGGCGCTCCAGATTCCTAACCATGCCTCCTCCCCACGTCTGACCCCTGAGGGGCTTTTATCAGGAAGGCCCCTTCATCTGCAGGTTTCTCCCCACAGTAATTAATGCGCGGCACCTGCAGGAAAGCACTGCCACCGGCTGGTGTAAACGGGAACTGCAGCTTCTATCTTGCTTAAAAGTACCGATCTCTCCCACTCCAAGTCTGTTTGGTCCTGTCTCCCAGCGTCCAGTGAGACGCACCCCACCCACCCATCCTGGCCCAGCACTGTTTTTAGGTCTTACCTGCAGGAGGTGACCTCCCATGCTGCCATCCCAGCCGCAGCGGGTGCAGGAGCCAATGGCATTTAGTAAAGGCAGTTTACAACGTGTGTGCTCAATGTCCCCGGCCCTAATTACTGGGCAGTGTGGCCAAAGGAGGCCTCAGGAGAGGAAGTGCTCATCTAGGGTCACCCACAGTGAATACAAAGCTGGACTCCAAACCCAGCTCTGAGACCCACGCAAAGGTGTTTCCCTCCATTCTGGGAGAGGGAGGGAGGTCATGTCTGAAATGAATGGATAGAGCCTCAGCTTGGGGTCTCAGTGACGGCATCACCTGCTGGAACTTGTTGGACATGCATCTGCTTGGTCCCTACCATAGCAGGCACTCATCCCAGGTGGCCAGCAGTCTGTGGTTTAACAAGCCACCTCCCACCCTCTTACCAATGTTGCTAGGTTAGAGTGCCTTGATCTAAAGTGGGAGATACCA
>NW_022109491.1:26123470-26145998 GCF_000313985.2 Echinops telfairi
CCCCCAGGACACTCAGGGATCCGCAGCCAAACCAAACCCACGGCCATCTTCAGACTCTTAGCAACCTCACAGCGCAGGTTAAAACCGTCCTGGGGAGTTTCCAAGACTATGTTTTCCCTGGAGTACCGGCTCTGTAGGGCAGCTGCAGAAGCAGATAGCTACACTTTATTTATCCTGGACTAGGGACTAGAGTGGAGCCCTGGCAGTGTAGTTGTTATACACTGGGCCAGGTCAACAGTTCAAAACCACCAGCCACCCTAAGGGAGAAAGACAGGACTTTCTACTTCTGTAAAGAGTTATAGTCTCAGAATCGCACAGGGGCAGCTACACCCTTTCCTAGAGGGCCACTAGGAGTCGGAGCCAGCTCAATAGCAGTGAGTTTGGAGTTTGGGTTTATGACGGGCTATAGTGCAAAGGTTTTTAACTGTGTGTGGGTAAGGGGTGTCGGGGGAGGGTGGTTGGTGGTAGTGAGTCATTTTTTTTCTCTCTGAAAAGGGAGCAGTAAGCTGAATCCATGTGGAGACTCATGATCTCAAGCAATCGCTGCACCCCTCTCCTTTAAGGAAATAAATGTTTATTTTTGAATAACTTGAGATTTTCAGAAAAAAACGTTGCAAAGACGGTGCACAGAGTCCTGGGATGCCCTGCCCCCAGTCTATCAACATCTGACATGAGCATCATCCATCTGTGAAAACCCAGAGACCAATTCTGGGGAGTTTGTGCCTGGCGAGCCGGCTCCTGCTCGTGGCTAATGAAGCAGTGCCTGAGCCTGTCCCCTGGCTGCCACTGGTCCATTGCTCACGAGTTCAAAGCCAGACCGTATACACTAATGTCCTGTCTTGTTCTAAGATCCAATCTAGGGAGGCACCTGGCACTCAGGACTGCATCTCGTAAAGTCCGTTGGTCACTCTGTCACCGTTGCCTGGGGCAGAGAATGGGTGGAAAGCCCGCACTGCGGAAGTGGAGGAGCCAAGGGTAGGGAAAAAAGCTGGGAGACCCAGGCTGGCCTCAGCCCGCACCCTTCCTCTCATTCTCCTGACCTCCACGCACTTCCCACTCCTGCCCCACCACTGCAGGTGGACAAGGTACGACGCCTTGGTTGGAGCAGGTGCAGCCCTCAGGGAGTCCTGTCCCTTGCCCTGTCACCTCTCCTCCCAGACCTGGAGGGCCAGGGCATTGTCTTGGTGCATGACCTAGCCAGTGGGAAGCCAAGTGTGTCTTCTGGGTTCTTGGGGGCTTGGGCAGGGGGGTCGTGGAGGCTGCTACTGCAGGTCCGGGGTGGAAGCGCCCAGGTACACTCTCAGGTCGGACAGGGTGGACTGGACCAGCTTGGCAGGGATGGTCTCTCGCTGGAGCTGACGGTAGGCGGCGTAGCGGTGGCAACCCCCGAAGGAGTAGAAGTAGTCACCACCCTGAGCCCCTTTGATCCAGAGGACGTCGATGGGGGGCACACTGTTGGGGTCCCCCTGGGAACAAGAGGCACAGAGTGAATGCATTTGGCATAACACTGAAAGTTTGCAAAACTGGCTGTATCAACACGTGGTGAGCTCTCCCATGGCAGCCTACCGTTATATTTTCAGGAATTTGGCGAGCTTGGTAGCTTAAAAAGTGAAAGGATTTACACCAGGGGAAACTGGCAGATGCTACAAATCAGGGTTCTTCTCACGCTGCTCTTAAAGCACTTCCAAGAAAGCCACCTCCCATACGATATAGCTGACATTGTTCTAGACTCCGGGAAGAGGGCACACCAAGAACAACATGGGCAGAACCACTGCCTTCATGGGGCCTGCCGTCCAGCGGGCAGAAGGACGAAAGATGTGACTGTGAGAGAGATAATAACACAGCTGGGATGGGCCAAGGGCCTCTCTGAGGCGTCTTGACTGATGAGAGTCAGCCTGGGAGGAGAGAGTTAGAACTGCTTCTGGTCGAAGCCGGTAGCCTGGGCTCAAATGTCAGCTCTGCTCCTCACCACCCGTGTGCCCTTCGCCAAGGAACCTCCTCGTGCCGCAGCTGCCCCGTCTCTCAGCAAGGGATGGAGATGACAGAATAGACATGCTTCAGAGAGCTGCTGAGCTAAATGAATTATGATGCATAAACTGCTTTATGTGCTGGGTGTTAGCTGAGGGAAGAACATGCCAGGTAGAGAGACCAACGCCTAGATCTCTCAGTGCTGCTACAAGACAAAGACCACAAGTGGGAGGCTTTCGAAAACAGACATTGCTTTTCTCCCGCCTAGGAGGTCGGATGCAGTAAGCCCTGGTGGCAGAGTGGTTACACACTGGGCTGCGGCAATCCCCATGGTTGGCAGTTCAAAACCAGCTGCTTGTTGGGAGAGAGATGGGGCTCTCAACTCCCACAGACAGATACAGTCTCGGAAACTCACAGGGGCAGTTCTACCTGGTCCTATAGGGTTGGTATGAATCAGCATCGCATCCATGGCAGTGAGTTGTTTTTTTTTTTAAGGAAGTTAGAAATCCAAGTTCAGGGTGCTGGCTGAGGGGAACATTCTGTTTGTGGGGACAATCCTTTCTTCTTGGTGTTCCTGGGTCTCCACAGGCTACCTTCTATCTCAAGAGTGATTGGCTTAAGACACCCTACAACTGATATCCCAAGCCCACACCTAACCCAGGGCCATCGAGTCGGTTCCAAACCATAGTGATCCAAATCTAGGCGTTCTGAACCTGTAAATCTTCACGGGAGCAGGCAGCCTCATCTTTCTCCAGCAGAGCGGCTGGTGAGTTTGAACCCCCAACCTTATGGTTATCCGTCTAACCCACAGTGCCACCAGGGCTCTTTTACACAGATATCACCGTATTCATGTAACAAAGAAGAGGGCCCCTGTCCCAGATGGGATTAGGGCCACACGTACACAGGGGAGGATGGACGACACACGATTCTGTGGCCACACAATTCAAACCAAAACAACTAACAAGCGCTAAGGGCCTGAGGTCCGGACAGGCTCACTGAGTTGGAGAGGCAGCGATGAGCCGGGGGGCTGGAGTGGACTCTCGGGAGTCAAAGAATAAGAGGAAGCCAAAAGCCAAACTCAATGCCGTCAAGTCAATTCTGACTCATAGAGACCACATAGGACAGGGTAGAACTGTCCTTTGGGGTTTCCAAGACTATAACTTTTTACAGGAGTAGAAAGCCTCATGTTTCTCCTGAGGAGCAGCTGGTGGTTTCAAACTGCTAACCTTGTGGTTAGCAGCCCAATGCATCACCGTGATGCCACCAAGGCTCCTTAAGAATAGGAGGAGTGGTCAGAAAAGTCAGGAGGGGCCACCCTAGGCAACATGGATTTTTTTGCTAAGAGCAATGGGCAGGCTCCAGAGTCTTACGTCGGGGAGCTTGTCATGCTGTGCTGCCCAGTGTAAAGTGTCGCCCTGGAGCGGACGGGGCAGAAGCATGGAGGACGGGGGCTCTGCAGGTGTCCAGCCTGGACGAGGGTGTGGTGGCGGGGACAGGGCATGCTTCGGGGGCAGATCTGAGAGGACTTGCATGAGGGGAGGGCAAGAAGTGAATCTAAGCTAACTTCCTGTCAGGGAGGGGCCTGGGCAGCTGATGGAGAGTGAGTTGTCTTCTGCGAGCAGGGACAGTCTGGGGTGGTGTGCATGCGTGTGTGTGTGTGTGTGTGTGTGTGTGTGTGTGTGTGTGCAGAGCCCAGCAGGGAGGCCACACTAATTGGGAAAGGCCATGGGTCCTTTTCTCCTGTCTTTTTGCCTCTTTGACAGATTCACTTATCTCTTTCTTCTCTGAGTGCTTTACAAGTAGCTCAGCCCAGCGGTTCCGAGCAGGGGCTCTGGAACCTGGCAAATGGAGTTGGATTTTCCACAGATCTGAGCCGATGGAACCTTAAGAAAGTGACTTGTCTCTCGGGGCAGTGTTTGCCCTTGTCAATCAAATAGGAATAAGACCTCTCATGGGGCTGTGGATGACTCTGCAAGGCCTGTAGTGGTACACTAGCAGGAGGATAAAACCGTCACTTTGGGGCCCTCCTCAGCGCCAGCCTGGGCCTGTGCGAGATGCTGGGGACATGGTGTGGGTAGGGAGAATAATGGTCCCACAGGTGACTCCGTCCTAATCCTGGGGATTGATGAATACGGGACCTTATGAGGCAAAAGGTAGGTTGCAGATGTGATCAGGGATTCTTGAGATGGGGAGATGATCTTGGATGATCTGGGTGGGCCCAGTGCAATCCTCAGGGCCCTTAAAAGCAGAGGCAGGCAGAGGAGGAGGTGAGAGTGATCGGGAATTGAGAGGGACGGAACCACTGCTGCTGGCTTGGAAGATGAGAGGACAGGCCACCAGGGAAGGGGTGCAGCAGGCCCCCAGAAGCAGGAAAGGCGAGGAAACAGATTCTCCCCTAGAGCAGAGAGCAAGGCACACAGCCCCGGGACAACTAGCTCGTAGCCGTGAGGCCCGTTCTGGGCTTCTGAACCACATCATGGTAGGATAGCAAGCCTGTGTCGTATGCCACTCGCCATGTTGCAGCAGCCACGGGAGACTAATACAGATGGTAAACCAAGACAGGCCTGGTGCCCACCCTCACAGTTCTCATGTGGAAGACCGGTGTCTAAACTGGCCATCAAGACCCAGTGCGGTCAGAGCTATGCTGGTGGCAGGCAGGTGAGTGGGCATGGGGCACAGAGTCCACACGGGAAGGAGGCTTCTGCTCAGTAGGAGGCAGGGAAGACACTGGTATTGAGATAGACGTTCGAGAAGGTGAAGAAGAGAGGGCGTGCACAGTGGGAGAGAGGGCGCCTGGCCAGACCCATCCTTTCCCCTCAGCCACAAACAGCCAGGCCCCGCCTGAGAGGTGGGGGATCCGGGCACTAAAAAGCACAAAGCGTCTCAGGCGGACATGAGTGCCTTTGGCTAGGATCTGGATGACGCAAGGGCACTGGGAACTTCTGGGGCTGCGCCAACCCATCTCTTGCTCTGGTGTCAATTCTAACTCTGGTAGCCCTGTAGGACAGAGCAGAACTGCCCCATCCCGTCTCCAGGGCTGTCATGGTTGGGTCTGAACCACTGACCTTTTGGTTTGAGGTCAGTCACTTTCACCACTGTGCCACCAAGGCTGTTCCCAAAAGGGAACCCAACCCAACCAAACTCACTGCCATTGAGTGGATGCCGATTCACAGAGACCCTGTGGGACAGGACAGAACGCCGTACGGGTGTCCCAGACTGTCTCTTGAGGGAGTGGAGACCCCATGGCTTTCTGTTGCGGGGCAGCTCAGGGTTTTGAACAGCTGATCTGGAGGTTAGCAGCCCACCAGGGCCCCTTCCTGGAGGATAGCCTGTGGGGATTCTAGGGCTGACCAGCCTGGAGGTTGGCTAGGGAGGGGTCGGGGGGTGGGGGTGGGGGCTAAACCCATACACACAACCCCCACCCCAAGGTTCCTGCCAATCATTCCTGAACACTGTCTCTCAGGGAGGTGCAGCCCCTTCTCTGGGCACCAGTTCCAGGTCAGACAAGGCCCTTCCAGCAGACGCGGCATGCCTAGTCGCACTACCACTGGGTGTCACCGACAGAAAGTGACCTTAGGGGTGATGGTCAAGCTCAGGGCACTGGGGCCAGGCTGCCTACTGTGAGTGCTGGCCCTGCCACTTGGTAAATGTGAGCCTGGGCAGGCTGCTTAGTCTCCCACATGGGCACTTGCTCCTCTGTAGCCAGGGCAGCGTGTTATGGACCTCATAAGGTTGGTACGAGGAAGCTAAAGCCTTTTTAAAGCTCTGGCGCCATTGCGAGAGCGACTTTGGGGAGAGTTCGTTGTTGTCATTTTAATTATCGCCCTCACTTCCTGCCTGGCTCAGATGAAAAGCCAGAGGCCCATTGAGGCCCAGCCATCAAAGGCTGGACTCTGGCAGAACCTGGAAACGGACCTAGCTCCCGCAAGGCGCGGACCAGCCCCCCCCCCTCCGTCCTGGCCCCCCTGTGGGCCTTACCTGAATCGTGTCCACCAGGCTCTGCACCTTGGCCGGGTCCAGCACCGACGGCAGCGGCCGGATGAGCACGTTCAGCGGCACGTTGTGCACGGCGGTGATGAAGCCCGAGTGGATGCTGCCGCCCTGCGCGCCGCCGCCGCTCCCGGGGCCCTCGGGCGCCCCCCGGCCCGCGCCGGCCCTGCCCAGCGCCCCTCCAGCCCGCAGTCCCATCGCGCTACCGCCGCTGCCGCCCGCGGACGCACCGCCTCCCCGGGGCCAGCTTTAACCCCGGCGGGCCGTACCACTCGGCGCGGGCAGCGGGGGTTCCCGGCGGGCCCCAGAGCGCGTTTCCCCCGGCCCCGCAGTGGCCCGGCCTCTCCCACGCCGCTCCGCACGGCGTACCCTCCGCGCTCCGCGGGCGCCCACAGACCCACCTCTCCGCCGGGGGCAGCCGGGCCGCTGCCCCGCCTCTCGCGGCCCCGGGGGTGGACGCGCCCGGCCGGGCTGACTCAGGGTGAATCTGCAGGTCGTGCGGCGGAAGGAGGGAGGAGTGCGGGTGACGCACGTCGGCGGTGAGTCCGGCTCGCGGGGGCGGGGTGCGTTGGGGTGGGGTGGGGGAAAGAAGGGGGGCGGCCCTCGGCGGGACCTGCTGAGCGGGGATGAGTCAGCAAACTGGTAAAGCCGGACAGCCCATCGTGCAGCCACAGCGCGGATATGTACCATCGAGGCAACGGTACTAATAGGAATCTGGTGCGGACTGCCCGTCCGTTCTCAGCAGTTTGCATATCCCTGCCAGGCAGGCATGCTTAGGATTTCCATTTTATAGACCAGGGAACTGAGGCACAGGGAGGGTAGAGACTTGCCCTAGGTCACACAGCTTGAGCCAGGGTTCCTTTCAAGCAGCCTCTTTGGGTAACAGTCAGAGTCATAAGAAGCCTCTTGTGTTGCCCCGGCTCTGTGTGGACACTGCTCTCCCCCACCCCCATGGGTTCCTGGCAGTCTTTGCACCTAGGTTTGGAGAGGCAAGGCCAACTGCCCAAGGTCGGGCAGCCGAAAGCGAGAGTCAGGTTGTCTGAGTCCAGCATCCAGGGCAGCTAACCAAACGCACCTTCTTGCGAATGTGGACACCAAGTGGTGGGTGGTGGTGGTGACCAAGTTCCTCATACAGCCATGGCCAGCACCACTCCCTTCCTCTCCAAGCCCTCTGTCTCCTTGAACCCAGGGTCAGCATCCTGGGGGCAGGTGGGAGCAAGGGAAGCAGAGGCTACCATAGAGTCAGCGGTTCAAACTCACCGGCTGATCAGTGAGACAAAGATGAGGCTGTCTGCCTGGGGAAGGTTTACAAAGCCTCAGAAACCTCATAGCAGGGTGGCTATGGGGTGGCATGCCAGAGCCCAGGTGGCGTCATCGGTTATGCTGCTTACCGCAAGGTTTAGTTGTATCTCCTAATTTGTTCTTTAGTGCCTGGATCTTAAACGCTTGCAAGAGGCCTTCCAAGAGACAAGAATGGGTCCCTCTTCACCGGGAGCACCAGAGGAGGAGGGGAGTCAGGAAGAAGAGCAGATGGACTATGCGCTAATTGTCTCCTTCGCCAGGAGACCAGGATAGCTGAATCGTGGCGGGCGCTCATGGCAGAGCATCTTGACCAAAGATTCTACAGAAGAATGCTGATCAAAAGAAAGACAGTCCAGGCCAGTCTCTGTAACCCCAGAAACTGGCTGCTAAGGGTCCCCTCAGAGACCAGCCAAGGGGAACACCGATACATTCCTTTTCTGCCCAAACCAGCAGAGGCCCTGTTTGTCGATTGCAGCCCAAAGTCCTGACTACCTGCTCTGTCCCTCCCTGCCTTTTCTTTTCCCTTTTTTTTTTTTTTTGGCACAAGGAACCTCATTCTGAGACATCAGTGTACAGAGAACTTCTGGGGAGGACAAAAGGATTCCTGTTCTAGGAATGTTCCTTCAAATCCTGGCTCCCACTGCCCCTAACATGCTCTGGGCCATCGCGACAGCATGGATGACAGCCTTCTGCCCTGTTGTGGGGCCTCCTCTCTCCCTGTTTTTCTCTCCAGCTCCTCTCTGCCCCCTTGACTGACCTCGGGGCGGTTGTTATCCTTTTCAGTACAGAGAGTTTGCTGACCAGCTCTTGGAGGCCTTCAGGAAGCTTCCCAATGAAGCTGCTCATCGTCGTCGCAAGGCGACAGCCCCTGCCAACGAGGGCGGCTCCCTTTCTGGGTCACATGCAGGGGCTTTGGGGGTGAACAGAATGACACTGCTTACGGTCTCCAGTCTCGGAATGGCAGGCAATCACGCTGATTCGTGAAACAGTGCTGCAAACAAGAGGCCTGTGGTCCCCAGGAGGTGATCTCCCAGCTGAGAGATGAAGGACGGAAAGGCATTAACTGGTTGAAAAGCCGAAGTGTTGGGGCCGAGAGGATGTACTCCTGATGCCGAGAATGGGGTGTGCAAAGGCCCTGTGGTAGAAGGAAGCAGAGTTGCTGGGAAGAGGAAGCCGGAACTCAGAGAGTACAAGGGCACATGGTCGCAAGTTTAGCTGGAGAAATGAAGAGGCCTGACCAGGTAGGACTTTGGAAGTCACCCTAAGGAGGCTTTGCCTTTGTCCCCACACAGTGGGAAGTCATTGAAGCCTGACCAGCAGGAAAGGGGTGGCGTGTAGAAAGAGGGACAGGATCAGGTCTTTGTTTTAGAAAGATCCCTGATTTGCCTGGGGGGAGGGAGAAGAGTGTGGGAGTCGGGATGGATCCAAGGCGAACAGTGAGCAGGCTGAGCAGGAGAGGACCCTGGCTGTGGAGTACAGTGGAGGCTGAGAACAGAGAGAGGAGTCACCAGCAGAGCTTGGTGGGTGGGAAAGGATGATGGAGTTTGTGACAGCAAGGCTGGATGGGTGCTGGTGCCATTCCTGGAGGTGGGTAATCTGGTGGAGAACCACATGGGGGCTCCATTGACGGTGCCTTGGAGAGATCCGTGGGGAGCCGGCCTGCAGGCACATGCAGATTTTGCGTCATCAGAGGAGAGATGGGCATTGACGAGCGTACTGTGTGAGTCATCTGTGTGGGGGTGGAAATTGCAGCCACAGGTATACCAAGATGACGGCTTCCAGGGCTTCCAGAGCACGGAGGGCAAGGAGGAAAGCGTCCAGGAAAGAAGGTTGAGGACAGAAACCACAGTGGTCAGACAGAGGGGTGGGGCGGGGGTGGGGGCTTGCTGAGTCACCCGATGGAGAAGGCAGGGAGGTGGGAGGAGACCCAGAGAGTTGAATCTCAGAGACAAGGGGGAGTCCATGGTCGGGATGAGGTTGAGGTCTACGGTCTACGGGAGAGGATTTGGTCATGTCCATGGGATCTGAAGACAGCGGGGGCCGTGGAAACTTTAGTGAGGAGCCTGGTGGTGGCTTTGGGGCTGCATCAGGTGGTTGGAACTGGGAGGAAGCGGGCAAAGGGGAAATGGATCTGCAAGTGGAGCTGAATGGAGATGGATTTGGCAGAAAGGTGATTTTCTTTATCGTGTGGCCGCTGAAAACCTGCACAACAGAACACACTGATTCCCCAGTCCCTGCCGGACCGTTGAGTGATGCTGGTGGTATTCTTCCAGTGGTGCAACCGCCCCCAGCCTCCTTTTTGGAGTTGTTCCTCCCTCCTTACCATAAACTCACCACCCCCTAAGCTTTCTGTGGAACCCGTTACGTTGCTGTGGTCCATGAGTCCCACATGGATAATTCTTAATAGAGCCCAGTGCTCAAGACAGACATTCTTGATGTGCCAAAGTAAATGAGTGTGTGGTTGCAAGAAAACTTTTGGGGATATTTTGGGTTTAACATTGAAAATTGATCTCAGGGCAGTCGTTTCAGGGGTTCATCCCACCTTTGTGGTTCCCGGATGTCTGGCGTCCATGAGAATTTGGAATTCTGGTCTAGACTGCCCCTCTTTGGGTCAAAATGGTCGCCAAGGGCAGCCAGGCACCATGTGGTTTCTCCTGGAGGCTGTTGGTAGTGGAGGCAGCCTTCTCCAGCCCTTGATGATCTGTCTTCCAGGCAAACAGAGACCAGTGGTTGTGTCTCGGTTGGCCACACACAGGCTTTGAAGACCCCAGGCACTGTGCATCAAGCTAGGACGTAGAACAGAGACACGGAGAATGCTGTTAGGCCAGTGAACTGGAATGTCCCTGGAAACCAGGACTGGAAACCTTGAGCCCAGGGCCTCAATCCCTTGAGGTTTGGGGCTGTACTGAACCGGCCTCAGGACTGCTCTTCCTTTTCTTCGTTGTCATCGTAAATATCTCCACCACATGTGTTTTGTCAATTCTGTCTTTTCGATGTATGCAACTTAATGAGAGACATTATGGTAATAGGCTGCTAGCCCTCTCCTTTGCTTCTCCACCGAGCCCCCCCACCCCCACCCCGGTCACCACAATACATTTTGGTCCCTATACATTTGTTCTTTCTTATCTCTGTCTATTAATGAGGCCATACAATATCTGCCCTTTTGTGATTGACCTATTTCACTCAGCATAATGTCTCTGAGCGCCTCCCAGACTGCTGTGACTGCTGTGGTGAGATGCTGCAATTGGATGACTCGGTTCCATCTCGTAGCGGCCTTCGGTGCTGCAGAATGAAACCCTGCCCGGTCCCGGGCCAGCCTCACAGTGGTTCTTATGTGGGAGCCTCTGTCGCAGCCACTGCGTCAATCCATTTTGTCCAGGGTCTTCCTCGTTGCTCTCCCTCAAGCTCGATGTCCTTTTCCCGGGACTGGTCCCTTCTGAGAACACGTTCAAAGTACGGGAGACAGACTCACCATATTTGGATCTAAAGAGCATTCTGGCTGTACTTCTTCCAAAACCGATCTGTTTGTGCCTCTGGCTGTTCATGGCACGTTCAGTATTCTTTGCCAGCACCGTAATTCAAACGCATCTATTCTTCTTCCATCTTCCTGATGCCTTGTCCAGCTTTCACCTGCAGATGAGGCAATTGAACATACCAGGGCTTGGGCCAGGCCCGCTGTCGCCTGCAGAGTAACAGCCTGGCTTTTCAGCATGTAAACATTTGTGCAGCAAATTTACCCCATGCAGTGCATCATTTGATCTCTTGACTGCTGCTTCCAAGCACATTGATTGTGGATCCAAGCAAGACAAAATCCTTGACAACTTTCATCTTTTCTCCATTTATCATGATATTACCTATCAGTCCAGTTGTGAGGATTTTGGTCTTCCTTACCTTGAGTTGTCATCCATACCAAAGGCTGCAATCCTTGATCTTTATCCGCAAGTGTTTCAAATCCTCACTTTCAGCAAACAAAGTTGTATCGTCTGCATATTGCAGGTTGTTAATAAGCCTTTCTCCAATCCTGGTGCTGCATGAGTCTTCATATAAGTAGCTTCACTGGCGATTTGGTCAACATACGGATCGAATGAGCATGGCGAAAGGATGCGATCCTGATGGACACTTCTTGATTTTAAACCATGCGGTATGCCCTTGTTGTGTCCCTACAACGGCCTCTGGATCCGTGGACAGGTTCCATATGAGCAGAAAGAAGTGTCCTGGAATTCCCACTCTTCCCCAGGCTGTCCATAATTTGTTACAGCCCACTCAGTGAGATGCCTTTGAATAGTCAATAAAACACAAGGGAACACCTTCTTGGTAATCTCTACTTTCAGCCAAGATCCTTCTGACATCAGCAACGATCTCACTTGTTCCATTTCCTTTTCTGAGTCTGGTCTAAATCTCTGGCAGCTCCCTGTCACACTGCAGCAGGTATCAATTCTCCATTTCTTCTCCTGGCTGAGGAGGATTCCTTTGTGAATATATCCCATATTTGTTCGTCCATTCATCTGCTTAAGTTGTTCCCACCTTTTTGCTAATACAAATAGTGCTGCATTGAGCATGTGTGTACAAGTCTCTGCTTTTAAGTCTTTGAGTAGATATCTATGAATGGAATTATGGGGTCATATGGTAGTTCTATTTTTAGTATATTTAATGAACCACGTTGTTTTACATAATGGACCATTTTGTATTTCTTTTGTTTTTTTGATATGTAGTGAATTTTATTACTCCTGATCTTATTTGTACCTTTTCAGTCACATCATGATTGGATCTTTAAAAATTATTCTCAGCGTATCTGTACCATTTTTTTCTATCTGACCATTTTGTATTTCTATCAACAATGGATAGAGGCTCCATTTTCTCCACATCCTCCCCAACGTTGGCTGTTTCCTACTGTTGCACCCCCCTCCCCCATTTTTGTACTTTTAAAATCTTAGCCTGGTGTCTTAGTTCTCCAGTGCTGCTACAACAGAAATACCACCAGATGGTGGCTTTGACCCTCAGAAACATTCCGTCACAGTTCACCAAACCAAATCCCCTGTGGCTGAGTTCATTCTGATTCCTCGTGACCCTGTAGGACAGTGGTCTCAACCTTCCTAATGCCTCGACCCTTTCATACAGGTCCTCAGGTTGTGGTGACCCCGACCATAACGTTATTTTCCTTGCTATTTCATAACTATAAGTTTGCTACTGTTATGAATTGGGCGATCCCTGTGAAAGGGTCATTCAACCCCCAAAGGAGTCGTGACCCACAGGTTGAGAACCGCTCTAGGACAAAGTAGAATTGCTCTGCAGGGTTCCCAGACAGCACAGCCTCATCTTTCACGGAGCGGCTGGTGGGTTCAAAATACTGCCCTTGAGGTTCGCAGCCCCTCACAGTTTAGGAGGTTAAAATCCCAAATTCATGGCCCTGGCATTTGGGGAAACATTCCCTCTCTCTAGGATCACAGTTTAGGAGGAAGGCCCTTATCTGTAGGCCCCGAATTTCTGAGAATCCCATGTGTCTTGGCATCAACGCTCTCCTTGATCTAGGATGTTCCTAGCATAGGGGCCTGGGTCCACATACCTTGCTCTGCTTGGAGCTCTTCTCTTTGGGGTGGGGGTGGGGTAGTAGGCCACTCTCTCCCTCCTTGGATCTTTTGTAAGTTAAGGAGTATTGCAGCCTTGCCCCGGAAACTCCTCTTAGGGCTCTGATGAGATTAAGCATCTTACAGCCCACTGTTAACCCTTTTTCAACTACTGGCCGATTCTATCAGATCCCATCCTTAGATAACTGCCAAACCACTGAGCATCATGACCTAGCCAAGTTGACACCTGTTTTTAGGGACACAGTTTAACCCACGGCACCATCCTAGTTGGAGTGAATGGTATCTCGCGGTGGTTCTGATTGACATCTCTCTGATGGCTTATGACGTTGGACATCTGTTTGTGTGTTACGTAGCCGTTTGACGAAAGAAAGCCTTTTTTGAATAGGAACTATTCCGTTCTAAAGCACAGCTTGGCGGTGCAGTGGTGAAAGTGCTCAGCTAACTACACTAAAAGGCCTGCAGTTGGAACACAGCCGTTGCTCTGCAGGAGAAAGATGTGGCAGCCTGCGTCAGTGAAGATTTACAGCCGTGGAAACGGATTGTCCCATAGATTTGTGATGGGTCAGAATCAACTTGAAAACAGTGTGTTGTTTCTTAAAACTCTTTTTTCCCCCCCGTTTTTAGGTAAGTGAAGGTTTACAGAAGTTTTACAAAAGCCCGACCGTTCATCCACATTTTGTTTCAACTCCTCCATCGCAGTCCCTTTCGTGTGCCATCACGTGTACCACATGCTCCCTGCGTTTTCTTGTCTCCATTCCGCCTCCTTTTCTCACCCTCTGACATTTGTCCTTCGATGGTTGATCCTTCTGCCAGAGGGGTGAGCTCAGTTTCAGACCTGAGGGGTGATTAAGGGCCCTAGTGCTTGGAGTTCCACCAGTCTCTGCCTGACGAGTAAACCTGGTCTCTTATATGACTTTGAGGTCCCCCCCGCCCCCCATATTTCTCCCATTCTATCCAGGACTTTCTTTTGTGACCCTTTTCAGAGCAGGTGGTCGTGGTAGCTAGGCACCATCTAGTTCATCTGGTCTCCAGGTTGTGGACAGGGATATTTGCACCGTCCACTGGACTAATTGCTGCCATATACCTTTTGATTTTATCACGCCTTTCCTGTGGATGGGAGAGTCCAGTAGTTACACCATAGATGACTCTCACAAGCTTTCTGGACCCCAGTTGTCATCCACCAAAGTAGGATATAAAATATCTTTTTTTGTGTAATGTTATGCCAATTGACTTGGCTCCTTAGAGACTGGTCCTGAGCCCACAGACTTGGCGATTCATCCCTTCAAGGCATTTAATGATGTCTAAGAGGTTTTCATAATTCTGTCCCCTGCGTGCCCCACCACCTTCTTGGATATATTTGCAGCAGACATAAATGCACATCTACACATACCTTCTGTTAAACCTATACATTTGTGGGATGTTCCCACTCTCCTTGGACTCCTGGTGGCATAGTGGTTACACATTGGGCTGCTGACCTCAAGGTCTGCAATTCAAAACCACCAGCTGCTCTGAAGGAGAAGGACAGAGCTTTATACTCTCACGTACAGTTACAGTATCGGAAACCAACAGGGAAGTTCTACTCTGTCCTATGGGATCGCCATGAGTTGGCATCGAGTTGATGGCAACGAGGCTGGTTTTCTGGTCCCATCCTCCCTCCCACATGTATTTAGCTTGACTATCCCCACATTTACTTGTCGATCACCATTCGTGCAGCATTGTGGGTACACAAGTATTTGCCTCTGTTGCCTTCAACTCTTACAAGGCTCCCAGTGTCTTTCTCAACCTCTACGGGTTTTCCTCTAACCTCCCTCTAATTGTGTATCGCCGCCCTCTTTACCCAAAAGTTAATACTTGTCTACCCTCACGTTCCTGACTTCCCCTTCTTCCTTGCCTCTCCCATCAGGGACCATCAAGAATGTTTCTTTTTGTGTGAAGACCTTTCTTGACTATTTCTCATAGTGGTCTTCTTCAATCTTTGTCCTGTTGTGATCGACTAATTTTTCTCAGTGTAACATCCTCCAGTTCGTCCATGTTATGAAATCTTTCACAGAGGCGCCGTTACTCTTTAGTTTTCCACAGTATTATTCCCTTGTGTGTAGGCCCCCAAGTTTATTCATCCCTGCTTTCACCGATGGGCATGTAGGTTTCCATCTTTTGGCTCGTATGAAGAGTGCTGAAATGAAGATGGGTGTGCAATTATCTATTGGTCTCCCGGCTCTCATTTCTCCAGAGTATCTACCAAGTAGAGGGATGGCCGGGTCACAAGGTGTTTCTGGTCCCAACTTGTTGAGGCAGTGCCGTACCACTTTCCACAGTGGTTGCACCATTTCACCACCAACAGTATCCGAGTGTCCCCAGGCTCACCACCCTCTCACCAGCATTTGTTCTTTCCTGATCCCTTTAAACTGTGCTATTGATGCTGGGATGTGGTTACACCTCATTGTTGTTTTGATTGGCATCTCTTGAGTGGCTAATGACCACACCAGCATTTCTTCATATGTTTGCTGGCTGCTTGAATGTCTTCTTGGGTGAAGTGTCTATTCGTGCCATCTGCTTGTTTGTCTGGTTTTGTTTTAATTGAGTAGTCTTTTTAAAAAAAATAATTTTATCGGGGGCTCATACAACTCTTATCACAATCCATACATCCATCCATTGTGTCAAGCACATTTGTACATTTGTTGCCATCATCATTCTCAAAACATTTGCTTTCTGCTTGAGCCCTTGGTATTAGCTCCTCATTTCCCCCCTTCCCTGCTCCCCCCTCCCTCATGAACCCTTGATAGTTTATAAATTATTATTATTTTGTCATATCTTACATTGTCTGATGTCTCCCTTCACCCACTTTTCTGTTGTCCGTCCCCCAGGGAGGAGGTTATATGTAGATCCTTGTAATCGATCCCCCTTTCCACCCACCCCCGTATTTGTCTTTTGTGTCATTGTTGAGATGTTGAGGTTGTCCACAATCTTTGGACACTAGTCCCTGTCTGATAGTTCTTTCATTGCCAAGGATTTGTTCCCAGTCTCCAGGTTCTCTTTTGAGTCTTTGGGTGAAATCTTTGGAAGCACCCAAGTGTCTACTTTTGGAAAGTCCTGGTCAGCTGCTTCGTCTTTCAGCGTTTCGTGTTTTCCTCATGCTTGGCAGTGTATTTGTGTCATACAATAGGGCCCCAAAGCCCGTCCCAATTCTCTCATGAATGATCTTTATTCGTCTAGGTTTTACATTTAGGTCTCTGATCCATCTCGAGCGCTCCTTTTGTATATCATGTGAGCTTTGAGTCCTGTTTCCTTCTTCTGCAGATAGACATCCAGTTTTGTGAGGACTATTTCTTGAAGAGACGATTGCTTCCCTAATTAATGTGTTAAAAAATCAGCTGTCAAAAAAAAATCAGCTGTCTATAGGAAGATGGATTTACCTCTGGGTTCTCAGCTCTGTTCATGGGTCTACATGTTTTTCATGGTACCAGTATCAGGCTGTGTAGTAGGTTTTGAGATCAGAAAGCAGGAGGTTTCCTATTTGTTCTCCTTCTTTAGTACTTACTGTTTTGCTTATTCGAGGTCTTTTTCCTTTGTGTGCGAAGGTGGTGATTTGTTGTTCCATCGCTTTAAAGAATGGTGTTGGCTCCTGGCTTCATTTTATCTCTAGATAAAATTTTTAGCTCTAGATAAAATTTTCAAAGTATCAACTGTTCCTATCCACGAGCATGGTATATTGTCCCATTTATGCATGTCTGTTTTATTTTCTTGCAGTAGTGTTGTCTAGTTTTCTTTGTGCAGGGGTTTTGTTTCTCTGGTTACAGTTAAGTGTTGCATTTTGGGGGTGGTTATTGTGACTGGTATTGGGTCCCTGATCGCCTGTTCAGAGTTTTCGTTGTTAGTATAAACAAATCCAACTGATTTTTATCTGTTGATCTTGTACCTTGACACTTTGCTGAATCTTTCCATTAGTCCCACCACGGCCCTTGCTGGGGCTTTGGTGTTTCCTATGTACAGGATCATACAGTCTGCAATGGAATTTTATGTCCTCTTTGTCAATTTGGATGTCATTCATTTCCCTTTCTTGCCTTACAGCTCTGGCTAAGACTTCCAGGACAGTATCGACAAGATATGATGATGAAGAGCATTCTTGTCTGGTTCCTGTTCACAAGGTGAATGCTTCAGTTTCTCTATATTGAGAGTAATGTTGATTTTGCATATATACCCTTTATCTTATTGATAAATTTCCCTTTTACTCCTATTTTGTTGAATGTGTTTACTGGGAATGAGTGTTGGGTTTTGTTCAATTCTTTCTCTGCATCTATTGATATGATCTTGTGTGTTTTTTCCTTTGTTTTATTTATGTAATGGATTGCATGGATGGTTTTTCTAATGTTGAGTCATCCTTGCATACCTGCTATGAATTCTGGCAGTAGCATTTTTTTAAATGCATACAAGGGCCATTCCAAAGAGAACCTGGAATTGCATTGGGCAGAGTGGAGCTTTTGTAGTATGCATTTTCCCCCACTAGGTGAGCATCGAGCAACTCACTCTGAGTTAGTGTACCCAGTGGCTTTGCCTGGGAAGGTTCTTGCTGGTCACAGTGAGTTTTGTCATAGAAGCAGTTCACTTGAGACTCCTTTAATGTGATGGCTGACTTAAGAGAACAGCATGCAGCTGTGAAATTTTGTTTCCTGATCTGGAAAGATGCCGCAGAAACTGTTGTGATGTTGAACACAGCTTACAAAGACAGAGCTATGGGAAAAACTCAAGTGTGTGAGTGGTTTTCTCCTTTCAAAAAAGGTGAAATGTTGATTGATGACAAATCTTGTTCTGGATGTCCATGAACTTCCTGAATGGATGAGAATGTGGACTCCTAGTGCATTTGGAGTTCATTCCACCAGGTCAGACTGTTAATACAGCTTTCTATTTAGAAGTTCTGAAAAGATTACATAAGAGTATGTAACAAAAAAGGCCTGATTTATGGCAGATGGGGGACTGGTTTTGCCACCATGACAGTGCACCTGCTCATACAGTCATCTCAGTTCCCCAGTTTTTGTCAAAAAACAGCATGCCTCTCTTGCCCCACAAACCTTACTCACCTGACCTTGCTCCATGCAACTTCTTTTTGTTTCCTCAAATGAAGAGAGACATGAAAGGACAGCAATTTGAGGATGTAGAAGAGGTGAAGAAAACAACAAGGGAGATGCTGCCAGCCATCCAAACAGATGAGCTTGAAAATTTTTGCCAATAATGGAATTGCAGATTTGACAAACATATTAAGTGTAATGGAGGGTACTTTGAAGGTGATAAGGTTGTTTTGTAAAAAACCAAAAACATAGCTTTGGAAAAAATTCAATTTTGGGGGTTACCCCTCTTATGCTAAGGCTAGCTCTCCAGCTACCCCACTACCTAATACCACGAACCAAACCCACTGCCAATGAGTCGATTCCAACTCGTAACAATGATACGGAACAGTATCACTGCTCCCGAGAGTGTCTGAGGCTGTAAATCTTCATGGGAGCAGAAAGCCTCATCTTTTCCCTCCAGAGCAGCTGGTGGGTTCAAACTACTGACCTGTGGTTACCAGCCCAACACATAACCAACCACACCACCAGGGTACCTTACTACCTGATGCTGTGCATTAAAGCCCTTGCCTTGACTAGGAGAAAGGGAGAGATAACAGGATCCCAGGAGTACAGGGTGGACAGACAGTACAGGGTGGGTGGACAGACAGTACAAGGTGGGTGGGCCTTTTTATGTGGCAGTGTCCTTGTGTCAAGCCAGCAGGCTAGTGGGTGGCTGGAGGCAGCCATAGGAGCAGTGGCAGGAGATGCTGATCCCTGGGTTGCTGCCGTCACTCTGTGTTCTGGAACTCAGGAGCACCGGTTCTGGAATCCTCCACCGTCTGCTTCTGGAAGTGGCAGCCACTTGCTGTTCCCCCAATTCTGCCAGCACCTAGTTCTTTGCATCACATCCCTTCCTGCTGCAAAGGGATCTCATGGAGATACAATATTTATAAAACCCCAAGCCCGGATCTAGAGTGGTTTCTGTTCCCTGGGCCCCAACCAAAGTGTAGCCGGTGCAGCAGCCTAGCAAGAGCAGCTTGTGGTTACAGAGGACAACGTGCCCATAGCACAGGGCCCAGGATGAAGGGTCCCATCCAAAGGCACGTGAGGGGCAAGGTGACCAGACACCAGGGTGAGAGTCTAAAACCGGGTACATGACCCACAAAAGGAGGCAACCTGAGGAGGTGGGGGTTCCAGCTTGTAGCCCCAACCCTCAGCCCAGCGTGGTATCTAATCTTCAAAGCTTGCAGACTCCATCTCTCGGGGTGTGTGTGTGTGGGTGTTGGGACTAAGTGGGACAGACAGTGTTGGTGGTCCCCAGTGCAGTTTGAGTCGGGCAAGGATAGCTAGGACTTCGGAAAGGTCACTCACACAGCTGTCGAGCAGGGAGGACTGCTTGTCCAGCGTCTTCCTGGAAACTTGTGGTGAGGAGATGCTCACTGACTGGAGAGGCAGCATCGTCTTTTTTGGACAACTTGGCCTTTGCATGCGTGATCATGGGACTGTCCAGAACCCTGGACTGAGCAGTGTAGGGGGGTGGGGCATGGGGTGAAGCAAAGAATATGGGCGTTGTCAACTAGCCCTCAAGAGGCACATGGCTGCCCATAGTTGTATTCATGGGGCAGGTAGGGCTCCTTTGCATTTTAATATCTTAAGGTGAATCACACTTTCTAACTGGCCACAGGTTCCCCTCCCTCATGTGTCAAGGCATTCACTTCTGCTCTTTGAGTTTCTGACCCCAGTATATGAGGGATTTTAAGGTGCCCTGGTGGTGTAGTGGGTTCCAGTCAGCAGTTCAAAACCACCGTCTGCTCTGTAGAAGAAAGATGTGGCTGTCTGCTCCCATAAGGAGCTAACGTCTCCAAATGCAGATGGGCAGTGCTAATCTGTCCTGCAGGGTGACTATAAGTCAGAATCCACTCCACAACAGTGAGCTGGTGTTTGGTTGTTTCAGGACTGAGAATGCTTAAGGCTGCGTGTAGCCAAAGGATTCCCGGGGTGTGGGACTCCTGGTGGCAGTTGCAGGCGGATGACCCCAAACAAACGCAGCAGACAAATCCAGTTCCTTCAAGATACCCATTTCCATCCCCGCCTCACATCACGAGGTCTGGAAGTGCCGGTGAGTGGCCAAAGTCCCTTTAATATCCCTGAATTGCGTTACAAGTAATACTGCTGGAAGTAGGGTAGGGATGAGGGTCTGGGGCACGAGTGGGGGTGAGTGTGGGGAGGGGGAGCGCCAAGCGCTCGTACAAAATATGGCCAAAAGGCTTAGCATGCATGGAAAATTATTGCTGTCGGAAGTTCCTATTTACATAGTAACACCCTCCGTAATTGCTTCTGCGATCTCCTTCCCTCCCCACCATCCCTGCAGGCTCCCTTCCCCAGTAGGCCTGCCTGGGCGAAGGAACACCCATTGCTTCAGAAGCCCTCCAGAAGCAGTCCAGCCCCAGGGCCCCTCCAGCCTCCATCCTCCTACGGGGCGGAGTCTGGGGCGCGGGAGGAGGCCGGAGAGTCCAGGACTCCCGCCCCACAACTGGGCTCAGAGCGCTGGGAAAAGGCGTGTGCTTAAAGCAGAGGGGTCAGGGCTCGTGCGCGCGCGCGCGGAGGCGTGTGCTTCGGTCCTCGCCCGGGCATGCAGAAGCTCGGCGGGGGCGGGGCGGGGGAGGTAGTGGCGGCCAATGGGCGGGCGGCTGGCAGCCCCGCCCCTCTGCCCGGGAGAGTTGCATAGACGTGGCCGGGAGGGGGCGCTCCTCCCGGGGAGCGGGCCGGAGGCCCCAGCGGGGCCCGGGGCTCAGTCGGTCCCTGGAACCTGGGGTCCCTCGAGAAGGGGAATATATTGAAGCGTCCGGGAGGCATGTCTCTCTGGGCTTCTTGGGGGAGGGGGGAGGCTTAGGAGGGTAGGGACCGGCCCAAGTGTGGACCTCTGATCCCCCCCGTCCCCCGCTGAGTGCCAGCAGGTCACCTCTCCTCTTCCCTCCCCTACCCCTTGAACCCTGGGGTGCGGTGGGCTTCTCCCTCACCCCAGCGTCTTCTCTTTGAGGATGGGGTGGGGACGACAGCCCCCTATGGCCATGCTTGGCTTCCCGGCCTCCCAGTCCAGCTGGGGAAGCCAGACCATCCCTGGGGGAGGCCAAGAGATAAATAAAAGAATAAATAGATAAATAAATAAATACACAATAAATAACTGGAAAAACCCAGCCAGACGGGAGTGAGGAGGGGGAGGGGGAGCATTTGTGAGGTGCCCCAAACCTTCCCCTAATAAATGCGAGGGGCACCTGTAGGGCTGGGGGTCGGGGAGGAAAGTGCTCAGAGAATCCAGTGTGTGTGTGTGTGTGTGTGTGTGTGTGTGTGTGTGTGTGTGTGTAGACTCAAGGCTGCAAGCCCAAGGAGGGTCTGCTTTGGGTGCAGGTCTCTGGGATGCCCCTGGAATTCTCCTGGGTCTGGTGAACTCCAAGGGGGGAAGGGATGAAATTTCCATGCATCTAAGAGTGAGGAGCATGTGGTGTGGGGGTGTGGGGGTGGGGGTGGGGTGGACAGCTAGACCTAAGGTCCGTGTCTAGAGAAAGTTCTG
Organism: Echinops telfairi; assembly: GCF_000313985.2. NCBI lineage: Eukaryota > Metazoa > Chordata > Mammalia > Afrosoricida > Tenrecidae > Echinops > Echinops telfairi. The sequence continues at coordinate 26,144,929 of NW_022109491.1, forward strand.
GGCCAGATGGGGGACTCCCAAGAGGTGGCCCCAGATGGGCACACACTGAGAGGGAGACTCAGCTGTGAGAAGGAGGGACCAGGATGGGTTGTGACCTGGAGCTGCAGGGCCTGGACGGAGGTGTGGGTGGGCAAACCGAGGGTGTGTGTGTGTGTGTGTGTGTGTGTTAACAAGGGGTGTGGGCCTGGACGGAGGTGTGGGTGGGCAAACCGAGGGTGTGTGTGTGTGTGTGTGTGTGAGTTAACAAGGGATGTGGACCTCAGGGTGGGGGGCTCTTAAGGAGAGGCTGCTGAGAAATGAAAGGAAGGCAGGTCTGAAAAGTTAGAAGGGAGGAGGCGCACAGGAGGAAGAGAATTCGGGTGTGGCGCCCGAGAGTTGCGGACCTGGTGCCTGAGTTGGGAGCCCTAAGGGCGCAGACAGGGGGTCCAGGTCCTAGGCTTGGTGGCCTGAGAGGACAGGACGCTGTGGGTCGGCGTGCGCAGGGGGAGATAGTGCTGGAGGTGAGTGATGGACTAGGGGTGGGGAAGGAGAGAAGAGTTCCAGGCCGGAATAGGGGTTCGTGCCCCCGCCCCCGGCCCTCGAACCCGAGGGGAGTGGGAAGGGATTGGGTGGAAACGCAGCTGGCGGACCGAGAGGGCGCTGCGGGCAGGAGCTCCCGGAGCCCCTGGCGAGCGCGCGGCTCAGCTGGTGGGGCCGGCGGCGGGCGGCGGGGGCGGCTCGGCGCCCTTGACGCAGGCCGCCTCGCAGTGCTTGTGGAGGTAGGACTTGAGCGCGAAGCTCTTGTCGCACTGGCGGCAGCGGAAGTGCTTGAAGGCCGAGTGCGTCTGCATGTGCGCGCGCAGGTTGGAGCGGTCGGCGAAGGCCTTGCCGCAGTGCGCGCAGCCGAAGGGCTTTTCGCCGGTGTGCGAGCGCATGTGGCCCTGCAGCAGCCAGGGCCGCGAGAAGGCCTTGCCGCACACGCCGCACTTGTGTCGCAGGTTGTGCGTGAGCACGTGCATGGCCAGCGCGGGCATGGACACGTACGCCTTGCCGCACGTCGGGCACTTGCGCGCCAGCTGGCTGTCCAGGCT
>NW_022109491.1:26146242-26147850 GCF_000313985.2 Echinops telfairi
GCCCGTCGGAGATGAAGAAGGCGTCCATGGAGTAGCTGTCGGTCACGGCCGCCTCGCCGCGGAAGTAGCGCGCCGAGAGGCTGGACTGCGGGCTCTCGGGGTCGCTGTACTCCTCCGGCGCCGCCGGCGGGTACGCGGGCTCTGCGGGCACCAGCTCCAGGCCCGGCTTCTGGTCGGCATCGTAGCTGCTTGGGGGCAGGCAGTGCGGGGCGTAACCTGGAGGAGGCGAGAACGACGTCGCGCGGGGTTAGGGGCCAGGGAAGGCTTCCCCCTGGGAACAGTTACTCTCCCACCCCTGGGTCCCCATCCGCCCCTGCAGCAGCTCTTAGGAAGTGATGGCTGATTGGAAAGCACCGACTGCTGACGTGCATCTCAGCTCATTGGACCAGACGTCTTGAGTTCAAATCCTAACTCCGCCAGCTACAACCACAACCCCCACCCCCACCCTCCCTGGAGCGCTGCGCAGTAGCAGGCACGGTTCTGCTGACCTGATGTTTACTAGCCATGGTGGCATAGTGCTTAGGTATTGGGGTGCTAACCGTAAGGTCTGCAGTACGAAACCACCAGCCACTCTTTGGGAGGCAGATGGGGCTTTCTACTCCCTGAAGCAGTTACAATCTTGGAAACTCACAGGGGCCGTTCTACCCTGTCCTATAGGGTCACTATGAGTTGCCCTTGACCTGATGGCAGAGTTTGGTTTTGTTTTTTGACCTTTTTAAATGCTCCCGTAGTGAAAGAGGTCTTATCATTATCCCCACTTTACAGACGTCGAACTGAGTTGTAGAGAGATGTAAGCAACTTAAATCTAATCATCATAATAAGATCACACAATTAGTAACTGGTACAGCTGGGTTTCACATCCCAGCGGTGTGACGCCAAAGCCCAGGCGCGCTTTGAACTCAAAACCTAAGTCCCGGAGCCTTGGTTGCTTAGTGCTTACTCTTCGGGCTGTTAACAGTAAGGTTAGCAGTTCAAAACCACCAGGCACTCCATAGGACACAGGTGAAGCCTTTTATTCCCAGTCTACAGGCTCTGTCTGAGCCTCGGCTTCCTCATCTACAATGTGGAGCTTGTCAGTGGACCCCTGGCCCTGCCCTAGGGTTTTTGAGAAGCCCGAGAGAGGTGATGACAGGACACATTGTGAGCACTTATTGTGTGCTGGGCACTGCCTCTGTGTTCCACAGAGGTTAACTCATTTAATTGTCACAACGGCCCTACTAATAATAATCCCCATTTTATACGCAAGGAAATTGAGAAAGAGGGAGCCAGCACACGGTAATTGCTGTATAAATGGCAGCTATTATAATTATGCTTTTACTTGCTTGAAAAAGTGACTTCACTAAAGATTATTTAATTGTCTGCCTCCCCCACCTCAGACTGGCTCTGGGCGCCCAGCATGAGCTTGGCTCAGAGGATGCTGGTGGTGAAGGATGTATAAACCAGTTAGCAGAGACACGGCCTCACCTCCCAGAGTTGATGGGGGGGGATGGGGGACGGGGGAGGGGGGTGGCTCAGAAAGGGCCAAATGTGTGGCCCGTGGTAGGGCATCCAAGAAAGGACTTCCTGCCTCTGTAAGCCTTCTGGAGACCCACCTAGGGAGAATCTCCC
>NW_022109491.1:26149175-26175683 GCF_000313985.2 Echinops telfairi
GGGGGGGGGGTGACTCCAGAGGGAAGGGCTTGTGGACAGATGCAAGGGGGCAGCAGCAGTGGAGAGTCAAGAGTGTCCAGCACCCCCCAGCACATCATCCTTTCCCTCCTGGTTCTCTTTGGCCTGAACAGTTTTCGAATCTCCCACCCCGGGAGCCAGCCTGATATCCAGGCCCCCCAAATGCTTATCAGGCTAACTTCAATGTACGTCGGGCACTCCCAGGACCCTCCCCGCTCTGCTGTATTGCCTCACATTGTACTTATGGATTAGGATGATAATAATTAGCATTTTTTGCACACTTAGTAAATACTCAGGCATCCTGCTGACAGCCTTACCCCATATCACCTTTAAAAACCATCACCCACCCACCCAAAATCTCCATGTTACAGATAAGGAAACGAAGGCCCAGAGTGGTGACGGGACTTGCTCAAGAGGGGGAGACAGGACTGAAGCCCAGCGCATGGATGGAGTTGCGGTTGGGCTTGGCCACCTCCTACCCGGCTTCCTGTACAGTGCGTGGCAGTTAGTGGCACCCAGGTTTCTGTTTAACGGGTGATAACAGTTTGCCAGGCCAGCCCCGAGGTCTGCCACAGGCTGCCCAGTCTGCTCAGGCCGTGGAGCGGGAGGAGGGCCTGTTTTCCGGAAGCCGACTCTAGTTAGGTTATCTCGAGTAAGGGGCCGTCCTGCTTCTCTGTCTTTTCTTGCGCCACGAGGCAAGCACAGGGCCCATTTGCAAGGTCTCTAAACATCTGGCCAGTGCCCAGCCTGCTTCATGGGTAAGAGCACTGGTCCAGCTTTACTGCGCCTGACTGTGTGACCTCAGCCAAGCGACAGGACCTCTCTGTGCCTCCGTTCCCCTGGCTGTGAACTAAGGGATAAGACAAGGCACCTGACCCGGGCAGTTGTGCATTCATGAGTCAGCACATGCAGTAGAGAGAGAGCCAGTAACAGCCACCGCGCCGAGAGCACTGGGGGTCCGGGCACTGCTCTACGGAATGCATGTGAATGCACCCTCCCTTGGTGCCACTGGGAAGATGGGACAGCCACGGCCCTGGATGTGAAGTAGCGTGCCAGGGTCACACAGCTAGGGAATCAGGGCTGGGATGCCAATCCTGTGAGAGGAACACCTGCTCCAAATGCTTTCCTGGGCTCCTCTCACACCTCTTAGCACTCGTTTCTGGGCCTCTGGTCCTCCCCCGCCCCTTGCTGCCACCGAGCCAATTTTGGTTCAGGGTAGAACTGACCCTGTGGGTTGCCAAGACTGACTCTTTAAGGCAGTAGAAAGCCTCCTCTTTCTCCCATGCAGTGGCTGGTGGGTGGTTTCAAGTTGCCGACTTTGTGGTTAGCAGCCCAGTCCTCACTTCTACCCGTTGCCCTGATGAGAAAGCCTAAGAGGTACAAAGCCGGAGCTCTGGGAACGAAGCGGTTGTCACTCAAACCGGTCGCCCTCTGGTGGCAGCCAGCAGCACTGCAACACTGTGGTCCGCGGGGTTCTTTGTAGAAAAGTAGAGGTGCCTCAACCAACCGTCTGCATCCCTCTCTGGACCAGGGTCATGGGACCGGGCCTGAGGCACAGTGGCAGTGGGGGTTGGCTTGGACTGGGTTTGGTGTCGTAGGAGAGCCAACCCAGTCGTGTTAGGAGGAGGCGATTCTGATGTGCTGTGTGACCTTGGCTCTGTTGCTTGGGCTGAACCGGAAAGAGGTTGGCTGGGATGCTGTCAAGTCCCTTCGTGACACTGTGGCGGAATAGGTTGCCCCATGATGTCCTTTGTGTTTTCCTTCTCCCTCCACTCCATCCCATTCTGCTGCGTTCTCTCTAGAGATGTCCCCGTCCGTTACTCAGCCTGCGCCTGCCACCTCTTCGAGGGGCGCGCAGAGCCAGGGAGAACTGGTTAGCACACTCCAACGGCATCCTTACAACCTCGCATGTTTTGCTGTTGTTCTTCCTGCCATCCCCGGGGCTGAGTACACAGACAGACATTGGAGTGTCTCAGGCCACTCTGTGACCTTGGGCAAGCCACCTCTGGGCCTCAGTCCAGGAGAACCCTTGGCGCATGCCTGCGGCGGCGGTGGAGGTGGCCCCTGACCCACAGCGAGTGAGCGAGCGACCCTGTGTGTTCCGGAGTAGAACTGCTCTGCAGGGGGGGTTGTTGTGTTGTTGTTTTTTTGTGGAAGCCCACTGCCAGGCTTTTCTTGGGTAGAATGCTGCATGGGTTTGCACCGCCCACCTTTCCGTTAGCAGTTGACCTCAAGCCACTGCGCCTCGTCCCCTGCACCCCCACCCACCCAGAACCCTCTAAAAACCATAAGCAAACCATGGCTGTTGAGTCCACCCTGACTCAGTGACCCGGAAGGAAAGAGCAGAGCTCCCTACTACGCTTCCCAGGCCTGTGGTCTTTGTGGGTGCAGACGGCCGCGTCTTCCTTGCGAGAAGGGGCTGGGGGGTTCCAACCACCAACCTTTGGATTAGCAGCAGAGAGCTTCACCACTGGTCACCAGGGGTCTTTGGAGAACCCCTTCAGGCACTACAAAAGGTGCTTTATCCCTGCACGTGGAATCCAGGTGAGCTTTGGGCACTTTCCTCCGTGCCCCTCCACTCCCAGGTGACTGTGGTAGGCTGAGCTGCCATCCCCACAGCTGAGGGCCAAGAGCTGACTTTCTTGTTTGGGTCCCAGTCCAGCAGGGAGGGCGGGGGCCCATGATGGAAGACCTGGCTCTTCTACCGGTCCTGGCCCTCTCCCAGAGCTGTGTGACTATGGGCACATCATGCGGCCTTTCTGGTCCCACACGCCCTCCTGCTGCACAGCTGCTTCAGAGATATGGCGGTGTTGTGTACAAGGGCGCTTCAAGAAGTTCATGGGAAAAGAACCAATCGAACATTTTCCACCAGCTTTCGGACGGCCCCTCTCCTTTGTTACTGAAGAGTGCTGTTTCAGATGGAAGTCCGGAATCCAGGGGACAATCCTGGGCTCAAAGGAGAAGGGGATTTGATGGGAATGAAGGTCCGGGGGCTCTTTGCAGCCCTCGTCTCTTCCCACTGCAAGGGTCCCCTGGGTCCAAGTCGGAGAGCCTCCCTGACAAGTGGGGACAATGAGGATCATAATAATATTCCTGCAGAACTCAACTCCAGGCCTCTGCTGACAACTGCCAGGTGCTGCACCAAGCCTGGAGGCCAGGGAGGGGCGAAGCCCTGCTCAAGGTCACTCTGCAGGAGCCAGGCTCCTCCTCAATGCTCCAATGCTCAGGAGGATCCAGTGCTGGTTCCCTATCACAATAGCAGAAGGGAGCATGTCCCGTGGGGCAGGGATCCTCACAACTCACTTCCCAATGGGCCTGTGTCTCATGGTGGGTGTTGGGGGTGAGGAGAGACTGATGCGTGCCGAAGTGCCCCAGCCCCTTATAAGCAATCACAGCGAGTCACAGTGTGGTTGACATGATGGAGAAACAGACCCCGCTGAGTGTCTCATGCACATTAGCACGTGGGCAACGCGTTCACTTCCTGCTGGGTCCTCATTGTGCAGAAGCTGAGGTCCCGAGAGGGGCACTGACCTCCCCCACGTCACAGACCAGAGCCAAGTCAGGCTCCTCCTGCCCCCACTTCTGCCCCCCACTCTCCCACCTTCCAGGGTCCCGCCTTCCCTCCCAAGGATCTCCAGCAACCATCCCACCTCCCTTCCCTGAGACGGTGGGCCAGTTTCCCAGGCGGCCCAGTTTCCCGAGGAGGCCTGGCTCTGCTGGGTGGGGGGTGGGGGGCACCGTAGGGGCTGCTGCCTGGGTATATTTAGAGCAGCTTCTTGCTGTGCCAGGCCGTCGGGCCGCGAGAATCCGCTCCAGCCAGCTGAGCAGAAAGCCAGGTCTGTCAGCAGCAGAGCAGGATAAAAATAGGTTCTCCTGTCTGCTCACAGAGCTGGGCAGCGGGGCTGGGTGCCTCCCCCTCCCCTCATTATAGGATCTTTGTTAACGGTTCCCTGGGCACTGGACCAGAAATGACACCCACCTCCTGAAAGGCCCGGCAGCTGGGACACCTGGTCTTGGGGGGTGGGGGGTGGGGTGGAAGGGGAAAACCCCAGAGTCCAGAGGAGCAGGGCAAAAAGAAAGACAGACTAACTATGACTCGGGTTATAGGCGGGGGCCAGATACCCACCACCACAGGCTTCTAGAGGATTCCAGGCTTTCTGCCCCCACCACATCCCCTTGCCTCCTGGAATCCCTCATATTAAGGTTCTTTCTAAATCTGACCCAATTCCCATCATCCTCAGGGAGACCACGGCTCTGCAGAAATCAATAGGAAAGACTTGTTCAAGGGGTGGTAGGGATGGGAGTGGGGTGGGCTGAAGGTCTTGAAGCACCCAGCTCTGGTTGGGGGGGGCAGCCTCCTGCTCCCCCAGGGCCTTGCTGGTGGACCATTTCTAGCCCTGGTGTGTGGTGCTGTGCCCTGCCTCCTCTGCCCTCCAGGCTTTCTGCTCGGCCCTCTGCCCCAAAGGGATGCAAGCAGAGGGCACCTTCCAAGCCCCTTTCTACCCAAGATGCACCCTCAGTGGATGAGCCACGCTGGGGAGACTTCCACTGAGAAGGAGGCACACCTCTCCCTGCCAGCGCCACCTCACTGGCCTAGCCCCCGGAGGGCCTCCCAGCTATGGGGCCCCTGGGACATGTTGAAGAAGTAGCCACCAGGAAGGTGTGCAGGGCCCAGCTTTCTGACCTTGGCCTGTTTCCCCACTGTCGATGGGAGCCAGTCCTCTGCCCTCCTGGCTTTTGTTCACTGGGGGTGGGGTGGGGTGGGGTGGGGTGGGGGGTGTGGCTTAAAAGTCGTGGGCAGACACGTTGTTGTGCTGATGGGAGGGACTTGCCAGTCTCCTGCCTGCCCTCGGGGATGGCAAACTGAGGTTTTCCAATTCATAGATGCTCAGCCTGCACCCCCACCCCCACCCCATGCTGCCCTTGTGTGACTCCAGGCCTTGAGGGAACCATGGTCCTGCAGACTCCGTACCCCATCTTGGCCCTATGACTCCTGCTAAGGAAGCCCCGTTCATTCTTAGGAAAATCAAACTTCTGGGTCCTCAGAAGGTCAGAACTGAAACAGAGATCCGGTTCAGCTGCTCAGTGTTGAGCGAGAGGCCGAGGTGGAGGGGGTGGGGTGGGGTGGTCGTGGTGGTGGAGGTGCTGGTGCTGCTGCTGCTGCTGTTGTTGTTGCTGGGGAAGGCTAGCCTTAGGCTGCCCATCAAACTAAGGGTGGGTCTAAGACTTGAGCACAGCCAGCCTGAAGATGGACTTGGACATGACCTTGGACTAGACATTGGCTCCAGGTCTTGACCCTGGACCTAGAATGTTGCCCTGGGCCTTGGGTCTAGACCTTGATCCTGAGCCTTCACCTGCCACTAGACATTGAAATGTGAAGTTGGACCTAGAGTTCTCCTGACTTAAGCTCTTGGGAAATTAACCTTGGACCTACACATTGCTTTTGGTCCTAGACACGAGACTGAACATGTCTGTTGGACCTGGCTTGTAGACAGGACTGAGACCTTGAACCTGGGAATCTTACATGGCTTCAAGTGGACCTTGGCCTGCACTGAGATGAAGATGCCAGGGGGAGAGGTGGTGGTTGTAAGTGGAGAACCAGGTGGGCCTGCTGTGTGGCCTTCACTGGGCTCCCTCTGCCAAGGGGGCAGTCCTTTGGCACCCGTGCTCCCCAGAAGGACATTCTGAGCGTGGGGTAGAGATGCAGCAGCTGGGGACACAGCCATGCGCTCAGGCTTGGAGCGACTGCCCGGCGCCTCAGTGTGCGAGAAAGGAGGCGGGCGCTGGCGTAGTGTGGTCAGTTAGAAAAGCCTATAGGTAAGTGCAGGAGAGCTCCCTCCGCCTACATGAGAGGCTTAATGTAGCTGCGGAGGGCGGACAACTGTGTTATTGGATTGGCATTGATCCCTCATCACCGGGTCAGATAACACTCTGAAGTGGGTATGGGAGCAGGCCGGGCTGGGGACGCAGGGGAAGAGAGGGCCTGGCTACTGCCTGGGGGATGGGCAGCCCGGGGCCACTGAGGCCCTCCCGGACAGAGGCCCACAGAGACGGACATGCAACTGGGTGAGCAGCAGCCTTTTCTGGGGTGGCTGAGTCCCCAGGACCCCCGGGGGAAGAGTTGGTTAGGTGGTGGAGATGGAGGGTAAAGTTTCGAGTGAGCACGGTTGGGCCAGTGAGGAGGGGAGAGGAGGGAGGGAGGGAGGGAGGCAGGGACCAGCCCGGAGCCCAGGAGCCGGTGGGGAGGAGAGAAGCACCTTTTCCCAAAGCATGATGCCATTGGATTATACCGTTGGGGGGCGTTCTGCAGAGAGAGCTGGAGATCTCCTTCTTTGGGGGCTTCCCCATGCCTGTGTCGGGGTTCCATGAGTTTGAGGGCGCCCTGGAGCCCAGGCATACCTGCTGCACCCTTGGATCGGCCCTGTGGTGGCTGAGGGATGGAAAAGGGAGGAGGAGGCAAAGAAGAGCATTGCTCTGTGTGTGTGTGTGTGTGTGTGTGTGTGTGTGTGTGTGTGTGTGTGTGTGTAAGTGGAGCCCTCATTCTCCAGCACTCCCAGGTATTCCCTGAGCTGGGGGGTACACCTCTTTAATTTATGGTTCCTAGTTGATCCTCTAGGAACTGGAGATACCCCCTACCCCACAAACCTGATATTCACAGGCTTCCCTGTTTCCCCCTCCCAGGCTGCCCTCCCACCAGTCTCAGCCTGAGCCTGCCGCAGAAGCTGCAGAAATGGCTTGTAAGAAGATCTTTCTAATAACTGGAACTATCTCCAGCCCCAGGCCCTCTCCACTCCCCTCCCTTACTCCTCCCTGCCCTCCCTCTCCACACGCCTCCCCCTCCCCCCACTTTCTCCTTGTTTACCCAGCACTTACACACGCTGGGAGAGAAAAAACGTCGGCTCAGCAATTTTTCACACTTCCCTCAAACGCGCAGCAAGGTTATTTCCGGCAGAGTGGAGACAACAGGAGCTGGCCAGCTCTCTGAGGACCCCAGGCACCCCCAACTCATTGATGGATGGGGGAGCCCTCACTGCCCAGTCCGGCCACACCCCAGGGTTGCAGGAGGTCCCTACATGTAAGACCTGGTAGACCTTTGTGTTCCCGGCTGTACCCAGGCCTGTAGGGTCACCCGGGAGTCCATCGTGGACACTGTCCACCACAGGCAACTAACTGCCAAGGCTGCCGGGCCAGAGTGCCTGTCCTTGCCACAGGACAGCCTGCAGTGATCGAAGCCAAAAAAGACACCAGGTCCCCGAAGCTCTGCCACCCTCAGTCAGGCATCCGATGTCAAGTGAAAGCCACACAAACATGACAAAGACCTCCTGGCCTTCTCTGAGGCCCCCAATGCTCCCCAGCCCACACTGGACCTTCACAGACACTGAGATGGTCAGGCTTGCCTTGGTTCATGCCGTGCCAACTCCTTTCACTGCTGGGAGAGCTGGGGATCAGAGAAGGGATGATACTTGCCCAAGGTCACCCAGCAAGTCAGAGATCTAGAGCTCACGTCTCTTGAGTCCCAGGCCAGGCATCTGGTCAGCCTCAGGATTCCCTGGAGGCCAGGGATTTGGTGGGAAGCCTTTGGGGGAAAGCCCCAGAGACAGGGGTGAGTCTTGGGGGGTCGAACTTGGTGGAGCCTCCACAGGAGCAGCCTAGCATGAGCTCTTGCCCTGACCCACTTCCCACTGTTTGCTCAGGGCTTCCCGCAAAGCCTTTTTGTGCGAATCTAAGGCAAGGGGCTCGCTCTCCTGCTGCCCTCCTGAGGGACAGCCTGCAGTTTGGACTCTGCTGGGCAAGCACTCTGGGTTTCCTTAGCTAGCCTGGGGACAGGACCAGGGGGACTCGGTGGGTGGGAGCCCAGAGCTTTGTGATAGTCTCTCAACGGGCCCACACTTGTTTGATATTTCAGTGCTCCCCAGTACACACACGCACACCCCTCCCTCCCTGGCATGACCCCAGGACTACCCTCTGTCCTGCCAGCACTCAGCCCACCCTGGCCACATCCATGGCTTCTGTCATTAACCCTAAGAGGCTCAAGAAAAGGGGACAGCAGAGTAGGGGACTTGGTCAGAAGAAAAGGGGGTTCTCTGGTGGGTCAGAGAGCAGCCAGAGGCTGAGGGGATATGGCTGTAACCCCCATCACTCCCTAACTTCTTTGACCTTGATGAGGTCAAAGAATCCTCGGTCCAGAGCCCTCTCTCTACCTGGCTTGGCAGAGTGACGGAATGTGGGTGAAGTGCTTGGAAATCCCCGAGGCAAAAGCTCCCACCCTCCCGGTCTCTGCCTTTGCCATCTCAGCTCTCTTCATCCTTAGCTCTTACACACACACACACACACACACACACACACACACACACACACACGATGATGCCAGGTTTCTCACTGCCACAGGGACGCCTCCTCCCACACACCTGCCTTGGTGGGGGGCCATCAGAGTAGAAACCTTTTGTGATCCCCTCTGTGGGGGAGGGGTCCACGAAAGCAGTCAGCTGCTTCAGCTCTGAACCCTCCAGAGATCAAGCCCTTTCCTTGTCCCCCAAATCCTGGTCCCTGCAGGAACTTGGCGCTGAGAGGACGTGAAGTATGAGTGTGTTTGTGTGGGGGGTGGGGGAAGGCAGGGTTGCTTAGAGGGAGCAGTGGGGTGGGCTCTGGAGGGGCGTGAAGAGCAAAATGGGGGGGCACCTTCCAGACATCTTTCTCTCAGACCACAGGACAGGCTAGGCCCTTGGCAGGCTTGTGGCTGAGGGTGACAAACAGTTGCTGGAGACCCTTGTCTGGCATCCCCAGATGGGGCAGGTTTGAAGGCAGTAAGGACACCCCCAGCTGCGCCCCCACCCCCCAACCCCATCTTGGCAGAGTGGCCTTCCCTGCCTGGACACCACCAGGGTGAGGGGATCCCCATAGTGCCGTGGGCATTAACCCGTTATGGGTGCCCGGCAATCTCTGTTCTCCAGCACCTTCTCTGCCCATGCCCATTCCAGGGCCACAACTTTCGAAGCGCGGCTTTGTAGGGACCTAGCCCCTGCCCCGCCCGCTGCCTCGGGAAGCCGGGAGGCGCCCGGGCCTGGAAACCTCCCGGAGTTCCCTGCTGCTCGCGCCCCTCCTCATGGTCCAAGTTGGGGAGGGCCCGAGCTCTCCCCTCTCTCCCGACTGGCCCCACTCACCGTTGTCCCCGGGCGGCCCTCGGGCGCCAGGCAGCACGTAGGCGGTCTCCAAGGGGTGGTAGGTGGGGGCCGGCACCCCGCTGCCCTGGAAGCTGTCCCCTTTGATCTTCTTCACCAGGAAGGAGCGCGGCATGGTGCGGCTGGCTGGCTGGGGGCTCGGCGGGGCACTTGCGTGGGGCCCCGCGGGGGAGGCGGCCGGCCGGGCGCGATTGGCTGGCCGCGCGGGGTTTCAGCACTGGACAGCTCCCAGCGGGCGGGCGGGCGCACGGAGCCAGCCCCGGTGCTGCCGGCGGCCCGAGCTGAGGCTTCGGCTCCGGCTCCGGCTCCGGTTGGTGCTCGACAGCGGCAGCGGCAGCGCGCAGACAGGCAGGCGCTGGAGCTGTGCTCAGCACTCCGGCTGCCGGCTTTATATGGGACGCAGGCTGGAGATCAGGTGGTCCCCTAGCAATGGAACTGTTCAGCGCTCTAATCCATCAAATGTCCCCCAGGACAATCGCTCCGCACACGTTCCCCTGAACCGGCGGAGGTGGGGGCAGGCGAGGCGCAGGGAGCGGCGGGCAGCAAGGAGGGGAGCAAGTGTGGGCAAGAAAGGCGCAGAGGTATAACAAGACGGAGAAAGAGGAGGGGGGGAGGGAAGAGAAGAAAGAGGGGCTGAAAGAGGTAGAAATCACAGCAGAGACCAAGATAAGGACAAAAAAATAAAAAAGATAAGCCACAGTAAGAGAAACGGAGGAGAAAGACCAGAGAAGAGAAGTAGCGACACTCGCACACCCACGGGAAGGAAGGCGAGATACCGCCACACAAAAAGGAAGCCCCCCGCCCCCCGCCCCCCGGGATGCAAAGAAAGGGAAAGAAAAGTGCAGGATAGGGGGAAAAGGCGAGGGAAGAGGAGAGAGAGGGTTGGGGGTCAGGCACATGGGTGCCGGAAGACGAGGGTGCAAAGGGAGAAGTCAGCGCTCCATCCTGGCTCTTGTGCCCGGCCTCTCCCTCTCCCCAGTTCTGAAGTGGCTGGTGGACGCTCAGCTCTAACTAGAGGAGGTCCCCCCTCGCCAGATGGGGCTCCGATTGGGTTTGGGGTTCAACTTTCTTTTTCCAGAAAGGGCCCGGAGGAGGGGTGGGGGGCGGGGAGCATGTCCCCCATGCAGATGCCCAGCCCTGCTCAGCCGGTCCTGTTCCGGTGCCGAGCTCAGGCGGCCGCTGCAAGAGGAAGTGAAAATCGTCCAGTAATTAATTTCCCTGCTGCCAGGGGGTGGTGGTTTTGACACATCCGAAGCTGTGCTTTCCCCTGAAGCCGGGGAGCAGACAATAGAGACACGTGGACTGGGAAGGGAGAGGGGGAAAGGGAGGGGGGATCGGGTCTCCCACTGGAACTCTTTGCAGGTCAGCTTCTTTGTCTCCGGAAGGATCTGAGCAGCGCCCCCCCCCCCTTCTTCCCACATCGGGCCCCAATGTGTGGGAGGTGGTGGTGGTGGTGGGGTACACAGCCCGGTATTTGCACAGGATTGCGAAGCAAGAGAACTCAGCCCCTGATTCAAAGGCTGCGTGGTTAAGCTCCTGGTGCTGGCTGAGCCAGCAAGTGTGGGGTGCCCAGTGCACGCCAGAGTTGTCCAGGAGAGTCCCAGAATCTGACTTTTGGAATGCTGATCTCTCATTGGCCCCTAGTGTTCTATTGATGGGGTACAAGGCTGATGGGGCAGGCAGGTCCCGTTGTGACTGGTTTTCCAAGACCAGCGTCGGAGACTAAGGTCCATGGAGGTCACAGGGAGTCAGCAGCAATTTTCAGAGAGCAATTTTCAAGCGGCCTCTGGGCACCAGATCAGGGGACAACATGATCTTTAGGATGTGGCCTAGCAACCTCAGGACTCAGGTTGGGCCCTTTATCTTGCCCAGGCACCGCACGGTTCGAGGATCTGTGGCCCTCTTGTGAGGTGTCTTGCTTGACATTTTGTCTTCTGAGCTCTTTAAGACCTCAGTCACAGAGTGGCCGCCACCACGCCCCGCGACTCCTTGCTAACTGCTCCATTCCCTCCTCCAAGCACATGATTTTGCTTCCAGGTTGACTCTGTTCTCAGGCTGGCTTCCTGGCTTCCACACACGTTACTCAACTGCACCCTCCCTCCACTAAACCCTAGTTACCCTCAGGGCTGGGCTGGGCCTTACTTCCTCCAGGAAGTGGCCCCAGACTTCCTAGCTTGTGGCTTAGCCAGCTGGCTCTTTAACCCCCAAGGACAAGGACCCCGTGTCCCATGTGTGGCTCAGCATACTCCAGACAGAATTGCATACACACTGGGGCTGCGGCGCTCACACTTTGTCAGCATGCGAGCTACTTATAAAATGATCAAGTCAAAATCATCTACCGACTACAAAATGCAAAACATATTTATTTTTATTTATTTATTACATGTATTCATAAATGGATTGATAATTATATGCACAATGTATGTGTACGTACCTTGTATAACCGCATGAGTCCATATTGCACAACACAACACAACACAATTAGCTATGTACATTTTTTGTCATGACCTGAGTTTACTCTGATGACTTGCACTGAATGGAATGAGCCAGGCATGCATAGTCCAGACAGGAGCTGCTGACAGTCAGCCTCAAGCACACTTCCAAATGATCATCAGTCATGGTGGAACGGTACTTAGACTTAATGATCTTTATGTGGGAAAAGGCCGGCTTCACATAAATAAGTAGAGCCGAATAATGCAGTCAAGGAGGTAGCACATTTTCTCATGTTTGGGTACTTTCCCTCTGGAGTAAGTTCCAGAACTGTTCATGTGCTCTGGACTTCAGCTGAATGTTGGCCTGTAGTATCAAAATCTCCCTTTCCGTATGAAAGTGATACATTTTTGTCTTCTTACTTGGTCCAGCTCCCCCACTCATTTTAATACCCTTTCTTAGCTTTAAGAGAAAAAAACCAAGGTCTAAAAATTGGCAATAACTTAGCTCGTCAGTTTTGCTGCACTTAGCGCAGTTGTTTGCACATGCATTTGACACCTAAGCTTGCATCTGATTGGCTGCGCTGCATATCATTTAAGTGACGGGATTGAGGATAGGCTTATGGCTATTTTTTTTAATGGCATTCGATCTACCCACACTACATTTGCGATTGACTAGTAGATCGCAATCGATGTATTGAGCACCCCTGCACTAGGAGATCCCAGCCTCCTGCTTACTCACCCCCACTTCCACTGTAAAAGTGGGGATAACCATTGTTGCTACCCCAGGGGTTGGTTGGGAGCGTTACAAGAGTTGCTGTGTCTTATATCTGGTACCCCAAACTGAACCCAAGCTCACTGCCCCCAAGTGGATTTCGACTCACTGTGATCCTATAGGACAGGGTAGAACTGCCCCTGTGGGTTTTCAAGACTGTAATTCTTCCTGGGAATAGAACATTTCATCTTTCTCCTGAGAAGTAGCTGGTGGTTCTGAACTGCTAACCTTGCAGTTAGCAGTCCCATGCATAACCTACTGTACCGCCAGGCCTCTGCTATAACTGGCCTACGATATATGCTTAATGCCTGTGAGCTCTGCCTGTCATTCACTTGTGAGACTGGGATCGATGGTGATCCAGGAGCCCTGGTCCTTGGTCTCTTGGGGCTGACATTCAAAGGTGAGGGGACGGACAGTCAGAAATAAACAATATTCTTTTAAATAGTTGTGAGGAACATATGGGGCAAGGTGCTGGAGCGGTACCAGACCTTCTGAGGGGGTGGTCAGCAACGTCTCCCGAGGGAGGTGGCGTCTTAGCTGAGACTTGAGTAATGAGATGGAGCTCAGGGAAGAGTGCTCCGGACCGAGGTTCTGCAAGGCCACAGGTTCCCAGGTAGGACAGAGCTCGGCCTCCTGGAGGGAGAGCCAGCAGTGGAAGGGGGTGAAGTCAGATACATTGGCAGGGCCAGACCCAGAGGATTCACACTCAATCATGAATGAATGAGTGCGTGAATGATGAGACCAGTGATTGTGGTGGTGAGATGCAGCCTGGGAAGGTGGGCCTCTTGGTTGGAGGAGAGCTTTTTGCCGTGCTCGCTGTTTGGTTACTCACTTGTTTTTGGCATAGCCACACTCAAGTTTGTGCTGGGAACTGGGTCATCGGTCCTCTTGGGGGGCCCAGGCTAATGGCGTAAGTAAGGCAGAAAGGAGCCGATGAGCTCACTCACCACTCCCTGTCTGATGGCTCCACTCTCAGTCTCCTGCACAGGAGGTGACAGATCAGAGCCCCCAGAGCTTCCTTTGGAGCAAGGAAGACTCTGAAGGCCCACAGTGATGTGGGGACAGAGTAGGGACTGGACTCTCTTAGCTGGGCAGGCTCTAAAGAAAATCCACCCCTTAATCGACAGACAGCAGGCCCACAGAAAGGAAATCAAGTACCCAAGGCCCCACAGCCCACACTGGTTGAAGATAAAATCCTAGGAGAGGTTAAAACTCAAGATGCCTTCAGGGGAGGAGGCCTGAAGCAGGGGTGGTCTCCAGGGCTAGGTGTGTTTTTTTCCCAGAGGCTAACAAGAAGGGCCCGGTGTCTCCCAAGGCCCCTCTAACACAGGCTTAGAGGTCTCAGAAGTCCCACTGTTAGAAATTTATTTCTCCTAAGTCACGTCAAGTAAGGAAACACTTTACTTCCAAGGCTGTGTGCGGCAGCAGTCCCAGAAGCGGAAATACAAGCCCAAGCAGCACAGAAGGAGAGGACATTGTGATGAACTGCTCTGCTTGATAGACTCGGTGTTAGTCCGGGTTGACTAGAGAAACAAATTCATAGACACTCATGTGTGTAAGAGAGAGCTTTATATCAAAGGACAGTTAATTGTACATTAAGAAAACATCCCAGCCCAGTCCAGATCAAGTCCCTAAGTCCGATATTAGCCCATATGTCCGATACCAGTCTATAAATTCCTCTTCAGACTCATGCAATATATGCAATGACACCAAATGCAGGAAGATCACAGGCTAGTGGGTGGGAAGTCTCGTGGATACAGTGGCAGTGGAAGCATCTCAGTGCTAGCAGGGGTCTCCATGTGGCTTCTCCAGCTCCAGGGCTCTAGCCTAGCTCCAATTGGCTTGTGAGCAGGAAGACCAAGCAGAGAGTAGCAGAGCTTGTATCTGGCCTCCAGTGAGCTTTTTATCTCCTTCACGCCTCCAAATGAGGTCATCAGGCTATGACCTGATTGACAGGCTAGACTCCACCCCTTCGAAAGTTGACAGGAGATTATGTAACTGCTACAGACTCTTCTACAGCCATGATGGAATTGTTGCGCAAGAGGAATCCAGAAATCTCTCCCAGGCTATTTATCACTGCACAAAAATAAAAATAAACAGGTATAAAAAAAGAGAGTAGGGACACTTTCTTCCTTTCCCATTGTCTTTTCCAAAAATCCCACCAACTCTCTCAATTCAGCAAACATTTCTCGAGGCCCTGCTAGGTACCTCCATCTAGAAGAAATACCGAGGCTTCACGAGACACCAGGCAGGGTATCCAGCCTTCTGATTAGGAGGGAAGCGCGCGTAGACCGTGGGAAGTTTCCCCAGTGACAATAATGATGATGGCATCAACATTTACTGAGCAGTGCCCGGTGGCACGCTGCTGCGAAGGACGGACGTATGCCTTCACCGTAGCTGGACTGCCCTGGGCTTTCCATCAAGGGCTTTGGAGGCAGCCTGCTCTTCGTTCAAGTCCCTCCCTCCCCTCCCCTGCTCTGACATGCCTCAGCTCTGTAATGATTCTCTGTGCCCCTATTTCCTCATCGATAAAATGGGACCATTACGAGCTGCTAAGCACAAGGTCTGGGGTTCGAATCCACCAGCCGTTCTTTAAGAGTTAAACGTCTCGGAACCCCGCAGTTCTCTCTGTCCTATAAGGGTTGCTCTGAGTTGAAACGGTGGCATTGAGTTTGGGTTTGGTGTGCTCTCCAGGGGAGTGCTGAGATACGTAGGAAGAGAGCTCTGATTTCATGCATGCACCTTGACCACATGATGTAAGGGCCATAAGTCAGACCCCAGAGGACAGATATTGTAGGATTCGACTTACAGGAAATATCTGATATAGGTAAATCCATTGAAAATTACCTGAGGGTCCCCTTCAAACTGGATACATTACACTGCACGGTGTGTGAATTCATCCTCAATAAAGATTGGAGTAAGAAAGACAACCGGGTCCGTGTCCCAGGTTGGCTTTGATCCCGAGCATACATGCTGGGGGCGGGGCCTGGCCTGGCACACAGGAGGTGCTGGGTACGTGTTGACTATCGCCGCGGGCACACGTTCGCTGTTCTCGGAGCCTCCCGAGGCCTCGTGGGAGAAGGCTCGGTTACTGGAGGGTGTGGGGGAGGATAGGAAATGACCGTCCCTAGGCCACCTGAGCACTGTGCAGAGAGCTGCCCTTTCAAGAACTCCAGGCTGGGCCCTCCCTGCCCTAGTCCCCTCTGCTCTGGGACCCTCTAGGTTGCACGCTGCCCGGCCTGTCAGGGTCTGGGTGTGAGTCCCAGTGCTGGGTGGCCCCAGGTGGCTGGCTGAGCTGCTCTGAGCCTCACCCAGCTGGGCTGTAAGAGAGAATGGCTCCATTGGTTTGCAGGCTCTGAGGTGCAGGCAAGGAGTCAGGAGCCCTAGGACTCTAGCCGGTCTCTGTCCTCTCCGCTACCCCCAGGTCCCAGCTTTCTCTTCTGTCAAGTGGGGACGGGGTGGGACGCCTCTGAGCTGCTGTCCGGAGCCGGTAATGGGATTCTGTCTGACTTCCAAGGAGAAGAGTGGTCACAAATGCATCCCCTCCCTGCTGCCTGCCGGGGCATGCACTCTCAGGAAGCTCCGCTTACTCACGCCTTCCAGCCTCTCCCGTGGCTCCTCTTCCTCCAGGCTCGCCTCCAAGCCGCAGGGAAGAGCGCGCAGGAGAAAGATGTGGCTGAAATGACTCCACAGCTCTCAGCACCAAGGCTCGCGGGGCTGACTTGCTCACGGCCTGGTGTGTGGGTGTGTGGGTGGGCGTCCTCTGGATGGATCAGTGCTGGGTTGACCCCTGTGTCCTTTTGGCCCCTGGGAAGCAGAAGGGAAAACGGAGGTGGACCTACAAGAGATGTATTGGGGTGACGTCTGTAAAAAGAGAGGCGATCCTTCCGACCAAATGGGGTGCAGGTGTAACCCCGTGAGAGGTGAGGAGGGAGAAAGGGACTGGGATAAGGGGATGCCTCAGACCGGGGTGCTGTTTACAGGAAGTCCTGGAACCCCCAGGGAGCTGGGTCAGTGACAGGTCAGGTCCTGGAAGGGCTCGGACTCAGGTGTGCGGCCACCAGGGGCTGTCAGTGAACAGGGTCCTCGTGCAGGGCCCATTTTCTGGGTAGCTCTGCTGCGACTCCTCCCACTGGTGGTGCATCTGTCCTTTATTCATTGAGTAGTTTGCTAGGCACTGGCCTACGTTCTTTACAAATAGCACCTTAGTTCATCCTTCTGCTCACCTTTCCAGGTAGACAGTATTGTCCACCTTGTATAATACTGAGGGGGAAACTGAGCACAGAGAGGGGAAGGAGCGGGTCTAAGGTTTCATACCCACTTAGGAGCCCTGGTGGCACAATGGGTGCTGTGTTGAGCTGCCAACCAGAAGAGCAGCCGTTCGAAACCACCAGTTGCTCTGCAGGAGAAAGACAAGACTTTCTACTCCCATCACCAGTTACTGCCTTGGAAACCCACAGGGGCCTGTTCTCCCCTGCCCTCTAGGGTCACTATGAGTTAGCATCCACTCAATGGCAGTTGAGTTCTTTTCCAAGTGGAGAACCAAGGCTGCAGCCCAGCCTGTGCTCAGATCCCCCGCAGGTGTAGGAGTCCTGGCAGTGATGTGGTGTCTGCAACAGACACTGGGAAGGGGCCCATTGGGGGTTGCAGTAAGATTGCAGCCTCTTCCCTGCACCTTCAAAGACTCCCACCTTTGCAGATACTGTGCCCGCTGCCCACAACACTCTTCCTTCCCTCTTTGCCTAGGAAGCCCCTGGTGCCCTCCCGGCCTGCTCCCAGGATCTAGCCCAGGACAGGGGGGCTGAGGCATGCTGCAAAGTCCCAGATGACAAAAAGAGAGCTGATATCTGCTTGTTGATCACTTATGATGTGCTGGGTGCCAAGTTCAGCCTTTTATGTTGGGTGACCTCATTTAACCATCGTAAGAACCAACAAGAGGGGCTGGCCACGCCCCTCAGTTTATGGGTGAGTGGCCACAACTTAGAGAGGCAAGGTGACTTGCCCAAGGAAGCCCAGCTAGGAACCAGTAGGATCAGGGTTCCATCCAGGAATGCCCCAGTGGCACACCCTATGGGCCTTCTCTCAGAAGGACAAAGATCTCAGTGCTGACCGGCCCAAGGATACCGCTCCAAGGAAAGTCTCCCAGGGGTGCTCCTGGGAGCTACGTTGGGGCTCCTTCACCATCAGTGTTTGCTGTGTGGCTATTTGATTCCTCTCTGCTGCCTTCTGCCCACACCCTGGGGACTGAGAGCAGGAGGCCATGTCCGCTCCATTCACTGCCTTACCCCTATCACCTCCACAGAACTGGGCAAACAGTAGGTGCTCAATAAATTCATCTCATCAATGACTGAACAAGCGAATGAGTGAGACACCTCCTTGTGGCCACCTCCTCTTCTAGGTCCCTTTGACCTGAGCCCGCGGTTGACTGGTCAGCCTTCAAGATCTCTCTCTCTCTCTCTGCTCCGGGGCATCATTGGACCCCTACCGTGCCCCTACCTTGACATTCTTCCATTTCTTCATGTTGAGCATGAAGATCTGAACATGCTTAACCATGTCCTGAGGGATCACGCCTTCTCAAAGGGCTGGAGCCTCCAGAAAAGATTGGCTGACCGCTAGGCCCCTGCACGGGTTGGGGAGAGAGTCACTGAAAAGCTCCTACACCAGGGCTTCACATTGAAGCAAAGGAGGGAGTTCAGTGTGACCTTGGTTTCCCCGAGCCAGGTTTTTAAGGTCCGGTTAGTCTGCCTCTTCAAGCTGTATGCAGATGATGTGGCGGCAAACCTTCTGGGCTTACTTCACAAGGCGGAAGAGAATCATTACCCACATCAACAGGCCAAGGCTGATTGCTATGAGTTGCAGGACAGACATACCGCTGCCTTCCAATCTGTTGACCAATTCTGACCCTCAACTGCCCCTTCTGTAGCCCTCTCTACCATGGCCCCCTGATCATTTCTTGCAGTGCCACTGTGTTAGTCTGGGTTGACCAGAGAAACAAATTCATAGACACTCATGTGTATAAGAGAGAACTTTATATCAAAGAGCAATTGTTCATTAAGAAAACACCCCAGCCCAGTGTAGCTCAAATTCACAAGTCTGATATTACCCTATAAATTCCTCTTTAGACTCACGCAGCCATGCAATGACACTGAATGCAGAAAGATCATAGGCCAGTGAATGGAAAGTCTTGCGGAAGCATCTTAGTACTGGCTTGGGTCTCCACGTGGCTCCTTCAGCTCCAGGACTCTAACTCCATGCATCTTGTCAGCAGGAAGACGAAGCAGAGAGTGTCAGTGTATCTGGCCTTCAGTGAGCTATTTATCTCCATGGCGCCTCCAAATGAGGTCATCAAGCCGTGACCTGATTGTCAGGCTAGACTCCACCCCTTCTCAAGTTGACAGTACATTATGTAACTGGCACCGCTGAGTAGAAATCACAGATCATACTCATGATTATGGGGGCTTATTGGAGCACTAACACTTTACAAGTCAGAATCAGAAATAGTTCAGGATACAGTTCTTTGGTCAGGACAGTTTCTCAGCTGTGCCCACAGGCAGACCTCTTTCTCCTTGCCTCCCAGAGTGTGGGCCCTTGAGATATTGTGAGTTGGCCATTCTCTGTCCTGCTTGGACAAATGTTACAAAGTTCTATAACTCCTCCAGTAAATGCCCAGCAACACCCTGCTCCTCTAGTATGCCTTGGTCCACAGGCATTTAGCCCTTCTTGGGGCAGCAAGCCTAACTCCATTAACAAGTGCCCAGAGGAACCCTACCCTGCCAGAAAGTTTTTTGCTTTAACTCTCTGTTCCATTGCCCCATAGGTTGGCATAGCCACTGTAATCATCTTGTGTCATGGACCGGGAAGTCCATTGAGCTGTCTCATACAAGTCTCTTGGTTCTGTGGCCACTGATTATGATTATTATCATAATTATGATTGCCTTGCACCATTTCTAGTATGACAAATTGTTCTCTGCCTCTTAAGTCTAGGAGGTTCTCAGTAAAGGGACCCTGGGTCAAAAGGATATGCTCCACTCCCATCTTTTCCTCTTGGAGAGAGTGACTTTCTGTCCACCCCTTCCCTTCTGGAACGGCTCGTTTTAAGCCTAGAGGGAGGGATGGCAAACCCAATGAATCCCCTTGTTGTTGTTAAGTGTTGTTGAGTAGGTTCTGACTGCTTGGACTAAGCTGAAGCAGGTCAGGGCCCTGCATGCGCTTCCCTGCATGTCCCCAGAGGTCAACAGCAGACAACGCCAGATAACTGGTGAAACCAGATGTTCCAGGTTTGAAGAAAGCAGCAAGGAGTCGACATGCAATTCTAGGAGTTTCCAGACTCCATATGGTAATTGCCATAAATTCCTCACCACCCCTTTAAAAACCCGTACCCCCCAACTGCTGAGTATGACTTCCCTGACCTGTTGGCCTAGGTCAGGGAATAAACTATTTCTGTTTCTGCTCTCCTTTGTCCTGTCAGTTATGTCTGTCCGTCTCCCTGTACCTGTTTCACCTTTACATTTGGTGCCCGAAACCCAGGAGAGGTAGGGAAATGGGCTCCGTGCCATCCTAGCCCTGCTTCGGCTGGGTCATAGCCCACCCCTCCTCTCCTCTCGAACCTCAGGAAGCCCGCCTGGACGGGTGGTTTCTGGTCTTTATCTCTCTGTGTATGTTCATTCTGTCTTTTTTGTCTTTCTGGACACTGAGGACTAGCCAACTTAGGGTCCCTGTTTTTTTTTGGTGCTGCTGCAGGGGTTTGTTCTGCTACCCTAGTACTAAAAGGAGCTGGAAATAACTGCCTTTCCCTGAAAGGGGTGCGATGATAAGGTCAGTTTCTCATGCCCACCTTTTCTCTGCATCTATCTTCTCTCATGTGGCCTCCAGCTTTTTGTCTCTGTGTTTACCTCCTGCAATTCCTGCCGATAACAGGACTCCTGGCACTGGGTCTAGCAGTCACTGCCCCTTCTGACTGGACTAGGGGACAGAGGGTGTGTCTGAGCTTTTTCTACTGTTGGTGTGTGTTGTGTTTGTGGCTCTGCGGTGCTTTCTCTAAAACTTTCCTACTTCCTCTTTTCTCCACTCTGAACAAAGGCCTCTAACTGACCTCCATTTACCAGCCATGAGGCCAGGCACCCTCCCCCTCCTCAGTTCCCTGTGTTGTGTCTCTCACTAATCCAAGGTCCCTGTCTGGTGGACGAAAGCCACGGGCCTGCACCAGGGAACCTTCCTGTTCCGGAGAGTCCAGGGAGAGTCTCCCCTGGGTCTCTAACTCTGATCAGGACACTTCTCAGGGTTACTGGACCGCTTTCTGACTGACAGGTGGGAACGGGAACCAGGGGACGCCCTTCTCCTCTGTCCGAACCCCCTTCAGTTGGAGATACCATGAGAAGTTCTCTGCCCCAGCCCCCTAAGGACAAACCTTTCGGGTGCCTACTGGCCACCCTTGCTGAAATTGGTTTGGCTCCTGATCTCTGCCCTAAGCACCTGGTCTTTTTCTGTAACCAAGTTTGGCCTCAATACCAATTGGACAATGAGTCGCGCTAGCCAGAAAATGGCGCTTAAGATTTTAACATCCTCCTTGACCTTGACAATTTTTGTCAGCAAACTCACAAGTGGTCAGAGGTCCCAGATAGGTCTTTTTCTTTCTTCGCTCCTGTCCCTCGACTACGTGTCACCCTGTCAAGTTCTCTTGGCCAAACACTCTCTTAATCAGGCCCCCTGACGCCTTGTCTGCGCCCCCAGTAAAGCCTCCTCCACATCTGGGTGCCCCTCACAATCACCTCCCTCCGATACCCACTCAACTCCCAAAGGCTGAAGCAACTGTGCCTCCGACACCCGTCCCTTCCCCGGAGCCCGACCCTCAGACTCCCTGGATTCTCTCTCTCTCACTCTCCCCTTCCCGGCTCCCTCCCTGCTCAGCCTCCTCTGAGCCAACACCAGCAGCCTCCCACAGACTGCTCCCAGATAGGGAAGCAGCATGCAGATCCTGGGCTCTCCAGAAGCCCAAACCCATCAATGCTCTGAGGCTGGCAGGAGGGAGGGGTCAGAAAGCTCCAGGAAGTAACAAGTTTAATCACCTGCCGCCCTTTTGATGTCAATCTCCTCCGAGATCTCGACAATTTCCGCCAGTGAGCTCACAAATAGTCCGAGGTACACATGGTCCAGGCCTTCTTTCCTCGGAGCTCCCAACCTCTCTCTGTATTTCCTGCTCCCCTTCCCAAGTCCTCTTGACTGAAGAAAATTCCTCCTCTCCTCCTGCTTCTGCACCCGGCTCTGGTGTCTACCTTTTCAAACCTGCCTGAATCCCTGCCTGTCTCCCCTCCTACTCACCCCTCTCCCTATTCTGGCCACCCAGACCGCCCCCTCCCCGCCCCATGCCCTTTTCTTCAGATCTACTCACCTTGCTGGAGGAACCTGAGTCTGCGTTCGCCTTGCCAGTGAGCAAGCACACAAGATCGCAGAGCCCCCGTCTTCTTTGTCCACTCCAAAAGTGCCCGGGCTGAGAGAGTGGTCCGGTTCATGTTCCCTTCTCTCTCACTGAGTTATCTCAGATTGAAAAGCATTTAGGTTCCTGTGTAATGATCACACCACCTATATTAAGGAGTTTCCATATTTAACTCCAGCTTATGATTTGTCCTGGCACGATATTTTTGTCATCCTTTCCGCTACCCTGACTGCAGATAAGAAGGAACGCCTTTTTCTCGTTGTTCAGCAGCACTCGACCAGGTCCACTTAACCCACCCTGATCTAAGCAGTTCCCCGACAGAAAAACCTGGTTAGCGTTATCAAATTAACAACCAAGCTGGTAGGGATAGTTGTGCCCGCCACGCTAAAATGCTTCAGTGTGTCCTGGCTGGGCTTTAGGCCATTTCCCATATAGGAGTCAATTTTAATAAACTTAGGGAGATCACTCAAAACCTGACAAAACTCCAGCCACCTTTTTAAGTTGCTTGACTGATGCTTTACATTGAAAAGCTTAAAATAGCGGAAGAAAGCCCTCAGACCCCGGCCGGAGATTTAGTGAATATGGCATTCAAGGTTTTTAACAACCATGAGAAGCAGGCAGAGTCAGTCCTTGATGCCTGGTTCTGGCAGAAGGTAAATTTTCAAACCCAAGCCTTAGTAGCAGCCCTGTGGCTGGCGATCCCCTGAGGCCCCAGAGGGGCAGCACAGGGCAGGGGTGTATGGAAACAACGACCACCACCTGGCGTCTGCTTCAAATGTGGAGAAGAAAGGCACTGATCACAGGAGAGCCCCAGGCCTAGAGCTCCAACCGAACCCTGCCCAGCGCGTGGTCAAAGCGGACACTGGAAGTCCGATTGTCCTTAGAAAAGGTGACAGGCCCTTTGCATCTCCACTGGGGGGGTCGGGGGACTGTCCTTCAAATTCCTGACCCGCCATTGGCCCTACTGGAATTGGTTGACGACTGAGGAGACCCAAACTGGACCCACCATCACCTTCACTGAGCCTAGGGTATTGCTCAAGGTATTGGGTGAATACATTTCCTTTTACACAGAAGCTACCTTTCCTTACCTGCTCTCATTTTCAGGGCTAAGTAGTCCTTCCTCAATCTCGGTCATGGATATTGATGGGAAGCCTACTTTCCCCAGGTGCACTACTAGCCCTTTACTCATTCCTTCCTTATAATCCCTTTGTGCCTTGTCCTTCTGTTAGGAAGAAACATTTTAAATAAGTTAAAGGCCTCCTTACACCTTACTTCTGATCTCACAGCACCTCTGCTCCTTCCCCTTCTTTCACCCGACCTGAAAAACTAGCCCTACAGGCCTTATTGCTTCCCGTAAAAAAAAAAAACCCAAAAACCCCAAATGGCACTTATCGCTTGGTCTAGGACCCTGTGCCTCATTAACAAAGCTGTTATCCCCATACATCCAGTAGTTCCCGACTCCTGTAACTCTTTTGTCCCATATCCCCCCTCCACTATGCCTTTTTCACCACCCCCTTAACCCAGCGTGTCAGCATTCGTTTGCCTTGACCTGCAGCCTCCCCTAAGATAGTTCTAAGGCAAACGCAGCCCAACGCCTCAACTTCTCTCTCCCTCCAAGGCACTATTATCTCATTCAGAGGTTATCTATTCAGGCCTGTGACACACTCCCACCACTCAGAGTTTAACTCTAAATAAATGCCGGGTCATAAAAGACCTCCAACCACTGACTTCGGCTGGACAGGCTGGACAAGCATCGTTACTCCCCACCCAAAGGTCGAGAAGAACAGCATTCCTAATCCATGGTCTCTCTAGCCTCCCTGCAAGGACAAGCTCAAGAGTGCCATTATCGTGATAATAAATCGGGGCTAGTAAGGCAAAGCATACCTGTATTCCTACCTGTCCTGGTAAACCTTAGTTTTGCCTCCTCCCTGGCAGTGGCAGAAATTTCTAGTAAAGCCTTAGAGCACAGCTCCAGACACAGAATTTTAACAGACAAGTGTTAGACTGCACCTCAGAGTCTCTCACCTCCTTACAGCAACAGCTTACATCCCTGGCACAGGTAACCCTTCAGAACTGTAGTGCGTTGGATCTGTCTGTTAACAGCTGATAAAGAAGGTACATGCATGTTTCTAAGAGAAAAGTGCCGTTACTATATTAATGAGTTGGGAGTGGTTGAACAAAATGTTAAGGTGTTAAAAACCGTGGCCAAAGAAATCAAAAGTCACCGCTGGGGCAACGCAGCAACTACGCCCTGGTTCCAAAACCCCGTTATGTCCTGGGTCATACCCCTGGTAATAATTTGCTTGCTGCTACTTTTAGTCTCTTGTCTTTTAAGTTCCTTCAAGAACGAATGAAAGTCTATCCAATCTAACTGCTAACCAACTCTTGCTACATCCTTACAGCCAATGCTGGTCCAAACCATTCCAGCCCATAGCCCTCCCACCCCCCACCCCACCACCACTCCCATCACCCCATATCAGCAGGAAGTAGTCAGATCAGATTCACCGCCCCTTTATCACTAAAGAAGTTGGAATGTTTGGACTACGTTGAAGCAGGTCAGGGCCCTGCATGTCCCCAGAGGTCAGCAGCAGATGCCAGATAAGATAACCAGTGAAACCAGACATTCCGGGTTTGAAGAAAGCAGCAAGGAGTCGACCAGCAATTCTCGGAGTTTCCAGACCCCATATGCTAATTGGCATAATGGCCATACATTCCTCACGTCCCCTTTAAAAACCCTCACCCCAACTGCTGAGCATGACTCCCCTGACCTGTTGGCCTAGGTCACGGCACCTTGTCTGGGAGCTCCCCCTAATAAAGCTATTTCTGTTTCTGCTCTCCTTTGTCCTGTCAGTTATGTCTGTCTGTCTCCTTGTACCTCAGTTTCACCTTTACATGGACTCATAGCAACTCCTCGTTAGGGTGCCACATATCTCATTTGCATAAAATCCACATACCTTATTTTCATCGTCCCACCCCAGCCCACACAAGGGTGCCATGCACTTTATATGCTTAGATTAGCAAGATGTCCAGGTCCCTTGGTGGGCCACAAGGACCTTATTGGTATAGTCCTACCCAATCATTTGGTGGGACTTACCAGGCCGGGGCTAGAAAGGCCATCACACGGCAGGTCACTCCCTGGCTTTTCTAGACATGGCTCTTCCATACTTGGGAGATAGGTTCCCCCTTCCAATTATTTTACTAGACAAAAACAGACATTAACAAGATCCTCAGGGTGAAATTACTCAGGTCACATCATTCAGGTCTCCTGAAGGTGCCCATATGATCTGCCAGACTCTCCCAAAGTCGTGTCAGTATTACTCTTTTTGGTGTCTGAGAAAATTTAACACAGACCATTCCCTGTCTCTCAGCCTCACGAGGTTTGTCGCATAGCAAAAGTATACTATGGAATAGCCTAGGTAGAGATTAGCAAAACTTTAAAGGGATTTAGGCTTGGCCACTGTCCTTGGTTCCGTGGTGCCTTCTTCTTTCACACATATTGCTTCTACAATTACAGTTGTTACCATCGTAATTTTCCTTTTAATAACTGATACAACCAAATCATGTAATCCTATCAGCATCTTCCCCTACCCTCTCTTCCCTAGACATACCAGGAAAAGAAGAATCCAGTCAGTGGGGATCCTTCCTTGTCCCCTCATTTTGAATGTAAACACACTCATGGCCATGTGTAAGCCAGCCACTTTGTGCCATTATCTCTGCCCATGTCAGGCTGCCAACTTCTAAATTTCCCATCTCCATCAAATCCATCAAAGAGCCCTCCCTGATGGTCCTGTTGGGTGAGCATTTGACTGCAAACTGCGAAGCCAGTGGTTCAAACCCACCTGCCGCTCCACAGGATAAAGTTGAAGCTGTCTCCTCCTATGAAGATTTACAGCCTCAGAAACCCTATGAGTCACTAGGAATCAGCAATGACTCGATGGTAGTGGGGTTGTGTGGTGGTTTGTGTGTGTGTGTTATCAAACCAGTACTCTGAGGAGACAGGCATGTTCCCTGGTCTGAACTTTGAGCATCTGCATCCATAAGGAAAGCCCAACTCAGAGCAAGCCATCAAATTGCAGCAGTTTACACAAGCTCATGGTAGCCTAGTGTTTGTGAGCTTGGCTGTGATCTGCACGGCCTGCAGTTGGAAACCACCAGCAGCTCCTCGGGAGAAAGACGGGGCTTTCGACTCCTGTCAACAGTTACAGTCTTGAAATGCACAGGGGGTCCCTATGAGTCAGCATTGACTTTGATTTTAGTATGGTGTCAATCAAATAGCCCCCTCTCTTCATTTGGCCAGGTTCTGGCTATTTCCTCTCCTAGTTCCCCAAAGCTAGGCCATGAGTACCACTTGTAGGTTCAGGAGGCCACACGACTCGCTGCACTTCAGACCATCCATCCCTTTCTCTCTCTCATCCGTGGCCTCAGGGACTTTGCCAATGGAACACATCCGGACTCTGCGAATCTCCTTGTTGCGCGGTCCCTGGTCCACTTTCACTCACCCAGTGGTCCCAGGTGGTCACCAATGAGGCTACCAGGCGATGTACTTAATAGCTCGCTTTAACTTCCAGTATTGGAAGTGGGGGTTCTTCTGATGGGCATGAACTTTTCCTGCCTGGATACATCATCCAATTGCACATTACCTGCTGGAAATGAAAACAGCAAAGCGGACACCGC
>NW_022109491.1:26175783-26206693 GCF_000313985.2 Echinops telfairi
CCCCACCTTCTTCTTTCTTTAGGTCCTTCCTTTCAAACGCAAATTTCCTGCTCTCTCAGCAATTCTGGGTGGGTCTGCATACCTGAATGCAAAATTTTCTGAATGGAAAGCTTTGGAGTGCGCCAAGATCCATCAAATGCTATTCTACCCAAGGCTGCTGGATTAGAACCACCAACCAACCTACATCTTTGTTCAGACCAATCCTAGTTCCCCTTTTAGTAGATCCAACTTATCTGAAGGAAGAGTTACATGTTCTCTGTTACCTGTAATACCCAACACTGGTTTCCGTCATACGTGTGGGTCTGTTTCACACTGCTAAATCAAAACCCAGACTCACTGCCACTGGGTTGATTCTGTCTTGTAGGATGCTGTATAGGGTTTCAGAGAATGTAAATCGCTAAGGGAGCAGAGAGCCTCATCAGCAGCCTTCGATGCTTATCCCACAGTACTGGCAGGACTGCTTGTTACAACACAGAAAGGAGCAATATTCAGCAGCCGTAGTCCATTCAGACAAACACACTGCTCTTTTTAAGTCTTTCCGGTTTCATCTTTTCTCCACACCTTGACTATCTTTCCAATCATTTACTTATGACCTTGGGTATCAGCATCAGCAGCTGGATGGAGCCAGAAGATCCTGCCTCCCTAACAATCACCTTGCTTAGCCTGCCTGACCTCTGCCCCAAGCCACTCCCGACATAGCTTTTCTCTCCTCAAGTGCAGCATAACAGTTCTTCATTTCTTGCAAGCGGTTATAGGTCACAAGTAAAGTGACCATCTAAGAATCAAAATGTTTACTTCCTGTGCCCCTTCATTCGATTGCTTCCTAAGGCCCATCTTCCCATGATTCTGAAGCCATTGCCACAAGGCCCCCTTCTGATGCCAACTGTAAACGTGGCAGTGTGAGACCGCCTCATCTAACTTCAAGAGCGGGCCTCAGGCTGATTCTTCTAAGGTGGAGGTCAGACACAGCTGTCTCTCCAACCTTCTTTAACGATTCTGACCCGGCTGTCCCTCCCACGGCACTCTAGTCTACTTCTCTGCGGGTTCCATAATGGGTCGCAACAGTCACATAGAACTCACAGCCCATACGCATGATGATGCGCTTTATTAGGGAAGTAACCGGTTACAATTCAGTATCAGGAAAGACTCAGGATACAGTTCTTTCACCGAAACAGCTTCTCAGCTGTGCTCACAGGCAGGGATCTCCCCAGACCTCAGCCCCTTGGTCCACTTGGACTGGCCTGGCCCCTGCCCTGCTTGGGCAAGTGTTTCAAAGCCCCACCATTAAGTGCCCATGGGCACCCCACTCCTGCAGTAAGCTGAAGCCCGAAGGCCCCCAGCTCTCTGGTTCATGAGCCAGCAGCTTATCTCTGTTGACAAGAGCCTGGAGGTGCCTGATTCCACCAGGAGGCCTCGTGTCAGAAGGCACTCAGCCCTCTTGCTCAGTGTGTTGGCACAGCACTGGAACCGCCTTGTGCTGGGGGCCAGGAGCCCACTGTGCCCCTCATGCCTGTGTCCCCGTTGTGCTGTGGCTGTTTCTTGGCCTTTGCTTCTCACTGTACATCATCATTTCCAGTGTTGCAGCCCAATCTCCCTGTTTCTGGGGTCTAGGAATATTCTTAGTGCAGGGACCTGTTAGATCTCTTGGGGAGAGGTATACCTCGGTCCTTGGCTCTGTGAGAGAAATAATTCATGCCGAAACCTGGTTTGTGATCCAAGTGAGTTTTATGAAAGTTAAAAGAAGTTTCAGGTTTACACAGGCATGGACAGGGACCCTCACCCTGTCTACCTGCCTAGAAGCTGCTCGGGAAAGTTTCATGCGGTAGGCTCTGGGATCCTGCCTCTTTCAATTATTCTGTGGGGAGGCGTGGTTGATGACCCTGGTTGACCCCATTGGCTGAATTGAATTCACCTGGCCTAGGTGGGCCAATCCAGGTGCAGGGCCTACCCCTCCTGGCCAGAAGCCTGAACCTCTGAGCATGTGCAGTGTACCACCCCTTCCTGGCAGGTAGCTCGAACCTCCGAGCATGCGTAATGGATGCCCCAGTCCCTAAGCTAAGCTACTGAACAGACCCTTGGTCCAAAGGACACATCTCTTCTCGGTGTACGGATCCCCTGCCCCCCCTCCCCTCTTTTGCCTCTAGGGTGGGATAGCAAAATGGATCAACCCCCTCGTTAGGGAGCCATGGACTCCACGCCACCTTATTTGTATTATTGACAAGCTGTTCAATCCCTTCTGCTGGGCCGTAGAACTTTATTTGCCTACCCCCACTT
Source organism: Echinops telfairi (assembly GCF_000313985.2). Lineage (NCBI taxonomy): Eukaryota > Metazoa > Chordata > Mammalia > Afrosoricida > Tenrecidae > Echinops > Echinops telfairi. The sequence continues at coordinate 26,178,058 of NW_022109491.1, forward strand.
AATCATTTGGTGGGGTTCATCAGGTCTTGACTAGAAAGACCACATAGAGGTGATCAGTCACACCACATCTAAGAGGTATCTTTGCCTCTATTTGACCTCTGTAAGCTGAGGCCACTTATCAAAACTAAAATCCCAAACTCACTGCCGCGAAGTCGGGGACCTTATAGGACAGAAGACAGCTACCCCTGTGGGTTTCCAATTCTGTTCATTTTTTCAAGAGCAGGAAACCTCATCTTTCACCCATCGAGTGTCTGGTGGGCTTGAACTGCTGGCCTTCTGGTTAGCAGCCCAACAGGTAATCCACCCCAGGGATCTGGGGTCAATTGTGGTTGTTGTTGGGTGCCGTCTAGTTGGTTCCAGCCCATGGAGACCCTATACCCAACAGAAAGAAACACTGCCCCATTCTGAACCATCCTCAGAATTGTTCCGATGCCTCAACCCACGGGGGCAGCGCTGTGTCAGTCCATCTCGTTGAGAGCCTTCCTCTTTATGAGGGTCTTCCACTTTACCAAGCATGAAGTCCTGCTCTGGGGACTGGAGTGGGGCCAGTGAGCACCTGCTTGCATCAAACTGGGAGCCCTTGAGGGGCTGCTAAGCGACAAGTTGTCTGTATGAGCCCATCTGGAGGTACCTGAGAAGAAAGGCATGTGGTCCGTATGTCAACTTGTGTCAACTTGAAGGTATTACCAGTGACGGGGTGGAGTCTAGCCTGGTGCCTCCTTGTGGGTGTGGCCTTCTCATGAGGATTCTGAGAACTTCCTCTCTTCCTCCCTGGAGGTGGGATGCACTCTCTCTCAGCGACACATTCCTGTTGACAAGCCACATGGAGCCACTCTGATGGCGGCCAGAGCCCTGGCTTTATTTCTCTAGTCCACCCGGACTAACCCAGGTGACCCTGGAGCCCAGTTGGAACCTGACCAGACCAGGCTGCTATGAATTGGGGTTGACATGATGGGCCCAGGTTTTTGAATGGAGCTCTCAGGAGGCTGGAGGCACAGCCTGCCCGTGATAAATGGAGACTGGAGCTGAGCAGCCTTTAGGATCGCAGCAGGATTTTCTCCTACCCACAGCTGACAGCTGAGGACACTGAGGCACAGCATGGGGAAGTGTCTCTCCTGGGCCTGTAGGTTTCTGCTCATCAGATCATGGTTGGTTTTCTCACCCCACCATGACCTCTCCCGTCTCCCTCTCTTCCCCACCAGCTGAGCCCAGCATCATCCCTGGCAGATGCTGAGCTGGCCGCTGGAGCTGCAGACTTGGCATTTCTGGGCTCTCAGGGCTCCTGGCACTGAGGAGTCGCCCCCACCCTCAGCACCCTGCTCTGCCTCCTGCTCCTTGCTCCTGCTCATGTACCAGCTGGGACCCATTAGCTTCTGGAGGAAGCTAGGAGGTGGCCCAGGTGTGTGGAAGCAGGGGGCTGTCAATGTTGACCTGCGCCTGACCCCAGATTTGATGGGTGGACAGACCCATAAAGAGTCAGAGCATACACATGCCCCACCCCCAACACTCACCTTCCCATCGACCCCAGCCACAGAGGGCCGAGAGCACAGGGGTTAAAAGTCAGGGTGGCCCCGCTCTGAGCAGAGACCACAGTAGAGGAACTCACACGGAATGGGAGACACATGTGGAACAGAACTCAGATTGGAAGAAAAGAAAAATCCAGATTTACTGGACTGGTTCACACTGGGGACTCCCGGAAACTGTCACCCTGAGAGACTGGCTTCCAATTAAATTTGACCTATTGCCCCATTTGCAGAAAAAATTTACTCTGTGTCCCACCCAGGCAATGAAAGATGTTTGTACTATAGCCCATCATACAGGATAAAGTGTAGGTATCTGCTTTTAGAGTACCTCTGGAGGGAAATATGGGCGTGCGTGTGTTTTGTTTGAAACTAGCTGTGTAGCACAAGAGCATTTAAGTCAGGTTCAGTTTTACTTTTCCTCCTTTTATAACCACTCAGACCCGAGTTTAGATTCTAGGGATGAGACTTGAGGGGTTTTAAGGCAATGACCCTTCTCTCTCTCTCAATTATACTTTTATTTATTTATATTATCAGTGTCCCCTTTTATTTGTGGAATATAACACATGCAAAGAAAAACCTACTGCACACAGGTGTACAGCCTGGCTCATCCAAACAGGGACAGTATCCCGGTACCGCCACCTTGACAAGACGGACGGACACAGTGGCTGCCACAGCAGGCTCAAGCACAGCAACTGTGAGGGTGGCGTGGGAGCAGGCGGCATTCCCTCCTGCTGCATCCTGGGCCACTGAGCCTGGGAATGGTCCTGACATCGCCTCACAGCAACATACTAATCAACAGCCCCATGGCTGTGGGTCTTTCTAACTTTTTTCTTTTCCCACCCACCCTCCCCTCCTTACCTCTCCGTCCCTCCCTTCTCCCTCCCCAGCCAACCCCCCTGCTGTCACCTGCCATGTCCCCATCATAGTGGGAAACCCTGCTTTCAGGCTGGAACCAAACCATCCCATGAGGGGTATCTTTTTGCTAAATGACAGATTGGCTTATAGAGCGCGCAGTGCTGGGGGATGTGGGGAGCTAATCACAATGAGCACAAGAAGGAAAAACTGCTCTAAAATCGACGGTAATGATGGCACAACTCTTATTAGGAAGACCGAACGATTGAATTGTATGACTTGTGAAATACATGCCAATACCACTGTTAAACTGGGGGCGGGGGAGGCAAGGAGGTGATCTGTTGTCTGATGCACTTTGGGCGGGCTGTCAGGAGAGACCAGTCCCTGGAGAAGGACATCATGCTTGGCAAAGTGGAGGGGCTGCCACTACGACCTTCAACAAAGGAACGGTGGTGAGGATGGTGCAGGACCGGGCGATGTTTCATTCTGTTGTCAAAATTCAAAAATAAAACAAGATGTAACATCTGTGAGGACTGTGTTCCTTTAGAAAAACATCTCTGTGAGACCAAACAGTCAGCATTTACTCAAGAGCAGAGCTGAGAGGGCCAGGGAGCAGGGAGACTAGAGGCCTGGAGAGGGAACCCGCACACCTGAAATAATAAGAACGTGACACACGGTGGAAAATGGAGCCACTGTCACTGGACACATTGCACGGAGCTGGTTAAACAGGACCCTGATTTCTGGGTTAACGTCCATCAAAACCATAGTGCAGTATTTTGATCATAAAAAATCCGGGATCTCTTGGGTTTGGATTCCCCCTGGGTCACTTACTAGCAAGTTATCTAATTCCAAGTGCCTTCCTTAGCTTCTTTCTACCAAGATTTCCTCATTGTTCCCAGGGGATCTTGGTGCCCCGAAAGGGCCCCTATCAGAAGGCTCCGGTCAGAGTGTGAGGGAAAAGGAGACACAAAGCCGACAATCACACAAACAAAACTCAAACCAGGCTCACTTAACCGGCCCTTAGTCACCCTTCCAACTGGCTCAGTTTTCACCGGAACGACAGATAGATCTATCAGGGGAGTCCTGACGTAGGTGAGCTATGTACACCTCAGACGGATCACCCACTTGGGGTCAGGGGGCAGCGTTTGCCCAAGGACAAGGTTCAGACTGGTTAGGAGAGACAGAGACGTGGGGGGGGGGGGGGGGGGAGGGGGGGGGGGGGGGGGGGGGGGGGAAGACAGCGAAGAGGTGGGGTGAGTGGTGTTGCATTCACGGGATGGTGGTGGAGGAGATGAGCTCATGAGCTATTGGATGCAAAACGGGTGATCTGCACTGTTAACCTTCAGCCAGTGGATAATAAACATGTTAAAGACAGTGGGATGTTGAAGTTAATGGCACCTGCCTCGGCGGGCAGATGAGAGGAGAAGGTTCAGAATGCTGGTTGGCACACAGCCGGTGCTCAATAACACAAACCGTGGTTACCTCTGAGGCCATCCTCCTCCCTCTCCCCGTTCACCTCCTGGCCTTTAGCCCCCACAAGGGCCCTTATGCGCTGCACTGAAGCAGCATGTGAGCTCTTTGCAGCCCCTGAACTCTTTTAGGGTGGGCGTATTAATCTGGGTACTTTGAAGAAACAAATCCACAGAAACTCATGTATAAGAGAGAGTTTTGTGTAAAGGTTAAGTGCACATCAAGAAAACATCCCAACCCAGTGCTGCCCAAGCCCACAAGTCCAACATTAACCCATATGTCCAACACCAATCCACAAAGTCCTCCTCCATCTCACAAAACAGATGCAATGATGCAGACTGCAGGAGGAAAGCCGAGTCAGTGAACGTGTAAGCATCTCAGCGCTGGCAGGGGTCTCCACACGCTGCTCCAGCACCCAGGGCTGCATCGGGGTAGGTCCATGTGGCTTCTCCTCAGGGATGTCTTACAGGAAGCGAGCCTTGGCAGTTGAAGCAGGGAACTGGCTAAGGCAGCTGCACCCTGGTCCAACCATCAGAAAGCAAGAGATCCGGGAACTCGAAAGGCGAGCCTCACTGAGCCATTTATCCCTCTGCCCTTCAATTAACCCCACATGTGTTTATCGGCCAGGTTGGCACAATAAACTAACTACCTCAGTGGGCGCAGCACCAAAAAAAAACCCAAACCAAACTCACTGTCATACCATTGATGCTGACTCATAGTGACCCTATAGGACAGAGTAGAACTGGCCCCTGTTGGCTTCCAAGGATGTAACTCTTTACTGGAGTAGAAAGCCCTGTCTTTGTCCCATCCAGTGGTGGGTGGTTTTGAACTGCTGACTTCTCAGATCAAAACCCAAGTCATAACCACTATGTGACCAGGGCTCCTTGGTGCACAGTAGGTCTCATTCAAAAGGACTGCTTGGCTGCAATGTGACACAAACTTACAGAATTCTCACAATCACTTGTCTCTATAAAACCTCCCTGTTTTATAGAGAGGACGGGGCTCAGAAAGGCTGAGAAATTGCCCAGGCAGTAAGTGTACGGGTCTTAACTAAGCACCTGCTATGGGCCAGGGGCGGCTGAAACAAGGCTGGGGCCACATCAGTGGCAAGGACAAAGAAGTGCTCTCCTGAAGGCCATGCCCTGTGAAGCCGAAAGGCAATCAACAAGCAGGTAGCCATTCTGCTGCCCCATTGTCACAAGACTCAGAAGTCGAGTGACGTGGACACAGGCAGCTGGGGTGGCATGGGTGCTGTTTGAGATGCGCTACCAAGGGAGGTCTCTCCGAGGGAGGTGACTTTTGTATAGACCCCAGAACGCAGTCGGTGGGGCTGGGTCAAGGCCCGAGACTCCCTTTTCTCATTGCAGAAGCAGGTTCAATGTGGAATCCAGAGCTCCCAGGGTTGGTCCTTGCAGAGGTGAGTTGCTCTGATCAGCATCAAAGTGGTGAAATGGTCCTTCCTGTCCCAGCGTGACACCTGCCTGTTAGTTTGAAATTCTCTCGTGGCTTGTGCGTTGCTGTAATGCTACAAGCCATGCCACCAGTATTTTAAATACTGGCCGGATCCCCGCTCTCCTCCTCCCCCACGGGGGACAGATTTCAGTGGAACTTCCAGACAACGACAGATGAGGAAAAAAGTCTGGGAATCCAAGTCCCAAAAGTGAGCCCCAGAGAATGTGATGGATCGTTAAAAAATGCTGCCCGGGTGAGTGTGGGAAGATGAGCTCTCTAGGTCACCTCCTTCACGCTAGATGTTAGACCTCTGGCGACACAACCCAGTGTCACCGTGTTTGTGACAGGTCCGAGCGACAGTTGACTCCTGAGTAACACACAGCAGCAGCTCCAGCTGGCCCGCCTCCCGGGGCGGTCAACATAACAGAGAAAATGACACACATTCAGAGAGCCTCACTTCTCTAACAGGGGCGTGGATATGCACCGCGTGTGGCAAGGAGGGCCGAGATGACGAACGAACAGGGTGGAGCACAGAGCCGGGCTTCCTTTAGGCTGCCCCGCACTTTCAAATGCCTGAGTATGGACTCAGGTGAACACTGCTCTCCCCAGCCTCCCCTACAGCAGGGATAGTCGCGTGGCTCGGGTTAGCCCCTGCTATTGTGGCTAGGAGGACAGTGGCAGTGACACAGAGTGTCCAGGGGCAGCAGGGACAAAGGTCCTGGGGTCAGCATCCTGTGTCAGTGTCAGCAGTGGGAGTGCTGGTGTTAGACTCCTGGTGTTGGCAGCAAAGTCTCCCCCAGGCCAGGACTGGGCTCAAGCTGATTTGAGCACGTGTTTCTCTGCATACAAGGCCCCCAGGCATGCCTTCAGACCCTCTTAGAGACTCTTGAGGGTCTGTCTGTGGCCATGGATCCTAGAAGCTCCAGGGCAGATATTTTCCTCCTGTTAAGTTGGAAGCTTGGTCTACAGACTCCATTCTTCCAAGCCAGGATGGCCCCTCAGGCTTCTGCCACCCTCAGGAGGCTGGGATTGTTCATGCTTCCATTCTCTGAGCAAAGTCTCCAGGTAGGTTCTCCCTGTGAACCAAGACGTGACATAGGATATGGTGTGCACCCATCTGTCCATGCAGGCTGCTTTTCTGAACCATGTACCAGTTTGTCTGGGGTTTTCTGAACCGCAGGGCTGATCACAGAGCTCCCAGAACTAAGTGAGCACAACTGAGCAAAGGGATGGTCACCTCCTTCACTCTAGATGTTAGACCTCTAGCGACACAACCCAGTGTTTCATTAGCTCTTTCGTTGACCATTCCCCCTAAAGCTATACCTCCAGCTCTCAACGGCATAGTTCTTAATCTCCTGCCTCCAACAACATATTGTGGCCGAGCCCCAGTGTATCACCTCTTCTCCTTTGCCTCATTCTCACAGTCACGCTGACCCCCCCACCAGGAATTGCCTATCCAGAGTCCACACTGGCTGGGTGACAGTGGTTGTCTGGACCATGGTGTTGGGCAGATCCTGGAACTGTTTGGCGTCCGTGGCAAAGACTGCGATAACCGATTCATGATGTCTGCCAAGTTGCAAAGCAGGGAATGGTGAGGAGTGTGTTTGTGATGTCCTTGCTGTTCTCCATCACCGGGGCTCCTGGAGTCCACACACCGCATTCAGGAGAGCCGGAGTGAGTAGGAAAAATATCACACACAGGCAATGAGGGCATCCCCTCTGACTCCCACCCCCCTGCCAGCCGCCCTGTCCACTCACCTCTATGGCTGCTATGAGTCAAAATCAACTCAATGGCAGTGGGTGGTTGTGGGTTGATCGGACTCGGTGACTGATAGATATTGCAGATATTTCTTCTCACATGGAAATTTTCCAGCTATCTTGGGATATCATTTATGCTCACAAAACTTTGAAGGGACAAGTTATTTGCTCACCTTGCTACATAAGACACCGTCTGGGAGATTCCGGGAGCAGTTCTACCCTGTCCTGCAGGGTTGCTGCCAGTCAGCATCCACTCGACGATGGCAGTGAGTGGGTGGGGTTTGTGTGGGTTTGATTTTGGTTATGTAATATGGTGCGCCCTAAAGGTCAACAAACAGACCTTGAACTATTTACAGGCTTTTCTCTTTTTTTGTCATTGGTTTTTGTTGTTGTTGTTGTTGTTGTCTTGTTGCTTTGTTTTGCTCTGTCTTGTTTTTGTGCATATTATTATCTCTGCAGGTCTATCTAGATAAGGTAGGCTGGATAAACCATCTGGAGGAGAAAACAACGGGACCCATGGCTCATGGGGGGACATGGGAAAGAGGGAGGCGAGGGAAAGGAAGTGGTGTTAACCAACCCAGGGACAAGGGAACAACAAGTGATCCAAAATTGATGGTGAGCAGGGTGTAAGAGGCCGGGTAGGGCTTGATCAAGGGTAATGCAACCGAGAGGACTTACTGAAGCTCAAATGAAGGCTGAACATGATAGTGGGACAAGAGGAAAGTAAAAGGAAATAGAGCAAAGAACTATGAAGCAAAGGGCATTTATAGAAGTCTAAATACAGGCATGTACATATGTAAATATATTTACATATGATGATAGGGAAATAGATCTGTGTGCATATATTTGTAGGTTTAGTATTAAGGTAGCAGATGGACATGGGGCCTCTACTCAAGTACCCCTCAATACAAGAACACTTTGTTCTATTAACCTGACATTCCATGATGCTCACCTTCCCTACACGATCACTGAAGACAAGTGGGTGCCTAAGCAAATGGGGTGAAGAAAGCTGATGGTGCTCAGCTATCAAAAGATAGAGCATCTGGGGTCTTAAAAGCTTGAACGTAAACAAGTGGCCATTTAGCTCAGAAGCAACAAAGCCCACATGGAAGAAGTACACCAGCCTGTGTGATCACGAGAGGTTGACAGGATCAGGTATCAGGCATCAAAGAACAAAAAAATCATATCATTGAGAATGAGGGGCAGTGTGGAGTGGAGACCCAAAGCCCATCTGTAGACAACTGGACATCCCCTTACAGAAGAGTCATAGGTAGTAGATGAGCCAGTCAGGGTGCAGTATAGCAACGATGAAACATACACCTTTCCTCTAGTTCTTTAATGCTGCCCCCCCCACTATCATGATCCCAATTCTACCTTACAAATACGGCTAGTCCAGAGGATGTACACTGGTACAGATAGGAACTGGGAACACAGGGAATCCAGGACAAATGAACCCTTCAGGACCAGTGGTGAGAGTGGCGATACCGGGAGGGTGGAGGGAAGGTGGGGTAGAAAGGGGGAACCGATCACAATGATCTACATATAACCCCCACCTGGGGGATGGAGAACAGAAAAGTGGGTGAAGGGAGATGTCAGACAGTGTAAGACATGACAAAATAATAATAATTTATAAATTATCAAAGGTTCATGAGGGAGGGAGGGGAAAAATGAGAAGCTGATACAAGGGCTGAAGTAGAAAGCAAATGTTTTGAGGATGATGATGACAACAAATGTACAAATGTGCTTGACACAATGGATGTAGGTATGGATTGTGATAAGAGTTGTATGAGAGCCCAATACAATGATTTTTAAAAAAATGATGTTCCCACAAGAAGAAGCTTCAAAGAGTTGACAGGAAAATGAGATTAAAAAGGAGTGAAATTTCCCCCATGAGCTTTCTGAAGCATGTGCACATACAAATACATATATGTCATATAGCATGTATTACTTTAATGCAAATCTGTTTCACTAGTTTGGTAACTTCACCATAATTGGTTTCCTATGTGATAGTATGTTTTGTGTTTTTTTGAACCTTATTAATTTAAATTCCTTTTCTTTTTACCCCCTGAGAAGACATCCGGAGGCTTCACCTAAGGGTTTTATGATCTTGTCCCCCTAAAAGGTTGTGAACTCTGGCCTGAGGGGTGTTAGGAATTGTTTCACTGGGAGAGATGGCTGGAGAAGCTGAGGGGGCTGTTGAGGCAGGGGGATGGCAGGAGACGCTGGAGGGGTGGGGAGGTGGGGATAACTGGAGATGCTGGAGTAGAGGTGGTGGTGGAGGGATGACCGCCAACAGTGGGTGGAGGTGGTAGAGATGGGTGGAGATGCTCAGGTGGAGGCAGAGGGGTGGCTGGAGAGGTCCTGCTGGCCCCTGGAAACCAGGCTTGGCTGTGGTGAGGGACAGGTGGGGATAGCTCTTCCTCTAGGGGCCCCTACTGCTCCATCTGTCTCAATGGCCCTGAGCTGTCACTTCAGCAGTCTGGGGAAGTTCAAGGTCACCGTTGGGGGTCAGGAGCTGGAGTCCATCTTCCCAGAGCTGGCCAAGGCCAACTGGAGAGCTGGGCCAATGCCTGCCCATCATCCCAGCCCCCGGGAAGGCCCTTCTGCTCAGAAGGTCTGAGTGGGCCTGTCCCTTTATTTATGGACTGTGTGAGCAATTTGCTGGCTGGGTGTGCGACGTGGGGATTACTCACGCCCCAGTTGTGGTCCGGCCTCTGTAGGCTGTGGGGTAATGAGTGAGGTAATTAAGTGTAAAAGACAGGAGCGGGCAGGGGAGGGCTGAAGGGGGAGGGGGCGGCAAGCAGTCACTGGTTCTTTTCAGGAGCAGAGGAGTGAGATAATGTAGGATAATAGCCCCGCCAGGCCCTGCCCAGGCAGCCCGGCCTGTACCGAGAGGTGCCCCCCAAACAGCTCAGACAATTCAGCCTTTTCAGGGAAAGTGGGGGGGCTGGGGCAAGGCCCAGCTCCCGGGGCCAGCTGTATGGAAATGACAGAACTTCTCCCCCATCCCGTGTTGGCTGCGGGTGGGGAGCAGGCGTCTTGGTTAGGGGGAGGAAGATGGGGCCAGGAAAGGCGGGGAGGTGAGATTAGGGGTTGTTGAAGGGAGGGAGAGAGGCGCGGAGGGGAGCAGGCGGCCCCAGAATCTCGCCCACCTGGGTGGGAATTGGGGCTTGGCTGCTGACTGCCTGGGTGACCTCAGCCTAGTTTGGGCCCCTCGCTGGACCTCAGGGCTCACATCTGTAAAATGGGGCCATCTAGCCAAGGGTGGTTGGAGGAATGATCAGGCGGTGTACCGCATCTGGCACGCGGCGATGGGCGTCCTAAAAGCTCCAACAGTGCTTGAGTCCAGGAGCAGAGAGCAGCGCCCACTCATTGCCCATCTCCTGAGTATCCATCTACGGGGTGGCAGCGGTGCTCCCTTGGTTCCTGGTGTGAGGAGAACAGCAAGAATGGACAAAGCCCCTCCCCTCGTCGAGTGGAATACAGGCTACGGACGGGTCAGCAGATCAACCTATCAGGCCACACCAGCAAGCCCAGTCCTGAGCATCCATTCCACGGTTGTGTTTGTGCGTGTGTGAGAGGAACTGAACATCCCATATGGCCGGGTGCCGTCTCATCTGTGTTGTTCTAGAAAAATACTGAATACATTCAAAGTGGTCATTGTACGCAAGCTGATTAAATAGCGAACGATGGTCTGTTCCCAAATGGAATACTATGCAGTCATTAAAAAGGGGAAGGGAATTCCATTTCTCAATATACGCTTATGGAAAGTCGCCAAAATGAACTGATAAATAAGAAAGAGAAGGCAAACGGCAGTTTGTGCAAAAGAGGGAGAAATCTTTTTTTTTCTCGCTTACTTATTTTTTAAAAACGTAGCCGTTTTCTTGTCACATAATTCACATCTGATGCAAGTTAGTGGTGCCAACCTAGTAAAGAGAGTTGAACAGCCATCATCCCAATCCACTGTGGAACATTTTCTTTACTTCTGCCCTTGTTAGTATCAACTTCCCATGTCCCCTCAACTTCCCTGAGAAACTGTCAATCCAGCTGCTGGCGCTCCAGACTTAAACTGATCCTCGGTTTCAGGGGAGGAAAGACACGCAAAACCCCGAAGCTCAATAACGATAACACAGCAGAAAAACCTCAATGGGGAAAAAACTGGAACAAGTTGACAGTGAGTCCAGCAATACATCAGTCTATTAGCTCGTCCCTGTAGGAAAAGGGACAGCTGTTCCCCGGCAAGGCAGCGAGGCTGGAGTAGAAAGAGGGCTCGGAAGGACTCTCTTCACCGAATCTTTTTCTGCAGGTAGTTCCCCCCACGACATTTATGTGTTCCTAGTTCCCTCCCTGTCTCTCTCCTCCCTTCCCCTTCGCTCCCTTATTTTGTACAAGTCTCTGTAGGGAGGAAAGGCAGCCGAGTGAGGCCGTGGCTCCGTGGGGTGAGGGATGGGACAAATAAGTTCCTAACCAGGGGCTTCAAAAAGTGTGTAGATCGCCATTGGATGAGGAAGACGGAAGAAGAATCGATACTTCTGAATGGTTCTTGCTGGAAAAGACGATGGAAACCACCACGGAGTGAGAAATGGAAGAAGTGTGGCAGAGTGCTTCCAAGAGGCCAGGATAACAAGGCTTCGTCTTACGTACTTTGGACATATTGCAGGGGGAGATCAGTCCAGGAGAAGGACTTCGTGCTTGGTGACGTGGAGGGGCAGCGGCCAAAGATGAAGGGCTCAACGAGCAAGATGGACACAGCGGTGGCAGCCATGTGCTCAGGCGTGCTAACAAGTGTGCGCCTGGCCAGGACCAGTCTGCTTCTGTCTGCCATGCACCCGGCCTCTCTGAGTCGGACAGACTGGATGGCCCCTCACAGCACCAACGTATCCCGACAAGTATTCCTGCAAGTGACAGCCATCCCTTTAAACCCCCCAACGGCCCTTTGAGATCAGTGCTCTTCTGCCTGCATGCTTTTTCAGTTCCTTCTCCAGGAGTGTGATCCACCTTTAAATATCAACACTCTAACAATGTCTTTCAGTCACTATACACTTACAGAACGCCCCCCCACGATTATTAAGTGACCTTAAATGTCTTTTTGGTCCCTCCAGAACAAATATTCTTATATCAAGAACAAATTCTTCTTACTGTAGCTATCTGGTTGCTTGTGTGTCCACCAATTAGTGAGTTCCCTACGTCTTCCCTTTCCACGGACTTCATGCATTTTGTTGGAAGTTAGAAAGGTGGTAGCAAATGCTGCTCTTAAAACAAAATAAATACGTCCCAAGTAAGAAAAAACAAGTTGGCGGGGTTAAAAAAAGGAAGGGGAGAGACATGTAGAGGAAGCTTCTGGTGAAAGCGCGCTGAATGCAGACCAGGGCTGTGGTTGGCCTTGGGCTTGCTCTCCCCTTTCTTTTCAGTTGAGATCTTGTCTGTTTGGTTTTGCCATTGTCGTTAGCGTCCTTGTTTTCCGGCCTATGCAGTCTAGGATAGGTGAATCCAGAGAGACGGTAATGGGATGAATGGTTTCTTGGGGGCGTGGCAGGGAAGGTTGAGGGGAAGAGGGCAGCTCATCACAAGGATTACAAGAAAGAAGAAGCGTTCTAAAACCGATCGTGGCAGTGATTGCGCAACTCTTGTTGATATGATCGAACGATTGAATTGTATGATTTGCGGATTATGTCTCAATAAAAAAATTTTAATTTGTGGGAAAATGGCATGACAAATCATGTTTGTTTTTTCTTTCCGTGAATATTCTTGAAGCTCCCTCACACCCTGGGAGCCAGGGTCCTCACTGCAGAGAAAGAAGTTACCCGTGTGGCATGGGAGAGCTTGGGTGCACCTTGTGGTACTGGATTGGGATTGGGCGAATCACTGCATGCGCATGTTTTTGACATAAGTAGATAGATAAGCAGGGTGGCAAATGTGTGTGCTCTGCACATGTGCACGCATCTATGTCCCAGCTGTGCTCACCACGGGCCTTGGAGCGGTAATGTCCACACAGCAATGAGAACTCTTAGCTGCTGAATCTTGGTTTCTAAATACCACCCACTCCTGCCTGGAAGCAGAGCTGTTTGGGGGAAATGGCTGGTTTGAGGGCAGGAGGGTACACAGTGGGCTTGGCATAGCTGGTTGTGCCCCAAAGGAAGGAAGCACTCCAAGAACCCTACAGACACATGTCAAAAGAACACAGGTGCCAGCCTGAGGGATTCCCACTGGCCAACCTGGGTGATTTGAGAACCAACGTGAATCCTGAGAGCAATGATTCTGATCCTTTGACTAAAACTAGGACTCGGTGAGTCCACCTGGAAGGCCATCCCACAAACGCACCGCACACTCGTGCAAGAGCGAGTCCTGAAAGCAGAATGTGCAGCGACAGGTGCAGAAGGGACGATGCAAATGGTGTAGTAGTAGGTGACTGAGGCAAGACTCGTGCCCAGATGCGAACACTAAAATCATCGTGTGAACATTTGCTGGGAACAGGATATTTACAGTCTTAAAGTATCTTCCTCATAAAATGGGAAGGCCGTTGTAGAGAGCAGTTTAGCACTTCCTCCAAAAGTTGAACACAGGACTATCATAAACCAGCCACTATCCAGACAAACACACCCCAAACCCAACCAACTCATTTCTCTCAAATTGATTCTTCCTCCTAGTGCTCCTATAGGACAGAGTAGAGTAGCCCCAATGGTCTCCAAGGCTGTCAATCTTTACAGAAGCAAAATCCTACTGATAATTAAAGAACAAAATATAGTAATAAGACATCCCTCCATCGTGCACATCCTACCTACTATGATAGAGGACACGACATTCCTTAGATCACAAACTTGACAACTTGCATACCTGAATCTAATCGTGTAGAAACATCAGACGGACTCAAATTGAGGTTATCATATGGAGGGAAAGGGCCTATTCTCTCTAAAAATGCCATTGCCATGACCCAAAAAAACGTACAGACACAGACTGCCATATCTTCCTCCTGCAGAGCGGCAGGTGGGTTTGAACTACTGACCTTTGGGTTCATCATCAAGTGCTTAACCTCAGCACCATCAGAACTACCCGGTGACCCAGCCATCCCAACCCGAGGTCAAAGCAGGAATGCACACAGAACCTTGCACGCCAGCATTCATGGCGGCATTTTCCTACCAACGTCAAAAGGTGGAAACAAAGGAAAGGCCAGTCCGCAGGTGAGTGGCCTAACAGATGCTGTGGAACATTAACCCCCAAATGCCACACTTGCTGCCATCGAGTCAATACCACTCATAGCGGCTCCATCAGATGGGGTGAGTTTCTGAGATGCTACGTCTTGGCGGGGGTAGAGAGCCCCGTCTCTCCTGCAGGGTGGTGTCCGGCGGCAGATCTTGGGTTCGCATTCCGTCCAACAGGAGCCACGAAGCCCACAGAGCTCCCTCATGGCGCGTCCCTCAGCCACAAAGAGAGCCAACGTGGGAGTGTCCACCACAGCCTGGATGAATCCGGAAAGCCAGTACGCTGAGCTCAGTAGCGCCGTGGCACAAGATGCAAACGGATCTCGATTCAGTAGAATGATTCGTGGGGACGAGGATGGAGGAGTTGCTCAGGGGGTATGAGTTTCTACCGATAATGGTAGGATCATTTGGAAAGGGTATAGAGCAGTGGTTCTCAACCTTCCTCATGCCGCAACCCTTTCATACAGCTCCTCATGTGGTGGTGACCCCAACCATAACATTATTTTCGTCGCTACTTCATCACTGTCATTTTGCTGTTATGAATGGGGCGACCCCTGGGAAAGGGTCATTCAACTGCCCCAGGTTGAGAACCACTGCTCTAGAAGTTAGATGCAGAACATGAGGAATACAATCTGCAGCGCTGGATTATACCGGCGGAGATTGGTGGGAGATAAACACCTCATCAGGTGTTCCGGCGGGGCAGAGGGAAGGAGAGGAACCATCGTGGTGAGATGTGCTGCCTCCACCTTACTCAGGCCTCCAAAGGGAATGTCCCCAGTAATGGGGCAGGCTGATGCGCCTCCCGACAGGATGCACGGAGAAGGATGGGGCACCCCTTCAGGGATGCTCCTGCCAAAGATGCAAAACCAGGATCTAACCAGGGGAGGCAGCAGATAAATCCCCCCCGGAGGAACGCTGATCAAAATACTGGCCTGTACTCTCCGGCAACAGCAGGGCGATGAAACCCCGGGGAAAGAGCGGGAACTCTTCCAGATTAAGGAGCACTAAAGGGACAAGACGGCTAAGTGCCACGAGTGTTTCTGGAAGGATCTTCCTGTTTATTATCGGGGGCATGATTATTGGGCCGGCTGGCAATATGTGAATGAGATTGTAGCAGTGTGTCATTGTCAATCCCCTCTGTTGGGCCACTGTCCCTGGATATGCAGCAGGATGTTCCGGTTGGCGGGTATTCAGAAGGAGAGGGGGGAGGTAATGGAGAGTCAGGCTGACGGTTTATTCTCAAAGGGGGGCGAGGTTCTCTAAAAACCACAAGGCTCCTGGAAGCAGCCGTCGAGAGATCCAAGGATGCACCGTGCGGACAAGACCTCGGATTTAAAGCGTTGAGAAGCAAGGAGGTCACTTTGAGGCCAAGGTGTGCCCGACCCAAGCCAGGGTCCTTTCATTCGCCTCATATGCGTGTGGAAGTTGGACATTGAAGAAGGAAGGCCAAAGAAGGACCGATATGTTTGAATTGTGCTGGTGAAGAATGTTGAAAGTACCATGAACTGTCACCACCCCCCCAAAAAAAAAAAAAACCAAACAAATTTGTCTTGGAAGAAACACAGTCAAAATGCTCCTTCGAGGCAAGGGTGGTGCAACTTCCTTTTACCTAATACTTTGGACAGGTGGTCGGGAGAGGCCAGGCCCTGGAGAAGTTCACCGTGCTTGGTGAAGTAGAGGGCCAGAGAACAAGAGGGAGACTTGACAAAGTGGATGGTGCCAGTAGCGCCAACAGTGCACTGCGACATAAGAACCATCGCGAGGCGGCGCAGGACCAGGCCGTGGTCCGTTCTGTGGTACAGAGCGCGGGCACCATCTCCATGACACCTGACTACAGCAGCATGAACCATAGCTCCACTGCCCCATCCGTTCTGATCCACAGAGACCCTAGCTAGGGTTTCGGAGCCTGGATCTCTTTGGGGGAACAGATCACCTTCTCTTTCACCTGAGGAGCAGCTTGGGCGTTTGAACTGCCGCCCTTGTGGCTAAGCTGATCCCACAGCGTCCCCGGGTCCCCTTGCTATAAGCAAAGGGGGAGAGGGATACAGCAAATGTGCTTCCGTACCCACACTGGGGGATTCTGGGAGAAGAGTCTATGGGATGTGGTCGTACAGTGTTGGTGACTTTTCTTGATGTTAAAAATGATTTCAACATAAAAAAAGTTAATTCCAGTCAAAATTCCACGCCGGGCCAGGAGACGTGCTACGTGGGGAATATAGTCGGCAGGGGCAGAACACGAGAGAGTGTGCTGTTCTCGGTGGCCACAGAAGGCCTCTCTGGGAGGGGACATTTGAGCAGAGAGCTGGGTGAAGGGAAGGAGTGAGCCCCGTGGAGATATGGGGGGAGAGATTCCAGGCTGAGAGACCCGTCGGAAAAAAGTCCCCAAGGTACAGCCCACTGGGTCTGTGCACTCTCTTCTACTGCTGCACGGCCACAAACGACCGCAAACTGGGGCTTAACACAACATTCATGTAGCTCGTAGCTGTGTAAGTCACAGTGTGACACAGCAGGGCGGGGTCCCCCACCTCAGGGTACCACTGGGCTGAAATCAAGACTCTGTTTCCACCTGGAAACTCTGGGGGGAAATCCCTTTCCAAATTCGTTTTCCTTCTTGGCACAGTTCAGTGTCTTGTGCTTCTTATTTTTTTGCTGGCTGTCTGCTGGGGGCCTGCTCAGCTCCTAGAGCCTCCCACGTTCCTTGACACAGGGACCCTCCACCTGCAAGCCTGCAATGGAGAGCTGAATCCTTCTCAGCTTCAAAATCGTTCTTTCCTCTTCTGTAACCCAGGTGGCACAGTGGTTACACATTTGTGTTAGTCCCGGTTGACTAGAGAAACAAATCCAGGGATAATCATATGTGTGTACGAGAGGAGTTTATATCAAAGAGCAATTGTGCATTGAGAAAACATCCCAGCTCAGTCCAGATCAAGTCCATAAGTCTGATATTACCCCACATGTCAATACTAGTCCATGAATTCCTCTTTAGACTCACACAGCCATGCAATGATGCTGAATGCAGGAAGATCACAGGCTGGTAGGTGGAAAGTCTTGTGGATCCAGTGGCGGTGGAAGCATCTCAGCGCTGGTGTGGGTCTCCACGTGGTTCCTCCAGCCCCAGGGCTCTGGCTCCATCAGTGTAGCTCCGTGTGGCTTTCCAACAGGAATGTCTCACAGGGAGAGTCTGTGTGTCCTACCTCCAGCGATCTATTTATCTCTGTAGCACCTTCAAATGAGGTCATCAAGCTCCAACCTGACTGACAGGCTCAACTCTACCCTTAATAGTCTCAAGTTGACACTAGATTATGTAACTCCCACAACATTGGACTGCGATCTACAAGGCTAGCGGTTTGAAGCCACCAGTCCCTTCCCAGGAGAAAGATAAGACTTTCTGGTCCCCTAACCGTTAGCAGTCTTGGAAACCCAAGGGGGCGGTTCAGCTCTGATCTAGCAGGCAGCTGTGATTGGCATCAGCTCGACGGCAGTGGGAGAATATGGGAATAGACTTCCTCAGGATGAGTTGACTTGGGCAGAGTGGGAAAGCTAAGGGACCATTTTAGAACTCTGCTTGCCACCGTGGGAGGGTTTGAGGACTCAAGAAGCCAGTGTGGTTGGAGAAAAATAAAGGGCTAAGGGGCCAGAGGGAGCAGAGAGACACAGGCATGCCGAATGCCCTCTGGATCAGTGTCATGGGTCGAGGCATATCCCCAACTAAGTGTCCACTTGGTGAGGCCGTGGCTCCCGGTAGTGTGTGGTGGTTTTCCATGTTGCGATGTGTTGTCATTCCTCCATTTTGTGATGTGATAAATGTTCACCTCTATGTTAAGGAGATAGGATTCGGGGAGGGAGTCCCTTGAGCCCCTCTTTTCCTCTGGTCCTATTTTTGTTTAGGTCACTCTTTTTATTTTACCGAGAGATAACAACCGAGGGAGAAGGGGCCTCACTACTGTCCCGAAGAAGAGCCAGGAGCGGAATGTGTCCTTTGGACCCTGGGTTCCTTGGCTGAGAACCTGCTAGACCAGTGGTTCTCAACCTGTGGGTCACGAGGCGTTTGGGGGTCGAGCGACCCTTTCACAGGGATCGCCCAATTCATAACAGTAGCAAAAGGACAGTGATGAAGTAGCAAGGAAAATAATGTTACGGTGGGGGGTCACCACCACATGAAGAACCGTATGAAAGGGTCGAGGCATTAGGAAGGTTGAGAACCACGGTGCTAGACCCAGCGGTAGAACGATGGCAAACCTATGGAGGACACGAAGGCATGCTGGGCCCACAGATGTTGAAAGGAGGCACGGATCTTCCCCTGGGAGCCAGTGTATTGAATTTGGACCCCAAGCATCCTAAACTACGAGAAAATTAATTTCTGTTTGTCAAAGCCCCCCATCTGTGGTACTTCTGTCATAGCTGCACTCGGTGGCCAGGACAAGGAGCATGTCGTTGCTTTCACGGGTGCATCCTGGTGAAGGATGCTGCCAGCAACGCCCCGCAGCTGCCATGCTCTGAGCCGATGAGCGTGTCTTCTAAATAGCATGCTGGGGTGGGATTGCCTGCCCCACTTAAGGTGTTTCTTTTTAATACAGCTCGCCAAATTTGCCCGAGGTCCCACTCTTGATTCCTTTCCCAGAAGCTACAGGCCTCTTCGTTTCTTAAGAGTCTGGAATCAGCAAAAAGTAGACGCAGACTGCTGGGTGGGAGGTCCTGGAGGCTGCGTGCACCCAGAATGGGGACACAGTAGGCGTATTTGCTTACAGGACAGTCACCCTAGTCCCAGCACACCCCTCTCTCTCTATCGAGGCAGCCTTTCTTGGGCCTTGTTGACAGAAAAAGGCCAAGATATGCCCAGTGCAGCAAGGCAAGGCTTGCTGGGGAGATGAGTCTCGGCTACTTGAGAAGTTTTTGGACTAGTGTAAGCTGCTTCTCCACGAGCCCCTCTGTTGGCTGAGGGTAGGGGACTGGTATCTCCTACAGCTACTGCCTCCTGCACTGGGCATATGCTTGTCTAGCGAAGGAATTTTTTTTAAAGCCTCCAGAGAACTCCTCAGCTTAAGAAACCAAGACCTTTACATCAGGATTCTTCTCCTGCTAGGAGTACCAGACTTTTAATACACAAGCAGGAAGTGGTTTCGTCGCTCTGGGCAGAAACCAGCGTCAGATGCCACCACGTGCATGCTATCTGACTCATGGCAACCTGCATGTGTCAGAGTAGAACTGGGCACCATGGGGTTTTCAGTGGCTTTTTTTTTTTTTTTTTTTTTTTAGAACTACTAGGTCACCAGGCCTTTCTTAGAAGGCACTTGTAGGTAACCTGTAATCTCCAACCTTTTGGTTCACGGCTGAGGGCACTCACCATTGGCATCACCCAGGGACATGGGGTAGCAAATGATACCCTCACTTTAAGGAGCCCTGCTAGAGATGTGGGATAGGCGTTAGGCTGCCGACCACAAGAGAGGAGGTTCAAACCCACCAGCCACTGTGGGGGAGAGAGCTGAGGCTGTCTGCTCCCATAAAGATTTGCCGTCTCAGGAACCCTATCGAGAGTCCTGTCCTGATGAGTTGGAATTGGCTCAGGGGCAGTGGGCTCACTTTTTCTTTTCTTTTTGTCTGGCTTGTATAGTAATTAATTAAAACCATGAATTAGCTTCGTTGAAAAAAATCAATTTAGAGAAAAAATTATCTTCGGCGGTGGTCAGGAGGCCCATGGGAAGAGAGAAGGTGCTCTGCCTGTATCTGATTTTAGCTGAATGAAAAGCCCTCTTTAGGAGCAGACCCAGGACAGGCTGGGTGGCTGCAGGGAGATGGGGATGTGAGAGTCCAGGCCAGGACCCTGGGAGGGTGTGGGGGACATGGAGGTTCACTCTCAGAGGTCAAAATCCTGGGGGCGGGGCACAAGGGGCATTCTTTTAGGTATTTCAATTGTGGTATTTTAGTCCAGGTAGACTAGAGAAACAAATCCACAGATACTCATATGTGTACAAGAAAGAACTTTATATACAAGAGCAATTGTACATTAAGAAAACATCCCATCCACCAAGCCCTGAGGACGATATTCCTGCTCAGAGTAGCCAATGCACAGAGAGGACTATAGGGTTGGCCCCACTACGAGACACAACGTCCCTTGCTGACCCATAGCACTATGGGGGACAACACTGGAGACACAGTGTGGGAATTGTGCCCAATCTGACCCCACCACACTGAAGCAAAACACTAAGGGCATGCAACAGAACAGCAAGGGGAACAGAGCAACGAAGTCCCCAGGGAATACAAAAAATAGACTTTGGGGCCAGGGCATGGCACCCCATCATTCTCCACTGGAAAACACTCCTAAAGGTCAACAAACAGACCTTGAACAATTTATAGGCTTTTCTATTTTCTGTTGGGTTTTTGTTGTTTTATTTTCTTTTGCTTTGTTTTGCTCTGTCTTATTTCTTGTGGATATTATTAACCCTGCAAGTCTATCTATATAAGATAGGCTGGATGAACAATCTGGAGGAGAAAACAACAGGACCAACACTTGGGTGGGGGGCCATGGGAGAGGGGGAGGCAGAGGAAAGGAAGTGGGTGTTAACAACCCCAGGGACAAGGAAACAACATGTGATCTAAAATCGATGGCCAGCAGGGTGTAGGAGGCCTGGTAGAATTCTTTGATCAAGAGCAATGCAACTGAGCGGACTTGCTGAAACTCAAATGAAGGCTGAACATGATAGTGGAACAAGAGGAAAGTAAAAGGAAATAGAGGAAAGAACTAGGAGGCAAAGGGCATTTATAGAGGTCTAAATACAGGCATGTACATATGTAAATATATTTACATACGATGCTGGGGAACTAGATCTATGTACATATATTTGTAGGTTTAGTATTAAGGTAGCAGATGGACATTGGGCCTCTACTCAAGTACTCCCTCAATGCAAGAATGCTTTGTTCTATTAACCTGGCATTCCATGATGCTCACCTTCCCAACACGATCACTGAAGACAAAGGGGGTACATAAGCAAATGTTGTGAAGAAAGCTGATGGTGCCTATCAAAAGATATAGCATCTGGGGTCTTAAAGGCTTGAAGATTAAACAAGTGGCCATCTAGCTGAGAAGCAGCAAAGCCCACATGGAAGAAGCACACCAGCCTGTGTGATCACGAGGTGTCAAAGGGATCAGGGATAAGGCTTCAAAGAACAAAAAATCATATCATTGTGAATGAGGGGGACTGACTGTGGAGTGGAGACCCAAAGCCAATCTGTAGGCAACTGGACATCCCTTCAAGAAGGGTTTCAGGGAGGAGATGAGCCAGTCAGAGTGCAGTGTAGCAACGATGAAACGTACGATTTTTCTCTAGTTCTTTAATGCTTCCTCCCCCACTATCATTAGCCCAATTCTACTCTACAAATCCAGTTAGACTAGAGGATTTACAATGGTACAGATAAGAACTGGAAACACAGGGAATCCAGGACAGATAAACCCCTCAGGATCAATAATGAAAGTAGAGAAGGCAAGGGAAAGGTGGGGGGGAAGGGAGGGACCGATCACAATGATCTACATATAGCCCTCTTCCTGGGGGACAGACAATATAAAAGTGGGTGAAGGGAGACGTCAGATAGTGTAAGACATGAAAAAATTAATAATAATTTATAAATTATCAATGGTTCATGAGGGAGGGAGGGCGGGGGAAGGAGGGGGAAATGAGGAGCTGATACCATGGGCTCAAGTAGAAAGCAGATGTTTTGAGAATGATGATGGCAACAAATGTACAAATGTGCTTGACACAATGGATGCATATATGGATTGTGATAAGAGTTGTATGAGCCCACAATAAAATGATCTTAGAAAAAGAAAAAAAGAAAGCATCCCAGCCCAGTCCAGATCAAGTCCATAAGTCCGATATTAGCCCATATGTCTAATACCAAGCTATAAATTCCTCTTCAAACTCACACAACACATGCAATGACACCGAATGCAGGAAGATCACAGGCCAGTGGGTGGAAAGTCTTGTGGATCCAGTGGAGGTGGAAGCATCTCAGCGCTGGCATGGGTCTCCGCATGGCTCCTCCAGCTCCAGGGCTCTAGCATGGCCCCATGTGACTTGTCAGCAGGAATGTCTCCCAGGGAGGGTGTGTGCCCCACCTTCAGCGAGCTATTTATCTCCATAGTGCCTCCATAGCTATTTATCTCCAAAGATGACCTCCAAATAAGGTCATCAAGCAGCGACTTGATTGACAGGCTAAACTCCACCCCTTCACTCTCAATAGTCTCAAATTGACACCAGATTATGTAACTACCACGCTTGGTCAGACCATTAAAAGCAAATTTCTCTCATGACCATCTTGGGCGCTCACAGCAACTTAGTGTCACCCTTTCAGGCAACCAGGAGATACCCCTCTCCTTTGATGAGGGGAAGTGGAAGCTCAGAGAGGGGAAGCAGATTACCCGTGGGGGAGCAGGACTTGGATCCCCTGGTGGGGAACTGCAGGATTCAGTTTGGAATCTGGGGGACCTGGACTCTTACAGTGTGTCCCTAATGATGACAAACACCATCCCTCTTGGCACCTCCTGCGTGGCTGTCTGCATGGACCTGCCCACTAACCTTACATGGGACGGTCCAGGAAGGGATGGGGGCTGTGCTGTCGGTTCTTGATTTCTGCACTGGTAGAACTTTGCCATCTAAGTGAGGGGGAGGCAGGAAATGACCTGGAGCTGGAGGAAAGGAAGGAGCCATTCCACCACGTAGCGGCAAGTGCCAGGAAGGAAACAAAGCTGACGTGGGTGGCTGGGGCCCGGGAGAGGCTTGTGTGGCTGTCAGGGAGGAAGGGGAGGGGACATTGAGGCTGGAGCCAGGGATGTCCTGGATTTGAACCTATGAATCTGAGGGCGGTGAGCCCAGACCTCCTGCTCTGTCTCACGTGGAGCCCAGAATGCTTCTGCTCAGGAAGCTTCCCTCCTTTGGCTGAGAATCCCGGAGCCCAGGACTTAGGAAGAGCGGGCCGAGAGACTCAGCTCCCGGGCAGAGGCCTCGTACTGAGGTGCTCAGGCCCACAGTGCCAGCGGCTCCTGGGGTTGCGTGGTGCTGCTGGACTCTCCAGAGAGCTGCCCTGGCCCCAAGACGGGGATGGGTCCTGCAAAGTATATGCTATACTTAAGAATGCCTAGCTGGGGAATGAGGGGTGCTTGGTCTCCCCCTGTGGGACTGGGGCACCAAGAAAACGAGTGACCGTTTCTCGTGGCCACAGACATGCTGTGGGCTGGTGCAGCCCAGAACTTGGCCGATGTGGTGGCCGCCTGCCCTTGCTTCAGTGTGTGTCCCTGTCATTGTCATTGTCTTGGCAGGTAGGTGGACTGTCAGCACCGTTGGGGAGGGCCTTCTCGATGGTGGTCACGGTCCAGTTTGCTGCCCTTCAGGGATGGTTGGGAGGAAGAGAAGGAAGGGGGTGGCTGGACTCCCAGGGGTCTTTGCGGAGCTGACAGGCTGAGGAGTGAGCAGGGCCAGGGGCGGGGGTGGCCCAGAAGCGCCTTATCTCCTCTGGGCCAGTGTCAGCTCCTGTCCCCAGCCTGCAGTACAGGCTGGAGCTGCCAGCAGAGCCTGGGGACCAGGCAGCAAATGAATTTGCATTTATATTGAAGGCTTCTGTTTCCAGGACTGGATGGGGTGTGGGGGAGGGGAGGGGCTGCCACCATGGTCAGCTGAGCAGGATGGCGGGGCCTGGAGTCCTGTCCGGCCAGGACTCGGGAAGTGGCCGGTGGGCTAGGCCTTCCTGGCCCAGGGAACGGTGGCACAGAAGGTTCTTTGGGCACACGGCCAGGCCCTGACAGCCTGCCTGTCCACCCTTCCAGCCGCTCGCCAACATCAGCTGGGAGTTGGCTCGGCTGCAAACACGGGCCTGCAAGAAAGGTCAGAGAGCCTGTCCAGAGAGGACAGGCGGCCAGAGACCCTTGTGATCGAGTGCCGTAGGTGTCGGCCTGTCCCACCCTCCACTCACCTGCACGTACTTCTGCCAGGAACAAGGAGCCGCAGGGCAAGCACATTGCTCCAGCTCCTGACCCGGCAGCAGCCTGTGAAGCTGCCGGGACCCAGGAATGCCCAGGCCACTACAAGCCCCAGGGACGTCATCTACACTGTGGGGACAGGGGGAGGGGTTGGATACCTGCCTGTGTGACATGGGGTCAGGGAGAACTGAAGGCGGTCCTCATGCAGTGGCCAGGTGCAGCCTGCTCTCTCGCTCTCTCTCTGTTTCCAGATAGACATGATATAATTTGCAAATACAATGTACAGGAAAAAGTATTGCAACCAAATCATAGAAACCTTTATCAAAAGTATTTGAAGGCGAAGCTACTGTTTTCTCAACACCAAGGGCTGCTTTTGTGATGCGCGAGTTCACGCTTTCACTGGATGGTGACGTCCCACGGTCATGACCAGGGTCCCCTTGTGCCTCTGGGGGAGTGCAGCCTCTCCATTCTGTGAGGTTCCCTGCCAGGGGAAGGATAGAAGGAAGGGGGGAGGGAGGATGGGAGGTTGGATAGGAGGGAGGAACGAACAAAGGAGGGAAGGGGTGGGGGAGAAGGGATGGCTGGGTAGAAGTGGAGGGGAGGGAGAGATGGAAAGGGGGAAGAGGGAAGGAAGGGCTCCCTTGGGAGCCCGGGCTGTTGGCATTCCTCTCTGTGACCCTTCCTGACTGCCACTGAGGCCCTGGGCTTGGTGGCAGGCTGAGCCCTGCTCCAGGTTGGGGGAGGGGTGTTGGTGGTGTCAGGGAGCAGAGGGCAGGGCCCCACCCCAATCCCTTAGCTGAGTTGGCCGGGTGGGGGGATAGCAGGCCTTGACCTCCGTTCCTGGGGGCTTTGATGGAGGAGGGCTTGCTGCTGGAGGTCTCTCCCCTCCCCCCACCCCTCCAGACGGAGGTCTTGGCCCCATTCCCCCAGCCTGTCAGTGTGGGCCTGCAGCTGACACACTTGCTTGGTCCTGGCTCTCTGTCCAGCAGAACAAACCCTCCCTGTCTGTCACCAAGCAGGCAGGACAGCCTGTTCCACCTGTCAGACTGGGCTGTTGCCCAGCGTCACAGGGGGAAGTGGGGCCAAGCTCTGACAGCCACCTGCCTGGGTTCAAATCCTGGATGTGCCTCTTGTTGGCTGTGTGGCTTTGAGCAAGACCCTTTGCCTCGCTGAGCCTCTGGGTCCCCATATAAACCCAACTCATGGCCATCGAGTCCATGCCAACTCATAGAAACCCTATAGGACAGGGTGAAATTGCCCTATGGGTTTCCGAGACTGTCACTCTTTATAGGAGTAGAAAGCTCATCCTTCTCCTGAGGAGTGGTTGGTGGTTTCGAACTGCTGACGCTGGGGCACCAGGGCTCCTTGGTCATCCATATGAATTGGCATGTGAATAGGACCTGTTTCTTGGATCATATGAGATCAGGCAGAGAAAGCACTTGGTTTGGTGCCCGGTGTGTAGTACACACTCAGGACAGACTAACTCTTATGATCCCAGTGCCACCTTCCAAGGCCTGTCCTGGCTTCCTGCCACCTGTCTCATCCACCCTCTTATGCCTGTGTTATCTGCGTGAGTATTTCGAGCCTGTAGGATTGACGGCTGCTACTTCATCCTAGCTGAGATTTAGTGAGCACAAAAGGTCACCGGAAGGCCTGAGCGTCAGGTCCAGCCAAAGAAAGGCCTGGCAGGCTACAGCCCCGAAGTCAGCCACTGAAATCCACTGGAGCTCAGTTCTCTTCAGGCACACAGGTCATGTCACTTCGCCGCAAGTCTAAGTCGTCTTGGCCACCACTCGGTCTACGGGCGGCTGTCCTGAGCCACTCTACTGGAGTCCAGCCGCCATGCTGTGAGGAAGCCAGGCTCAGCTGAAATGCCCATCATGAGCTCCGGTCCCTGCCAGGCCCCGCTCAAACCTTGGCACATCAGAAAAAGGTTGTCCAACAGCACTGAGTCTGGGGGCTCATGATGGAGAGTAAGTAGCTGGAACCCTGCACTGCCTCCTTCCATCTCGGACAACGGCCACAGGAGGTAGTTCTTGTTATCACCTCCATTTGATAGGGGAGGATCTGGAGACTCAAAAGGCTTCAGCAAGTTGCCTGTGGTCACAGAGCCCAGAGAGACAGAGCTGAGGTTGGTGCCCCTGCGTCCGATTCCAAGTTGTGACTTGAAAGAATTAACCACGGGCCCTTTGCTGCCGGCTCTGGCAGGACAGAGGCGTGACTAGGTGTCCCAGGGCCTGTGGGGGCTGCTAGAGGGTCTGGGGTGGGGTTGCGAGAGCAGGGGTGGTCTCTGAGAAGCTCCCTGGAGGCAGTACCACCCACCCCAGCCCAACATCTTCCCATGCCTTGCTGCTCAGAGCTGTAAGGACGGGAGTAGAAGGCTGGGTCACAGGCTCCCAGGAGTCCTGCACCTGCCAGGGTCAGCTAGGGACGCCAGCCAGTTCCTGAGGACTGTGTCCTCCGATGGGCAGAGCTGAGCAGCCAGGGCCAAGAGTCTCAGGGCCAATGTGGATTGGAAATAAGAAACTGGGGGTGGGGTGGGGGTGTCCTTCCTACCCAACCCTCCTCAAGCTAGCTTACATAGCTCCAAGATCATCAACCTGACTGGATCGACTCAGTTGGAGTCGGATGTGAGCGGCCACACGGATTTTTCCTTCTCATCGACATTCCGTGCGTAGGCAGTCCCAGGCTGCTGGGGTCACTCCTTGGTAAGTATAATGGCTCCCAGGGATCCAGGCTCCCCATGTCTCATCCCACCAGGCCAGCACCTTCTAGTCCAAGGCGGCTGTTAAGCTTCCAGCTATGATGTCTACTCCAGAGGGAAGGAGGAAGAGACAGGGAATCCTTTCACCCTCTTTAAGGACGCCTCCCAGACATTGTACGGCACACTGTGCACACCGCTTCCGGGCCAAACTGTAGACACAGGGCCTTGCCAAGCTGCAAGGGAGGCTGGGAAATGTAGTCCAGGTGCCCAGCTCCTCCTGGAGGTTTCAGTGGAGAGGGAGAGGGGAGCTGGGCCGGAGGAATCACCAACAGGGCCTGCCACGTCTGTCAACCTGGCAGCCTGCGTGAGTGTTTTGAAACACAGATCCGATATTCTACTTCCTTGCTTAAAACCATCCTGTAGCTGCCCCCACTCCCAAGACCAAGACTCCTTGGACTCTCTGGGGGCAGCCTGATCTTACTCTGGCTCACCCCTCCAGCCTCGTCCCCACCCAGTGCCCTCCTCCCAGGACCCTGTCCAACAGCAGATTTGAACTATGGCCATCTCAGCCTCTCCTGTGTCCCCCTTTGTCCCTCCCTCCCCACACCAGAGACTCTGGGTCATCAAGCATGAACAGCCACAGGGGCAGAGGGAAGGACTCTGAAGGGCTCTGGTTATCAAGCCCCTGGTGGCTCAGTGGTTCCATGTGGGGCTGATAACCTCCAGGTCAGCAGTTCGAAGCCACTCATCCCCTCCAAGGGAGAAAGACGAGGCTATCTACTCCCATGAAGAGTGACAGTCTTGGAAAGCCACAGGGGCAGTTCTGCCCTGTCTTCTAGAGTCACTGCAAGTTGGCATCAACTAGGTGGCAGTGGGTGAGATGTGCAGGCATGGTGCCAAGAGCTTGGCATCCACCTCCCCGTTTTCATCCTCACAACACCCCTTTGCTCGGTTGCTACAGTTGGAAGTCTCTTTTTACAGATGAGGAAGTGGAGGCCCAGGGAGGCCACGGAGCATACACTGGGAGGACCATCCATCTACAGGCGTGGTGCTGCACCGCTGAGGACCACATGTCCTCCCACGGTCTCATCCAGTCCTCGTAGTGGCTCTGTGAGGCTGTGGCTGCTGTGCAAATGAGGGAATGGAGGCTCAGAGGGGTACAGCTATTTTTATCAAGCTCACACAGCCAGGAGGGTAGCCCATTGGGAAGCAAGGTTTGCCAGTTCTTGCCCTGCCTGCCACCACTGGGGAGTGAGGGAGGATGAGTCACACTTGCCACACCGCAGCCCTGGTGAAGGTGGCAGGGATTCCAAAGGCCAGCTTTCAGGTGAGAAAACAGAGGCCTCGGGGGTGGGGGAGCAAACCTGCCCAGTGTCCCCCATCCTGCCTGGGGCACTACTGAAGTTTCCTGACAGATACCAGAGCTCCTGAGAGTCTTGCTCTCTGCTCATTCGTCCACCCAGAGTAACTGACCACCAACGGTGTGCCAGGCACTGTGCTAGCCTCAGGGGACACCAGGACCCACTGCCACAGAGTGCATTCGGATGCAGAGGGACCCTGTCTAGGGTTTCCCAGACTGTAACTCTTTTTTTAAAAAAAACATTTTATTAGGGGCTCATACAACTGCTATCGCAATCCATACACACATCAATTGTGTAAAGCGCATTTGTACATCATTCTCAAAACATTTTCTCTCCACTTAAACCCCCGAC
>NW_022109491.1:26208873-26214238 GCF_000313985.2 Echinops telfairi
CGGGAGGGCCATGTGCGCCGGTGAGGGTGCACACTGCGTACCCTCTCCAGCCTGCTGGCGGCCCTGATTTAGGGGCCTCGTCCCTCCCGGCTGGCTCTGAGACCTGGGCTCGGAAACCTACCAGCTGGGACAGTCTGACTGAGGAGGAGGAGGCAGTGGGCCCTGGTAGTGGCCAGAGCCAGGGAGAAGGCCCTCTGGCAGGCTGGACTACCCACTGTACCAAGAAGGACCTGCCCTTTGAACCCTGGGCCTCCCTTTCCCTGGGGGGCAAAGAGCCTGGGGCTCAGACAAGCAACGAAGTTCGAGTGCAGGCTTTGAGGCTGTGCTAAACTGGACAGTCTCACTCCTTCCGGGCCTCTGTTTCCTCCTCTTCCTATAGAAGGGCTGCCCTGGATAAACCCATCCATCATGTGATCCCTGGAGCCAGCTACCCAGCTTTGTCTGTTCTGCTCACCTTCTGTGATCTACTTGGACTGATCTAAGTTACTCAACCTTCTCGATGCTCCAGTTGATTGTCACTGTTCCATCAGGGCTCCTATGGCAGATGGCAGCCCTGGCAATCTTGACCCTGGCAGGGGACGTGGTTCAGTGTTAGGCTGTTAACCGCCAGGTCAGCAGTTAGAAACCACCAGCCGTGCCATGGGAGAAAGGTGAGGCTTTTTCACCCCCGTAAAGTGGCACCATCTCGGGAACCCACAGGGGCAGTTCTACCCTGTCCCGGCTTGGGTCGAGATGAGCTGGCATCCACTCGTTTGCAAGGAGGGTCTAAAGGTTGTGTGAGGATGACGTGCGTTACACAATGGGCTGCAGAAAGTTCACTGCAAATCTCCGCGATCTTTTGATTCTGTGTGTGCCTGGGCTTTGGGAAGTCTACCTCCCCTGCTTGTAGGGCTCAGGCATTTGAATAGTGCCTTGCCGTGGCAAACGGGGTACAGCTACATCAGTGTGGTGACTGATCCTGCTACTCCTCCCAGAGCCTTGCACTGGGTCCACGCATGGGATAACGGACTCCGTTTGCAAACTTTTGGGTCTTTGTTTTGCACAGAGAAGCTCTGCATTGCTCCAGAGAAATTTTACTCAGAGGCCCAGCTGTTGAAGAGGATGAGGGCGGGGGTGGAGGGGAGCAGTGCCTGCCCCACCTGCTCCCCGCCTCTGTGTCTGCCACCCCCAAGAGGGCTGCGGGAGCAGAGTTTGAAAACCCTTGTTCAGTGTGTTCCCTTGCCTGTACAGTCAGGAAAACAGAAACTCAGCAATGGACTGAGACCAGCCCCGACCCCACAGGGACCCAGTGACCCAGCCTGGCCTAGAATCCCTAAGACAAGGGGCAGGAACTGGGAGAAGAGCGAGGCCCAGAAACGGTTTAGGGGACTGGGTGTATTGTGGTGTCAAGCCATTAGCATGCAAATTACATGCAAATCTATGCAAAACAGCATGTTTTATGCTAATTTTCAGAGTGGAGAGCGGCGACATTTTTGGTAATAGGGCAGCGGCTCTGGTCCCTGGGCATCGCCGAACACGCGTCCCTTTTCTCTTTCTTTCTTTCTTTCATTATTATGATAGGGCCCATAAATCTTGGTTTGGCTCTGACCCCGCCCATTTGTGCCCACAAGCCTGGCTTCATCCCAATCCCTGGTCCAGCTGGGTCAGAGAACCAGGAGGCAGGAGCCACCAGATAGAATCGGGGGTGGGGGTGGGGGGAGGTGAGCCTGGCCAGCCCTGGCCTGAAAGCCACTTTTAAAAGAGAGTTCTACGGGTCTGGGGCCAGGGCAGCCACTCTTAGGCACCGACTGGCAGACTGGCATCTCAGCAAAACTACCAGGCTTCTCTGGAACCATCTCTAAGCCTAGGCTCCCATTGACATCTCCCCTGAGCAGCTACAGCCCCTGCAGCTCTGTGCCATTGCCCAGGCTGTCTCTAAGTGAGCCACAGGGAGGCAGGCCCTGGTCTTTTTCAGGTCAGGTGCCCTTATCTGATGTCTAGAGATGTTCAGAAGGGTCTGAGGGTTGAACCAATGTGTGGAGAGCTGGCATGTACCCAGTGGAAACCACACAACTTGAGTTCAGATTCTGACTCTGCTATTCTGACTGTGTGATTCGGGGGCAGGGGGTGGGGCGGACTAACACTGCTTGCAGGATGGACTGGGATACTGAGTAGAGCATGTGTATTTGCTTGGCTCTGCCAAGGGCACCTGCTCATAGAAGATCTGCAGAGCACACCTGGCTCCCCCAGCCCCATTTTACAGATTAAGAACTGAAGCCTACTTTGCTTGAGGTCATGTGGGGAGCCAGGGCTCTTTAGCCAGAAGGCTCACCTCTCCAAGAGCTGAGCATGTAGTGGGTTATGCACTGGACTGTTAACCGCAAGGTCAGCAGTTTGAAACCATTTGCCTCTCCTCAGGAGAAAGATGAGACTTTCTACTCCTGCAAAGAGTTACAGTCTCAGAAACTCACAGGGGTAGTTCTACTCTGCCCTATATAGTCACTATGAATTGGAATCAACTTGATGGCAATGAGTTTTATCTATCTGCCGACCTACCTATCTATCGTCTATCTGAGTACCAAGCACAGGGAATATTCAAACCCATCCTTCTCAGGAGCTTCCGTTTCCCCTTCTGTCAATGGCGAGTGTTGATTTCAGGCCTAAGAGCAACTTGGCAGATTGTATCACAATAATAATAGTTATTATTATTATTAATCCAGTGGCTGCGAAGTTGATTCCAACTCATGGCAACCCCATGTGCTCCATAGGATTTGCAGCGACTGATTGTTTTGGGAAGTCGATCTCCAGGCCTTGCTTCTGAAGGGCCAAGTGAGTTAATCATTTACACCAGCCAGGGACCCCAATCGTAATCATAGTTAACCTTAATTGGGCACCTACCCTGTGCCAGCGGCTCTCTCGTGCTCATTGTGTATGCTGTCACCAGTAGTAACAGCCTGAGACCTGCAGATGACAGAGCCTTGCTTATGAAAGTGAGGAGGCCTTGATGCCCTTGTGGATGAAGGTCAGGGATTGCAGCCTTCTGTATGGGTTCCAACTCCACAAAGAGAAAACAAAAATCCTCACACCCGGGCTCATAGGTAACACCCCGGTAAAAGAGAAAGGCTTGAAGTTGTCAAGTTGTCTTGCTTGGATCCACAATCAATGCTCTTGGAGGCAGGACTCAAGAGAGCAAAATATTCCTGCCATTGGGTACATCTGCTGCACAAGACCTCTTTAGAGTGGTGAAAAGCAAAATCGCTACTTTGAGGACTAAAGCGCACCTAACCCAGGCCCTGATATTTGCCGTTGCCTCCTGTGCATGTGGAATTTGGACACCGAATAAGGAAGACCAAAGAAGAACCCAGGCATTTGCATTAAGGTGCTGGTGAAGAATATTGCAAGTACCACAGACTGTCAAAAGAACAAACATATCTGTCTTGGAAGCAGTACAACCAGAATGCTCTTTAAAGACAAGGGTGGCGAGACTTCTTCTTCTTACATACTTTGGACATGTCATGGAGAAGGACATCATGCTTGGTAAAGTATCAGGGCAGCAAAAAGGAGGAAGGCCTTTCATAGGGTGGATTGACATGGCGGCTGCCAGGATGGACTCCCACACAAGAACCGTGGTAAGGATGGCACAGGGTGTGGCAGTGTTGGGCTCTGTTGTTGGTAAGGTTGCTGTGAGCCAGGGCCAACTCGACGGCACTGAACGACAACCACATAAGCTGGCAAGGGCCCCTGGTGGTGCAGACAGTAAAGCGTTTGGCTGCTAACCAAAAGGTTGGTGGTTCAAACCCACCCAGCAGCTCCAAGCGGAGAAAGTGCTTTCGGTCTGCTTCTGTAAAGATGATAGGCAAGACAATGTCCAAGGCAGTTGGTTGGACTTTCAGTGGGTTGCCATCAACCCAAAGGCACCTGACAGCATAAAATGGATATGATCCTTGATCCCATTTTATGGAGAAGGGGTTAAATGGCTTTCCCAAGGTCACTTTGCTTCGGGGGAGTGACTAGAGGGGCGTTTATACTGATTGGCAGTGTCCTATGCCACCCCACAAAGCTGCTGCTGACAAGAAGCCAGCGGGGCTTTATCTGTGCTATCAGCCACCCCCTTGACAATGTTAAACTTGACCTGAGCCAGGTGCTTCCAGAAAATCGTGACAAGATGAGCCAACCCCCTCATTCCTTTTGTGTTCAAGAAAGTGCCTTACGGACCCCCCACCCCCCACACCCCGCCCCCACCCCCACCACCAGGAGAGCCAGCGGAGACTCCTTGCTTTCCCGTGATTCCCATGAAACACAGGCAGACCTGGGACTTTGAACCTGCTGTCAAGGCCTGACAAAAGATGTTCCACGTCCATTCTTTGTCTCCCGGCTGATCTTGTGAAACTGAAACCAGTGGCTTCCTTAGACACCAACTACACATGAAACACAAAGTGACTACCATCAAGCCAAGGAAGTCCCCACTAATCTACAAGCTAGTCACCAAACCACCGCCCGCGAGTCGATTCTGACTCATAGAACTGAGCCCCTGTGGGCTTCTGAGAATGGGAACAGAAAGCCTGTCTTTCTCCAGCAGTGGCCGGTGGTTTTAAACATGCTGACCTGGCCTTCCTTCGCAGTCCGACAGGAACCACGATGTCACCAGGGCTCCTAGACCCAGGGGTGAGCTAGGCGCAAGGGTAAGAAGCATTTTCTGATCAGCGCATTGACAGACGTGCAGTTCCATCCCCACCTGTAAATCGCCCCACCTGTACTTTGTGGACTGCGCCCTATAAACACCGAAGGCAAAGGCGGGCCCGCGGTTCGGCTCCGACCGCAGTAGCTTCAGTAAGAGCGTTCCCCTAATTGTCCGCCGTGCTTTGTCCTTGACTCTTGCCCATCTCAGGCTTCCTGAGCCAGAGGGCTTGGGAGGCGCCACGTCCTGCTAGTCTCTCTGGGCCTGCAGTTACCATTCTAATAACACCCGGGTGCTCTAGAGCCCTGCAGGGAATGAGAGGAGAAGGCTGCATGGGCCTGCCGGAAAGCAGTGCGCACCCAGCTTGACACAGTGAGCGCTCCCCAAATGTCCAACCCGGAGCCCTGCGCTGGGACCTGCCGGGAGACGCCGTTCGGGAGCGAGCAGGGGCAGCACGCACGTCTGGGGAGGGGGGGGACACCCCCTCGTCCCCCATTCTGAAGTGCCCCAAGTCCCCGGACCGCAAGCTGGAGGTGGGGGGCGGGGGAGGGGAGGGGGCATACTCTTCCACTCTCCCCTCCCCGCCTCCCGCCTTTGATTGTGGCGAGCAGCGAATCGGGGAGCAAATTAACTTTTTGCACACTTCATTATGCGCCGCCCCGCGTCCCCAGGGGCCGGGGCCCCCGCCCCCGCCCCGCGCCGACAACT
>NW_022109491.1:26214514-26222136 GCF_000313985.2 Echinops telfairi
GCGCGCGCCCCCCCTCCGCCTCGCCCATCTGTTTGAGCGGCACCATCCTCCCGCGGCCAGGGCCTGGGGGAGGGGGCTCGCTCTTGGGTTGAGAGCCATCACCCCCCTCCACCCGGCCGCCCCCGGGGTGAGCAATGACCCCCACCCCAGCGTGTCGCTCTCTCTCTCTCTCTCTCTCTCTCTCTCTCTCTCTCTCTCTCTCTCTCTCTCTCTCACACACACACACACACACACACACACACACCACAAGTAAGCAGTGATTACGAAGGGTTGGGGGCAGGTAGCTCAGTAGCAATCGAAGAAATTGGGGGAGCTCTCCCCCCAGCAGTGTTTACGAAAAAGGGGACCCTGGTAAGCCATCCTGTGCTTCAGTATGTCAGGCCTGGTTCTTGGCTTGCGGTCTATGGGCTCCGACGGCTGGGGGCAGTGGGAAGAAGAGGAGGAGTCCCTGGGAATGTACCCGATAAATTGGCCTCTTTGTACATTTTCCAAAAGGCAGCCTGCAGTTCAGGTCACGTTGAAAACCATCGTCTTAAGTGGAAGGGCAAATCCGCTGCTCTTCTAGACTGCGTTCGGACGCTTTGTGTGAGGCTGTGTCCTTGGGGAACCGGCTCTGGGTCCAGGGCTGGTGGAGACCTGGGCTGAGACTACGTGCCGCAGTGCGGGGCAAACTGCGGGTGTTCTCGGGTGTTTGGCTCCCCGTGTTTCTCTGTGGTTTTTCCGTGGGCAGCCATAGAGCTGGGCAGGAAACCAGTGCTGGTGGGAAAGGCCTGAGCCTGGACAGTTGGGCTTGTAAAAGCGGTGCCAGACTGTGAACTTTTAAGATGTGTCGTCTATGTTCCTGAGGATGTGTGTGGACTTTGTGTTCCTGAGGATGTGTGTGGACCAGCGTGTGAGGGAGGGGGTAATGTTTTGGATAGAGCATCACCGATCATCACTAGTTCCCACCCGAGGCCTGGAAACGGCGTGTAAGAACCACCCTCTTGCAGGGCACTGGAAAAGACCGCCTGTCTCATCGATCTCAGCTGTCGTTCCTGTTACGAGGTGCCAGGGAGTGGGTTCTGACTGCAGGGACTCTGTGCACGGCAGAAAGAAGCACTGCCGATCCTTTGCCATCTTCACCGTTGTCTGTTTGAGCCCACTGCCGCAGCCGCCGTGTCCATCCATCTCCTTGAGGACCTTCTCTGTTTCGCTGGCCCTCCACTTTCCCAAACACGTTCGTAGCCTTTTCCAGGGACTGGCCTCTCTTGACGAGTCCAAGGGGCGTGAGCTGCGGTCTTGGCATCCTTGCCTCTAAGGGGCATCCTGGCTGGGCTGACTCCAAGACAGAACCAGGCTGTGGTGTTTTCAGTGTTCTTCCGCAGCTCCTCAGTGCTGCGAACAGGACTATCGCAAGTGGAAGGCTTTCACACACAGAAATGTACTTTCTCACACTTGAACTCCAAAACCTCACGGCCATCCAGTGGATTCCGACTCGTAGTGACCTGATAGGTTACGGTGGAACTGCCCCTGTGAGTTTCTGAGATGGTAGCTCGACATGTTTGGGAAAGTAGAACCAAAGCTGGTGGTTTTGAACTGTGGACTTTTGGTTTGCAGCCCAACGTGGACCTACTCTGCCACCACCGGGGCTCTTTCCCACAGTCTAGGAGGCTGGAAGTCCAACCTCAGCCCATGGCGTCGAGTGGCCGCTTTCTGTCTGTGTTGGCCCTGGAAGAAGTCTTTGTCTCTTCAGCTTGTTTCCTGCTTCCATGGAAATCTCCTCGTGACTTAGCATCAGTTGGCCCCCATCTTCTTGCTTAGTTAATCTCTTTTATATCTCAGATTGATGGAGGACACATCCTACGTGAATGTACATCCTCATTAACATAACAAAGACAACTCATGCTCAAATAGGATTATAGCTGCCAGTCATAGAAGTTTAAGCTTAATATATATAAATGACACGGTCCAATCGAAACATCTAACCTTTGAACCTCCTTAAAATCCATTTCCTTCCCACACCCGAAACACTTTCACCCAATCACATCAGCCTGAAAATCTTGAATCAACCCCAAGTCCAAAATCTCATTTTCTGGATCATCTAAATCAAATAGAGGTGAGACTCTAGGCATATTCTATTCTGAGGCAAATTTAGCCTTCATTTGTGAACCTGTGAAACGGAGACTACAAGTTATCTGTTTATAGAGCACAATGGTGGAACAGGCATAAGGCGAACATTTCCATTACAAACGGAAGAAATTGGAGGGGGGAAAATGGATAATAAGGCACCAAGCAAATCCCAAACCCAGCCAAACAATTTACACAACTCTCACAACTCGAAAACAGTCCTCTCTTCTCTGAGCCCCTCGGCAATGGCCCCATGCTCTTTGGATTCTGGGTGAAGCCCTTCAGCCCTGGACCTCAGCTCCATCCTTTAGGCCCACTGGGACAGCAACTCTGCTCCTCAGGTTTTGGGTGGCCCCATTCTCCGAGCCCATATGAGTGGTGGCCCCACTCACTGTGCCTGGCAGGTCCTATTCTTCTGCCCCTTGGGCATGACAGCCTCACCAGTCTCACCCCTTCAGCTTTGGGTGGTGACCCTGTTTCCTTGGCACACCTTGATGGCAGCCTCACCATTTGGAAACAAGTTGGGGAAGATTTCTTTGAAACCCAAGAGGCTGTGGCCCCACCCTTTGAAACCAAGAAATCCTGGCTTCCCACGCTCCTCCCAGCAGTTCTGTTGGTCTTTGAGCTGCTCCAAGGATGCTTCTTCTTAATTTCTTAGAGGTTAAGTTATAGTTCCTTGAGCTTGCTTCCTGCCTGGAGAATCACAAGACTTCCTGGTTACCTTTTATTATTTCTTTTTGCTTCAGTCTAAGCTGATGGGATTTCTGCTGTTTAGCTAGACCCATCAGTAGCAGGCTTAATCATTTTAACACGTGGTCAGTAAAAATTCTAGAACATATATCCTCTGTTTGTACAGAAGAATTTCCAAATCGTTCATTTGTTTTCATTTTGCACATCTTTCAGTCCATCTCTCTCCTCTCGAATTTTACTATAAGTGGCAAGAAGAAATCACATGGCCCCTTTAAGATCTCCCTTGGGAATTCCCTCAACCAGCTACCCAAGTTGATCACGTACACGATCTACCTTTCAGCAAATATTTGACCATAAATCAGATGAGCTCTCGGCAACTGTATGAAAAGAATCATCCTCTGTCACTTCAATCACGTGGTACCATTTTCTTTTAAAGCCAGGCCAGGAAGGTGTTCAAGGGCTATATTTCTAGCATCACTCTATTGGCTGGCACCTACAGGCATCCCAGAGGAAGATGGACACTTCTCTGTAGTTCTCTGAGCCCTCACTAGCATTGCCTTTGGTGTCCATGATGGTACCAACAATCTGTTCAAGGCAATGTAGGCTTTCACTATTAAAAAAATGAACAGATGATGCGAACCTGTAGGATGGTAAAACGGAGTTCCTGAGACTAACCTTTTACTGGAGTCGAAAACCCCTTCTCTTCCAACTCTACCCAGCATCTATTTCCCAAACCATACGTGTTTGATAGGGCAGCAGCCCCACTTTCCAGTACAAATTCTTAGTTAACATGCACTTCTGTAATGGAAATACTGAAAATGGGCGGCACGCACACACAGAAGTTTATTTATTGTCTCCTAGTTTAGAAGGCAAGAAATCGGAATCCAGGGCCCTAGCTTCCAGGGAAAGCTTGCTCTCTCTCAGCTCTGGGGGGAAGGTCCTTGTCTCATTCGCTTGTTTCTTGGTTCTTCGGAGCTCCTCATGTGGCTCCACATCGATCTTCTCCCATCTTTGCTTCTCCTGCTTGTTTAATCTCTTTTATATCTCAGAAGAGATTGACGGAGGACACATCCTACAGGAATCCTGCCTCATTAGTGTAACAAAGACAGCCCTTCCCCAAATGGGATTATTATAGCCACCAGCATGGGGGTTTGGATTTATGATATTTAACTTTGCGG
The DNA here is from genome assembly GCF_000313985.2 of Echinops telfairi. Classification (NCBI taxonomy): domain Eukaryota; kingdom Metazoa; phylum Chordata; class Mammalia; order Afrosoricida; family Tenrecidae; genus Echinops; species Echinops telfairi. The sequence continues at coordinate 26,218,489 of NW_022109491.1, forward strand.
GGGGTGGGGGCAATGGCAACACGATTCAATTCATAACACAGTCCGACAGCAACCCTACTGAGCATGTCCTATATGCCAAGCCCTGTGCTAGGTGACGGGTGGATGGCTTTGAGCGAGACAAAAGCCATCGCTGCTCTCTTGGACTCTCAATCTAGGGTAGATAAAAACAGAGCAGGACCACAGACTCGTTTTATGAGCCCCACTTGGAGGACATTCCCACCCACTCTCAGTGCGTCCCATTACCAAGGCAGAGAAGGCCACACGCCTAGGCCCGGAGACGTGGGGTCACTCTGACCCTGTGGAGCCAGCCTCTCTCAATGCAGTAGGGCAGGATCCCTGGATGATGGGCAGGCCTCAGGCTGCTGCGCCCCCTCCCCCTTGTCCCCATGGTGGTGGTGGTCGGGACGGTTCTGCTGGCTTCCCTTCCGGTAATGACAGCCTCCAGTCTTGCATGACCGAGAGGCCTCCTGGGCCCTCAGTCCAGAAGGGGCCTGGTGAACAGGAGCTGAATTAAAATGGAGAGATGTAGCCTCCCTCCCAGCCTTCCCCAGCAGCCCTGAAGACACTGGGAAAGTCCCCTTAAGTCTCTTTGCCCTGCTGAGCTGGGTGGATTTCTGTTAGGGCAACCCCAGAATTAGTCTTTTAGGTAGGGTGCAAAAACCCTGCTGTTTTGTTCTGACCCCCCCCACCCCGACACACACACACACACACACACACCAGGCTTACACACACACACACACACACACACACACACACACACCAGGCTTAGTTCCCAAATCAACCTGGTGCCCGATTCTGATTCTGATGATGCAACGTGAAGCACCATAGAATTTGAACACTGCAGATTTCCAGGTTTGCTAGAATTCTAACCTCCCATGTGTCTTACACGAGCATTCTGAAGTTTTTTGATTTTTGCCCTTCCATTCCAGAGTTTTGACTTTCCCCTATTGCTTTTATTGGGCTGCCCTTTCAAAGACCGGAGAAAGGCTACGTGGAGAATCACATGATTCGATTACTACTAATGCCACCAGCTACGCTAACCATCGTATTTTCAATCGCTGAGCATTTTTTGAGCATGTTTCACGTTCCAGGCAGTGTTGCAGGCTTGCTGCAAACAAAGGGACAAACAGCAAATGCAATGTAGCCACTGCTGTGTGCGGGAACCAAGCCGAGGGCACACAGGGAGGGGTGTGCCACCAACGTTGATGGCCAAGGAGGTGACATTTCTATTTTCTACTTGCTCTTTTAATTATTGTGAGAGATGCATTGAAGTTCCCAGCCATAGTTGTGGATTTATTTCTTCTAGCAGGTCTATGAGTTTTTCCTTTTGTCCTTTAAAGTTCTGCCATCGTGGGGGGCGGGGGGAGACGCCAATGTTCAGAATTCGTATATCTCCTTGACTGATTGAGATACACCCAATGGCCTCATCTAGCTTGGTAATCGTCTTAGCTCCACTATCTACTTTGATATTAAACGGGACATGCCAATGTTCTTTATTTTATTTTTGAATACTTTATTGTGGTTTGGGTGAAAGTCTAAGGGAAAAACAATTTTTTTCCCATCAAACAATTTCTCCACATTTTGTTTTGTGATACTTGTTGCAAACCCCTCAGTGTCAGCACTCTCCCGCCTTCCTCCCTGGATTCCCTGTTCCCCTCCTTCCTCTCCTGCCTTCTGAACTTGGTTTTGTGGCACATGCTGCCCTTTTGGTCTCCCGTGGACATCTTGTGCTGAGGAGCACTGGGATTCTCGTAGGTGTTACTGTTCGTTTGTATAGGCCTGTCCGTTGTCTGGGTGAAGCATTCCCCAGGGGCAAGTTCAGTTCCATGTTTGAACAGTGTCCACGAGCCATCGTCTCAGGGAGTCTTTTCAAGTTATTTTAGCATTTGTTCTCTATTTTTCTCCCCCTCTGTCCAGAACCTTCTGTTGCGGTCCTGATGAGAGCCAGTGGTGGTGGTGATGCTAATGAGCGCCATCTCGTTCTTCTGGTCTCGGGCGAGTGGAGGCTGTGGTTCCTGTGGTTCATTAGCCCTTTGATTTCTTGTACCTCTAGATTTCCTTTCATCTTATTTGCTCTGGATGGGGAGCGACCAATAGCTGCATCTTAAAGGGCTGCTTTATAGCTTTGCAGACCCCAGTGGCTACTGATAGTAGCAAATAGAACTTTGCCTTTGTGGGTTATGAAGCCAGTTGCCTTAGATGCGTACCAAGACTCTGACCCTAAGCCCAGTGACTGACTCTCTCAAGGTCTGGGTTATGGCTAAGAAGGTGTGATAACGTTGTCCCTGTATGCTCTACTATATAATTGGGTAGGGTGACAGCACATACAGGTATGTATATGTAAATGCCCCATGCCAAACCTATACTTGCTGGTAGGCATTCTATAGCTTTTCATCTTGGATGTCTAGCTCTGTCTCCACTCCTAGGTTTTTGTTTGTTAATTGTTATTGCAAAATTGCTTATTTAAGAGCATTTGTCGTCCTGGCCTTTTATTCTTGTGCATGTGCCAGTGTTTACTTTTGTTTTTTTTCGTATTGTGCTGACTCCCCCTTTGCCGTGTATTGCCTTTCTCTTCATCCAAGTTAATACGTGTCTGCTATCTGTTACTCACTACCATCGAGTAGATGCCCAATCAGGGCGATCCTATGGGATATCTGTTAGTGGTTGTTGTTAGAGCCTGTCGGTCAGTTCCAGCTCACCGAAGGAAACACAACCCAGTCCTGCGTCACCCTCACAGTTATTATGTTTGAGCCAGTGCTTACAGCCACTGTGTCAATCCATTTCATCAAGAGTTGTTAGTCCGGGTAGACTAGAGAAACAAATTCATTGACACTCATATGGGTATAAGAGAGAGTTTTATATACAAGAGGAATTGAACATTGAGAAAACATCCCAGCCCAGTCCACATCAAGCTCATAAGTCCGATATTAGCCCATATGTCAGATATCAATCTATAATGTCCTCTTCTGACTCACAAAACACATGCAATGACACTGAATGAAGGATGATCACAGGCCAGGGGGTAGAAAGTCTTTGGGTCCAGCGGTGTTGTAAGCATCTCAGCGCTGGCAGGGGTCTCCACGTGGCTTCTCCAGCACCCAGGACTGCATCAGGGTAGGTCCATGTGGCTTCTCCTCAGGGAAGTCTTGCAGGGAGTCAGCCTTGTCAGTAGAAAGTCTCTCAGAGAGTGAGCAGAGAGAGTGTATCTCCTGCCACCAAAGAGGAAATACCGATTTCCCAGAATTCTCAGGAGAAAGCCACGCCCACACAGAGGCCTCATTGGCTATGATCCGATTGACAGGCCAGACTCCAAACCTTCACTCATAAGCCTCTCAGATTGACACCAGATTATGTAACAAGAGCCTTTCTCTTTTCTGTTGACCCTCGATTTTACCCAGCATGATGTCTTGTCCAAAGTAAGTGAGATGAAGTTTTACCATCCTACTTTCTAAGGAGCTTTCTTGTTGTACTTCTTCCAAGACCAATTTGTTTGTTCTTCTGGCAAGACAATATATAGTGAGTGATTTTCCTCCCATCCCTGGTCACCATCAATGACTCTTTCTATATGCAAACCTTTTCTTGACTTTCTATAATAGTGGTTGAGTTAGTTAATTGTGCCAGCCTGGCCGATAATCACATGTGGTGCTG
>NW_022109491.1:26224050-26249169 GCF_000313985.2 Echinops telfairi
TTGGGATGTTTTCGTGATGCACCTTTTCTTTACATAAAACTCTCTCTTATACCTGAGTCGCCGTGGATTTGTTTCTCCAAAGTACCCAGACTAATACAGTGGTCTCATACAATACTTGACCTTTTGTGATCGGCTCTTGTCACTCAGCAAAATGTCCTTCATCCATGTTATGAGGTGTCTCACAGATTTGTTATTCCATTGTGTGATTGTTATTTGTGTTACTGTGTTATTCCATTGTGTGTATACACATTGGTTGCTTATCTAGTCATTTGCTGATGGGCTCTTAGGTTGTTTCTATCTTCTTTTGTAAATTCTTTTTTGTTTTGTTTTGTTTTTTTAATCATTTTATTGGGGGCTTTTACAGCTATTATAACATTCCATAGATCAATTATATCAAGCATATTTGTACATAGGTTGCCATCATCATTTTCTAAACATTTACTTTCTATTTGAGCCCTTGATATCAGCACTTCTTTTTCCCCTCCCTCCCCCATTCCCCCCCTTGTGACCTCTTGATAAATTATAAATTATTATTGTTTTCATATCATACACTTACTGCTGTCTCTCTTCACTTATGTTTCTGTTGTTCATCCCCCTGGGGTGGGGTGGGGATTCTACATCCATCATTGTGATCGGTTCCCCCTTCCTCCCCACCCTCCTGAGATTGCTGCTTCCAATTCTGTTCCTGAAGGGTTTATCTGATCTGGATTCTGTGTATCTTGAGCTCTTATCTGTACCAGTGTAAATGCTCCAGTCTAGCCAGAACTGAAAGGCAGGACTGGGGTCATGCTAGTGGGGGGTGAGGAAACCTCAAAGAACCAGAGGAATATTGTGTTTCACTTTCTATCTTCTTTCCCTTGTGAATAGAACAGCAGTAACTGTGCATATGTCCCTTCCTGGTATGTTTCTTATTTCTCTAGGACCTGTATTTAGTAGTGGGATTACTGCATCTTATGGCATCTCTATTTCTATTTCTAAAGGAGCACCCTATGTTTCCCATAGTGGCTTTTCCATTTTCCATTCCCACTGGCAATGTCCAAGAGATCCAATCTTCCCACAACCTTGCCAGTATTTATTACTTTCTGTTCTTTGAAATTAGTACCATTATTGTTTGGGCGGAATGGTATCTCATTGGAATTTTGACTTGCATCTCTCTACGGACTAAGGACCACAGGCATTTCTTTATGTGTCTGTTGGCTGCCTGAAGGTTTCCTGTGATGAAGGGTCTGTTCATGCCCTCTGCCCATTTCAAAAATTGGATCCATCGTGTAACAGTCGAAGCTCGCTGCCCAGGTGAGTCATGGCTGTTGGAAAATGCAAAGATGCAGAAGCCCAGGGAACCTGAGAAATATCATCTACCCAAACCAGAATCTGTGCAAGGCAGAAACCTGTCAGAGAAGGAAAATCTCAAGCCCTTCCCACTAAAAGGAGTACTGGAAAGTGGGAATACTCTACCCTGTCAAAGGTGGGAAAACTGAGACACCCAGAAAAGCCAGGCAGTCTGTCCAATTCTGGCTCTCACAGCTTCTCTGTACTGCCTCCAGTCTGACAATCTCTGCTTTTTCGTTGGCGATATTTAAACCACTTACATTTAATGTGACTGATCATGTTTCTAATCGATCGTCTTGCTTTCAACTTGTCCCATCTGTTCTTTGTTTCTTTTTTTGTCTTCTTTAGGATTTAGTATTTTTAAAATTCCATTGTATTGCCTTTGTTACTTGATTAGCTATCATCCTTCGTTTTGATTCTCTTGTGGTTGCATGAGGACGTACAGTACATATGAATAGCTATTACAGCCTCTCTCCAAGTGCTGTTATATCATTTCACATTGTTATAAGAACCTTATAATTTCTTTCTGCTTGGCTTCTAGGCTATAGCTGTCATACGGTTTACTTACATATCTGTTTTAAACTCCATGAATACTATCACTATTGCCTAAATTGTGCATTATCTCATAAAGCTGTTTAAATGATAATAAGAAAAAAATATTGCATGGTTTTCGTCGTGGTTCCCTCCCCACTAGTCTGTCAGTCTGTCAGTCTGTGGTGGCTTGCATGCTGCTGTGGCGCTGGAAGCTCTGTCACTGGTGTTTCAGCAGAGCTTCCAGACTTAGAACAGACTACAAAAAAGGAGGTGGCTATCCATTTCAGAGGAGTTAGCCACAGAAAACCTCACGGAGAGTAGGGGAACATGGTCAGGTACTGAAAATCTCAGGACTGGCAGGAGGGATAGAACCCGAAGGTGAGCCTCTCAGGTTGGAAGGCACTCAAGATACAACTGAGGAAGTGCTGCCTCCTCAAAGCAGAGTTGACCATAGTGACGTGGATGGAGTCAACCCTGCAGGGCCTTCATTTGCTGATGGGGCATGACAAAATGAGAAGCAATAGCTGAAAACACCTGCTAGTAATTGGAACGTGCATGTAGAAAGTATGAATCTAGGAAAATTGGAAGTCAGGAAAACTGAGATGGAACGCATGAAGATCAATATTTAGGCATTAGTGAGCTGAAATGGGCTGGTGTTGGGCATTTTGAATCCGAAAATCATATGTTTACTCTGCGGGGAATGACAGATTCGAGAGGAACAGAATTGTATTCATTATCAAAAAGGACACTTCAAGATCTATCTTGGAAGTACAGTGCTGTCTATGATAAGATTATATCTGCACACAATGAAAGTCAATATAAGTAGTGTTCAGATTTATGCACCAACCACTAAAGCCAATGACGCAGAAATAGAATAATTTTACCAAGATCTTTAGTCTCAAATGGATCAAATACACAACAAGATGTCTTCATAATTACAGGTGATTGGAATGCCTGAGTTGGAAACAGAGAAGGAATAGTAGTGGGAAATATGGTCTTGGTAAGAGAAACGAAGCTGAAGATCTCACGATAGAATTTTGCAAGACCAATGACGTCTTCATCGCAAATACCTCTTTTCCAACAACACAAACGATGACTGTACACACGGGCTTCTCCAGATGGAGTACACAGAAATCAAATGGACTACACCTGTGGGAAGAGATGATGGGGAAGCTCAGTATCAGCAGCTAAAACAAGGCCAAGGTCCGACTGTGGACAGATCTTCAACTGCTCCCAGGTAAATTCAGTTTGAAGATGAAGGAAGCATTTAAAAGTCCATGAGAACCAAAATACAGCCTTGAGGATATAATCATCTCTGAATTTTGAGGCCATCGCAAGAACAGATCTGATGCGTTGACGGAAGCCCCGATGACCCGTGAGAGGACACCAAGAACACCCCACATGAAGAAAGCAAACGGTCACCCAAAGACGAGAAAGAAAAAAGGGCTCGAAGTGGATGTCAGAAGACTCCCAAACGTGCTCTGAATCGTAGAGCAGCTGCAGCAAATGGAGATGATGAAGTCAAAGAGCTGAACAGAAATTTTCAAAGGGCAGCTCGAGAAGACAAAGCAAAGCATTATAATGAAATGTGCAAAAACCCAGCGTTAGAAACCAAAAAGGAAGAATACACTCAGCTGATCTTACACTAGAAGAACTACAGAGAAAAAAATCAAGTCTTGAGTTTAAATACTGAGAGATTCTATGGACAAAACATTGAATGCTGTAGGAAGCATTAAGAGAAGATAGAAAAGAATACACAGAGTCACTTGCCAAAAAAACTAGTCGACAGCCAACCGTTTCAAGAGGTGGCATAGGATCAAGAATCAATGGTAATCCAAGCTACACTGAAAGTATTGGCAAAAACAAAGTTCCAGGAATCAATGAAATATCAGTGGAAATGTTTCCACAAGCGGATGAAGCACTGGAAGCATTCACTGGCAGGTCTATGCCCAGAAATTTGGAAGACAGCTACTTGACCAACTGACTGGAAGAGAGTCACATCTGTACTCATTCCAAAGAAAGGTGACCCAACCAAATGCTCAAATTGTAGACAAATATAATTCATACCACACGCAAGTAAAATGTTGCTGAAGATCATTCAACAATAGTTGCTGCAGTATATTGACAGGGAGCTGCTAGAAGTTCAGGCCGGATTCAGTGGAGGATGTGGAACAAGGGATAGCATTGCTGGTGTCAGCTGGATCTTGGCTCAAAGTATAGAATACCAGAGCGATGTTTACTTGTGTTTTATTGACTATGCCAAGGTATCCAATTGTGTGGGCCATAGCAAACTATGGATCGCTTTGAGAAGAATAGGGATTCCAGAATACTTCATTGGGCTCTTTCAGAACCTAGCATAGTTCAAGAGGCAGTTATGTGAACAGAACAAGGGAGTAGTGCACGGTTTAAAATCAGGAGAGGTTGAAGGTAAACAAGTGGCCATCTAGCTCAGAAGCAACAAAGCTCACATGGAAGAAGCACACCAGTCTGTGTGATCATGAGGTGTAGAAGGGATGGTATCAGGCATCAAAGAACAAAAATCATATCATTGTGAATGAGGGGGAGTGCGAGTGGAGACCCAAAGCCCATCTGTAGGTAACTGTACATCCCCTTACAGAAGGGTCGTGGGGAGGAGACCAGCAAGTCAGGGTGCAGTGTAGCAACGATGAAACACATGACTTTCCTCTAGTTCCTAAATGCTTCGTTCCCCCACCCCCTGCACTATCATGATCCAAATTCTACCTTACAAATCTGGATAGACCAGAGGATGTACACTGGTACAAATGGGAACTGGAAACACAGGGAATCCAAGACCTATGATCCCTTCAAGACTAGTGATGAGAGTGGTGATACTGGGAGGGTTGAGGGAGGATGAGGTAGAAAGGGGGAACCAATTACGGGGATGTACATATAACCTCCTTCCTGGGGGACGGACAACAGTAAAGTGGGTGAAGGGAGACGTCGGACACTGTAAGATATGACAAAATAATAATTTATAAATTATCAAGGGGCTTATCATGAGGGAGGGGGAAAAATGAGGAGCTGATGCCAGGGGCTTAAGTGGAGAGCAAATGTTTTGAGAATGATGAGGGTAATGAATGTACAAATATGCTATACACAATTGATGTGTGTATGGATTGTGATAAGAGTTGTATGAGCCCCCAATAAAATGATAAAAATAAATAAATAAATAAATAAATAAAGCAGGAGAGGTCTACATTAGGGTTGTATCCTCACACCATGCTTGTTTAATTTGTATGCTGAGCAGACTATCAACGAATCTGGATTACATAAAAAAGAATGTGTTATCAGAATTGGAGGAAGGTTTATTAACAACCTTTGATATTCAGATAACACATTTTGATTGTTGAAAATAAGGAGGACGGGGAGCAGATGCTGATGAAGGTCAAGGACTACAGCCTTCAGTATGGATTACAACTCAGTGAAAAGACCAGTAACATCATGATAAATGGAGCAAAGACTGAAGTTGTCAACCTTTCCTCTGCGTGGATCCACAGTCAATACTCATGGGAGCAGCAGTCAAGAGATCAAAGGATGCTTTGCATTGGGTAGATCTGCTGCCCAAGACCTCTTTAACGTGTTCAAAAGCAAGAATGTTACTTTGAGGGCTAAGGTTCATCTGACCCAAATCATGATATTTTCAATCTCCTCATAGATATGTGATAGTTGAACAATGAATAAGGGAGACTGAAAAAGAGTTGACGCATTTGAATTTGGTGCTGACGGAGCATACGGAAAGTACCATGGACTGCCCAAAGAACAGACACATCTGTCTTGGAAGACATGCAGCCAGAATGCTCCTTAGAAGTGAGGATGGAGAGACTTTGTCTCAAGTACTTTGGACGTGTTATCAGGAGGGACCAGTCTCTGGAGGACATCATGCTTGGTAAAGTGGAGGGCAGCAAAGAAGAGGAAGGCTCTCAACAAAATGGATTGACACAGGAGCTGCAACAATAGCTCAGACTGAAGAACGACGATGAGGTTGGCACCAGACCGGGCAGTGTTTCATTCTGTTGTAGGTAGGTTGCTATGAGTCGGAACCAGCCAGACAGCACCTAACGACAAACAAGACTGGGCTCTCTTTGGTCCTGGTGCCTTGATCCCCCACGTGGATCCAGATTCCCATCTGCTGTCATTCTCCTTCTGCCTCAAGGACTTCCTGTATAATTTCTTGTCGCGCAGGTTTGTTGATGATTCATTATTTCAACCTTTGTGTGTCTGAAAGCATCTTTATGTAACCTTTGCTTTTGAAAGCTATTTGGACAGGCATAGAATTCTCAATTGATGGCTTCTTGTCTTTCAATTCTTTCAAGATTTTGCGTCACCATTTTTTCACCTTACCTTTTCTTAAAGAAGTCGGCTGTCCTCTGTATCTGTGTCTTTCTGCACTTAAAATCATTTTAAGTATTAAATATTTTTGCCCCTCTGTTTTAAAATTATTTATGGTGTCGAACGCCTCATCTTTCTCCTCAGGAGCACCTGGTGCTTTCGAACTGCAGACTTTACAGTGAGCAGCCCGATGTGTAGCCCCTACCCCACCAGGGCGCCTCTTTTTCACGAGTTTTGAACAATTCAAACATGGTGGGTTATTTTCTTCCAATTTCTTGGGCTTGGTGTTTGGTCAGCTTCTTTGATTTGTGGATTTGTCCTTTTCATCAGATTGGGAATATTTCAGCCACCCTTTTTTGCAGCTATTTTCGGTGCCTGGGCCCTTCAGCGGTTCTTTGAAGTGGCCCCATGAGCAGGGGTCTTGGTCTCGTGTCCAGTTTCATTTTGGGGGAGAGTTTCTAGTTGCTCTATTTTCATTCATGATTTTTTGCTTTTGCCATGCCACTCCGTGTATTTTTCATTTCAGAGAGTTGTCATTTTCATTTCTAGACGTTTGATTTGGGTCTGTCTCCCTTTCCCTCCTTAACTTTTGGAATGTAGGAATTATTTTTGTCTGCTCCTCGGGGCCAGTTTTGAGGGGTGGTTCTTCTCCTCATTGTCTTTCTTATGTGCATGCTGCTTTGCATACCTGGCCATCTCATGCACATGCCCGACACTGTGGATTGCACTCTTGTTCCAAACGAACCAACCGACAAAAACCCTGGCAAATCCCCAAAGCCAAGCCTGCTACCTTTGAGTCAATTCCAAGTCCGAGTAGCCTTGTCAGGTGCTGGATAGTCGTCTATTTCCACAGCTCTTCTTGAGCCTCGTTGTGAGATACATGCAATGACTCCCAGACCACTTGGTCCTCTGGGGTCTTCTGCTTGTGATGGGTGCACTCAGAGCGGTGCTTTGCTGAAGGCTAATTATTTCCCACGACTGAGACAAGACCTCCCTGAGAACTTTACCCAACGCCGCGTGAATGATGAGGCTTTTTTTCTGTCTGGCACTGCCTCCTGGGTCTGTAATCCTTTCAGCTGTTTTCCCAGCATCCACACCGATGTGCCAACCGCCGCTCAGAGGAAGAGGGAGAGGGAGCCTTTGTAGATCTCTGGGATTCCCTCTTGGCGGCTCTCTCCTCTCCAGTACTGTCCTGTGAACGCCGCCTCCCTGTCTTGCCGGGCCCTCGGCTCTGTAACCCTCACTCAAGGAGTCCACGTGGCTCCACTGTGGCCACCCACCTGGAATTCTCCCCCAGAAAGTCATCTGAGGCAGTCTTAGGCCTCATTCTGTATGTTCCCTTTGTTGCCTGCTGTGCAGGGCCCTGAAAGCTGTTGTGTCATGCATTTTGCCTGGTCCTTGTTCTTGTCCTTGCAGGTGGGAGGGGAGATTCGCTGCCTGTGGCTCCATCAGGGACTTTTGGGCACAGAGCTGAGGAGGCAATGGAGTGAGCCATGTAGACACGGGGAGGAAGAGCATTCCAGGTAGTGGGAACAGCACGGACAAAGGCCCTGCTGTGAGAACATACCTAGGGCGTTTGAGGGACAGCAAGGAAACCATTATGACTGGAGCAGGGGGTGGGGGTGGGGGCGCCTTGTGAGACAAGAATGGGAGAGAAGGGGTCAGGTCTCAGCTTGTGCAGGACCTTGCATTTTGGCATGCTCACCGAAGGACACGGGTGCCCCCGGGGGAAGATTTGGAGGCACCAGAGGGATTTTTTTTTTTTTTTCAGGAGGGATTTCTTTTGACTCACACTTTACAGGATCTCTGAATTGTCTCTTTCACTTATTAGTGAGGATCGCAGACTGGCGAGCTTCCCCACATGCTCTTCTCTGCTTCCACCATCCCACGGGCTCCCAACCACCCCCCACGGGCTCATCACATCCACTCATCATGTCCAAGACCCACCTCATCTTCTGGACCTTGGCTCTCATGGGATCCTCTTTCCAGGTGTCTTTTTCTCCCCTCCAGTCCCACCCCCATACCAACACGGTTACCCTGTTCAAACCCATCCCAATTCTACCAGCCACAAGCCGCAGCTGGCAGACCCTGAGATCCCAACCATTTCTCCCCCTCCCCCATTTTCTGGATAGGAATACGGAGCTCACTCTGTGAGACAGGGCAGATTTCGGGCCAGGACTCCAGTGTCCTGACATCCTGAGAGGCCTTTCAGGTTTGCCTCTGTCCCAGCCCTGGCAGGGTGCTGTCTTCAGCACTCCCCAACCATTGACATTCTTTCACACCCACCAGCCTTTGCCTGTGTTTTTCCCTCTACTGTCTTTCTGGAGACACTTCCACTTGAACTTGTGTGGTTGTAGGAGGGGGTGCCAGCCCCCACCACTAATCACGGGTCTGGTAGGCACAATCGTATGGTTGAGATATATAAACATTATATTAGAGTCATCGAGAGCATGAGAGATAGAAGAGATTGAAATAATGCAGTCAGACACATTTCATGGTAGTATTGCTCACCTCAGCCCCGCTTGATGGTCCACGTGGAGAGAGGGGGAGGGGAAGGAGGGGAGGGGGAAAGAGAACAGGGGAGCAAGGACAGGAGAGGAGAGGAGGAGCCAACGAAAGGTCAAGGGAGGAGCCAAGAGAGTGTCCTATTGCTAATCCAGGCCTATATACCTTTGGGGGGTGTGCAAGCCCACTAATTACAGGTAAAGACATACGTCACTGGAAGGGGTTGCACTATAGGTTATACAGCAATGAGAGGGGGACAATCTAGGGATATACATGCAGTAGGAAGGGGAGGGATTGGGGTATATGTGTGACAAGATGGGCGGATCCTAGATTCAGATGGCAGCCTAACTTGATGTCACTGAGCGGGTTTTGATCTGTTCTCTGGATCTCCGTAGGAACCATTATCAGTAGGGTGTAAACCCCACCTACAGGAACCAAATCAATGACTACAGGCCTGTCCATTGTCCTTAACAGCAGGGAATGGGGCCTCCGTAGTCTGGTGAATGACTGTCTTCAGGGAGGATGTCTGTAAGCATCTGACCTCCCCCCACAAACTTGGGGACTGGACTCAAGGATTCAACTTCTAGAAGTTAGTCCTAGTCCTAGTCTCTTGCCTGGCTCCTCCTTTAAACCGTGGGTCCCTCTCTCTTGGCTGTCCATCGCCGTCCTCTCTTGCCTTTTGGGAAGGCCATCATTCTGGTTAACGATGGCTTCTCACTACTGTTTGTTAAACAGCCGCCATGGATGAGAAAGAGCACCGCTGGGCAGGAGGCACGGCGCTGGGCTGGCAGGGAGGACGCCTGAGCTGTCTTCATCCTTCTTGATGAGCATGAGGGTCCAGCCTCCACCACCTCCTGTCTTTGGGCTTTGGGCAAGTCGTGTCCTTTCCTTGAACGGCAAGTAGTGGGTAAGACAGGCACCATGGATCGGAATCCTGAGGGTGGGACCTCGGGCAGATTATTTAAGCTCTCTGTAGGACTTCAAACCACTTCAAACTGTTTCAGTCATGGCCAACCAAGTGAAACTGGTCAGGACCAGCATGGACACAATGGGGGTGCCTGGGATGATGACCGGACTGCATATAATTACGAGATGAAGTCCTAGGGTAATAGACTCCGAAGGAGTTGTTAGATCTCCCTGGAGCTAGATTTATACCTCGGTCCTTGGCTCCGCGTGAGAAAGAATTCACGCCGAAGCCTGGTTCGTGATCGAAGTGAGTTTTATGAAAGTTAGAAGAAGTTTCAGGTTTACACGGCACCCAAGGGGCTCCTCCCGGACATGTGGCCTAGCTGGAAGCGGCTCTGCGTCCCGCAAAGCGTGCCAAAGCTCTCTGCGCCGGAGTTCTCTCCCTTCTGTCTAGGTCCTTCTCCTCCGTTCTAAGTTCTTGTCCTCCCGTCTCGGTTCTCGTCCTTGTTCTAAGATCCCCTCTCCTCTGGCTTCTGCCTTTTTCAAGGATTCCACAGGGAGGCGTGGTGGAAGACCTCTGGTCGACCCCATTGGCTGAATTGAATTTACCTGGCTAGGTGATCCAATTCAAGTTCACGCCCACCCCTGCCTACCGGCGGGAACCCTGAACATGTGCGCTGTGCCACTCCTTTGTACCCCTAGCTTGACCCTCTGGGCACGCGTTAACGGACAAACCCCAGTCCTATGCTGGCCTACCTAACAGAGTCCTCTCAGGAGCCTGATGCAGGAGACTGGACAATTGCCGGGACGGTGGAGGGCAACACACATGTCAAGCCATGTGGTTGGCTGCCACCCTTGAGCAGGGCACTGTTGTTTCTGACTCTGCCAGGCAAGAGATGTGGTTGCTGTGCAGTGTGCATGAGGGAGATTAAGTGTCTAGCCGGGGGTCAACCTACCATATCCCTCATTCCGATGATGATGATGCCAACTGCCTTCATTTTAGAAATTCCAATCCACCCATTTTCTCTCTGTCAGCCATGACCGGACAGGTTGAAGCTCTGGCCCTCGGTACCTCAGTTTCGTCGTGTGTGAAATGGGGGTGATGACTGGGAGATATCTGTGAGCATCAAATGAGCTCCTCGTTATAAAGCTTGTAGAGTCATGCAGGATACAGAATAAAACCCACTGCCGTCCAGTGGAACCTGACTCAGCAAGCCTGCGGCACAGATTAGACCTGCTCCAGACGGTTTCCGAGGCTGGCCGTCTGGACAGAAGAAGACGGCCTCCACTTGCTCCCGCGGAGGGACTGGTGTGTTCCAACCCCTGACCTTCCCGTGAACAGCCCAGCGCTGACCTCACTGTGATACTAGGGCTCTTGGGCGCATAGTAAGTTTTCCAAAAATGACAGCCCCAGTCTTCCTGCGATGCAATGAGAGCCGGCACACTGGGAAGTCCCGTGGGGGAACTGTGACTGCTCCCATTAGAAAGCTCATCCCAACTACTGCCCACTCTTGGAGAAATCATCGCTTCTCTTGGCACGGCCTTCCGCACCTATAAGCAGGCGGAGTCGGGCCAGGGCAGCTGGGGGCTTAGCAGCTCAGCCTCTCTAAGCCTCAGTGCCCATCTCTGTGGAGTGGGGCTGATAACCCCATACATCTGTTTGAGGCTCCTAACCCAAAATCAAACCCCATCCCCTGCCATCGAGTGGATTCCGAGCTCAGAGCGACCCTATAGGACAGAGTAGAACAGCTCCTGTCGCTTTCTGAGCCCATACCTCTTTACAGGAGCAGGCAGCCTTGTCTCACCTGTCTGGTGAGTTTGAACCTCTGCCCTTGTGGTGAGCAGCCCAATGCTTAACCCACTACCTGGACTCCTGGTGAGGATTCAATAGGACCAGGAGGTCACATAAGGATGCTCAGTAAGTGTGGCCGCCGTTGCTATAACACTTACTCTGGCCCTGATGTTCCAGGGCTCCCTACAGAGGTTGAGTTGGGTCCCATGCAGGCAGGGGCTGCTCTCACCCTAGAACCGAGCTGGAAAAGGTCTGGCAGCGGGCAGCCTTTCTCTGAGCCTTATCCCCCGTGCTGTGCCATGGCCAGTGGGTGGCACCGCCGTGCACAGGGATGAGCCATGGCTGCTGGATGAGGCCTTGGAGGCCTCCGGTCCCCTGGGGCCAGTAATATCCCTGCCACTTGTCCCCCCTCAGAATTGTCACCTGCTACCTGCCCAGGCCTGGGATTGGGGAGCTGAGCTGGAAGGAGAGAGCAAGGTCCACATTTTGGTACTGCCCTCTCTTGCTGTGTGACTTCAGGCAAGTCTGCCCCTCTCTGACCTTCTCTCCTCTCTCACCCTTTGAGGTTGGGAATGCCTTGAATGGGGGCAGTGGATCCAATCAGGAGGGGTGGAAGTGGGCTCAGGACACAAGGGCAGGGGCTGCACCTGGCATGGGTTGGGAGGGGGACGTGAACCGGCTGGAGTGAAGCTTCCTCTGGGATTCTTCTCCAAGGCGAGCAGGCAGCAACTGGGCACGGAGTCCACGCTTTAGGTCCTGCAGGTCAAGCTCAGATGGGCTGGCAGGGAGCTGGGCCTCGTCTTGGGGTAAAGGGGGTGGGCAGACAAAAGAGAGGCAGGTGGACAGACTGGGTGCCCCTGGGGAAGAGCGGGGGAGGAGGAGGAAGCAGGCAAAGCCAGTGTGCAGCCTTACAGACTCAGGTCTACAAAATCTCTGGGCTGGATGTTGGGGTTGGGCCCTTCCCCTGAATGTTGGGGTTGCGGGTGGGTGGTTCATCCTCTGGATTATGGGACTAGATGAGGAGGGATTAGGGAGTGGGGAATTACTGAGACGGTGATGCAAACATCCTCTCCCCTGTCTCTCTCTCTACACACACACACACCGCCTTGGCCACACTGTCACTGTGGTCAGCACCTTACTAATAACTCTGCTTTGGGATGGTGGCTCACAAGCTCAGGAGAACTTCTGCCTCTGCCCGCCGGCCCAAGCTTGGGGTGCAGCTTGAGAATGTGCATCTCTCACAGAGTCCCGAGTGCTGCTGCCGGTGCTGCGGTTGGGAATGCGCTGGGAACCATGGCTCTGTGGCCTACTCTGCCCGCTTGGGCCCTTCTATGAGCAGGTGTTGAGATGGAGGGAGAGAGGGTGCTGAAGGGGGTGAAGAGGAAGGCAGAAGCATCAGACAACCACACAGCTCAGCCCAATTGGGGGGGCGGGCTCCAGAGTCAAGATGACCATCGTAGGAGGCCCACAGTGGGCAGAAGCAACAGGATGACTCCCCGGCGGCTCAGTCACTGGCTGGGCTGGCTGGAAAGAGCCTGGAAGCCCGCAGGCACAGCTCTTGACTGACTGCTCACCAAGCAGGTAGAGGCCAAGGCCCTCCCGAAGGCAGGTGGGGGAATGTCCAGTGGCTGCTGCAGGTGTCCACCATGGTCCGGGCTCTCTTCGCGGCGTTGACCTGGATGGAGGCTGCTTTAGACATGGGGCAACCTGGCAGCCCAGCTATCACCCCTTTCCTCTAGCAGATGGGAACAGTGAGACACTGAGGAGAGTGAGCCACCTGCCCGGAGGTGGAGTCGGGATTTGAACTCCTGGTGCCCCACAGGGCTCACTCCCCTCCAGCCCCGTGGCAGGAGAAGAACAAGAGTTCCTCTTACTGTTGACAAACCTGAGGCATGGAGGTCAGCCACTCCTCTGACCTTGAAAATGCAGTGAGTGATCTGATCCCTGCTCTGGCCCATCTCGTCTAATCCCAGCGTGCTGCTCTTGAATACTGCCAGGGGCTGGTGGGGCCACTGGTGAGGGGCACCTACTGTGAGACCACCCTCCATCCCAGCACAGTGTGCAGTGGGGGGACC
Organism: Echinops telfairi; assembly: GCF_000313985.2. Taxonomy (NCBI): domain Eukaryota; kingdom Metazoa; phylum Chordata; class Mammalia; order Afrosoricida; family Tenrecidae; genus Echinops; species Echinops telfairi. The sequence continues at coordinate 26,237,542 of NW_022109491.1, forward strand.
GATGGATGCAGGTGGTCTGTGTGGCTGTGGGCGATGCAGAAGGATTGTGGGACCTGACTGGCTTTGGGGAGGCATCCTGGAGGAGACAACCTAAGAGGAGAAGAGGTAAGGAGGGCATTTAAAGTAGAGAGAAGAGTAAAAATAGGCTTAGATTTTTTACTAAGGGAGTTTTACATTTAGGGAGTTGATTGGAGTCCCCGAGTGGTATAAATGCTTAAAGAGCTTAGATACTAATACAAAGCTTAGTGGTTCAAGTCCATTCAGAGACGCGTCAGAAGAAAGGGCTGGGGATCTATGTCCAACCGGTCAGCCATTGCAAACCCCAGAGAGCACAGTTCCAATACACACGGGGCTGCTGTGAGTGAGGTTTGACTCCCTGGCTGTCTGGGCTGGGTTTTCTAGAGAAGCAATACACACACTCATATACATACACACACACACACACACACACACACACACACACACACCCGTCCACACTCCAAACACACTGCCATCGCGTCACTGCGGATTTTCACAGCGACCCTAGAGGACAGGGTAGAACTGCCGCTGTGGATTTCCTAGACTGTTACTCTTGATGGGATTAGAAAGCCTCCTCTTTCTCCCTCAGAGCAACAACTGGTGGTGGTGGCCAACTGCTGACCTTGGGGTTAGCGCTCTGCCACCAGGTTCTTGCTCGTGTATCCATCAGAAGTTCATCATGCTGAAGTAAGAAGTTCAAGCTGCACCGAGAGCATTAGCCAAAAGCAAGGCTTCGGGAATTGATGGAATTCCAAATGAAGTGTTTCAACAGACTGATGAAGCACTTGAAGCACTTACTTGTCTGCCAGGAAATTAGGGAGACAGCTCCTTGGCCAATTGACTGGAAGAGATCCATATTTGTACCCATTCCAAGGAAAGGTGACCCAATGAGTGCTCAAATGATCGAGCAATATCACTGAGATGAGCCCTGGTGGCACAGTGATTGTACGTTGGGCTGCTATCCTCAAGGTCAGCAGTTTAAAACCACCAGTCGCTCTGCAAGAGAAGGACGGGGCTTTCTACACCCATTACAGTCTTGAAAATTCATGGGAGGAATTCTACCATGCCCTATAGGGTTGCCATGAGCTGACACTGACTCAATGGCAGTGAGGGTTTTTCTTTTGAGTTATCATTGATATCACATGCAGTAAAATACTGCTGAAGATCATCCAACAGCAGTTGTAGCAGTACATTGACAGGGAGCTGCCAGAGCTTCAGGCTAGATTCAAAAGAGGATGTGGAACAAGGGATATCATTGTCGATGTCAGATGGATCTTAGCTGAAAGCAAAGAATACCAGAAAGATGTTGACTGGTCTTTTATCGACTGTGCCAAGAAATGCAGTCGATGGTATGGATAATAACAAACTATGGATAGCCTTTGGAAGAATGGGAATTTCGAACTGTTCATTGTGCTAATATTAAACTTATACATAGATCAAGAGGCAGTTGTGGGAATGAAACAAAGTCATACTGCATAGTTTAAAATCGGGAAAAGCGTGCATGAAAGTTGTATCCTCTCACAATATTTATTCAGTCTGTAAGGTGAGCAGATCATCAGGGAAACTAGAATATATGAAGAAGGATGTGGGATAAGGCTTGGAGGAAAGCTTATTAACAACCTTTGCTGCATGAAAGTGAGGAGGACTTGAAGCAATTGCTGATGAAGATCAAGGATTGCAACCTTCAGTGTGGATGACAACTCAATGTGAAGAAAACAAGATCCTCACAACTGGACCAATAGGTAACATCGTGATACATAGAGAAAAGGTTGAGGTTATCAAGGATTTTACCTTGCTTGGACCTACAATCAATGCTCATGAAAGCTGCAGGTAAGATCAGAAGACTGGCTGAATTAGGGAAATCTGCCGCACAAGATCTCTTTAGAGTATTGAAAAGCAAGGATGCCACTTTGAGGACTAAGGTGCACCTGACCCCAGCCATGGTATTCGCCATCGCCTCCTATGCGTGTGAAAGTTGGACACTCGGTGAATAAAGAAAACAGAAGAACCATTGAGGCATTTGAATGGTGGAATCCGGAGAAGAATGTTGAAAGGACCGTGGACTGCTAAAAGGACAAACTGATGTGTCTTGGAAGAACTAAGGCCGGAGTGCTCCGTAGAGGCAAGGATGGTGAAACAGTATCCGGAGAGACCAGTTCCTGGAGAAGGACATCATGTTTGGTAAAACAGAGATGGTAGCCAAAGAGAGGAGGGCCCACAGTGAGTTGGATTGACACGGTGGCTACAACAATGGGCTCGGCGAGCATAGGAACGATGCTCCTGAGGATGGCACGGGACCAGGCATGCTCTGTTCTGTGTGTGTAACATTGCTATGGGTCTGCACTGACTCAATGACACCTACCATGACAACAATGACATATCAAGAAAATAGCTCACAAGATTGTATATGTTGGCAAGCCAAAGGCCAGGTAGGCTTCAACTCTGAGGGTCAGATGTTAGGCTAAAGGCTTCTACTAATTTGAGTAGCTGTGGGGAACAATGACTGACAGAAAGGCCAGAGGCTGGGTGAATCCAAGGTCATTAGTCAGGCTTGTGGCTGCAGAGGCAGGTCAGATGACAGGTTGCTGATGACTCCCACCATCAGCAAGCAATATGGCAGGCCATTGACTCAAGTCCAAAGAACTGGAGCGTGAGGAGCCAGATGCAGGATCTAGACACAGCAAATGTTAAAAGAAACATTTCCCACAGTTTTCAATTCTATAGGAAGCAGGCTATGCCCCCAACAAAGCTTCCTGTCAACGAACTGCATCAGGCAGTAAAGGTATTGCGTACCACCCTAATCTCTTCACAATTGATTAATTATGTCAGATCAAGTTATGGGGGGATGGCTGGGTGTTAACGAACAAACCTAGGCTCAAGCATAAGAATGACTGTGGGGATGGCACAGAACCACCGAACCGCCGGTGTTTCATTCTGTTGTACACAGGCCTGCTATGAGCCGAACCAACCAGACACCACTTAACAGTGACAACAATGACCAAACAACTGAGAATCCTGGCTCAGCCAAATTGACCCAAAACCCAACTATCACAATGGCAATTGGTTGACTTAAGCAGTTGATTGACAGTCACCAAGTCTGGAGGACTCCGATGGTGGGGAGAGAGTATGGCTTGCAATGAGTGGGTCATGGGAAGAGCATGGTGGAAGAGCTCCATAGGGTCCAGCTCTATTCGGGCAGGATCACTTTCTGTCAAAGATCTCTGATCTCCAGTGCTCAGAACTTTCCAGATTGTCTTCTCACTTCCCTGACCCCTTGAGGCAGCTGGCCCCCAAGGTAGCCCCAGAGACCATTGTGTCTGTGGCTTGTTTATGCCAGTTGACCTTGGTGGCCCCAAATACCAGGCCTCCTTTAGACCATGAATGTCTGAATTCACCTGCACTGGCCAGAGAGAAATTAATATCTTGGGAGCGACTCTTAGCTTTGTGGGGAGTCATAACCATTTTGGGAGAATTTGATGCAAACCACTGGATCTTTTCCAGAAAAGTCCATGTACACATGGATTTAAAATGGGGTGCATTTTAAAGGGATCCCAGATCATCCAAAACAAATCTTGCACCTCCAGTCCTCTGCCTCCAAGTCCCAAGTGGTTGTACAGCCTGGGTGAGGAGTAAACAGACCTGTAGCCAACCAGCAGACAGGGAGGAGTCCGTTTAGTTGTATATTGCACTTCTCTCCCAAGTTCTGTCTGCAGTTGATTCTGAGACTTGGTTGATGCTTCCTCCTGTCCGAGGACGGAGGCTGGAGGACATGGACGTGGGGCCCTGGGCTCTGGAGTCAGACCATGGCTACAGTCTTGCACCCACAGCTTACTCCACCTCTGACCTTGGCTTCCTTCACTGAATTAGAAACAGTGAGTTCCCCTTAAAGGGGAGCTGTGGAGTAGAGGCAAGCCCTCAAAGACTGGGCCCACAAGGTACTCACCACCTGGCCTCTATGTCCTCCCCCCTTTCTGTCCTTCCTCACGACGGAGGAACAAGGGTTCTGGTGTCAGACTGAGCGAGTTAGAATCCCAGGTTTATCAATCAATCACTGACTGTGTGAGTGGGGCAAGTGACGTCACATCTCTATGCTCTGGCTTCCTGAACTGTAAAATGGGACACTCCCTGCTGAATGATACACGTAGAAGTTGGTGCATTGGAGAACGTTTAGTTGTATATATTTTTGCCGCAAAAAAAAAAAAAAAAGACATCGGTACAAGGAAGAAGACGATGTTCTAAAATTGATGGTGGTGATGATTGTACAACTCTTCTTGATATAATTGAACTATTGAATTGTATGCTATATGGATGAGGTGCCAATAAAACCATTAAAGATATCATTGAAAAAATAAAATGGGGCGCTGTCCCGAAGGTTGTTAAGGGAGTGACTTAGATGAGAGCCCGGTCACACGGGGGCTATGAGAGTGTTAGCCAGTCATCCTAATAGTCTGTCTTCCCCCGCTCCCTGTTTCTTTTCCTCCGTGTCTACCCTCCACCCCCACTCCCCCTTCCTCTCCACATCCTGGCCTCTGGAGCTGACTCCACTTGGTCAGGCATCTTGGGCCTGTTTGTGCTCCTGCCCCACTGCCCATCCCTCGCTGCACAGGGAGGGGAGCCCAGGCTGTGGCCCCCCCACCATCGTAAGCAGTGGCAAAGCCAGGCGGTTGGAGCCCTCCCCTGGGACTCCGCCCAGGAGGAGTGGAGACGCACTGTGGCCTTTCTTGGTACATCATTTGGCAGAGCCGATGTGGGGTGGCACAACTCTAACCCTCAGCCTGAGAGGGCAAGGCCACAGGGCAGGATAGTTGGGGTTCTGTTGTCATCTGCCTACGTCACCCTTTGTGAGGGGTATCCCCAGTCCCCAGCTAGATGGCAGTCTCACGGGCATCCTGGGTGCCCAGTGCGGGGCCTGCCACACACCTGTCTTGAGTTCAGTCACGAGGTGGCATGAATGGTGGTCAGCTCTAGCTGGCTGCGCCGTGGCGGGTTTCTAAGCGCCAGTTCCTTTTCTCTGCAGAGCAGCCCTTGTGATAGGGACCACGGTCACCCCGTGTGAGAGATGAGCAAGTGGAGTTAGAGGAAAGTATAAGAAACTGCCCACTGTAGGATGAGTGGGTGAAACGCCCCCCTCAGGTGGGGAGGCAGAAAAGGTCAGCACCCTATTTTTCCGAGGAGGAAACTCAGGCTCAGAGAGGACTGACTGACTGACTGACTCACGTCGACACAGGTGGTGCGTGGGAAAACATCAGGACTTGAACCCAGGCATCCAGCACTGCGTCTCCCCTGTCTGAGACCCTGGGCTCAGATGCGTCTCCCAAGGCCAGTGGAGGCAGGGTTTGCGGCGCAGTGATGGGAGGCATGGTGTGCCGAAGGCTTCCCACAGTTCTAAGTGAGAGTTGAGGACCGGAGGAGGTGAGCCATGTGGCCAAGGTCACACGTCCAGCGCGTGTGACTCCTGGAGGGGTCACTACCTGCCCACCAACCCTGAGGGGAAGGTAAGGGCCTGCCTGGTACCATGCCCCTCTTTGCTGCTGCCAAGGCTGAATCTTCGTGCTTTTGTGATTCTTGTGCCCAGAGGGCCTGGGTCCTGGCTTCTGCACTCTCTGCTGGAAGCCAGGCCTGGCAGAGGTCTCTGCGCCCATCCACGCACCGTTGTTTTTGAAAAAACACTTTAAAATGAAGCTATCGAATGTACAGTCAACCGCATCGAGCACACAAGTCGACTCGCGTGAGACCACTTGATTCTGATCAGGATGCAGAAGGTTTCCGGGCCCCGCTCCCCACTCCCGCTAACCATGGCTGTGGCTTTGCTCATCGTCGAGTTCGCTTGTCCTGGAAGTTCCCAGCAGCACCTGCCCTCTTGTGTTCACGGGCAGAGGGAGCATGTGCAGACTGGAGCCGGGAGGTTGGCCCGTTGGCAACTCAGAGTCCAGCCCTCAAGGGCACAGCTTTGGGGCCTCCCCAGTAGGCCTCAGCCCCCTTGTGTGAGAAATAGTCCCTCACTTTATTTGTCCTGGTGCTGCAGTGGTTGCATGTTGGGCTGCTAACCACCACAGCAGCAGTTCGAAACCACCAGCTGCTCCTTGGGAGTAAGACAGGGCTTCTACTCATGTGAAGAGTGAGTCTCAGAAACTCACGGGGGCAGTCCTGCCCTGTCCTCCAGGGTCACTGGGAGTCAGCATCGACTTGATGCCCATGAGGGTTTTTTAAATGATTTTTTAATTATTTGTCTAATCAAAGGAAATGTGATGCCAAATTCCCCTTCAGAGGGCCCTACAGGAGTCCTGTGGTTTTTGTCCCCTATAAAAATGTAGGGAGCGTTGGCTTCCTGCAGTCGCATCAAGGAGATACTGGCTGTCTGGGTTGGAAGGTGTCCTCTCAAAATCCATGTCTGCCTAGAACTGCAAAATGTCAACTGCTCAGAAGCAAGTCTTTGCAGCGATCAGGAGCCAGGTTAAGATGACGTCTTCCTGGATTCCACTGGGCCCCCAGTACCGTGATGTCCTTATAAGAATGCAATGGGGAGACGCAGGCGGAGACCACCCAGGGAGAATGTGAAGATGGCGACAGAGAATGGGAAGATGCGCCTACAAGCCAAGGAGTGACAGGCCTCGCTAGCCACCACCTGCTGCTGACAGTCACGGGCTGGGCTCATGCTCAGGGCTCCCAGAGTGAGCTCCTCAGTTGAGACCTTGGGTTCAGACTTATTTTCTTTAAAAATATTTTTTAATTGTGAGTTAGAAGGGGTGGTGGTGGTTACATTTCTGACTATCAAATTTGGGTTTAACAGTCAACCCCTCCCCTGCCCCAGCTTACTCAACCCTCCCTCCTTCGATTGCTCTTCTCCCTCATGTGGATGATAAGACTCCTTCACCCATGTTGATACCTGTCACCCCCCCTAGTCTATTGTTCATCTTCCCTCTCCTGTCCCCACTTCCTTGGTAACTTCCAGTCTGTTGCCTTCGGACTGAGATTTCACGTCTTGTTTTTTCCTCCCCTTACAGCTGTGGTTCGTTCGCATGTCGCATCTGTTCTTCCATGATTGACTAATTTCACTCAGCATCATGATTATCGGGTCCCTCCGTGTCATGAGATGCTCCGTGGCTTCAAATCCTTGTTTTTAGTGCTGCATAGTAGTCCATTGTGTGTGTGTGTGTGTGTGTGTGTGTGTGTGCCAACAGGTCTGTGTCCACTCTTCTGCTGTTGGGCATTTGGATTGTTTCCATCGTCTTGTTACTGCGAACACTGTTGAGAAGAGCGTGCACTGCATATATCTGCTAGTGCTGTGGCTCTTACTGCTTGAGGGCATATACCCTGCCAGCTCGTATGCAATTTCTGTTCCTAGGCGTTTGAGGTAGCGCCACATTGCTTTCCACGTTGCTTAGCCATACTCACAGCCCGCCAAGTTCAGACTTCTAGCCGTCAGGACGGCGAGTGAAAAAGTTTCTTTTTCGGTCACTGAACGTGTGACATTTTCTGACAATGAGCTTCCCAAGCCCGAGGACTGAGAGGAGCTGCCACCTTTCACTCCAAATCTGTGCAGGGTCCATTTTGGGAAAGAAATGCTTAGACACACGAAGAAGCTTCTAGTAACTCTCCCTACCTGCAGCGGTGCTCAGGGGGTTGGTGATGTGGAAGAAGGAGGAATACCTCTTCTCCCAGGTGTCAATCCCCAAGGCAAGAACCAAAACAGGAACGTCCACAGGTGGCCCTGGAGTGTGACATGCACATCCAAGCCTTTCACATAACCATGGCGACTGCTCAGCCAAGTCCTGCCTCCCCTCTGCAACTGTTCTTTGGGGTCTGGGTGTCTGTGGGTGGACAGAGGCTCTGAGATGCTAAGTGACTGAGGCAGAAGGAGTGAGAACCCAGGGCTTTGAGCCAGCAACGCTTGAACCAGATCTCGGGTTGTCGGAGCACCCCACAGCTGGACCAGTAGCAAGATGACCGCTTTTTGATACAGCACCCACTCCATGTTCACACAGGTTCAGTGTCTCACATAATACTGCCCAGTCCTGCTCCTTCTTCTCAGTCCTGGGCATGCTCAGAGCCAGTGTTGTGGGCGCTGTGCTCTGAACGCCTTACAACCTGGGGCTCATCCCCCAGCTCCGTATTCTCTTTGCAATCCATCGGGTTTCTCATTGGCTGCTTTTGGAAAGCAGACTGCTAGACTTCAGACACCTAGCTTCCAGAAGCGTGAGACACAAGCTTGCTGCCGTTTGACGTCACTAAGTGCGTGACGCTCGGTGCGACCAGCTAGTCTGTCGGAGTTTGGAAGCGCTGCTGAAACCTGCCCACGTGGGTGACCCTGCTGCGACTTGGAATATACGTAGCGTCCAGCATCACGGCAAGAACACACGCGTCAGACAGACGGCAGGGACAACCGACAGGCAGGTAGCGTACACATGACCGTGGGAGGCAGTGGTTAGCTGCAACTCAGTTGGAGAAAGTGAGGTTCAGAGAGGGAAGGAGTATGTGCAGGGACACACGTGTAACTGAAATAAATGGCTGTCAAATCCAAACCCACCTCACAGGGGCGCTGGAGCAATCTGGGTTGGATAAAGAGATAGGAAAGCGAATCCGGTACATAGTAGGTGCTTAATAAACATCTTGCTTGAGCCCTGGTGGCATAGTGGTTACCCTATGGGGCAGTTCTACCCTGTCCTATAGGGTCGCTGTGAGTCGGAATTGACTTGATAGCAGGGAGTTTGGTTTTTGAGTTTTGAGGTCTGAACAGCTGGCAAGTGGCTGGAAAACCAGAGCTCACAAGCATGCATATACCTGCTGTAGCACACACCAATAAGGGGGCCGGCAGCACAGACCCCCCCGCCCCCCAAGCTTACTGCCATCAAATCCAGGTCCACTCACAGCCACCCCTGTGGGTTTCTGAGACTATAACTCTTTACGGGCATAGGATGCTCCATCTTTCTCCCCAGGAGTGGTTGGTGATTTCGAAACGCTGACCTTGAGGTTAGCAACACAACACATACTACGATGCCAGCTCACCAGGGCTTAGTTGGTCGGACACAGCGTCACATGGCAACGTTAGGTACAAAACTGGTTCCGTAGATGAGATTGATTTGGAGTTGATTTGAGACTTTTGGGATATGGTGTGATGGAGCAAGTGTGTTTGCATGTGAGAAGAACACGCATCTGGGGGCCCAAAGGGTAAGTTGCTATGGACTGTGTCCCTCAAAAAAAGTACCCTAAATCCTAACTTCAAGGCCTGTGGTTAGAACTCCATTTGGGAATGGGTTGGCTTTGTTATGTTAATGAGGCAGGATTCGTGTAGGCTGTATCTTGAATCAGTTTCTTTCTGAGATATAAAAGAGATGAAACTACTAGGTTTCTGGAGTGGATTGTACTTTGGCTCTTTGCTTCCCACGCTGGAAGAATTCACACTTTGAATCAGATTTTGTAATCCAAGTGAATTTTTATGAAGGACAGGACAAGTTTCAGGTTTTACAGTCTCAAAAGGGTATATGCTATTTCTGGAAAGCTTGCTAAGCTGCGTGGAAGCCACTCTGGGGTTCGCACAAACAACCACGTGGAAGAGAGCACCCACACGTGGGGAACTGGGGCATGTGTGCCAGCAGGCCAGAAGCCCAAGAACCCTAGAAGCTAAGAGCATGTGAGCGAAGAGACTATGGGCCCCCAGTAGGCCCTGAACGGGCACATGAGTGCCAGTGCAGGGAAGGGAGACCCTCACCCTCCACCTGCCTCTGACCAGGTGGAGGATAAATGAGAGCAATGGGCTTTTGTGCAGCTGGTTTTCAACACCCCTGGCTGGAAAGATGTGGTTGAAGGTGTGTTTGTCCTCACTGGCAGAGTTAGATCCACCTGTGGCTATGCCTAAGGTGGAGGATAGGTTTCAGGTTTCACCTGTGCTAAGAGGTCCTGGTCTGGGCATGCTCAGTTTGGGGTCTTCCCATAGGTATCCAAAAGCTGCCTGATTTATTTTCAAACTCCTCTATTTGGGCCTTTGCAGGCATGGGAGGGACACTCCCTGCTGTCCCTCAGCGAGCTACCTAACAAAACCAGCAGAGGAAAAACTGGGTTAAGATAGACGCTAAGTCCCATGGAGATCTACAAGGGGCCAGCAGCAAAAACTGACCAGCACCTTCCCCTAGAGCCCACCCAGAGAGCGCTCCCCTGAACGGACACTCCTGTGAAAACAGATTTCTGCTTATTGAAGCCATTCTCTGGTATTTCTGGTCTAGCAGCATGAGCGAAGGAAGATACTATCCTACAGGTCACAAAACCATTTTTTTGTTGTTAAAACCATTATTTTTACCGGAGGGCAGACATCATTTGCAACTTGTTCGTCTTCTTCAAGTTACCAGGCGGCATCATGGATCTGGGAATCGGGACTTGGATGAATGAGGAGTCACAGCCAGATGAAGGCGCATCCCCTAGAACAGTGGTTCTCAACCTTCCTAATGCCGAGACCTTTCCGTACAGTTCCTCATGTTGTGGCGACCGACCCCCCCTCCCTCCAGCCATAAAATTATTGTTGTTGCTACTTCATCACTGTCATTTTGCTGCTGTTATGAATCAGGCGACCCCTGTGAAAGGGTCGTTCAACCCCCAAAGGGGTCTTGACCCACAGGTTGAGAACCACTGCCCTAGTGAATTGAGTGACCTGGGCCCGCTCACCCGTGACAGCATACTGTGGGTTAGGAGCTGGGCTGCTAGCTTCAAAGTCAGAGGTTCAAAATCATCAGACACTCCAGGGGAGCAAGACAAGGCTGTCCACTCCCATAAAGAAACAGTCTCAGAAACCGATAACCGGTCACTATGAGTAGGAATCAGCCTAATGGCAGGGGGCTCTTTTGGTTTACTACACTGAAAGGACAACATTTTTGCTTATTTTCAAGTGTTAAGCACTTTTTCTTTACAGCTTCTGTTATTATATATTCTACTTCTTCCAGCCTCAGCCCTGCACACACAGACCTCCACCCCACCCCCACAGACCTCCACCCCACCCCCATTCCCATTGGGACATAGGGACACACAGTCTTTGCCCACAAATGAACTCAGGTTACCCACAGGCCAGGGAGCAAATCCCACACAGGCTGAAGGAGGGTGGAGATGGAGCCCACAAATACCAGAAAATGGAGGGGTCCTACGAGGAAGTGTTGTTTTGTTCCCGACCTGCCAGGGAAAGGTCCCCCCCACATTACTTGTCCAGCAGGACACAGCGGCCATAGATGAATAGCTAGTGTGTGGTTTCATGTAGGTTAAAATGCGTGTGTGTAAAACTCTGGAGAAATATCTCCAAACTGTCAGTCATGGGAAGTGTTTTCTTTGTTTACATGGATCACGCCCGACGTGGCTGGTTACCCCCATCGTCTTAAGAAGGGGTGTCCCCGCGTTTACACGCACAGGCTATTTCTGGAAGGTCGTCCTTGGGGACGAGGAGCGGCTGGGGGAGGGGGAGGGTCCGTGCCATCGCTCTGCCCTTCTGGACCCTTTGCGGGGTCTTCAGTGCTGTGATTCCTTCTGACCAGGAGCACACTTCCACCCGTGCAGTCTCGGGGGGCAGACCCCAGGCGCGCGGTCCCGTCCGGGACCCCGGTTCCGGGGGGCCCCCGGTCCGGGATGCTGAGG
>NW_022109491.1:26249347-26254138 GCF_000313985.2 Echinops telfairi
AGGTGGCTCGGGCCGACTGCGGGCCAGCTGCGGGGGCCTGGGAGGGGCGGGCAGCCCGGGTGGGGAGGGGACCCCGTTTTCCATGACAATGCCGAGGCGGCGGGTACAAAGGCGCTGCAATCAGCGTTTTATTGGTTCGAGTTAATTATCCGAAGGGGGAGCGAGGCGGGGCGGAGCGGGGAGAGTCCCTGGTGGGGCAGGGAGCGGGGGCGGGGCGGGGGCCGCGGGGAGGGCGGTGGGAAAGCCCGCGTTCTGCAGTCGCCTCCTGCGCTCCGGCTCTGCGGCAAAGCGCCATTGCCCTCTGCTGGTTACCTCATTCATTCATTCGTTCGTTCATTCATTCATTCATTCGTTCGTTCATTCATTCATTCATTCGTTCATTCACTCATTCATTCGCGCACGCGTTCGCTGGCACGTGGGCTGCATTTGACAAACAATTCTGTCCTGGAAGGAAGACAGCCGGAGTGCACGCATGGTGAGACTGTCTGACGTACTTTGGGAATGTTGTCAGGAGAGACCAGTCCCTGGAGAAGGACATCATGGAGGGGCAGCGAAAGAGAGGGACCCTGAACAAGATAGAGCGACACATTGGCTGCCACCATGGGGCCCATAGGTAAGAGCAAGGGTGGGGATGGCGCAGGACCCCGAAATGTTTCCGTCTATTGTACATCAGGTCGCTGGGAGTCAGACCCAACGGATGGGGGGGGGGCACCTAAGGACAACAGTCTGGGGCTCAGGAAGCCCGGCAGAGCACAAGCTTGGTGTCGTCTTGCTTTCAAAAGGGCACAGCTTTGAAGGCTGTGAAGTGGATCTACTCTGCACACATGGGTCCCCGGCAGTCAGAATTGACAAGGGCAACAAGTGTTGGTCTCCCGACCCTAGCCAACAAAAGCTTGGCGCTGCAGAAACACAAACAACTACAGCGCAGCCTGGCAAATACAAGGAGCCAGCAGAGTAGCATCAGGGTTTTAGGGTCCTGGCTTCCCGCTTGCGAGGAGCACTTTCTAGAGGGTGCTCTGTTTAGCTAGGACATGAAAGACCCTCGGGAATTAGCCTGGCGAAGGAGTGGCCAGAAGAGGGGCTTCTTGGCGTGAGTAGCAAGTGCTAGCAAGTGCGGTGCACTCTGGGACAGGCACCTTGTTGCAGGGCAGGGAACAGGGGCAAGCAGTGAGGTGGACAAGTGGATGACAGGGTCAGGGGACACAGGGCCTCCTGAGCATGGGGCCTTAGCATGGGTCAGACCATTCCCTGCGTGTCATCCATTCCCCCCTTTATGCTGGAAAGGAAGCTTGCAGTCTCCACCCCTAGGTGGTGCAAACCATTTGCTCAGGGCTGCTTGGTGGTCAGGACCCATGGACGGGGACCACAGGAGAACTCGCTGGCTGTCTGCTTCCATACAGATTACAGACAAGAAAAGTTCTCCTCTGTAACATACGCGGTTGCTAGGAGATGATCGTCCCTCCTTAAATTGCTCCCTTGAGGCGGGCTGTTCCTGCCTTATCTCCCCCAGGCCCCTCCTCTCCTCCACCGGCCTTGGCCCTTGCCTCTGAACCTCAGCCTTCAGTCTGCACCCCAAAGTGACCTTCCTACAAACTAAGCTCTATGGGGCTACTTTAAAAGGTTACAAAAGCACAAGGTGTGTCTATCAGCTGGTGGCTGCCCATGATAGAAAACCCACAATAATTGTGGCTTGAACAAAGTGGAGGCATTTATCTCTCATGTAATCAAAGTCTGCAGGCAGGCAGGCAGGCAGGAAAGGTCTGACACGGTGCTCCACTGTTGAGAGATCTAGCTCCTTCTACTTTATTACTCCATTGCTCTCAGTGGATGGCTTCTACTTCCTGGCCCAATATAGCTGCTTAAGTACCAGCCATCACATCTGCATCCCAAGATGGAGATCCTTTCTGGCCCCAGGAAGGAGCAAGGAACCAAGGAAGGAGCAGGTTCCTTAAGATTGCTTGGAAGTCGTGTCTGAGCTATTTGCTTATATTCCATTGGCAAGAACTTGGTCACATGGCCACACTGAGCTATAAGAGAGACCGGGAAATATGCTCTCTGCTTCAGACAATATGTGGCCAGATGAAAAGTAGGGGTGCAATTTTACACTTGATCTTAGCCAAAAGGCGGAGAAGCGATAGGGGTGCAATTTTAAAGAAAGAAGTGGAACTTGGTTATAGGGGGACAACCAGTCACGGATATGCAGGAGTTCTGCTTCTAGCACTGTGTCCTAGAGGTCCGTGTGAGTGCTTACAAGATTGCCCATTGCTGCCTTCTGCATCCGCTACAACAGACGTGCCCTTTAATATGGGGCTGGTGAAGTGAATCATGGGACAGTCATGCAGTGGAGCAGGAGCCCTGGGGGCATAGTGTATGCATTGGGCTGTTAATCACAAGGTATGCAGTTTGAAACCTCCAGCCACTCCTTGGGAGAAAGATGAGGCTTTCGACTTCCATAAAAAGTTGCTGTCTTAGAAACCCACATGGGGCAGTTCTACCCTGTTCTAAAGGGTCTCCGTGAGTCAGAATCGACTCGATGGCAGTGTGTTTGGTTTTTGGGTTTTGTGTGGAGCACTACACAGCCAGAAACACCGCTAGGAGGTGCAGGGTGCTCTGATAGGAAATGGTATTCAAGACACTCCATTTTGGAAAACAGTTTGGCCATTTCTTGTAAAGGGAAGCGTACACGCTATGACCCAGCAATTTCAGCTCTAGGCACGCACCTCCCAGAAATAAAAGGATGTGCCCTCACAAGGATTTGCACACCAGTGTTTGTAACAGCTTGGCTTGTAATAGCCAACAGTGTCTAGCCCCTAGTAAATGGATCTGGAGCCATGGTGGCGCAGTGGTGAAGTGCTAGACCAGCAGTTCTCAACCTGTGGGTCGCAACCCCTTTGGGGGTAGAACGACCCTTTCACAGGGGCCACCTTAAACCATCGGAAAACACATTTCCTATGGTCTTAGGAACCGAGACACCGCTCCTCTATGCGTCTCCAGGAGAGTCCTCCCACATGTAGATAAACCCACATACAAGTAGCCGGTGTGAAGACTGGTACCCATGCGACACCAGGCTTCAAGACAAAATTTCATTTAGTTATCATTAGAAAGAAATATTTCACAATCTATAATTATATATTGTTTTGGTGATTCATCACGGTGCTTTAATTATATTCAATTTGTAACAAGGAAAACACATCCTGCCTATCAGACAGTTACATGACGATTCACAACAGTAGCAACATGACAGTGATGAAGTAGCAACGACAATAATGTTATGGTTGGGGGTCACCACCACATGAGGACCTATATTAAAGGTGGCGGCATTGGGAAGGTTGAGAACCACTGTGCTAGATGGTGAAGTGAAAGGTCTGTAGTTCGAGCCCACACACTGCTCCTTGGAAGAAGGGTGTGCTGTTTGAAACACCGTGGGGCAGTTCTACTCAGTCCTATGGGTCGATGTGAGTCAGGACCGACTGGATGGACCTGGGTTTTGGAAAGCGGACAGACAGGTGCACCTGTGCCCTGCCATCCATGCCATCGCATCACCCTGTGTGTGACCAACAAGAACTGTGCCCACAGGACTTTCAGGGGCTGATGGTTTGGGAAATCGATCACCTGACCTTTCCCCTAAGGTGCCTCTTGGGTGGACCCCTGTGTCCCTGAGGCTCCGGATCCATTTGCCAGTGATGGAGATTGTTGGCTGTGGCAAATAAACCTGTTAGGAATCTTGGCATGCAAATCCGTGTGGGGACACATCCTTTCCTTTTGCTGAGGCGCAAACCTAGAGGTGAGACTGCTGGGCCCTTCCTAGGTTAGGTGCTTCACTTTAGAACAGTGGTTCTCAACCTTCCTGATGCCATGACCCTTTAATACAGCTCCTTGTGTTGTGGTGACCCCAACCATAAAATTATTTTCGGTGCCACTTCATCACTGTCATTTTGCTACTGTTATGAATCTGGTGACCCCTGTGAAAGGGTCGTTCAACCCCCAAAGGGTCACGACCCACAGGTTGAGAACTGCTGCTTTATAAGAAATGGTCACCCTGGTTTTCCAACCCTCAACCTTTGGCTAGCCACTGAGCATTGTAACCATTTGCACCATCCAGCCCCCCGCCTGCCAGGATGAATCTCAAAACCCACAGGGTAAGAGAATCCAGAGACCAGCAGTGACGAGCTATAGGGGGCCACGCAGGGGAGGGCGGGCATTCTAGAAGGGATGAATCTGCTCAGCGTGTGGTGATGGGGACCAGAAGAACTACCTCGATCTGCTTCCGTACAGGTTACAGATCAAAAAAGTTCTCCTCTGTAATCTATGCAATTGCTAAGAGATGACCATCCCTCCCTAAATTGCTCCCACATGACTGGCTGTTCAGGCCTATCTCCCCCAAGCCACTCCTCTCTTCCACTGGCCTTGGCCCTTGCCTCTGAACCTCAGCCTTCAGTCTGCACCCCAAAAGGTGACCTTCCTACAAACTAAGCTGTATGGGGCTACTTTAACAGGTTACAAAAGTCAGTGGTTGCCTCTGGGTTCAAAGGGGGTAGATTAGGAAGGAGCAGTGGGGAGTTCTGTGGGGTGCCAGAAACGTTCTGTGTCTTGGCTGGGATGTGGGTTCCACAGAGGCAGGACAGTGTATCCTCAGTTGCCCCGTCTGATTAGTGCAGACTGTGAGGTTAGGTGGGTGGTAGGTTATCTGAGCCCATTTGTTGAAGGAACCATTCAGGGGAAACTCAGTACAGAAGACAGAAGGTCAAGGGCCCGCCTGAGCGGAGTCTGTGAGGCCGCCTTGCCCAGATG
>NW_022109491.1:26256000-26271954 GCF_000313985.2 Echinops telfairi
GGGACTGTCCTCATGGCTCCTGTGGGTCTCCGAACGGGCTGCAGGGCGGATGTGGGTCGGCCTGGGCCTGCTGGCAGCCGAGGGAGGAGGCCCACCTCACAGCTGACACTCTGCTCACTAATTGTGATTAACTATCGGGCCCTCTCCCTGGCCAGGCCCGAGGCCTGCGTGTGACAGCTGCAGAGTGAAGCAGTGAGGCCAGGAAGGGGTTAATGGGCTGCCCCTCCATCTGAGCCCCTCAGACAATGAGGGGCAGGGGGAGGGCTCTGGTGGGGTAGGTGGCATCAGCTGGGTCCAGTGAATAGAAGGGACAGGGGCCTTGTCCTCAGGGACAGGGTGTGAGTGCTCTGTGGGGAGAGGGGTCAGGAGCACCCCAACCCCCATTATATCGTCCTTCCCTGTCAGCTTCTCCCCTCGCCGAACATGGCCTTCCACTGGGGATGGGGATGGGGGGCGAGGGGGGAGCAGCATCCTTAGCCTTCGGAATTCTGCAGCAAGGATCGCAAAGCCAGACAGATGCAGTCGTGAAATGTCACTTGTCACTGCTGTGGGAGAGTTCATGTATTCCTGTACTTTTCTGGTTAATTATTAGCAGCGGAAACCCAGACAGGACCTCCTCCCTCCCTATTTCTCCCCATATACATATTAAAAAATAGCTTCTTTGCTCTAAGAACAGACTCTGGGAGTCAGTCACAAATACAAAAGGACGTGTCTGCCTCGTTGAGAGGAGCCTGGGCCAGGCAAGTAGTTTCCAGCCAACTGCCAACCTAAAGGTTGTTGGTTCGAATCCACCCATGGAGACAGTAGCCGAGAAGGCCTGGTGAGTGCCTATAGGACATGTGGGCAGTACATAAGCATTGCCATGAATGTCTTGGCGGGTTCGGATGAAAACCCAGCTCTGCGGTGAATCTTCTCTGGGACCCGGTGCGCGGACTCCCTTTGCCTCCCTGGGATCACCCTGGATGCTAGCGGGAAAGTTGGTCCTGGTTGTGCAGAATGTAAGGCCAGAACTTCCCATTCCCCCCCCCCCCCCCACCCCCATCCCCCGCCCCCAGGGCCCCAGCGGATACGCCAGGCCCACGCCCCTTTCTGGCTCTTTCCCAGCTTCTTGGGCAGCAGCACCACCATCTGGGGCTGAAGTCCATTACAGCCAGCCTTACCGGTCTCCTTTGGAATATACATTCACTAGGGCGGCTGGCACGAAATATACAAGGGGGCGGGGGGGTTCAAAAGATTTTTTTGGGGGGGAAAACTTCCTGAAATTTTAATCCCATTTCCTGTGAGCTTTTTGAAGCCTCCTTGTGTATGCACACTCACTCATCGCCGTCTGGTCGATTCTGACTCATAGTGACTCTACAGGATAGGACAGAACTGTGCTTGGGGGTTTCCGAGATTTGTAAACAGCCTCATCGTTCTCCCGCGGAGCCCTTGGTGCTTTCGAACTGCTGACCTTTTGGTTAGCAACCCAACGCTTTAGCCACTATGCCACCTGGGCTCTGATGTACACATCAGGTATCATTACCTCCCATGTGTAAGGACTGAGATGGAACTCAGCCATGGAACTGGGATTCAAATCCCGAGACCTGCATCCCAATCCCCGGGCCCCCTCTCCATCACACAGCCTGTGTTAGGGCAGAGCTCTGAGTTCAAGTTCTGGGGGGAGACCTGGAGGAGCTGATGCGGGGAGTGCCCTAGAGAGCATGGTCAGCATTGGCCCCACAGACCTGGGACTGCAGGAAAAAGAGCCGTGGGCCCAGAGTCTTCAGGGTAGGCTCTCGTCCTGGCTCCCCAACCCCTCACAGAAGGCCGTTAGGGACTCCCCCACCTGCTGAAGGCCCCGAGGGCTGCCCTCACTTGTTCTAATGCTTGCCTTCCTGAGCTGTAGTGAAGCGAGCGGTTACCATGGATGTTAGGTTCTTCTGTGGGGAGAAAGTTGCAGTCGGTACAAAGGAACAAACACACAAATGGAAACACCCAAACATCCCCAAAGCCATCCGGAAGTGTCCTGAATACAGCCCCTGGCAGTAATACATCTACTGACCGGGGAAGAGGTGGTGTGCGAGAATGTTCCATACACTTGCAAGCTCTGCTTTGAAGTTTGCCTCTCTGAGAGCGGTGTGGGGTCAGAACAGTGGGTCCCCAACCTCACCCCACTGCCTGCTCTCCGCTCAGCTCGTGTCAGACCAAAGCACCCGCACTGGCTTCCTCCCTCTCCCTCTGAGCAAACACAGCTGCGTTTCTGAAGTTATATCAGGGACATCGTAAACACAGCTACATAGCTGTCGAGCTCTGATTACCCATCGGGCACTGATCTGGATGCTTCGCTTGTATCGATTCATAAAATCCTAACAAAGCTGTGGCTATCTTTGCACTTTACAGATGAGGAACCAGACACACTGAGAGGTCAAGTGACCGGCTGGAGGTCACACACTCAGCGAGTGGAGTGGGAGGGCCCGGACTGGAAGGAATAATAACCAGCCTCTCATGGAGTCCTGGTGGTGCAGTGGTTATGCCTTGGGCTGCTAACTGCCAGGTCAGCAGTTCGAAACCACCGGCCAGTGCTGCAGGAGAGAGATGGGCTTTCTACTCCCTCAAAGAGTTACAGTCTCAGGAACTCCCAGGGGGCAGTTCTGCCCAGCCGGATAGGGTTGCCACGAGTCAGAATTGTCTCAGTGGCAGTGAGCTTCGTTTTTTGGTTATTGCAGATGGCTGGTGGAAGAGCTCTCCTGAAAGACGCACACTCCTCTGTGCCTCTCTCCTGGGGGAGGCTTCTGGGCTCCTCAGTTTAGTCATGCACCAACTTACAGGAGCTGACTGCATGGAAACCCCTCAGGCCCGCCTGCAGTCGGGTGGGTTCCGGATCGTGGGCCGGAGGAAACATGCCCCAGAGGGCTCCCAAGACGGTCATTTTTTCAGGAGCCGATGGCCTCCCCTTTCTCCCACGGGGCAGCTGCTGCATTCAAACAGCCACCCTCTCCGTGAGTAGCCAATCACTTACCCAGGGTGCCGCCAGGGATCCCCAAATCACAGTGAGATCAAGGTGCTCCGGGCCGGCCCCCTTCTGGACATGCCCACACGCTGACCCCGCGAGGCGCTCACGAGACCCCCAGGTAAGGGTGGTATCATAAGCCTCTTCCCCTGAACCTCTGTCAGCAACATGCAGGATCTTTCCAGAATGAGAACCCGAAGGTGTAACCTCTCACTCACCTTAACACCTTTAGAGGAGACGGACCTCCTTCCCCAGGTACCTCCTGGTATCCCTCAGCATCTTCTCCGATCCCTGACCCCAGTCTGGCTTCCTGCCAGCCCCCTTTCATTCCAAAGTCATTGTGGCTGTTCCGTGACCTAGGGCACTCTGTGTCCTGTGAGGCTGAGGGGGGTGGCGAGGCCACAGGGTTGGAGCTTGGATTTCAGAATTGCCTTGAACTATGAGAGCTTCACCCCTCAGTGTATTAGTCCTCTCCCCACTACATTGGGGATAACACTTGTACCTAATGCTCAGTCTCACACTCCTATTAAGGCGCTCTGGTGGGGTAGTGGGCTACACATTGAACTGCTAATCACAGAGCCAGGGGTTCACACCCACCAGGCAGCAAGCTCTTTTTAAGCTGAAGACTCAGCTGATTTAGCTCACATGGCGTGCTCTGGGCCGAGTCGGGCATAGGGCCTGTTGCAGCTCGGTTCTCGGTTGCACCTCTCCTGACATGACAGGTGAGGCTGTTGCCCCATGTCTTGAATCTGGACAGCAGGGCCACACCAAAGTCCCAAACTCCCTGCCGTTGAGTCGATTTGGATTCACTCGGACCCTGTGGGTTTCTGAGACGGTAGCTCTTTACAGGAGTAGAAAGTCTCATCTTCCTCGTATGGTGGTTTCAAACTGCTGATCCTGAGGTCAGCAGACTACCATGTAACTCCCATCCCACCCGCGCTCTTCAGCAGTCGGGCAATCAGCGTTTGGCTCATAAGACCACCCGTGACCCAGGGAAATAACCATAACTGGTCAAAGGTAGTTTTTAAAACCCAATCATTTAAAGAAAACACTATAAAAAATAAAAACAAAGCAGGAGGTCTTTCACCCCCAGACCTTAAAACCTACCAGATAGCCACCGTAGTCAAAACAGCCTGGTTCTGGTATAGTAACACATATGCAGACCAATGGATTGGAGCTGAAAGCCCAGAAATACAACCAAGTACCTAGAGGCACCTAATTTTTGCTGAAGAACTAAAGCGCATGGAATGAGCAGCAGACAGGCTCTTCAACAAAGGGTGCTGGGAAACCTGGACCTCCAGCTGCAAAAGAATGGATCAGGCCCACACCTGGCAGCGTGCACCAAACAAACTCAAGGCAGATCTAGACCCGTGCATCAGTCACAAAATCATTAAGGCCATCAAACAAAAAAACAGGGACACACGTAAGGACCCTAATGCTCCGTACAAACACACTACTGAGCATAATGAAAATCTCCATACTGTAAAAGACAAAACAAGGAACTGGGGTCTCCTAAACTATGACCTGTGTGTCCAAATAAAAGACTTCATCAAAAGAGTCAACAGAAAACACATGATTGGGAAAAATATATTCAGTAGTAATACATCAGTAATACAGCTAGTCTCCAAAATCTACAGAGAAGTACAACGTCTCAAGAAAAATACAAATAATCAATAAAAAATGGGCACGGAAAGACAATTTACCAAAGATGACCTCCAGGCGGCTAGCAACCACATGAAGAAACATTCATGTTTATCAGCAACGAGAGAAATACAAATCAACACAACAAGGAGATAGCACCTCATTTAGACTCTTTTGGCAAAATTCTATAAAGCAGAAAATAATATAAGCTGGAGAGGCTATGGAAAGATAGGAACGCTTTCCTGTTACTGGCAGGACTAGAACTGTACAAGCATTATGGAAATCAGGAGGGCACGTCCTTCAAGAAGTGCCAGCCTAAGTACCTTATGGTCCAGCGATCGCTCTACTGGTATGTACCCCAAAGAAATTAAGAGTATAGCAGGAACAGACATGTGCACACCTATGCTCACTGCAACATTTTCCACAATAGCAAAAACATGGAGACACAACCCCCAACCTCGGCTCTAGAGGAATGGACAAACCAGCTCTGGTACATTCATATGATGGAATGTTCTATGTCAATCAAAAAATCAATGATAATGCTCTTCGAAAAGCACAAGGCATAGATAAAACCAGAGAACACTATGCTTCGCAAGCTCAATCTTACCAAGATAAAGATTTAGTGGCACTGTTGTGATAAGCAAGAACAAAGAAGATGTGTGGTGTTTAAACCAAAAGACCAGACTTTGATGACTATGTATGACAGTGGTTCTCAACCTGTGGGTCGCGACCCCTTTGGGGGCTAAATGATCCTTCACAAGGGTTGCCCGATTCATAACAGTAGCAAAATGACAGTTATGAAGTAGCAATGAAAATAATGTTATGGTTGGGAGGGGGCGGTCAACACAACATGAGGAACTGTATGAAAGGACTGTGGCATTAGGAAGATGGAGAACCGCTGACGTCCGAGGAGGCCAAGGACAGAGGTGGGGAAAGGGAGAGAGGAGGGAGAGGACAAGACATGGAGGGTTGAACAGGGAAAAAAGCAAAAACAAACCCAAACCCAACCATTTAGGTTGTCTTAAAGGCATGCAGAAAATGGAGAAGCATTCAAGAAAACCTTCCACATCTCAATAGGAGCAGTGTGTGGAGCCTGTGCGGTGATCCTTGCCCCTGTCTCCACCTTAGTGTGGGAGAAGCTCCACTCTGGGGGGGGGGGTGTCCCAGAACACGGGGCTCCCTCTCCCAACTGCCCCATGTCTGTGGGAGTAGGGTCTCCCCTGGAGAGGTAGGCCCCCAGCATTTCTCACCATCCCCGCTCGGTGCCACGGAAGTTAAATTCCAGCCAAATGGAGATGAGAGATCAGGGGCTGCCATTCTGATGTCCTTTCTGAGCATGAAGAGGTGCAAGCCAACCTCAGAGCACCCCTTTCAAAAGGAACCCACCCAAAGCCGTGAGAGTATTCTTGGCGGAATTACAACCGAACCCTACACAGTTACTACAAAAGAAAGCCACACCGGAAGACCAGGGGACCACGAAGTTCCGAAGTCCACAGAACACAGTCAGTCGGCAAACGCTAGTCTCACGAGTAGATCCGAGAAACTGCCCTACTTCTCCAGCAGGGCAGGTTTCTGGGGTCTACGTGTCCTTACGTGTCCTTTCGAACCCCGAGCCCTGAAGAAGCTGGTTTCCTAAGTCACCTTTCAGGCAAACACTAGCGTGGTAAGCAGCTTCCCGAGACCCGTTGGCCCTAGGCATCTGGCATGGAGCTCCTGTGAAGCGTGTGTGTGTGTGTGTGTGTGTGTGTGTGTGTGTGTGCTCGCACATCTTACCGTGAGTAGCGTGAGCTACCTATCATATTTCAGCACATAATGTGCTGATGTTATCCCTCTCAGGCCCGCGCACACAGATGGTCAGCCTTAGGAGGCACTGTTCCCAGCGCTGCCTTACGGATTGAGTTTTCTCAAGTAGATCAGACGCTTCCTCTGCTTGAAAACATTGATCCAACACTGATCGCTGTGCTTTGGTCGGTCGACAAACCAGTGAGATGCGACTGTAAACTATATGAAGAAAAAGAGAATGGAGCCATCCAGACAGCCCTCACTAGTTTCTTGCCTAGAAACACTGTTCCCAAGTCCCAGGTTCTAGAACCTTCCTCAAATGAGTTGTTACCACAGCTGACAAAATGCCAAGGCTGTCCACCCCTTCTTCCTCATCTGAATAAAAATGTAAGGTTTGCGTGTTTTTTAAATGTCTGTACATGGGGTAGTTAATGGGACATGGGTTCAGCCTCCGGTGCGTTCCCTCTGACCATAGTTCAGGGTGTGACTGGCCTTGCTATCTCACAGGCAGCACCCAATGTTCTTACTACTCCCTTGTCCCTGAGTTCCCCTGTGGCCCATTTAGAGTGGTTCCCATTTTTGATGTTTTCGATGGAGGTTTTCCTATATCCTATATGTTTTTTGTTTGTTTGCTTCCTGCTTGTGTTTTCTATGACTGATTTTCTGTCTGTGAAACCCGGAGAGGGATATTTATACAGGTATAGCTATGTAACCAGTAAGTGGGTGAATACTCACCTCGGGTCCTGGCAGGGAGGGATGGATGAAATGGGAAGCTAACCACCAAGGATGGGAGGAATAAAAAGTCCTGAAATTGTGGTGATGATTGTGCAACTCTTCTTGAGATGATATGTGAAGTACATGCCAATAAAACTATTTTTTGAGCGTTCATGGATAAATGGGCTTAAAAGATCATGGGATTTTTTCACAACTTTTAAAAGCCTTTTACGTTGCGAATTGTTGCTAGGTGCTAGCTAGTCGGTTCCGATTCCTAGCAGCCCTGTGTCCCACAGAACGGAACCCTACCCTGCCCTGCACGGCCCCGCATAATTGTCATGTTTGAGGCCCTTGTGGCCGCTCCTGTGCCGCCCATTTTGTCGAAGATCTTCCTCTTTTTGATGTCTCTCTTTACCAGCCATGATGCCCTCGGGCTGGAGTGTATTTATCAGATCATCGGGTTCACATTCAACAACTTAACATAGCCAACCTCCCAATGGCTTGCTTTATCCCGCCCCCCCCACCCCCATTTTTGCCTACCCTATTTTAGGACGTTATCTTCCCGTCACCCAAGTTAACACCTGTCTTCCCTTTAGCCTATTGCCTCCTCTTCCCACCCTTTCCTACCCTCCCCCTCCCACCCTTGGTCACCCTTAAAGTCTGTTTCTTTTGGTATGAGAACCTTTATCATGATTTTTTCCCCTCTTGTAACAGTGGTCTTGTTAGATCTCTCTGGAGCTAGATTTATACCTCGGTCCTTGGCTCCGCGCGAGAAAGAATTCACCACGCCGAAGCCGGGTTCGTGATCGAAAGTGAGTTTTATGAAAGTTAGAAGAAGTTTCAGGTTTACACGGCACCCAAGGAGCTCCTCCCGGACATGCGGCCTAGCTGGAAGTGGCTCTGCGTCCCGCAACGCGTGCCAAAGCTCTCTGCGTCTGAGTTCTCTCCCTTCTGTCTAGGTCCTTCTCCTCCGTTCTAAGTTCTCCCGTCTTGGTTCTTGTCCTTTTTTCTCCCTCCCCTCGGGGCTTCTGCCTTTTCAAGGATTCCACAGGGAGGCGTGGTGGAAGACCCCTGGTCAACCCCATTGGCTGAATTGAATTTACCTGGCTAGGTGATCCAATTCAAGTTCACGCCCACCCCTGCCTACCGGTGGGAACCCTGAACATGTGCGGGGCGCCACTCCTTCGTTCCCCTAGCTTGACCCTCTGGGCACGCGTTAACGGACAAACCCCAGTCCTATGCTGGCCTACCTAACAGTCTCATGCAAGATCTGCCCTTTTCTGATCGACTAACGTCGTTTCATCCATCCGACTAACTAGATTCATCCATGCCGTGACGTATTTTACAGTTTTATCAGGATTCCTTAATAATGGTGTGTATGCAACAAGATCTATTTCTCCCTTCTTTGTTTCCATCTTCTTGCTATTGTGAGCCGCGCTGTAATGCCTGTGGGTGTGTGTCTATATCTGTTTGCCTTTCCGTAGGGCACACACCAATTGTGTGATGGCTTGATCAGGTTGTTGTTGTTATTGTTGTTAGGTGCTATCAACTGGGTTCTAAAGACTTTTCCCCAGCTTTGTCTCCCCCAAAGATATGCCAAACCTAAGAGGCTATCTGCCAGTGTGTGGGAGGTCAGATGCTTAGAGATATTCTCCCTGTAGGCATCTAGCCATCCGGCACAATCAGACACAATTGTTTATCCCACCATAGGTGGGTCTCACTCCCTGCTGTTGAGGGCAGTGGATTCCTTTCCATAGAAAGCTTAGAATAAATCTAGCCTCCAGCTCAAGGACAATCAAGGTTATGCTCCATCTTGAATCTAGGATCCGCCTATCTTGTCACATGTGTACCCTGATTCCTACTCTTCTTATTGGGTATGCACCCCTAGATCGTCCCCTTCCCATTACTGTATTGCCTTTGCTACAACCCCTTCCTGTGGTGTAGGGTGTTGCCTGTAATCAGGGGGCTTGCACGACCCCAAGTATATATAAGCTTTGAAATAAATCCCTCTCCCTCCTGCTCCTTTCTGGTCTCCGGATCTCCATGTGGGCCATCAAGTAGGGTGGAGGTGAGCACGCTACCATAAAATGTGTCTGACTCCTTTATCTTACTTTCTCTTCTATCTCTCTTATTCTCTGCGACTTTACTGAAATCTTCACGTATGATAGCTGTACAATTGTGCCTGCCGGGCCGTGATGATTTGTGAGGGGCTGCCTACTCTGACGCATGACCTTGGGCACACGGCATGAAACACGGCCTGGTTCGGGGTCACCCTCACCATTGTTCCTGTGCTTCGGCACAATGTTACAGACGTGGTGTCACTCTGTTTCCAAGAGGCCCTTCCTCTTTTTCGGAGCCCCTCCGCTTGACCAAACACGATGTCCTTCTCCAGGGCCTGGTATTTCCCGACAACATGTCCAATGTATGTGAGATAATGTCTCGTTAGCCTGTCCTCTAAGGAGCACTCTGGCCATACTTCTTCCAAGACAGATCAATTTTTTTTTTTAGCAGCTCATGGTACTTCCAATATTCTTCTCCAGCACCAAAAATTCAAATGCATTGATTCATTTTTGGCCTACCTTATTCAATGTCCCAGTTTCACATGCATATGAGGCAATTGAAAATACCATGGGTTGGTTCAGGTGCACCTTAATCCTCAAAGCAACATTTTCGGTTTTTCACTCCTCTAAAGAGGTCTTGTGCAGCAAAATTACCTAACGCAATGTGTCTTTTGCTCTCTTGACTGCTGCTTCTATGAGCATGGATTGTGGATCCAAGCAAGACGAAATCTGAGACAGCTTCAACCTTTTCCCCATTGATCACGGCATTACCTATGGGTCTAGTTGTGAGGATTTGGGTCTTCTTCACACTGAGTTGTCATCCTGACCGAGACTGCAATCCTTGGTCTTCATCAGCTAGTGCTTCGAGCCCTCTTCACTTTCAGCCAGCAAGCTTGTGCCATCTGCAATAGAAGGTTGTTAATACGCCTTCCTCCAATTTCTTGATATAATCTACCCTCTCAGATTAGTTGCTCAGCATACAGATTGAATGAGTATGGCGAGAGGACATTCCCCTGACACACACCTTTCCTGACTTGAAACCATGCAGTATTTCCATATTCCGCACACACAAGTGGGTTCTCTGCTCCGTTCCGTTGGTCAGTGTATCTCTTCTAACAGGTCCAGGCTGTTTGGACACCCACTGTTGTGCAGTAGGTTTTGAGGTCAGGACATGAGAGGCTTCCTGCTTTGTTGTTAAGTAAGGCTTGGCTTATCCTGGGTCTTTTTCCATTCTATATAAAGTTGGTGAGGTTTTCCCATTTCTTTAAAGAATGATGCTGGGTTCTAGGAGAGACATCTTTGGATTTTGGAGGCAATACAGCCCTTATTTGGGTGTGCTACTCTGGCCTATTTATTTAATTTATTTTTTAATCATTTTATTGGGGACTCATACAACTCTTATCACAATCCATACCTACATCAATTGTATAAAGCACATTTGTACATTCGTTACCCTCATCATTCTCACATGCTTGGTTGTATACTGATTCATGGGCCATGGCCGATGGTTTGGCTGGATTGTCAGGGACTCGGAAGGAACGCTATTGAGAAATTGGTAACAAGGAGGTATGAGGAAGTGGTATGTGGATAGGACTCTCTCAATGGGCCAAAGAAGTGAGGATATTTGTGTCTCATGTCAATACTCACTAAAGGGGTGACCTCAGCAGAGGAGGGTTCTAACTATCATGTGGATAGAATAGAGCAGTCGACGCATGCCAGCCAGCCTCTTTCCACGGTCACTCCTGTCATTGCCCCATGGGCTCATGAACAACGTGGTCACGGTGGCAGGGAAGAAGGTTACCCACGGGCTTAGCAACCTAGACTTCTCACTTCTCCTCACAAAGATTGGCCTAGGGCTGCAGTCACTGCTGAGTGCCCTATCGGCCAGCAGCAGATACCATCACTGCGCCCACAAGATGGGACCGTTCTTCCGGGAGATCGGCCAGCAAGCCGGTGATCAGATCAGGTTGATAATGTCAGACCACTTCCAGCCTGGAAAGGGCAGAGCTTTCTTCTTCCTGGAAGACACGCTTAATTCTGAACGCATGTGCCTCTCCCACACGCAGTGCGTTTGCCAAAGCTCTCCTCCGTGTGCACTTACAGGCTGCCTTGTCCAATGCTATGGCACCCTGCACAGAGTGCCAAGGGGCACTCGGTAGCAAATGAAGGGCTGTGTTGCTCCACGCTCATGGAGTTTGCTCTTCTTACCATGCCCCCAACATCTTGAAGCCACTGGAATAACCATCTAAAGACACACAGGGCCAGCTAGGTTATACAGGCTTAGGGCATTCGTTCCCCACTGGCTGTATGTGTTCTAAACCAGCATCCAATATACGGTGCTGCTTCTCCCATAACCAGGATTCACAAGTCTTGGAATCAGGAGGCAGGAATGGGGAGGGCACCATGCCCCTCTTATTTTTAGAAACAGTCTCACAACACTTTTGCTTTCTGTCCTCACAGCCTACTTGTGCTCGGAGAGTCGAGGTCTTAGTTCCAAAGGGAGGCGTACACTCATGAGGAGCCACAGCCGATTCCATTGGCCTGGAAGTTAACAATGCCCCACGTCTGGTGGGGAGCTCACTTTCAGAGGGAAAGGTAGGAACCCCCCCTGCCCCCCACCCCCTTATGTAATTCGACCTCCCACAGGCCACTTACTCTCTAGGGAGCAGGTCCCTGGGAGCTAAGAGGGGACAGGAAGAGGCGTGGAGGACTTGAACCCATTGATACCATGGTTCCAAAAACCTCCCAGGCAGACCTACTAGATGCCGCCTCCTGTAAGTTCTTCTGGGAGGGCAAAGAAAGATAGGGCAGCAGTCACCTCTCAATCCAGCTGGCCATTTTGAGGCTGTGCTAAGTGCCACTCTGTCATTACTGTTGGGATCAGAGCAAGGAAAGAACCGGGGCGGCTTGTTACATGCTAGGGAACGCTCTCTCACCCCTGCAGCAAGCCTGGGAGAGAGGTACTGTTTATTATAACACCATTTTCCAGACGCGGAAGCGGACTGACAGAGAAGTGAAGTGGCTTCCTCAAAGTCACCCCCAGCTGGAGAGGGCCAGCTCTCACGGTGTCCCCCTGCCAACCTGCTTTCTCCTGGGGCAGGACTCCCACCGCCGATGCTTCAAATCAACCAGGAGGCAGGCAGCGAAGGGCGGGCAGGCAGGCGGGCTGCAGGGGCGGCATCGAGTTGGGTAGGGCCGCGCTTTGCCTCTTCAGGCCCGCTGCCTGGGAGACCTGCTGTATCCCCTCGGTGCCAAATGGCCCTGCCTCTCCACTCCCCTCCCCTCTGCCCTGTGTCCTCGGGCATAGCCCTTGCCGCGCTGGGTATCGGGTGCCAGGTGCTAACGACGGGGTGAGCTTGGTGCGTTGTCGCGGCGGGTGCGTGTGCCCCCAGCTGGCCTACGAGGCGCATTGGAGGCTGCAGAAGTCAGCGGAGGAGAAGAGCCGCACCACGTTGACCAGCGGGAACATGAGCACCGCTCCCACCAGCGAGCCCAGCTGCACAGCCACCCCGCACCACAGGAGCGCCCGGTCGTTGTGCTCCCGCAGGACCACGCCCAGCATTGCCTTGACGTAGCTCAGACAACCCGAGAAGAGCACCCAGGAAGCCACCTGCAGAGATAGGTGGAGAGAGAGGCAGGGTGAAGGGGGGAAGTGGGGGTTCCCAAGGCTGCTCATTGGAGGAGGAGCCGTTAGGATGACGATCTCGAAGTGCAAAGGAAGCCTTATGGGGTGACCTAGGGCTAAGGGTCCCCATGAATCAACCCCCATCATCCCAAACAAAAGGTGGCCCATGGGGGTTTGTGGTCCCTGAGATCAAGTCAAAAGCACCTGAGAGAAGGCACACAGGTGGGAAGTGTGTGGGGTTCAGAGAGGCGGGGCTGTGACCCCCCATTGCTCAGCGCTACCCACCTTCCAAATGAGCACGGCCTCCTCCCCTCCCCCACCCGCACCAGGGTTTCCAGAGAGACTTTGGGCAATAGGCGGCTGCACCCCGGGTTTCCTGAGCACTGGACTGAGAGGTGGGAGGGGGGAGATACTTACAATGAGGGCCTGACCGGCCCAGTGGCCCTGCAGGAGGGGGCAAGGGCTCATCACAGCCATGGCCATGTTGTAGGCCCCAAACCCGGTCCCGAGCACCGAGAGGGCCCCCAGGAACAGCAGAGACCTAAGACAGAGTGGGGCGGGTGAGCTGCCGCCCTCTGTCTCCACCCTTCCCCCCGGGGTCCACGTGGAATGGCCACCATCCCCAGGGCCGTGGTGACCTACAGGAACCGTGTGTGCAACCCCTGACTCTGGCCCTGGACCCCACCTTACACGGTCACCTTATCGACTGACTTCCTGCAGTCACGGCCCTCACGCCAGCCAGGAAACGGGGCCAACTAGAAGACGTCTTGAATCACAGCACTGCAGGTATGCCGTGTGACCTCATGCCACCTCAGCTACCCCTGTCACGGCCAGAGGGTGTTGGCCTGACCTCCAGACACCCTTGAAGCTGGGGACTGCTGGCCTACAAGGAGGCTGGCTCTGCAGGGGGCCTGCACACCTGACGGGAGAGGCCACTGCCTTGCATGTGAGGCCTTTGCACATGCTCCAGAACCCCAAGCTCGGTCTCCACCCTGGGTGAGAAAGAAGGGTCTGTCCCTGCCGCTAAGGACACATGCTACTGAAAGCTTCTCAGATTCTGTGACAGCCAAGCTCTGCCACGCTGGATTCTGCAGATTTGGGGCCTCTGGTGCCACTTCCCCATAGAGCTCAGTCCTCCTCCTGGGGGCTTTACACCTTATGGTGGGTTGAGCTGTCTCCCCTGGGAAGGTATATTGAAGTCTTCACTATTGGTGCCGGGGAAGGTGAACTTATTTGGAAATAGGGTCTTAGTAGCTGTCATTCGTTACCACGAGGTCATACTGGAGTAGGCTGGGCCCTGATACAATGTGATTGGTAGCCTTTAAAGACAGACCCGAGGGAAGTTGGCCTTGTAAAGATGGACGAGCTACGCTGTCGCAAGTCATGGAATGCCTGGAACCATGAGAAACTAGACAAGCGAAGGAGGAGCTTCCCCTTCAGCCGTCAGAAAGATCCTGGCCCTGCCAACACCTGACTTTGGGCCTCCAGCCTTCAGAGGGGCCCAAGTGTATGTTCCTATTCTTGTAAGCCACTCGGCGCTTTGTTCCAGCAGCTGCAGGAAGGGAGAAAGTTCCGCTTCCTGGAAACTGGGCCCTTCCGGTCCAACTCCCGGTCCGTATTCTCTTCTTCTTGGGCTGGGAGAGGTTGGGGGTGGGCAGGTGCAGGGAGGTGGAACTGGAGGCAGTGAGGGCCAGGCTGGGCAGAGGGTAGATGGGAGGCTCTTGGAGTTACAGTGTCATGACCCCAGAGTGTGGGCATTCCTTCCTCCTAGGGGCCTGGAGCCCCTGGAGCCCCTGCCTCCCTGCACCGGTCCCACCCAGCTTGCTTGGCATCAACTCAAACCCCACACTGGATTTGCATTCTCTACCACCTTCCTCAGTCCTTCTGCCAGGATGGCAGCTCCACGGAGTCCAGCCGTGGGCTGGGGGCCAGAGGCCATCAGGGTAGAGCCAGCATGCTGGGGGTCAGAACGGGTCATGCCCTTTCTCCCTGCTTGTTTCCTCGTTTTGTAGACTAGGACCTGCGAGTAGCTGCCCATCCCTCCCCGCGGGGGCTGCTGACTGCTACCTTCAGAGGGCCTGCGGGGGGCCACGGACCGCTCTGTGAGCTCTAGAGAAGGGACTCATTCCATCCTGCCAGCAACCCGAGGCAGTGGGAGCTGTCATCCTCCCCATTTCCCAAAGAGCCCATGGCTGAGCTGGGCTTTGAACTGAAGCAGTGGGGGAGCAGAGACAGGCGCTTAGCCGCCACACACACAGCTGGCTAGGGGCAGACTGGAGGAACCTGGGATCTGGAGGAACCCCCGCCCCCTGAGTGCCCCAGGGCCCATGGGGCAGACCTCCTGGGCAGGAACATGGCGACAAAGCAGGCGAGAGGGTTGGCCATGGAGCCCAGGGTGGCAGCCAGGTGGTAGGCGACCGGCCCGTAGGACAGGCAGGAGTAGGTCTGCACTGACGGCAGCACGCCATTGGTGAGCGCGTTCACAAAGCCCACCAGAAAGTAGATGGCAGAGAGCTGGGGCAGGCGGAGGGAGGCCCTCTCCTCCTCCGGAGGCCTCTGGGCCTTGATGCCGTCCTCTGGGCCCTGGAGACCCAGGTCCTGCTTGTCCTGCTGCGGGAAGGTGGGGAGGCTGATCTGGGAGCTGAGGAGGTCTTCCGTGGAGGCCTCCCAGTGGTGGAGGCGGCGCCGGAGGAAGAAGAAGGCCAGCAGGCAGCAGGCCATCATGCAGGAGAGCAGGAAGAAGAAGGTCCAGGGCGGAAAGTGGGCCGGGAGGGAGCGGCTCTCTAGGCGTGTGGAGGAGGCTGCCGTCCCCGTGAGGTCAGACACCAGGGTGCTGCTGGCTCTCTGGGGAAAGACAAAACCAAGGTCGGGTAGGGCCCTGGGTGACCTTGGGGTGGGTGTCAGGTGCACAGGTGATATCTAGGCAAGGGTTGCCCAGGACCCTGGGTGATGTGGGGATGAGGGTGAATCAGGACCCTGGGTGATGTTGGGATGAGGGTGGATCAGGTCCCTGGGTGATGTTGGGATGAGAGTGGGTCAGGACCCTGGGTGATGTTGGGATGAGGGTGGGTCAGGACCCTGGGTGATGTTGGGATGAGGGTGGGTCAGGACCCTGGGTGATGTTGGGATGAGGGTGGATCAGG
>NW_022109491.1:26273646-26291572 GCF_000313985.2 Echinops telfairi
TCAGGTCCCTGGGTGATGTTGGGATGAGGGTGGGTCAGGACCCTGGGTGATGTTGGGATGAGGGTCGGTCAGGTTCCGGGGTGATGTTGGGATGAGGGTGGTCAGGTCCCTGGGTGATGCGAGTAGGAGGGCTGATCAGATCCTTGGATATGAGGTATTAAAACCATGTCTAAGATTTGCGATCCGCCATCCTGAGTTGGCCTTAGGATCACCTGAAGAATTCCGACCAAACACTCGGTCACAATCCCTTCTCTGCGAGTCTGAAATCCACGAGGCCTTGAAAATCAAAACCTTGTGTAGACCTACCTGTCGGCAACCCTTGAACAGAACTGATGGACAGCTCTTTACAGCCCTGATGGGCCCACTGCTTGCAGACACTGGTGGGCTGTGGCCACTGGGGCCACTGCGCTGGGTCACTGGGTTGCCTGGACTGCCAGGGACCAGGAAAGCATGTTCTCAAATGGAATTCCCAGATACACACGGCCTCCTGGGATTTCAAAGTAGCTCCACCCTCTGAGATCCTCGCTGTAGTGGATGCAAGTAGCCTCCCCAGGTGATCTAAGGTGCAGACAGGTAAGAAGAACACTCGTCTACCCGATGTCTAGGAAACCCAGGGACTCAGCAGGTTAGGCTCATGATGAAATCCAGAGTGAGGCAATGGCTCTGGGCAACTGCCAGGTACCTGTGTGATGCCAGTCGTCCTGTTGGCCCCAGGGCTTGGGGTGGTGTCTGGTGTAATCGTGACGTTGACGCAGGTGGTGAGACCAGAGCCCTGAGCAAGAGCCACCAGGGCAGGCAGGAGGCCGCTGAATCCTTCACCCACAAAGAAGGTGGTGAGGTAGCGAGCAGGCAGGTGGCTCATGAAGGGCAGGAAGGTGACTGAAGATGTGCAGTCTACCAGGGCCAGGAAGAAGGTGAGCACCATGAAGGCGATGCTGTGTTGGTTGCCCAGCACCCAGGTAGTCATGTTCCAGAGGAAAGCAAAGAGGGTGCAGGTTACAGTCCCAATACACAGCAGGGCAAAGATGACAGGCACCTCAGGAAGGCAGCTAGGCCGGAAGTGATGGAGCAGGGTGACCAGGAGGGGGCCGACATTGGCCAGCTGGATGATCACTGTGAGGTGGGATGGCAGGGACCAGCCCTCAGGCAGCTCCGTCACCAGCAGGGGCAGCTCTACCCAGAGCCCATTGATGGTCACCCAGGAGCCCGTGGCAAAGATGCAGACCAGCAGGTGGACAAGGAAGGTCATGGTGCCGGTTGCCTTGGATGGACCCTCGGGCCAGCCTACAGCAGGGGGGACAGAGAACAAAACCAGGTGAGGAACTGCACGTTTACAGTCTAGCAAGAGATGGTGCTTGGGGGGGAGGGGAGGGCGGGGGTGTCCCTGTTTTCTCTTGTCATCTCCCCTGCTCATGAACCTCTGGTTTCTTAGGAGCAGGCAAAGTCCTTTGTAGCCGGGCAAAGCCTTCCCAGCCAGGACTCCTACATCCAGAGGGAACGACAGAAAAGCTTGATGCATTCAAGCCCATGAATGTGAAGACAAATCGAACCAGACCAGCAGACAGGGAAACAAACCCCGAACCCAAACCCAACCCCCCAAACTTCTGTGCAGGCAGAACCAACCAATCAACCAACCTTAAAAACACAGTAAAACAATTAAAATAAAAAAGATCACAACGGGGGTATTGGCGGGGCTCATGTCCCCAATAGGTACAGTTGTCAGGAGGTGTCCTTGCGTGTGTCTGGGGTCACAGCGACACTCCGTACCACAGAACGCAGCACTGCCCAGCCCTGTGCCGTCCTCACAGTCAAGCCCGTTTTTGGCAGCCCCTGTGGTCAGTCCATCTGGGCACTTCTACTCCGTCCCACAGGGTGGCAGGGAGGGAGGACCAGCCTGGCGGCGGCAGGGAGGGCCTTGTTGGGTAGTAGCTCAGTGTGGGAAACCACCCCAGAGCCTGTCCACCGAGGAAGGGCCGGCTAAGGGGACAGTCTGCTAGAGCTCAGAGTTGCGCAAGCGGCTGAAAGGACACGAGGAATACAGGCCAGCAGATTGGCCAGATCTTCAGGCAACTTTGATCGTGGACAGAAGCCAGGCAGGTAGATGGGAGGTTGCCTTTGGTTGGAAGCGGAGGATGAGGAAGGAGATGCAGTCTTAAAGCCTGCCTTGAAGGGCCCGTAGAAACCAGACCGGTTCTGCTGCATCCGAAGCGTCCTTTTATCTGTTGTGAGGGGGACACATGTTCTACAAGGGTTGGCCACGTCCATGGGCCACGTTGGGGTGAGAGCTGATGAGCTCTCTGCCCTGTGGCGACCCCACAGACAACAGAGCGAGACGTTGGCCAGTCCCGCTGCCGCAGCTCAGTTGCTGGGATGCCTGAGCCTCTATTTTGAGTGACTTCCAGGCTGGGGTTCCGGGGCGCCTCTTCTAGCACTATATTGGACACTATTCGGTGGTGATCTTTGAGGGTTGGAGTGGCTGTGCTTCAGAAGTAGACAGCAGGCTTTTCATTCTACGCCCCGCACCAGGGGTGACCCTGCTGGATGTGGAATGCCAGCGGACTCGTCTCTTGGCATCTAACCACACACAGGTGACAAACTGGAAGATGGTGGTTGTGTGGACCTAGTGTCTGTTACGAAAACACGGGAACCTGAAGTATACTTTCAATGTGGCCTTTTCTCCTGAAACGACAGAACTCACTAGATGGGCAGGCCTTGAAGAGCAGCTATTCTGGTCCCCCCCAAATCCATCACACCCTCTGTTTATCAGCTTCCCAGCGACCACCCCATGCCATGCCTGATTCCCTACCGATGCCCACTTGAAGCAAAACTGTCAGACAGGCCTGGGGTTCCCCAGCTCCGCCATGTCCTAGCTGACAGCCTCGGCCATGTTTACATCTCCCCTCTGTGGCTCAGTCTTTCTCATCTGTAAAATGGGCACGGTAACAGGATTCACCTTGCGGTTTGTAAAGGGTTGTAAATGCCATTTCCCACAGGGCCTGGCGAATCAGAAACCCTCACCTAGGGTTACAGCCACTGCCACCGAGCCGACTCCGACCGCTGGTGATTCTGTAGGACTGTCAGAACTGCCCCTGAGGGTTACTGAGGTTAAATCCTTATGGGAGCAGGCAGCCTCTGTCTTTCTCCCGAGCAACGGCTGGTGGGTTTGAACCATCCACCTTGGGGTGAGCAGCCCAACACGCACCCCACTAGGCACCAGGGCTCCTTCACTAGGGTCAGCTCTTATTACCGGGAGCCTGGAGGGGAAGGGGTTCCCGCTTGGCTGGTAACATAAAATGTGGACTTTGACCCCACCCAGCAACTCCATGGAAGAAACGGCTTCTGTGAAGGTTGGAGCCACAAGCCCCCCACGGAGCAGTCCTGCTCTGTCACCTGTGGGCTGTCATGTGTGAGCCAGGGGCCAATCTGATGGCAAATGACGCTGATATGGTGGAGAAGCGCCAGCTTCGGGGACAAATGTAGGGGCACTAGTCACCGCTCTACAAGGGCCGGGCTCAGCTAGGCAGCCATTCCCCGTGTGTCTGTCTTCTGACTCACGTGGACCGAGGGCTCCTCCCCAGCACATAGCCAGTCCCGACCACACCTGGATGACTTACACAGCCTGGCCTGCACCATCGCAGGGAGCTAACGTCCTAGTGCAGATCTTTTCAGCAGCCCACCTCCCTCAAAGTCACCTATGGACTTGTAGAAAGACAGGCCCTACAACCTCCGCTCGGCGGATCGTTTTCTGCCCAGCCAGCCAGCCGCCACGGGAAGCAACAGGCCTGTGATGATACATATAGAGGAATGTTCCTTAGATGAGCTCTGGGCCCGGTTTATTATCTTTACATAGGGGAGGCTTTCCCTCTTTGGGGCTGGAGTGTGGGAGGAGGTCAGATGCGCAGGCATTCCCTCCCCTGAGGGAATCAGTTGCCAGACTGCTGTCTCATCCCTCCATAGGGGTGGGCCTGCTCCCTGCCTCTGGGGACAATGGACAGGCTCCTGTAGGCGGAGTTTGCACCCTACTGATAATGTTCCTATGGAGACCCCTAGACCACCCTCTCATTGCTGTGTAGCCTATAGTGCAGCCCCTTCCTGTGACGTATGTCTCTACCTGTAATTCGTGGGCTGGCATGCCCCCAAAAGATATAGGTGTGAGTCAGCAGAACTTCTCTCTCTGACCCTGAGCTCCTTGCTGCTCACTCCCTGGTCACTCCCCTCTCCCTTGTTCCCTTTCCCTCCTTCCCTTCCCCCTCTCCACGTGGACCACCAAGCTGGGCTGAGGTGAGCAATGTTGCTATGTATCATGTATCATGCCTGACTGTATTATTGTATTATCTCTCATGCTCTCGATGACTTTAATATAATGCTTATATATCTCAACCATACAATTGTGCATTACTGAACCCAGAAGTAGTATTACTAAACTCGTAGGAGTAGCAGCGGGTGGGGGCTGGCCCCTCACTCTCCCCAAGTGTCACTTATATTTTTTATTTAATACTACACTGGAGCCTGAGTGGACGTGGGTATTCTATTTTGTGATTCACGTGAAAATGAATAACCTGCCCCCTTACCTCCCCCACCCCAACTCAAACTCACTGCCACCGTGTGGATGCCCACTGATAGAGACTCACCCTTTGGAGTAGAACTGCCCCAGTGGGTTTCCAAGACTAAATCTAGACGGGGGTAGAAAGCTCCTTTCTCCCTCAGAGTGGCTGAAAGCGGTTTCAAACTGCCGACCTTGTGGTTTGAAGCCCAACGGGTAGCCCACTGCGCTCCCAGGGCTCGTGGGAAATGGGACCATGCAACTAGAGCGAGAGAATGTCCCATTCTTTGGGGGAGGGGGAGGGGGCTTTGGGAGGTTGGGAAGTGGGATTTGGATGGGTCCTTGTGTGCAGCACACGGCCCACCAGCCCACAGTGGTAACCCCTCACCCCTTGGTTCAGCACAGTTCACCTCATCGCTGCCTCTCTTCTTTCTAGAACCTACAAGCCCGGCGAAGAGATTCCACATTGTAGCCCTGGCCTCCTGCCCATCACCCCATCACCCTCGTCCCCACCCCATCACCCTCGTCCCCACCCCTCTGCAGGCCCAACTCCCTCCCTCCTACCTCCACGGGAAGGAAGGGATGCCTGGGGTTTGCCCTTCCCCTCCTGGAAGCTCAGACATAACCCAGTCAGCCCTCTTCTCCCTCCGCTCTACCTCCTGGGTGGTTTCAGCAAGCCACTGAGTTCTCCCGTCTCACAAGAGAAACCAGGTGGATTAGCAGACCAGGTGGGCCAGCTCAGGTGGGCCTAGCTAGAGGTCCCAAGGAGACCACAACTCCCAGGCCACGGCCACCGGGCTGCTCCTTCTTCTCCTTGGCTGTTTTAGCTGCTGCAGTGGCACCCCCATGGTCCCTGCCTCACCTGGTGCCTCAGGGGTTCAGGATCCCCCCTTTTTAAAAATACTTTTATTGGGGCTCTTACAGCTCTTATCACAATCCATACATTCCTCCAGTGTGTCAGGCACATTTGCACATATGCCGCCATCATCATTTTCAAAGCATTCTCTTCCCACTTGAGCCCCTGATATCCGCTCCCCATTTCTTCCCCCTCCCTCCCCCACCCTCCCTCCCTCACCCTTGATAAGTTATAGATTATTTTTCCCTATCTTCCATTGTCCTCTGTCGCCCCTCATCCACTTTTCTGTGATTCGTCTTCCTGGCGGGGTGGGCTGGGGGGGAGGTTCTAGATTGATCCTTGTGTTCTAGATTCCCCCTTTCTCCCCCCACCCTCCTCTATTCCTCCTGGGATCTCGACTCTCCTTGTTGGCCTGGAGGGGCTTGCATAGCCTGGATCCCCCGTGTTTCGGGCTCTTATCTGTAGCCGTGCGCACTATCACCCCACCATCCTGACCTCAATTCTACCTTACTAATCAGATGAGGCCAGGCTTCCCTTTTGTGGGTGCGTGCAGAGACAGGCCTTGGCGTCCTCGGGGAGCGAAGGGAGCTGCCTCGAACCTGGCCTTCTGGAGGCAGATGGGGCTCACGCCGCCGCTCTCTAGCTCCAGCTCTGTAGTCTCCAGGGCAAAGCCAGGCAACACACAGGCTTCTGTGGTTTCCCCGGGTCTCTAGAAAAGAGCCCTGGTGGCTCAGTGGTGAAAGCGTGTGGCTGCTAGAGGCCAGCGGTTTGAACCCACCAGCCGTTCCTCCAGAGACACGAGGACGGGCAGCCTGGGAAGCTCTTGGGGGGCGGTTCTTCGAGGTTCTACAAGGTTGGGTCACTGTGAGTCTCGGAACCAACTAAAACTGGACACCATGGCAACAGGTTTGGCCTTCAGGTTCCTGAAAGTGGCCTGTCCAGAGACGGTACACACCGCTCAGGATCTCTGGTTTCTTGGGGATCTTACGGGAGACCTCGCCAGCTGTGCCACGTGGCCACAGTGGAC
Source organism: Echinops telfairi (assembly GCF_000313985.2). Lineage (NCBI taxonomy): Eukaryota > Metazoa > Chordata > Mammalia > Afrosoricida > Tenrecidae > Echinops > Echinops telfairi. The sequence continues at coordinate 26,280,073 of NW_022109491.1, forward strand.
AGACAGGAGCTCCGGTTCTGCCTGGCCCCCAGGACACACCCTCCCATTCGTGGCTGGGCCAGCTCACAGTTCCTGCCCGGCACTTAGGTTTGCAACCAGACTCGACCAGGAACCTAGTGAGAGAGTGAGAGAGAGAGAGAGAGAGATTGATTGCTCAGTTCTATTCTGTATCACCGGGTTCACCATGAGTCAGAATCAACCCCGTGACAACCAAGAAAAGGACAAGCTCAGAGAGGGCCACCGCCAGCCAGGGCTGTCCTGAGAATCCAAGAAGGACAAATCCACGACTATGGATCCTTTTTCCTGTTTCTTAATATCAGCATTGACAGATCCAGCAAGCATACTGATCAATTACAGAGTGCTCGCACATACATGGTAGGTAAGAAAGGACCCATCACGGCACTTCCTCCTTAGTTTCTCGTTTTATCTGTTCGTTCAATTATGTCTTATGTTTACTCTCAGGCCGTCCTCCGGTTTGTTGCGGTTTTGGGTTTGGGGGCTCAGCTTCACTCCTGCTTTCTAGAAGGAGATGTGGCTTGCCCAGACAGACTGAGGCTGGGACCCACCTCTTAGGCTTCTTAAGTCCAAGACTCTAGGTGCTGCCTCCGGCCAGCTAATGGGTCTCCCCTGAGTCAGATGCCTGGGTCCAAGTTCCCCCCTATCCCATAGAAACTGGGTAGGGAGCTTACAGTCCAGAGCTCGGAGTCCCCCTCCTGCCCAACGAGGCAGCTCCCAGCCTCCACACTATGGGGGTGCTTAGGATGATGGGGCGTGCATTGGCTAGAACAGCACCGGGCACACAGGGAGTGCTCCACACACACAAAGGTGAGTCATTCTGCCAACACATCGATTGCACTTGACATGCAATGACCCCGACGTCATTTCTGGACACCACAAGCCCGAGAATCCCAGATGGTGACGTTCGGCCATCTGCTCCTTCAAGGGGCCATGAAGCCCTTTGTTTGTGCCCAGCCCGGTGCCCCACTGCAGTGAGGGAAGAGCTGTGTGGGGCTGCAGAGCCCAGGCACCAGGGACCCCCTCAGGGCAGAGGTAGGGTTGGGGATGGGGCAGCTGGGCCTACAGCCCATCTTACAGACAGGCTTTCCACCCTACTGCATGGGCCAAGGCAGGGAAGGTGACCGCTGTGGACCCTGACAGTCTTTCCCAGGCCAATGGTGGAGCGGAAGAAAGGAGTGACCCCTTCCTAGGACAACCTCTTAATTTACACTGCCCTGCCCAAGAAGACCCAGAGCTGCCCCCACCCGAGAGGTGGGATTCTATTGAAATGAGCTGTTCTGGGTCTCTGCCTGTTATTGGTGGAACGAAGGGGCTCGGAAAAAGGGTGGGAAGTTGTAGAGTATGACATGCCCAGCAGGGTCTGCAAAAGGCTTCTCAGTGGCTACTCTCCTCTTCCTCTTCCTCCTCCTCCTCTGTTGTTTACAAAGAGCCTTGATTGTTTTTGTTGTTGTGCAAAGAAAGGACTCGCCATGCCATCCTCCCTTGAAGATGCAGATGGCCATGCAGCCAAGCACTGGCTTAGCAGGTGAAGAGGGAGTTCAAGAAGTCTCCTTAAAAGTAATGGAGTGTGTCCTTCTGTCACCCTGCTGCCTGGAACTCAGCTGTGATGGCCAGAGCTCCAGCAGCCGTTTCGCACAATGAGGGTGGGGGAGGGTCGAGAAGGAGACCAGAGCCCTCAGGACTTGCTAGTTCAGAGCAGCCATCCCGGCCCGGCCCTGCCTGTCCTGAGCCTGGTTTGTTTGTTTTTTGGGAACCGGTGGAAGTTCTGCCTGTTTCTTGTCCAGAGAAACAGTGGCCCACGTGTAGCAAGGACCAGGTTCGAGGGGCACCTTGACTGACTGTGTTCATCACAATGAAAGAGCAAGACATTTGCCTGCGGAGCTGTCAATATCCCGCCCCAGAATCTCAGACCCTATCCCAACCAGGATTTGGCCAAAACCAAAATCTACTAAAATGAGTTGTTTGGACACGCCTACCAGGAAGAGACACCAGACATTTTGAGGAAAGGAGGGTGGGGTGGGTTTGGGGAACAACTTCCAGAGAAATGCCAAAGAAGAAAGGAAGAGAGGGAGCAGGGAAGCTAGGAGGGGGTCTTGATATAGATTTGGGGGTCCAAAGCCTACATTGAGATCCAGGGTGATTTCCCATTCAACAAACAAACAAAAAGCTCAGACTACACGTGAACACGGACTCAGAGCGACCTTGTAGGACGGGTAGAACTGCCCCCATGGGTCCCCGTGACTCACTCTTTATGAGAGCAGAAAGCCTCCGTCCTTCTCCCCCTGACCAGCTGGTGGCTTTGAACAGCTGATCTTGCAGGTAGCAGTCCAATGCATGACCACTGTGCCACCAGGGCTCCTGGTGATTTCGTATGAATAAAGCTTACCATTAATCATGGAGTCTAGCTCGAGTGAATGCCAGTGTTCGGAGTAACAGCCCCGGCCCTCACCCCAGCCTAAGACCTGCACAGTGAAGGAAGACCGGCACAGGGGCAGGGTGCCAACTCCCTGTGCCTGGCCCTGGCAGCTTAGGTTGGTGTAGAATAAACAAGGAAAAGGAGGCGCTGATAAATGATACCACTCGTAAAGAAGAATAAACAAATAATGAAAGGGAGGAGGCGAATGTAAGAAGATGCAACGTCAAAAGCTATTAAATTAATGAGCATGCTCAGCAGGGTGGCGAGTTACACCTTTATAAACATCAGCAGGTTCCCGTCCCCAAACCAACTGCCACCAAGTCCACTCTGGTTCATAGCAACCCCACAGGACAGAGCAGAACTGCTCCCAGAGTGAGGCTGTTACTCTTCACAGGAGCACAGAGCCTCATCTTTTCTTGGAGGAGTGTCTGCTGGAGTTGAACTGGTGGCCCTGCAGTTGACAGTTCAACATGTGACCCACTGTCCCACCAGGCTCCCTGCTCTGCGTAAACCAGTTGGAAAATAAAATAAAAGTTGCTATTGGGAGGGGGAGGTTATAGCTTTCCCCCACTCATACATACACCTACATGTAGAACCAGACTCATGGTTGTCGACAGGACAGGATAGACTGAGGTGTAAATCTTTATGGGAGCAGACAGCCTCTTCTTCTCCCGAGGAGCAACTGGTGGGTTTGAAGGACTAACCTTGTGGTTAGTAAGCTCAATGTGTGAGCCACTACACCACCAAGGCTCCTATTAGATCTATTAGAACGTATATACATACACGTGCCTCTAGTGGCATAGTGGTTACAAGTTGGGCTACGATCTGCAAGGTCAGCAGTTCGAAACCACCAGCCGTTCCATAGGAAGAAGATGGGGCTTGTTACTACTGTAAACAGTGGTAGTCTTGGAAACACGCACACGTTCCACTTGCATGGAATATATAATATTTTAAAATGTAAAAAGTAGTCAGAATACCCAGAGAACAGAGATGCCGGTTGCACCCAGGTCCTAAGGCCAGTGGGACATGAGCAGAGGGCTTGATGGGAGACGGGCAGACCAGGCACATCAGGAGGTGGATTTCCATTTGCTGTGCAGGGTGCACAGACCTGGGGGACACGGGGAGGAGTGGCCGGCAGTGACAGTGGAGGCGGGAGGGGCGGCCTTGGCAGTGGTTCAGCATGGCTGGAGCGCAGAGTGTTAAACACCCGCTGCATGGTGGCATCGTGGTTACGTGTTGGGCTGCTCATTGCAAGGCCAGCAGTTAGAAACCGCCAGCCGCTCCGAGGGAGGAGGACGGGGGACTGGGCTTTCTCCTCCTGGAGAGTCACAGTCTGGGAAACTCACAGGGTCCTTTTGAAGTTGTTGTTGTTGTTGGAACTTCCACGTGCTGGGCAGCATCCCTTCTCTGGGCAACGTGCAAACAGTTGGTGCTCACTCCCTCCTTACCTGTGCAGGTTCTCTGCCAAGGGCTGAGCGCATGTTCTCTGTCCAGTCCGCTCACAACCTGGAGAGCACACTCATCTTACAGATGAGGAAACCGAGGCTCAGACGGGAGATCAGCTGCCCGAGGCCCCACGGCTGGTCCTTTGGCTCTGAGACCTGCTTCCAGGCATGTCTGAAGGCAGATTCCGACCAGAGAGAGCTGGGCTTGGGGCCCTGGGGTTATGAAGAGGCTGGTGGGTCAGGCTCTGCCTGCTCCCTTCCCGCTCTCCCTTGGCCTCCCCAGTACCGAGTCTGGAAGGAGGCCGTACTAGATACTCCAGGCTTTGACTGAGACCCCTTAGACCAGCGGTTCTCGACCTGTGGGTGGAGACCCCTTTGGGGGTTGAATGACCATTTCACAGGGGCCGCCTAATACATCTGGCATATCAGATATTTACATGACAATTCATCACAGTAGCAAAATGACAGTGATGAAGGAGCAAGGAAAATGATTTTGTGGTTGGTTGAGAACCACGGCCTTAAGCCTTCTCGTGGTAGACAGAGACGCCAGAGGGCTCAGCTCCAGGGAGAAGTGATCTTTTACTCTGGCATCAAAACCAAGGCTTTCCAGAGGGAGGCGCTGGCTGGGCAAGAGGAGATGAAAAGCGAGCCCCAGTTCGTCGGGTGTAAGGGGTGGTGGATGGCCTGAGCCATCTCCCTCCAGGTCAGGCAGGAGGGCCCTTGGCCCTGAGTCCAAGCAGCCCCCACCCTGTGCTCTGCTCTCTCACAGGATCTTGGCGAGCTTCCTGGAGTTTATCTGTATCTGTCTGGAGTGTGCTGCTGTACCACAGGAATGCACCCCCCGGTGAGCAGGTCCCTACTCTTCCCAGTGTCCAGGTGGCCACCTGGTTTGCCAAGGGCTGGGCCACCCAACCCCCTGACGCCCTTCAAGGCTCCACTGGCAGCTGGTGGGTAGAGCCCCATGGTCAGACAAAGGGTGCCTGCCTGGGCCACGAGGCTCCACTCCCAGCTGGTATCAGCCAGAGGTGCAGGCAGTACCAGCTGGCGGCCTGGGTGCTAGTCACACCTGAGCCTGGGCAAGGGTCTGAGTCAGTGCTGTCCTGGGTCCCAGACTCTTGGAGAACTTAATCCAGAGTTCTCAGGGGGTAGGACTTGGAGCCTTAAGAAGGCCCGATGGTGGGCATTACCACCAGGGCATGCGTTGGCAGCACAGGGAAACTAAGAACGGGGAACCATCCCTGCCCCCTCCAGAGGTAAAGGGGCAGAGAGAGACAGGGTTCCTCCTAGAACCCCACCCTGGAAGCAGCTACAAGCAGAAAGAGGACCGAGACACCCCCAACCAAGCCCAGTGCCGTGGGGTCAGTTCCGACTCAGAGGAGACCCGCCTTACAGGGCTTTCTTGGATGTCGTCTTTGGGGGGACAGATGGCCAGCCCTTTCTTCCATGGCACTGCTGGGTGGCTTCCACCTGTCCAGCTTACCTGGGTCCAAACCTGTGTCCCTTAGAACTCTAGTGGGTTTGGTGGGTGAATCCCTATGTCAGCTCTCCGGGCCTTTCTCTGTCAGTGCCACCGGTGGTTTCAAACCACAAACCTTGGGGTTCGTAGTGCTAACCGCGAGGCCTGTGACAGAGGGCAGAGAGGGAAGGGGCAGAGGCAGAGAGGGAAGGGGCAGAGGCAGACAGGGAGAGCACAGGAGCGGGGGAGCTGGGCCTGGTACCGCCCACACGAGGCACCCACACGGCAGCTATCAGGACACCTCCTCCACAGCCAGGCATCCCTGTGGGTCTCATCTCAACTGATGGGGAAAACTGAGATCCAGAGAGGGAGTGGCCGGGGCTGCCTCCTGCCCACCCATCCCACTGCTCTCTCTGGCCTCCGATGGCTCCTCGCCTCTGGAGGGCTCTGGGGAGGCCCCTTTGCTGGACTCAGCTGCCGGGAGATAACGGAGCCTGGGACAGAGAGCTCTCTTTCTTTGCTTCCTCCTTGCCCTGGTGTGCAGTTTCGGTCTCCCACGGCTGATCCTGATACAGCAGCCTTCTGGCCTGTGCAGCGCTCCCCCACTGTGCTGATACCTGCCCCCAAAGCCCCATACCAGCCTCTGAGGCAGCTAGAGGCCCTGATGGGGGGCAAAGGAAGCGGAGGAAGGGTGGGCAGAGGTCTGTGGGGCCCAGTCTCTTGGCAGGGGTAGGGGGAGGCGGCAGGAGGGGTGTGGAATCCACTCTCATCTGTCCCACCCTCACTGGCTGGCTGCTGACAGAGAGGTCCTGGTGTCCCCTATTCCTTCAGCCGGGAATGAGAGGCAAGGCCACAGGCCACCCGCTGTGCTCAGACGGGTGCTCCCCACCCACCATGGTCAGCGACCAGCCCCGACCAGCCCTGTACCTGAAGCTGTGTCCTCTGGGGCTCAGGCTGCCAGGCTCTGTGGCCTTCCTGCTGATCCAGTTTCCCTGAGAAGCTCTGACAGGGAGGGGCCAAGGGCCGGGGCGTGTTACCTGCCTCGCTTCCGCCCCAAGTTGGGGGAAAGGAGGGGGCGGGACAGAGCTCTCAGAGTCTACCCAGGGCCCGCTGTGCACCCTGAAAATCTACAGGAGGAGACCCCAGAAACAATGAAGGACCCCCATTTTCTATCACTTCCCGTGTTGCCCAAATCATGGGGATTGACCCCCAGAAGGCAGAAGACTGGTCCAGCGGGTTGGCCTTAGCTGCCCCAGGGGCAGCCAAAATTCCTTAGACACCTGAATAAGGAGGGGTCTCAGAGTGGAAACGGGTGGTTCAGATCCTGGAGTGGAAGCAAGTCACTGGTAAACTCACTGCCATTGAGTCTGCTGATAGCGACCCTGCTTAGCTGCTTAGTTTGTCTAGTTATTTATTTATTTGGTTATCTAGCTCCGTCTAGTATCTGAGGCTGCAAATCTTCATGGGAGCCTCAGCTTTCTCCCGCAGAGCGACCTAGCGGAGTCGAAACTGTTGATCCTGAGCTTAGCAACCCTGCACGCAGAGGAAGCCTGACTAGCCACCGTGTGCTGAGCGCTGACTCTGGGCCAGGGAGTGCCCCGAGCTTCAGATACATGATTAACCTGGCAGGGACAGAGCACCGGGCGGACTCCTGTGAGAACAGGCTTGGTAAACATCTTCATCTTGAGGCACCAAGCATGTACACCGGAAACAGCCTGAGCAGACCTGTCGCCCGAGGCCAATCTGAAGCATGCCCACACTGAGCCAATGGAAGAAATCGAAAGTTGCTAAGACCACCTGTGAGCTGCAGCCCCTCCCCCTTTGAAAGTGCCCTTTAAAAGCACCACGACCTTCTAGACCTGAGAGGGGCACCCGCTTCTTTTCTTTTTGAAGTGACCCTACGGTTTCATAAAACGTAGGCTTCGCTTTTTGCTGCTGCGTGCCTGTGAGTGTGTGCAGCTTATCTCTGGCCCCTTACACATCATATGGGTGGGTCTTGCCAGCTCCCCCTGTGGACCACAACCTGGTGCTGAATGTTGCTTCTTGGGGGCACGGGCAGGATAGACCATCTTCAGAGAGAGGACCTTCATCTGCCAGCCATCTGCACGGTAGTGTTGTGTGGTCAGGGGGAAGCCGGTGGAGAGGTAGAATGGACCCCCATTCCCCGACTTTATGTTATGTGTTGATCAGTGCGCTGTCATTTTCTCCCCACCTCCACCCTTCCTTCCTCACCCTCTCTCTGCAACCTATCTTGTTCAGGAGACTGAGAAGGGGGAGAAATTCGTCAGCAGTCCAAAGAAAGGCAGCATGCCTGTCCTAGTCCGGAGGCTGTGAGGGGCAGGTCCCTGTCTGGTCAGAAGAATAGGAGAGTGCATTAGATTGTTGATGAGTATGCATGCCTGTGGCCTGGACATAGTTAAGGCGCTTCCAGGGGTTCAAATCAGCGTTCCCTGTGGGCCCATGACCCTCCCTCATCAGGGGAGACTAAATTCCGGGGCACCTAACATGTGTGCTGGTGGGTCCATGATTAACTGACCCATGACCGGGTCCCCTGGAGGGGCGGTTCAACTCTGTCCTACTAGCACAGTGGTTCTCCACCTTCCTACTGCCTCGACCCTTTAACACAGTGCCTCATGTGGTGGTGGTCCCCAACCATAAAATTATTTTCGTTGCTACTTCATAACTGTCATTTTGCTGCTGTTATGAATCGTCGTGTAAATATCTGGTATGCAGGATGTATTTTCATTGCTACAAATTGAACATAATTAAAGCATAGTGATGAATCACAAAACAATATGTAATTGTATATTGTGAAATCTTTATTTCTAATGGCAAATAAATGAAATGTTGTCTTGAAGCCTGGTGTAGCATGGGTCACAGTCTTCATGCCAGGTACTCATATGTGGGTGTATCTGCATGCGGGTGGACCCGCTTGTAGACGGATAGAGGAGTGCTGTCTCAGTTCCTATTGATTATATTTTTACTTAAAAAAAAAGTCTTTGGATGAACATAAACATCTAACTCCCCTGAGGTCCCAATGAGCTATTTTGTTTTCTGTTGTTTGTGCATCACTGAGCTTGATAATCTATCATTGGGCGGTGGTGCAGTGGGGAGTAAAGCTTTACTCCTATATTTTCTTCCAAAGATGCTATGGTTTTCTATGTACTATTTAGATCTTTGATCCATTTTGAATTGATGATATGAGATTTAGATCTTGCTTTGCTTTTCTGCACGTGGAAATCCAGTTTTCCCAGCACCATTTGGTGAAGAGACTGCTTCTCCATTGAATGGATTTTGCACCCTCCCCCCTTGTAAAAAAAAAAAAAATCAACGGATCATAGATGTTTGGGTTCGCTTCCGGCATTTACATGGATTTGGGTGCTTGTCATTCCGCTGACCCCAGCTTGTCTGGGTCACAGTGTGTTTTGAACACAAGGAGTGTGAGGCTTTGGGCATTGTTGTTCTTCAAAATGACTTTGGTTGTTCAGGGTCTCCAGGTTTCCCTATAAAATTAAGGATTCTGTGTTGCATTTCTATTGAGAATGCTGCTGTCATTTTGATCAGGGTTGCCTTGCAGAGCACTCTGGGAAGTTTGGCATCCTGACTATGTTAAGCCTTCTGCCCCACCAGCATGGGATCTGTTTCCATCCATTAGGTAGGTCATCTTGGGTTGCTGACCATGATGTCGGATCATTTTCATTGGGTACGTCTTTCACAGCCCTGGCAAATGTATTCCTGGATGCGCCATTCTCTCCGATGCTGATGCACGTGGAGTTGCTTTTCTGAGTCTCCTCTTCAGAGTTCTCATTGCTGGTGTCAAAAGCCCAAGTGATCCTTAGGTGTTGACCTGGTATCACGCAGCTTTGCCTATGTCCTCTATCAATTTCAGAAGCTTTTAGCAGATCCTTTTATTTTTTTAAAAAATCATTTTATTGGGGCTTGTGCAACTCTTATCACAATCCATCCGTACATTGTGTCAAGCACATTTGTACATTTGTTGCCATCATCATTCTCAAAATGTTTTCTTTCTGCTTGAGCCTTGGTATCAGCTCCTCATTTTCCCCTCCCTCTTTCACCCTCCCTCCTCATGAACTCTTGATAATTTATAGATTATTATTATTTTGTCACATCTTACACTGTCCCCCTTCACCCACTTTTCTGTTGTCCATCCCCCAGGAAGGGGTTATATGTAGATCATTGTGATTGGTTACCTCCTTTCTCTCCCACCTTCCCCTTCCCCTCCTGGTATCGCTACTCTCATTGTTGGTCCTCAGGGATTTTTCTGTCCTGGATTCCCTGTGTTTCCAGTTCTTATCTGTACCAGTGTACATCCTCTGGTCTAGCCAGATTTATAAGGTAGAATTGGGATCATGACAGTGGGGGGGAGGAAGCATTAAAGAACTAGAGGAAAGTTGTATGCTTCTTCGTTGCTACACTGCACCCTGACTGGCTCATCTCCTCCCCATGACCCTTCTGTAAGGGGATGTCCAGTTGCCTACAGATGGGCTTTGGGTCCCCAATCTGCACTCCCCCTCATTCATAATAATATGATTTTTTTTGTTCTTTGATACCTGGTACCTGATCCTATTGACACCTCGTGATCACATAGGCTGGTGTGCTTCTTCCATGTGGGCTTTGTTGCTTCTCAGCTAGTTGCCGCTTATTTATCTCAAGCTTTTAAGACCCCAGAGGCAGGCGCCATCAGCTTTCTTCACCACATTTGCTTATGCACCCGCTTTGTCTTCGGCGATCATGTCAGGAAGGTGAGCATCATGGAATGCCAGTTTAATAGAACAAAGTGTTCTTGCATTGAGGGAGTACTTGAGTACCCCTTACCAATGTCCACCTTAGCGGATTCTTTCTCATTTTTCTACATACAGGATCATGTCATCTGTGAATAGTTAGCATTTTAGCATTTCCTTTCTCAATGGATGCCTTTTGTTTCTTTTTTCTTGCCTTATTGCTCTGATTGGTGTTGATTGGTTTTCTATAGAATCTCCTATGATGGTTCAGAAGTAGCAGCTGGGCACCATCCAGTTCATCTGGTCTCCTGGCAAAAGAAGGGCGGTTGAAGCAAGTGGCTAAGGGAGCCAGCAGCCACTTTCAGGGAGCGTCTCAGGCAGGGGAGTGATAAGGCCTAGCTGGTGTGGAAGGAGAGAAGGCCAACATTTTGGGTTAGATCAGAGGTTGGCTTGGTGAGCAGCAGGGCCCCTTCCTTACAGCTGGGTGGGTCTCATTACCCAGTGGGTTTAAGTAGCCAGCCCCATTGCTGGGTGACTATCTCCTGATATCATGGGTTTGTTGCAGTAAACATCCTGCTGACCCGTCATTTACCAAAGTGCAGACTCCCTGTAGGATCGGTTCTTAGCAGAGAGACTATACTTGAGAGACCACTCAGATGCCTTCCCTCCCCCTCAAAAAAGAAGCAGCCTTAGGGGCAAATGATCCCCCACACCTATGCCACAGCGCGCTTTCAAACATGCAGACTGTCGGCCACCATCTCCTCCTCATCCTGAAGGAAGGGAGGGTCGCCAGGGCAGAGAACGGCTGTGCCTGGCTCAGGCCTTAGGGCTCACACAAGAAGGTCTACAACGTGGGTTCTAGAGGGATGAATGAATGGGGTAGGGACTGAGGACACCCCTGCAGTTTCTCAGAGGAGCCACACCCAGCTCTCATACAATATAGACCACCCTCTCATTGCTCACTGCCAACAAGTCCACGCTGCGCATAGCCACCCTACAGGGCAGGGTAGAACTGGCACATAGCCACCCTACAGGGCAGGGTAGAACTGGCACATAGCCACCCTACAGGGCAGGGTAGAACTGGCGCATAGCCACCCTACAGGGCAGGGTAGAACAGGCGCATAGCCACCCTACAGGGCAGGGTAGAACTGGCACATAGCCACCCTACAGGGCAGGGTAGAACTGGCACATAGCCACCCTATAGGGCAGGGTAGAACTGGCACAGAGCCACCCTATAGGGCAGGGTAGAACTGGCATATAGCCACCCTACAGGGCAGGGTAGAACTGACGCATAGCCACCCTATAGGGCAGGGTAGAACTGGCGCATGGCCACCCTATAGGGCAGGGTAGAACTGGCACATAGCCACCCTATACGGCAGGGTAGAACTGGCGCATGGCCGCCCTATAGGGCAGGGTAGAACTG
>NW_022109491.1:26291790-26296073 GCF_000313985.2 Echinops telfairi
CCCCCATTTTATTGGGAGCTCTTACAGATACGATGACAATCCATTGTTCAATTAGACCAAGCATGATTGTACCATTACTGCCTCCATCAGTTTCAAAAAATTTTCTTTCTTCTTGTACTCTTTGATATCAGTTCCCCTTTATCCCTGCCCTCCCCCACCCTCCCTCCCAGGAGCCCTTTTAATTATATTAAATAGTGTTATTATGTTATCCCCCACCCCCTGCATCCTACACCATCCCATGCATCCATTTACCTACCATTTTGTTACTCATTCCCCTGGAGTTATATAGTTATTGTTGCTATCAGTTCCCCTGTCCCCTGCCTCCCCCCACCCCCCTTCCTGTACCCTCAGCGAATCATTACTCCCATTACTGCTTCTGAAGGGTTTGTCTATCTTGGATTTCATGCACTGAATGATCTTAATTTTACAAATGAACATACTAAGGTCTAACAGGATTAATGAGGTAAAACTAAGACCATAATCGTTAAAGTAGAGGCCCAAAGTCCATCTGCTGCTTGGTGCGTTTCCATATATAAACACACGTAGACAAATACACCTATCTTTATATATTTATACACACACGTCTCTATTTATACCTATATATAATTTTTACTTTCTTATTCTTTCCCTGTTTTCTTTTTCCTTTCCTCCTGCCCCACTGGCATGTTCGCCGATCGTTCACCTCTCAGTAATTCCGCTTGGATACATTTCTATTGGTCAGACAGGACCAGGAACATCATCCCCTCCACACCAGGACTTTTAGATCTTGCTATTCCTCTGTCCCTGTCATGGGCTCATTGCTCCCCTCCCCCTGCCTTTTCCTCTCCCATGACCCCCACCCCCACCCAACCTTTGGTCCAAGTGCCATCTCCTTGGGCTTGTTTATCTTGCCTCTCAGATCGATAGACGCCCAAAGAGAAAGAATAAAACAATTAAACCAAATAAGAGCCCATGCAAATAGTTCCAAGTCTGACTGTTGTCCTGCCCCAGGGTAGATGAGCAACCCTCTGTTCAATAGTGAGCAGGCCCTGATGGAATCCATCAGTCCTTTCCCCCTTTCTTTCAGGGATCCATCTCCCAGGACCCACGCACCGAACAGCCCCAAGTGTTCGTGTCTGAGGGGTGCGCCTTCTACAAGACCCATGGCTTTCCTGCAGGCAAGGCTGGAGTGGTATCGTGCCCCACCCCCACCTTGTCATACCTTTACCTTTCAGTGTGGCCCCATTGTGAATAACCTCCAACCAGTTCAGAGGAGGAGCCCAGCGCTTGCCCCTGCCCTGAGTCAGATGTCTGCTATTGGGATTCCTCAGGGACTTCATGGCTTTGCTCCCATGGCCGGTCTCTGAAACTGAACTGGGGACTTGTAGAAACAACAGTTACAAAAATGGACTTTGAGCTCCCACTTGATAATGGCCCTAATATAAGAACAGTTCATTCTTACGACACGGCCTGGCCTGGTTCTTGCTCTCCTGAAGACATGGGTGCCGTAGCAAAGTGTGGTGAAGAAACCAGAAGGTTCCCAGCTATCGTGAATAATAGTGTCTGTGAGCTTAGGGGGTTGTCTCAAAACAAGCCGCCATCTAAGTGAGGAATTGACCAAGTCCACATGGAAGAAACACACCAGCCTGTGTGTGATCCAAAGATAGCTAATAATAAGATCTATGCCTGTCAAAGAAATGGTATCAGGAGCCAAATCCTGAACACCTGGGTCGTGGAAAGTTATGGGTGATAGAGGTATCCCAAAATCCATTTGCACAAAACGACTACACGGGATGAGTTGCTGGTGAATCCCCAATGCACCTAGACTAGGAACGTCCATAGCCCCCAAATCAGATGGTGAGCGTTGTCAACCAGATATTAGCAATGATACTTAGACGGGCTGTAACAGCTTGCCATCTGACCTCCTGGTGCACCAAGGTGAATTTGTTCTCGACTCGGAACCTCTCTGCTGTCCTGTAGATGGAGGTCACTGTCGGTTCCTTATGGTCTCTGCTGACGACACCTTGTTTGGGGTGTGCCCCGGTCTTGTGTAGTTATCTGTATGGGGAAACTGGGGTGGGAGGAAGTACAAGGACAGAAACAGGATTGATGACTACCTGGGGATTTGGAGGGGGATGGGGACGGGTGGAGTGTTATTCTGCATGTGTCTAAGAAGCCAAGTTGACTAATTGAGTTTAGTTCGGTCTATTTATTGAGCTTCTTTCCATTTGTTTTGCCCTTCCTTGAGAGTGGTGTATTGAAGTCTCCTACCATGATTGCCAAATTGTCTCTTTTGTCAACTCTACAAGCGTTTGATAAATGCATTCTGGGGGCCTTTCATTGTATAAATATTTATTGTTATGTTTTCTAGAAGAGTTATCCCTTTGATCCTCATGTAATGTCCTTTTGGCTCTCATGACAAACATTTCCTTGAAGTCCACTTCATCGGAGGTTAATATTGCCATGTCTGCCTTCAAGAGTTGTCGTTAGTGTTACATACTCTATCACAGTAGTCCTCAACCTGTGGGTCGCGACCCTTTCGGGGGTCAAACGACCCTCTCACAGGGGTCACACGATTCATAACAGTAGCAAAATGACAGTGATGAAGTAGCAACGAAAATAGTGCTATGGTTGGGGGTCACCACCCCATGAGGAACTGTCTGAAAGGGTCGCAGCCTTAGGAAGGTGGAGAACCACTGCTCTATTCCCTCTCTAGATTTTTAATCGGTTGCTGTCTCTGTGTCTACAGTGTGTTTCTTGTAAGCAGCATATTGGTGGGCCCTGTTTTCTTGTCCATTGTTTCTCTCGCCTTCATGACCGGTGCATTTAACGCACTCACAGTGGGCGTCGTGATTGGTGGGTGCGGGTTTTGCTGTCTGTGTGGTTGTCTTTTCTTTGGGGTGTGTGTGCGGCACGTGTCTTCTTCCGTTGTCATCTTCTGTGCTGCGCTCACGTTGTCTTTCGGCTTTCTTGTCATTTCCCCCTCCTGTGCTGTGACGTACCGTTGACCAGACTTCTGTGAGTCTCTCCTTTTTAAGTCTGATGTTCTTTGAGCTTGCCTGGCTATTTATTAATTTATTCTAAAACTTAAGATGGTCTGTTCTCTCCTCTGGATGCTCTGTCTCTACGTAAACCCATCTATTGTTTCGTAATTGTCTTCACTGTCCAGCGGCATCCCTGGCTCCCTGTTTTCCACCGGGTAAGTTCGTTTTACTTTGAGTCTTGCTTTAAGTTCATTGATTTCTGGGTGGTGGAGTCTCTTGTGTACTGATCTTAGTTCATGACGGCTGCTGTCACTGATTCTCTACCCAAAGTACTCCTTTTAGTAAAGTTTAAAAAGTTTGATCTTGTTTTACGAATATATTTAAATTCTCCTTATCTGGAAATGACCTGATTCTCCCTCACATTTATTGGATACTTTTCCAGGATAGAGGATTCTTGGTTAGAAATTAAACACACAAAAAAATCAGCATTTAAAAAAACCATTTTATTGGGGACTCATACAACTTTTGTCACAATCCACACATACATCAATTGTCTAAAGCACACCTGTACACCCATTACGCTCATCAATCTCAAAACACTGTTCTCCACATAAACTCCTGGCATCAGTTCCTCATTTTCCCCTCTCCCTCCCCGCTCCCCCCTCCCTCATGAACCCTTGATAATTTACAAATTATTACTTTGTCACATCTTACACCATCCGGCGTCTTCCCTCACCCACTCTTCTGTTGTCTATCCCCCAGGGAGAAGGTTATATGTGGATCCTTGTAATTGGTCCCCCCTTGCTACTCCACCCTCCTGGCATCGCCACTCTCACCTCTGGTCCTGAAGGGATCCTCCATTCTGGATTCCCTGTGTTTCCAGTTCCTATCTGTACCAGTGTACATCCTCTGGTCTAGCCACATTTGTAAGGTAGAATTGGGATGATAATAGTGGGGGTGGGGGGTGGGGAGGAAGCATTTAGAAACTAAGGAAAGTTGTATGTTTCATCGTTGCTACACTGCACCCTGACTGGCTGGTCTCCTCCCCACGACCTTTCCAAAAGGGTCTTTGGGTTCCCACTCCGCCTTTGTGGGGACTTTGGGGCTTTGAGTCCCCACTCTGCCTTCCCCCTCACTCACAGTGATATGATTTTTTGTTCTTGGATGCCTGATACCTGATCCCTTCACCACCTCATGATCACACAGGCTGGTGTGCTTCTTCCATGTGGGCTTTGTTGCTGCTGAGCTAGATGACCGTTTATTTACCTTCGAGTCTTTAAGACCCCCAGATGCTATATCTTTTGATAGCCGGGCACCATC
>NW_022109491.1:26296496-26298344 GCF_000313985.2 Echinops telfairi
GCGGGACACCATTGATAAAACTCATATCCTGGCGAAATAGCCACATGGCAGCCGAAAACCGTATACCCTAGCTTGTCGTGCATTCTTTCCAAAAATTGGGACTTTTTAAAAATGCCATAGGATGCGGGGGAAATTGTTAAAAATTGGGACTGTCTTGCCAAAAGCGGGACATCTGGTCACCTTATGACCTACACCATCCTCACCACTGATTTGGATTACTTGTTGTTCCCTTGTCCCTGGGTTTGTTAACACCACTTCCTTTCCCTCCACCACTCCCTCTCCCATGGCCCCCTGGAACTGTCGGTCCTGTTGTTTTCTCCTTCAGATTGTTCATCCAGCCTATCCTATCCAGACAGACCTGCGGAGATAATAAAATGCACAAAAACAAGACAGAGCAAAACCCAGCAACAAAACAACAACAAAAAGCCAATGACAAAAAAAACCAAAACCAAAACCAAACAAAAAACATACAACACAACAACAACAACCAAAAAAGAAAAGCTATAGTTAGTTCAAGGACTGTTTGTTGGCCTTTAGGAGTGTTTTCCGGTCGAGTCTGATGGGGTGTCAAGCCCTGGCCCCAAAGTCTATTTTTGGTCTTCCCTGGGGACTTCATCGCTCTGTTCCCCTTGCTGTTCTGTTCCACACCCTTAGTGTTTTGCCTCAGTGTGGTGGGATCAGATCAGGCAGAATTCCCACACTGTGTCTCCAGTGTTGTCCCCTGTAGGGCTATGGGTCAGTGAGGGATGTCGTGTCTCATAGTGAGGCCGGCCATATGGTCTTCTCTGTGCATTGGTTGATCTGAGCGGGAATATCATTGTCAAGGTTTGGTGGGCCAGGGTGTGCTCCACTCTCTCTTCCTCCCCCTTCATTTGCTCCTGTGTGCTCTGATCAGACATGTCCCTCTCCCTGAGCTGCAGCTTCAAGGCTGTCCTCTGAAATAAATTCTCTGTGGGGAGGGGCAGCTGTCCACGTAGTTGGGATTGGGGCCGGCCCCTCAAATCAGCGATTTATATATGGCATTCAATTGCATTTACAGTGGCTGCAACAATGGGCTCACACACAGTTCAGTAGTAGGCGGGCTCGTTGGGAGTCGGAATAACTTGATTACATGCAGTTCTAATAATTGGACACTAGAGGACACCATTGGTCAGGCTTAGGGGGGAAATGGCGCTCAGAAGAAAGATGCTGATGCGATGGGATTCCCTCCCTTCCTCTGTTCCTTTTTCGTTCTTTCTTCTTCCTAGCCAGGACACGGGGAGCGTCATCCCCAAAGGAGAACTGCTGCTAGCTCCTCTCCACTCCTCCCCAAAGGAGAACTGCTATTAGCTCCTCTCCACTCCTCCTTTCTAGAATGATCCGATTCCTCGCAAATCTTGTCCCTACAAGCAGGTCAGAATCGGACGCCCCACAGCCCTCTACCACTCAACTCACCCAGCATATTTTTTTAAACAGTATTATTGGCACTTAACCCACACATCATACAATTTAATAGTTCAATCATATCAAGAAGAGCTGTACAATCATTACCACAGTCAATTTTAGAACACTCTTTTTTAACCCCATGGTTAAATCACTTTTAACATGACCCATCAGTTTTAGTGTCCCCTCCCACATACATTGTTTGCTCCCCTCCTCTCCCCCTCCCTGTCTCCCACCCCTACCTCCCCTGACAACCCTTCCATCAATCCTTATCTGTATGCATCTGCTCCTTCTGTGCTTCCCAAATTGGAAACTCAGCACAAACAAACAAACAAAAAACAGAAACAAATAACAATAAGACAAAGATAAAAATACAAATAGTGTCTGGCTGGACCAGAGGAGGTACACTGGTACAGATAGGAACTG
>NW_022109491.1:26298690-26313554 GCF_000313985.2 Echinops telfairi
CAGTTGTATGAGCTCCTAATAAAATGTTAAAAAAAAAAAGAAAGAAAGAAAAAAAACCAAATAGTGAGTAAGAAGGAAAACACGAATATTTAAATGAATATTGAAAAGGTCAGGGAAGAATTTTTTTTTTAAACACGCAAGAAACTGCGTCTGGCACCTAGAAGAACCTCAGGTTGGATCCAGAGGGAGGTCAAGTGACCGAGTATCCAGTCCAACCAGTGTCATCACTGTGACTGGTCTCCTGCGGATGGTAAACTGTTTGAGACCCTTACCTGTGGCTGGTGGGGATCTGCCAGCGGCTTCCTCTGACTAGCTACTCTGCAGTTGGGTTTTGGGCCCCCACCCAGCCTTTGTCATGCCCCACCTGGCCTGCCACATGGTCTCCTCACTGGTCACCTGCTTCTGTCCACCCTCAATGTCCTCCCTGCACTCTGAACCAAGAGATGCAGTCAAACCAAGTTCTGGTCTACCTCCTCTGCGTAGAACCCTCCCCCGTGTCCTCAACAGAACCTGCCGGATCTGGTATGACTCTGACCCCCTGCCCTCCATGCCTGCCACACTCACCTCCTCACCCTTCCCCTCCTGACTCCAGCTCTACCTTGACCCCAGACCTCTGTGCTCAGGAATTCTCCCCCTAGGACTCCATTTCCCTCGACAGTCCCAAGGGCTCCTCCCTTGCACCCCTAAGAGAAGGCCAAGGGCAAGCAGCCCCAGCCCTGCCCCTGTGGCCTCACTGGGCTCTCTGGCTTCCTCGCTGCCGGGGTACGGTGTCAGATGCTCCCCTGTTTGTGCCTTCCCTGCCTGGCCCTCCACCAGTGTCAGTTTGACAAGCGTCTTATCCGTAGCGGAGGGCAGCTTTGTTCTGTACGGTCACCGTGGGTGAGAACTGGCTCCATGGCAGGGAGTTGGGGGCTCAGGGTTTCTGCTCGGCAGTTGGTGGGGGGACTGGCTCACAAGAGAAGCTTGATAAATAATTGTTGACAGCATGATGAATGAAGGCAGAGGCCCTGGAGAAGGGGTGGCTGGCTGGATTGGGGGGTGAGGGAGAGGGAGGCGTTTCTGCTTGAGTCCCGAATGGGTGACAAGGTGTCTTCCTCTGAGTTGGGCGCATGGGGGCGGGGCGGGGGC
The DNA here is from genome assembly GCF_000313985.2 of Echinops telfairi. NCBI lineage: Eukaryota > Metazoa > Chordata > Mammalia > Afrosoricida > Tenrecidae > Echinops > Echinops telfairi. The sequence goes on from NW_022109491.1 coordinate 26,299,819, forward strand.
ACTGATCAGCGTAGGTAAGGAGGGGCTGAGTTCTCTCACAGCACTGATCCCTCATCTCTGAGAGTCGGTAACCTCTCCGGTTTTAGGGTTCTGTCCCTTGAGCCAAGAATAAGGTGGCCAGATTTTAACATTGGTAAAGCGGGACACCATTGATAAAACTCATATCCTGGCGAAATAGCCACATGGCAGCCGATAACCGTATACCCTAGCTTGTCGTGCATTCTTTCCAAAAATCGGGACTTTTTAAAAATGCTGCAGGACGCGGGACAAATTGTTAAAAATCGGGACTGTCCGGCCAAAAGCGGGATGTCTGGTCACCTTAGCCAAGAAGCCTTCGTAGCTCAGTGGTTAAAGCACCTGGTGTTATCCGAAAGGCTGGAGGTTCGAACCCACTAGGTGCTCTGAGGGAGAAAGATGTGGCAGATTACATCTGTAAAGATTTCAGCCTCGGCAGTCCTGGGGGGCAGTTCTACCCTGTCCTATGGGGTCATGACTCAGAAGCTGGACAACCAGGCTTCTGTTGTCTTGGATGTCCACTGAGGTGGTCAGCACCAGCACAGATGTCTAGGTCTGAGTCCCCCAGGGCAGCCCAGAGGTGTGTGAAGTGGACTGGCAGGAAGGGGCTGACCACCTGCCTCCACCCCCCGGGACATTGGCAGAGTGGCAGGACCTCTCAGAGTCCAGTTGTCCAAGAGGCTGCCAGGCCCCAAATCTGAGGGCAGATGTACTGGAGAAGGGGTCTGACCTCTGCAGGGCCCTCTGGGTCCTCAGAGCATCGGATACCAGGGTAGGGGGTGAGGAGAATCAGGGTGTCCTGGGGGAGGAGCCCCAGGCAGGGGGAAAAGGATACACAGCCCCCACCCCACCACCTCTACCAGAGTCTCCCACATGCAGGCCTGCCTTTCCCAGCCCAGGGCCGTCTGTCTTCTAGCTCATTCATCCTTTCATTCTTGTCTCCCGCCCATCCTCGACCTTATCCAGAAACTGCCACAGGGGTAGCTTGCTCACTGGTTTCCTTCAAATCGGCTCTCTCTAAAACTCATGACCACCTAGTTGATTCCGACTCAGAGTGGCCCTACAGGTCAGGGTAGAACTGACCCTGTGGGTTTCTGAGACTGTTGTTCTTTACAGAAATAGAAAGCCTCATCTTCTTCCCGAGGAGCGGCTGGTGGTTTCAAACTGCTGACCTTGTGGTGAGCAGCCCAACACGTAACCACTCTGCCACCAGAGTGAATTAGGATGGCTTGAAGCCCATAGAAAATGTAGACAGTAACACTCTGAGCTACAGACTCAATGCCTGGACTGACCGAGAGAGAATGGTTTGCCACATTTGCTTCATTTCTCTCTCTCTCTTTTTTAACTGATCTTTTTATTTGGGGCTCTTACGGGTATTATAACAACCGCCTACATCAATTACATCAAGCGAACCCATACAGATGCTGCCCTCATCATTTTCAAAACATTTTCTTTCTATTCGGGCTCCTTGATACCAGCTCCTCTTTCTCTGTGAACTATTTTCACGTGACTTACTGACATCGCGAATTTTCATCCCTTGCTTTAGTCTGATCTTTAAAACAAAACCAAAAAAGCCCATTACCCTGATGAGGTTGAGAACCACCATTTCACCCCGTGCAAGGGACAGCTCCTGATCGCTGGCACCAAGTCCACCACGGAGTGCCACTCCCTGTCCTGGAGTCCTGCTGACTCGCAGGGACCCTAGTGGATGGGGTAGAACTGCCCCTGTGCGTTTCTGAGACTGTAATCCTTTACAGGAGTAGACAGCCCTGCCTTGCTCCCTCAGAGAGACTGGTGGTTTCGAACTGCCGACCTTCTGGATCACTGCCCAGTGTGTAACCACCGCCGCACGGGGGCCCTGCATTCGAGCCGGCAGTGGACTCACTGTAAGAAAAAAACGGACAGACAAGATGGGAAGCAGGTATCTTCTCTCCTAACCAAGCAGACGAGCAGACCGATGAGCCCAGCCCTTAGCCAGCCCACGAGTGGATGCTGCGGCGTGGACACCCCGCTGTGCTGCAGGCCAGACCTGAGCTCCCACAGCGTCCTCTTGGCCGCTGTGGACGCCGATGGCTGGACCTTTCTTCCATGGTGCTTTGGGATGGGCTCGGCGGACCCACCTGCTAGGTCTTGCAGTTGAGCACCCGCCCTTGGCACCCCCAAGGGACCTGCTCTCCCCCAAAGCAGGTCCCGGTGAAGACGGGCTCCATACACCAGCCAGATCTTGCTTTGGGGGGACTTTGCCAAGAAGACAGACAAGCCCCCGCCCCCTGGAGACTGTGTCCCCCTGTGATGGCGTTGACAAAGCAGAAAGGGCAGCAGTGTTGCTGCCTTGCGGTCCCTATGGCTTCCTCGGGGCTGTTCTGCAGGAGGGGGGGGGCGCAGTGAATTATCCCTCCTCCAGGTGAGGGTTGCTTGGGGCTTCACAAGGTTCCCCTCCCCCCCACACCCCTGGGAGGACCTGGCGCCCCTGGAAGGCCACGCTGATAGAGGTGGTGGCAGTGACCTGGACAAGCTGCTGGGGTGGTGGGCCTGGCCCTGCCTGCGTGGGCCCTCTCTCTTTCTGTCTGTCTGTAGTTGGGGAGGGTGGACAGGACTTGGGCGGCTGGGGAGCTCCATTGAGGCGAGAGAAGAGCGCCCCTTTGTGACAGGAAATGTTCCGGCTGCGCAGGTTTATGGTCTCCACCCCCATGCCCGCGGGCCCACTCTCGGTAAGGCCCTGGCCCTGCTGTCTTCCAGAGCTTGGAGGGCCCGCATGGCCTGGTGACCAGGCTCCCCCAAGCCTCCTGCCGGCCCCTTCATCCATGCTCTTGCTGGAGACTCCCTGCTCACCCCGGGGTCTTAGAGCACCTCTTCCCAGAAGCCTGCCTGACCCGCCTCTCCATCACCCCCCAGACGACTCAGACCTGTCACCGCTTGTCCGCCTCACAGTCTCTCCAGCTGGCTGTGGGCAGCGGAGGGCATGCAGGAGTATGCCCACTCTCCCCAGCGCCTGCCTCAGTGCCAGAAACAGCCCAAGAGCACTTGTTCGTTGCCAGGATGTGTTGGGCAAGGGGGAGGGGAGGAAGGCCAAGGAAACAAGATGTGATTCCCAGGGCACCTGTGCTGCGCAGCAGACAAGCGGGGGCTGTAGAGGAGCACATTGGTGGGCCTCATGGAGGAGGTGACCTGCATTAGAGGGAAACTGGAGAAGGCCCCGCCTGGGGACACAGGAGAAGGCTTCCCCAGCCTCGAAGAAAGGTGGTGTGTGCCCAGCCTGATGGGAGAACCAGCTGGGCCGCCACCTGGGGCAGACAGACAGGCAGGGCACGAAGCCCTAGAGCAGCGGTTCTCAACCTGTGGGTCTCAACCCTTTTAGGGTCCAAACGACCCTCTCACAGGGGTTGCCTGATTCATAGCAGTAGCAAAATGACAGTGATGAAGTAGCAATGAAAATAATGTTATGGTTGGGGGGTGACCACCACATGAGGAACTGTCTGAAAGGGCCACGGCATGAGGAAGGTTGAGAACCCCTGCCATAGAGGGAGCTAGCTGGTCAGGGGGGTTTCCTGAGGCTGAAGGAAAAGTTTTAGAAGTCCCACCTGCCTCTGAGCGGAGGGAGCACACTGGTGTGGCCCAGGGCCCCTGAGTAGCTGAATGGGACAATCTACAGGTGGGGATGGAACAGCTGATGCATGGGTGAAGCCCAGCTGGCCCTGGAGGCTGGGCAGTGCTGGGTACTGGCTCTGCATGGGGGAGGGCAAGGAAGCTGAGGACGTGGTGGGGGCTCCTGCTGTCCGTGGGGCCTTTCTCTGAGCCCTAGCCCAGCGACCAGAAGGTAGGGCCCCCTGGGCTGCAGCAGGCTCATTTGCCTCTGATTGCATATGCACAAAACTCGGGGGTCAAGTTGAAAGCCGGAAAGGCCCGTGCCAGCCTCCTGGGTGGAGGGTGACATGCTGGTTAACTTTCCACAAAGATTTTGCCCCTAGGCCCACGACCTTCCCTTTCAATGAGGGGTTATGCTCCTCACTACCCCCACTCCCTCCTGATTCTGCCATCTGGGGTTGGGGAGGGGGCTGGGGGGCAGAGGCAAGGCCAGTTCCTTTTAAGAGGATTCTGCACCAGCTGAGGACAAAGGATCTCCAATCCCAGAGCCCCTTTCTCTCTGCAATCCCATATGCCAGGCCCAGCCTCTGACCTTTGGCCTCACGGGCCGTGCCGCATGAGGGAGGGCAGAGTCTTCCCCCTCTTCCCAGGGGAGTCCCCAGCCTCTCTGCTCAGCCTCTGCCATCTGTCCTGGGTAGCACAGACGGCCTCCTGCCTCTGAGGCCTGCCTCCCTCTCTGGGCCTCAGTCTCTCCAGCCATCACACGTAGGGGGCTTGGAGGGCTTTCTTGAATGTGAGTAATGTGGGCTCCACGTTCATGGTTGCGGCCATGTCCATCAGCCACCTGGTCTGTACTGGACTTCATACCCCACCCCCTTTCTTTTAAACCGAACTTACTCTCCTTTACTTAAATAAGCGCAAAACCAGACAAAGGACAAGTTCACTGCCATCCAGTCGCGTCTGACTCACCGTGACCCTATAGGACAAGATAGATCTACTCCCCTGGGCTTTTGAGACTGTAACTCTTTGTGGGAGTAGAAAGTCCCTCTTTTGTGGGTTCCGAACTGCTGACCTTGCAGTTCACAGCCCAGCACATAACCCACTAGGCCGCCAAACTCCAGAAAACCAAACCCATTGCCACTGAGTGGATGCCGACTCGCAGCAGCGCGATAGGACAGGCTAGACCTGGGAGATTCCGAGATGGCAACTCTTCAGGGGAGTAGAAAGCCCCATCTTCCTCTCAACACCACCACCAGAGCTCCCTACATAGAGGCAAAGCCAGCGTCATTTTCCATAGGTAGAAAATTACTGGGCGGAGGGACTGGACATAAAACAATGCTACTGAATTTGAGTGTCGTGTGGAACGAAAGAAGCCAAAGGGAAAGGCCACGGTAGAGGTGTGACCCCATTTATGCGATGTCCTGCAAGAGGGGGAACCGTAGCGAAAGCCAGGACTTCCACGGGCTGAGGGGAGGGAGCTGACCCTACGTGCATGAGGAAAAAGGTAAAATTTAAAAAGGTTAATGAGGGAACTTTGGTGGGGGGTGAGGGGGGGTGATGGAAACGATCTAATTGGATGACTACAGATTATGTCTATCACACACACACACACACACAACAAACTAGATCATGACAACTGATGAATTCTATTGTGTGTAAATTACACTTAAAAATGCATTAAAAAAAAGACTCAAAATAAAAACGTTACATCCCTCCCCACCCCAAGTCTGAAGTCTCCTCTCCGTTCAAATGAGCAAGTACAGGGAGGAGATGCTGAACGGACAAGGTAAACTCACTGCCATCCAGCCGATTCCGACCAAGGACAGAGGAAGGGCACTCCCAGTCTTCTTCCTGGGAAGGCGACGAGAAGTGTGGAGTGAGAATTCCAGGGGAAGACGGGGAGCCTCGTGTCGGGTGAGACTCTCCTGTGCTTCCGACATGTCAGGAGAGGCCCGCCCTAGCAGGGCACTGGCAAAGAGGAAGACGCCCAAGAGACAGATTGACACGGTGATTGCCACAGTGGTGTGTTCTTTTGAACTAACCACAACTACTCAAGCTAAACTCCCGGGCATCGAGTCGGTGCCCACCCATTGCGACCCTCTAGGACAGGGTGGAACTGCCCCTGTGGGTTTCCGAGACTCACTCTTCACAGGAGGGGAAAGCTCTGGCTTTCTCCCAAGGGGTTACTGCTGGTTTCGAATCCCTGACCTTGGGGTTAGTAGCCCCGGAGTAATCACTGCACCACTACTCAGGCTCCTAACAACAATAGTTATGCTAATCGAGGCAGTAGCCTGGGGTGACTGTTTTGAAGTAGACACTTGTACAGGAACACATAAACATCCGAGATAGGTGCAGCTGTAGAAACAGTAACTGGATGAATGGTTTCTTGGGGGTATGGCAGGGAGGGGAAATTGGGGGAGGGGGGCGGGGTGAGGAGCCATAATAATGAAGACAAGAAAGAAGTCAGTCTTCTAAATTGATTGCGGTGATGCCCGGATAGCATTTGAGGAAAAGAAAACAAAAATCAAAGATGCTTTATCCAGCTGCATGCCGCATTTCTGTATTAGTCTGGGTACTTTAGAGAAACAAATCACAGAAACTTATATGTGTAAGAGAGAGTTTTATATAAAGGGTAAGTGCACATCAAGAATACATCCCAACCCAGTGATGCCCAAACCCACAAGTCCAACATTAGCTCATTTGTCCGACACCAATCCACAAAGTCATCCTCCATCTCACACAACACACACAATGATGCCGACTGCAGGAGGAAAGCTGAGTCGTGAACATGTAAGCATCTCAGTGCTAGCAGGGGTCTCCACACGGCTGCTCCAGCACCCAGGGCTGCATTGGGGTAGGTCCATGCGCCTTCTCCTTGGGGATGTCTTGCAGGAAGTGAGCCTTGCCAGCTAAAGCAGGGAACTGGCTAAGGCAGCTGCACCCTGGTTCGACCATCAGAAAGCAAGAGACCTGAGAACTAGGAAGGCCAGGCTCACTGAGACATTTATCCCTTTGTCCTTCAATAAACCCCACATGTGTTGATCGGCCAGGTTGGCACAATAAACTAACTACCTCATTTCAAGTTTTCAAAAGCCCCATCTGGCCAGTAGTTCACGATGGACACGTGCAGGGCGTTGACATCCTCACGGGAGACTAGCGGACAGTGCTGCCCTCAGGTGTTATCGGATGCCTATACATTAAAACTGGTGCCCACCTCCTTCTCCCTGCTGTGCCTAAAACTGGGTTTGATTTTCCCAGTGGCCACAGAGATGATTCCGACTCAAGATCCCCTCATGGGGTGAGCCCAGATCTGTGCTCCTTAAGGTTTTTCAAAGGCCGATTCTTTGGCAGGAGGATCACCAGGCCTTTCTTTCGAAGTGCCTCCAGATGGACGCAGACCACCAAGCTTTTTGGTTAGTGGCCGGGCTGCTGCGTCAGCCATTGGTACCACCCCAGGTACAGATGTCAGCCTGCACGCAGCTGACACGAACCCACACATCTGGTGGGGGGAGTCCAGGGTTTTCTGATGAGGGAATTCTAAGGATGTAACCATTCCGGAGTGCTCCATTTCAAAGCTTGTCCCTGCTCCTGGAGTTTGAGAGAGAGGGGAGTGGAGAGCTGAGGAGGTCCAACTGGGCTGATAGGCTGACAGGTCCAGCTGGGCTCCCCCTTCCAGCCTCCCTGCCCCCAGAACAGTTTGCTGAAAGCCACCATTGTTCTGAACTGGCATCTAGCTCAGCTGGCCCCAGGCTACGTGTGTGTGTTTTCTCTGCCAGGGTTTGAGGAGATAGTCAGGTACCTCCACAGTTGATCTGGTGTCATCTTTGATGTGGTCACCAGCACCTCTGTCCACGCCACCTCTGACTGCTGGTGGCCCATGGGTGTCAGAGGGACACTGTGCTCCGTGCGACTCTCGGTGGCTGGGTTTTCAGGAGTCCCTACACTGCCCACAGCCTTCTGGCTCCCACAGGACATGGTTGAGCGAGCTGTGAGCTGCCAGGCAGTGGGCCCCTCAGGGAACAATGAGGTGGTGGATGGACAGGCTGCTGTCGCTGGGGGTGGGGGGAAGGGGGTGGATTGCCCAGAGCAGGGGCAGAAGAAGGGGGTCTCAAGTGCCCCTTCTGGGCTGAGCTGCCCATTTTGTCTGCCTCTCGAGACTGTGCACACCCCGTGTCAGTCTGGGTAGACGAGAGAAACAAATGCATTAACACGCTTATGCATATCAGAGAGAGTTTTATAGAAAGGGTCAGTGTACCTTAAGAAAGCATCCCAACCCAGTCCAGTCCAAGCCCTTAAGTCCAACATTAGCCATATGTCCAATACCAATCTATAAAGTCCTCTTCAGACTCACGAAACACATGCAATGACACCGACTGCAGGACAATCACAGACCAGTGGGAAGCAAATCTTTGGATCCAGTGGTGGTGTAAGCATCTCAGCACCGGCAGGGGTCTCATGTGGCTTCTCTCGCTTCCAGGGCACGGGGTCTGTCAGCGTAGTGCCATGTGTCTTGTCAGTAGAGCGTCTCCCAAGGAGCGAGCAGAGAGAGAGAGTGTCTCCTGCCTCCAAGAAGGAATTCCCAGAATTCTCAGGAGAAGGCCCCACCCACACAGAGGCCTCATTAGCTATGATCCTATTGACAGACTAGACTCCACCCCTTCACTCATAATCCTCTCAAATTGACACCAGATTATGTAACTACCCCCTACCCCCCACCCCCACCCCCAGGTGTCCAGGCCGCATGCAGGTTTCTGTGAAGTGAGACTCCATTCCCCTCATACATTGGGTCCGACAGTTGGGCAGCTGCTCTGCCTCTGCCTGGCATAGAATCCAATCCTTTCTAAGGGCAGAACTCCAGCGGCCCTGTGGCTTGTGCCCGTGGGCAGTGGATGATGTTCGGTCAAGGAGATAACCTTGACCTCTGTGGTAGTTGGATGGTGTTAAGTCAAGGAGAGACTCCTGACTAGGGGTGGAGTCAACCCTGTCAATCAAGTGGTAGCTTGATGACACCTCCTGGGGGGTGTGGCCTGTCTGAGAGTGAGGGATGCTGGGAACTGCTTCGGTCTCTGCTCCTGCGCCTTCTCTTCTGCTGGAGCTCTGCTGCCGACCCGAGAGCTGCCAGTGCGCTGCCAGTTCTCCCGGACTTGGGATTCAGGGCACTGTGTGCCCACCAGCCTGTGATCTTTCTGCTTCCTGGTTTACCATCTGCATCACCGACACGCAGCTATGTGAGTCTGAAGAGGGACATGTGGACTAGCATCGGACTTGTGGACTTGGGTTAGACCGGCCTGGGACTGGCTGATAGGATATGATGGAATTACCAAGGGGTGACTTCCAGGCCTAGGCCATCGGACTCATCGCCACTCCCACTTTTGCCAGTTTGGAGGGAAGCCAGCTGCCACGTCATGGAGACCCACAAGCAGCCCTGTGGAGAAACCCATGTGCCAAGTCACACCACAGCCGTGTGCATTGCCCACCCCTGTCAAGCCTTCAGCTAAGCCTTCATGGAAGGTCCATGCCAAATCCTACCCGAGTTCTTGTCCAATGGAAACTTCGAGAGAGGGAAGAACGAGTGTTATTGTGTTACGCTACGACACTCTGATGATTTGTCAGCAGTATTACACAGTTCCAGGAGCTCTGATCGCATGGGGGGCTACAAACCACAAGGCCAGTGGTGGGAGACCACCAGATGGGGGCTGAGGTGGATGAGGCTCTCTACTCCTGTAAAGAGCTACCGTCTCAGAAACCTGCAGGGGCAGTTCCACCCTGTCCTGTAGGATCGCCCCACGTCGACATCAGCTCGATGGCAATGGGTTTGGTTTGGGTTAGAATGTACTCCGACCGAGTTGATTCTGACTCACAGCACTCCTACCTAGGGCTTCTGTATGAGAGCAGTCAGCCTCCTCGTTTGTCCAAGGAGCCACGGGTTGGTTTGAACTGTTGGCCTTGTAGTTAGCAGCCCCATATCTAAGCCATAGCACCACCTTAACAACACAAATGCATCCCCACTAAACCCAAGCTAAATGTGTTCCCGACTCAAGGTTTTGGTTTGATTAGATTGCACCTGGAGACTTTTACAAATTCTAGTGCCCAGCCTGACACTCAGGCCGGTGACATCTGTATCTCTGGGGACCAAAGACGAGACTCACTGGAATGGTTCCCACTCGGCATACGGCTCTCAACTCAGGCAGCTTCACAGACCCTCGCCCAGCTTGGGCGTCTCCCTGGACTCCCACGGCCCCATGTGCCAACCCACCCGTGCCTGTGGACATCCCGGGCTTCCTGCATGCTTCATGACCATTTCCCCCAACTAGGATATGGCTAGGAGCCCTGGTGGCTTGGTGGCTATGCATTAGGCTGCTAACTGCAAGGTCAGCAGTTCAAAACCATCTGCTGCTCCATGGGAGAAAGATGGGGATTTCTTTTGCCGTAAAGAGTTAGTCTCACCCCAAAGCCCATTAAGGCCATTGGAGATCCCCTTGCAGAGGGGTCTCAGGGAGGAGACGATTAGTCTCACCCCAAAGCCCATTAAGGCCACTGGAGATCCCCTCGCAGAGGGGTCTCAGGGAGGAGACGAGCCAGTCAGGGTGAGATGTAGCAACAATGAAAAATACAACTTTCCTCTGGTTCCTAAATGTTTCCTCCCCGCTCCCACTATCATGACACGAATTCTACCTTGCGAGTCTGGCTAGACCAGAGGATGTACACTGGTACAGATAGGAACTGGAAATACAGGGAATCCAGGGCGGATGAGCCCTACAGGACCAGTGGTGTGAGTGGTGATACAGGGAGGGTAGAGGGAGAGTGGGTAGGAAAGAGGGAACCGATTACAAGGAACTTTATGTGACCTCCTCCCTGGGGGATGGACGACCGAAAAGTGGGTGAAGGGAGACATCGGACAGGGCAAGATATGACAAAATAACAATTTATAAATTATCAAGGGCTCATGAGAGAGGAGGGAGCGGGGAGGGAGGGGGAAAAATGAGGACCTAATGCCGGGGGTTTAAGTGGAGAGGAAATGTTTTGAGAATGATGAGGGCAATGAATGTATAAACGCACTTAACAATTGATGTGTGTGTGGATGAGTTGTATGAGCCCCTAATAAAATGATTAAAAAAAAAAGAAGAAATTGAAAGAAAAAACAAACAAAAACAAACAAACAAACAAAGAGTTAGTCTCAGAAGCTCACAGGGGTGGTTCTACCCTACCCTATAGGGTTGCTGTGAATTGGCATCAGCTCCCTCTATGGCAGTGAGAGAGGTTTCTGGTGCGTCCTTCCAGGGAGGCTCAGATGTAAGCAAACACACAGCGCTCCCTTTAAGTGACCCCAAATAAACCAGAGCCCAGGGCCGGAGCAGCCACGGGCGACAGAGAGTTGACTTCCAGGGCTGATTTCATCTCAGTTTCAGCTGAGCGGAGAACAAACTGCCAAGGTCAGGCTTCTGGAAGGGACAAGCTGCACACACTGGATGAGCCACCGGTCTGTCAACAGGCAGCTGCTATTGTTCCACAAGGGCCAGGTCAAGGGAAGGCCAGGAGGCTCCCTCAGATCTGGGTGCCCTTAATGACAGCTTGTCCTTGTTCTTCATCTTCCACCCTGGTTGGTGGAGGGCAGGCGCTGGGATGTGCTCAAGCACTCTGTACTGGCACCTGGTGCGGAGCAAATCCTTGAAGGGGACTCTGCCAGTGTGGTGTTGGCGTGCTAAGATGCCTGGAGTCCTCGGAGAACTTGACATCCATAGAGCATTCCTTCAGCCCTGGTTTGCTTTGCCCTCTTCATCTGGGGAATGAGCCTCCAGTGTTTGCCTTCTGCTTGGCGGCTGTGCTTGCTGTCAGCCTGAGGTGATTCAGGACAGAGGGACGCTTTGAAGAGGCAAAGGTCAGCTGGGCCCTTATCCAAGCATCTCGGAGATCTCCCAACCCCTGATTCAAGTTGTACAACATCTCAGAGAAGAATTGGACCACAGCACAATGGCTATCATTCCTGTTTTAATCACAGGGATGGCTGGGGCTGGGAGGGACCTAGCCATGCGCTCGCAGTAAGATGTTGGACCTCACTCTGTGAAAACCACCGTTTTTGTGTTAGTCCGCGTGGACGAGGGAAACAAATTCACAGACACTCATATGTGTATAAGGAAGAGCCTTATATCAAAGAGTAACTGTATATTGAGAAAAAATCCCAGCCCAGTCCAGATCAAGTCCAATACGCCCAATGTTAGCCCTTATGTCCAGTCTATAAATTCCTCTTCAGACTCAGACGACCCGGACTAACACAATATCCAAGAGTAATTGTGTATTAGGAAAACATCCTGGCCCAGTCCCCATCAAATTCTTAAGTTCGATATTAGCCCACAAGTCTGCTGTTAGCCCTTTTGTCTGATACTAGTCCATAAATTCTTTTACAGACTCACGCAGCACATGCAATGATGCCGAAAGCAGGAAGATCAGAGGCCAGTGGGTGAAGAGTCTTGTGGAAGCTTCTCAACACTGACGTGGCTCTCCCTGTGGCTCCTCCAGCTCCAGGGCCATGGCTGCCATCAGCATAGTTTCTTGTGGCTTGTCAACAGAATGTGAGGCAGAGAGAGTGGGTCTGGCCTGCAGGGAGCTATTTATCTCCGTAGTGCCTCCAAATGAGGTCATCAAACTGTGACTTGATTGACAGGCTAAACTCCACCTCTTCACTCTTCATAGTCTCAAGTTGACATCAGATGATGTAACTACCACAACTCCTTTCCCTGGTGTCAGATGACGACAGGCAGGTGGCTTTGAGCCTTTTGGGGTTCTGGCTAAGGGGACCTTGAGATGGGGCCCCATTTAGTTTGGGTTTAGTGGGATGTATTTCTGTTGTTAAGGAGCCCTGGTGGTACTGTAATTTAGATGTTTGGTTGTTAACTACAGGGGCAGCAGTTCAAGCCAACCAGTTGCTCTTTAGACAAAAGACGATGCTGTCTGTTTCTGTACAGATTTACAGGATCCGGAATCTGATGCTGGGTTGCTGTAGTTGGAATCGACTCTACGGGAATGCTTGAACATTCTATAAGAGCCAAAAGCCAAACTCATGTCATGGAGGTGATTCTGACACATAGGGACCCGATAGGACAGGGTAGAACTGCCCTCCTAGGTGTCTGAGACGAACTCTTCGCCAGAGTGACTGGAGATTTCCAACTACTGATCTTTATTATTATTACTAATGATACTTTTATTGGGGGCGCTTACAAATCTGATAGCAATCCACTTGTACATTTGTTGCCATCAACATTTTCCAAACATTTTCCTTCTACTTGAGCCCTTGGTATCAGCTTCTCTTTTTCCCTCCCACCCTGGTGAATCCTTGACCAATTACCTATTATTATTGTTATTTCGTGTCTTACACGGTCATTTGTCTCCCTTCACCCACATTTCTGTTATTTGTCCCCCTCGGGGTGGGCTATATATCCAACCTTGTGATGGGTTCCCCCTTTCTTCCCCTCCCCCCAACCTCCCTACCCCCATGATATCGCTACTCCCACTATTGTTCCTGAGGGTTTCCAAAACAAACAATTATATCGATGTGAAAGAGGGATGTTGGAGTGGAGACCCAAAGCCCATCTGTAGACAACTGGATAACCCCCTCACAGAAGGGTTATAAGGAAGGGACGATTCAACCAGGGTGCCGTATAGCACCGATGAAACACACATCATTCCTCTAGTTCCTGAATGCCTCCTCCCCCTCCACTACCATGACCCAGTCCTACCTTACAAATCCGGCTAGACCAGAGTACACACATTGGTACAGATAAGAGTTCTCGACACATGGAGTTCAGGACAGATAAACCTTTGGGAACAGTAGTGGGAGTAGCACTATCACGCTGACCTGGTGGTTAGCAGTCCCCACGTGTAATCCAGTGTGCCACTGGCACGTCCCCCAAGCACCTGATCTACAGGGACACTCTCTGTTGCAGTGGGCTCGGTGGCAGAGGGTTCACTTATGTTTCCTTTGTGACTAGTTAAGTTGTTACTAACTGGCCTGGTTAGCAGTCACTTTTGTGACTAGTTAAGTTGTGACTAACCGGCCTGGTTAGCAGTCACTTTTGTGACTAGTTAAGTTGTCACTAACCGGCCTGGTTAGCAGTCACTTTTGTGACTAGTTAAGTTGT
>NW_022109491.1:26313654-26365602 GCF_000313985.2 Echinops telfairi
ACTAACCGGCCTGGTTAGCAGTCACTTTTGTGACTAGTTAAGTTGTCACTAACCGGCCTGGTTAGCAGTCACTTTTGTGACTAGTTAAGTTGTGACTAACCGGCCTGGTTAGCAGTCATTTTTGTGAATAGTTAAGTTGTTACCGACCTGGTTAGCAGTCACTTTTGTGACTAGTTAAGTTGTTACTAACTGGCCTGGTAGGAGAATGGTTTCCAGGAATCCCTTTCCTCTTGAATCATTGCTGCGACAGGGTGAGGCCGGGTCAGAGATCATATCTCAACGTGAATCACTTTCCAGCTCCAGAAACCAGAAATATTTGGGTGGGGGCTTGAAAGGCACATATAGAACCAGAAGCTAGTTCATACAAAGAATGACAGAAGTATGCCAAAACAGGTGGTTGATAAATAATGTCAGTTTTTTGAGTTTTGTTAAGTTTGTGAGAGTTGCCAGGGTTTTCTTTCCTTTTTTAACCTAATAAGAATACACTATAGCATGTAATTTTATATTTGTAACTTGATAATCATTGCTTTCAAAGAGTCCCCATCAACCGTATACAGCAGCAGGGTCAACAAAGCCTGGATCTGCCCCCACATAGCTTTCTTGTCCGGCTTATAGGGTCACGTGACCCATCTTGGGCTTCCCTCACCACTGTTGTCGCTTGCCAAACAGTTCTTGCACATCTCCGAAGGAATGTGACAGAGGGCTTCAGGTCACTGCCTCTGGATTCGGACCAGCTTTAATTTTCTCACCTATAAAGTGGGAATAATAATGGGACCTCTTTGTTCCCATTGCAGTGAAGGCAAAATTGATCATCTGGGGCCAGCACGGGGTACAGTTAGTGCTAGGTTCAATGTTTAGCTGGTGTTCAACAGATACAGCTGGACTCCCTGTTCATGGCCGTGTCTGTTCTGGTTTGACTGGTGCCTCTGATGGTTAATCCTATGTGCCAGCTTGGCTGGGTCATGCTTCCCAGTATTATGTAAGCGTGCTCCCTTTTGGTGATTAGGATGTAATTGTCCCCATTTACGTGTTTAAAAGGAGCCCTTGTAGTGCTGTTGAGTAAACCCTGGGCTGCTAGCCACAAGGTCAATGGTTCAAACCCACCAACTACTCCAAGAGAGAAAGATGAGGCTGTCTACTTCTGTAAAGATGTACAGCAATGGTTCTCAACCTGTGGGTTGAGACCCCTTTGGGGGTCGAATGACCCTTTCACAGGGGTTGCCCGATTCTTAACAGTAGCAAAATTACAGTTGTGAAATAGCAATGAACATAATTTTATGGTTGGGGGGTCACCACCACATGAGGAACTGTATGAAAGGGCGGCGGCATGAGGAAGGTTGAGAACCACTGATGAACAGCCTCGGAAACCCTGTATAGGGTTGCTATCAGTAAGGACTGACTGAATGGCCATGAGTTTGGGTTTTTGGTTTATGTGTTGTAAGGAGCCCTGGTAGCATGGTGATTACCTACTCAGCTGCTAACTCAGGGAATTTAAACCCACTAGTCACTCCTGTGAAGAAAGTCGCAGCAGTCTCCTCCATAAAGTCTCCTCCATAAACAGGCCGTGCTATTGTGCCCTGAAGGGTCCTTGTGAGTCAGCCTCGACTCAAAGGCAGTGGGTGTATCCCGTAATGAGGTAGGACTAACCTGCCCTTACAAGAGTTACCCCCTTACTCAAGCATCTGAGGTAAGGGGAGTTTCTCTAGGGTGCGGCTGGATGCTTTGACAAAACTCTCTCTTCTTCAGCATCATGCACCCGACTCATTTTCATCTGACCTTCAGTTCTTGGGACATCAACCAGCAGCCTGTTATCTGACCCACAGAGTTGGAACTTGCTAGTCTTCCCGACTGAGTGAGCTAAGTGTTGGACAACCACAAGATCAGCATTTCAAGGGCACCAGCCACTCTGCCTGAGCAAGATGAGGCTCTCTGCTCCTGTAGAGATGCATATTCTTGGAGACCCCCTCCTGCAAAGCACCAATAGCCACCAGACACTGGAAGGGAAGTTTGCGAATCAGAAGTTGGGTGGCCTTGTGAGAAGTCTAATTTCTGGACGTGCCACAGAACCAGGCCTTTAACAGTGAGGTTTCTTCACCCCTCCTGCAGAATGCGCACTCTTGCAAGCAGCTTTACAGCCAGCTGCTTCCTGGGTGTTTCACCACCTGTTGATTTGCTTTGTAGGAGCCATGGTAGGGACACCTCCTGGCTTACCCCCCTTTTCCTTCAGCTGGAGCTTGGTGAGCTACAGGTGGCACTGGCCTTAGAGAGGAACGACTACCATTTTGATATTTTTGTTTAATAAAGGTTTCTATGATTTTGTAACAATATTTTCAGACCAACTCTCCTATCTATGTATGCTTTATTGGTTTTGCTCCTCTGTAGAACCCAGCCTAGGAAAATGCCCAAGCTGGGGTTCAAAGTGATTATCAGCTATTGCCATACTAGAGGGTACCCCCCTACCCCCACCCCTCCACCCAATAAAATAGAAAAAATTCCACTGGGCGGAGCTTTTGTAGTCTGCCCTTTTCCCGCTAGGCGAGTCTGGAGTTGAAGGTTCTCTCTGGTCACAGTGAATGTTTTTTTTTTGTAAGAGCAGTTTGGCTCAAATCTGTTTTTTTGTGATGGCTGATTTAAGAGAACAGCGTGAGGCTGTGAAATGTGGTTTTCTGCTTGAAGGGGCAAATGCCACAGAAACTGTTGTGATGTTGAACATAGCTTACAAGGATAGCACTTTGGGAAAAACTCAAGTGTACAAGTGGTTTTCTTGTTCCAAAAAAGGTAAAATGTTGGTTGATGACAAGCCTCATTCTGGATGTCTGTCAACTCTCCAAACAAATGAAAATGTCAACTCATAGTGCATTTGGAGTTTGTTCCATCAGGTCAGACTGTTAATTAAGCGTTCTATTGAGAGACTCTGAAAAGATAGCGTAACATTTTGTGACCAAAATGCCTGATTTGTGGCAGATGGGGGAGTGGTGTTGCCGCTATGATAATCCACCTGGTCCCGCAGCCATCTCAGTGCACCACTTTTTGGTAAAAAACAGCACGCTTCTCTTGTCCCATGTACCTTACTCACCTGACTTCGCTCTGTGTGACTTCTTTTTGTTTCTGCAGATGAAGAGGGATATGAAAGGACAGCAATTTAATGACACAGAAGAGGTGAAGAAAAAAAATGAGGGAGGTGCTGTCAGCCATCTAAACATGAGTTTGAAAATGTTTCCAAGAATGGAATTGCAGAGTTGACAAATGTATTAAGTGAAATGGAGAATACTTTGAGGCTGATAGGTTGTTTTGTTAAAAAAATAATTAAATACATAGTTTTGGGGGAAAATCTGTTTTTTTTTGGGGGGGGACCCCCTTGTACATTAGTGCTCAGGTGCTCAATAATTGACAATACAATGGGGACGACCAGAAAACCAAGGTAACCCCTAAGGACCCTTAATTTATTCTAACCTTTATTTAAAAAAAATTTTTTTTTTCTTGGCATTTTTAAGTGTTGGAAATTTGGAAATTTCACAAAAGCAGGAGGGAGAAATGAACTGCTATTACATGTGATTATATACATATACACATGCATTATGCACGTAATGTATTATGCTGTACACGCTGTTTGGAAACATATTTTAAATTGAATACATCCTTCGCTTGCATCTGGAAATATATTTTGCCTTGAGAAGTCTTTTTGCGACCCCATTTTTAAATGCATGCCTCCTATTCATCAGACAATGGGGATCTTTAAAGGCACTTATTTGATCTCAGCGGCTTATGGTAAGCAGGGAAGGAGTTGTCCTCCCAAGTTTAAGGTGACCAGACGTCCAGATTTTTAACAATTTGTCGGGCGTCCCTCGGCGTTTTAAAAAAGTCCCGATGTTTGGAAAGAATGCACGACAAGCTAGGGTATACGGTTTTCAGCTGCTATGTGGCTATTTCGCCAGGATATGAGTTTTATCAATGATGTCCCGCTTTACCAATGTTAAAATCTGGTCACCTTACCCAAGTTGCCTGACACATAAAAAGCCTGGTAACGCCATCTCTTCTTATCCCACAGGGTGGATTTATATAATCAAACCCTTTTCCACAGGTCATTTATTCCCACTCGTTTGCCATGGGGACTAACCCTGGGCTATATTAATCTTTGATCACACGTCGGTCATTTTCTTAGAGCAAATTTCAGGACTGCCGTAAACGAACCCATTCTTCATTATGCAGCTGAAGGGACTTGCCCGGGAGCACAGAGCAAAGTCGGGACCGGAAACAGCCCAGAGGCTCCAACTGGGGTTCTTTTGGGGGGCTGGGGGGTGGGGTGCGACGCGGAGGAAGAGGAGGAGAGGAGGAAGAGGAAAGGACAGAGCGAAGCACCCTGGCGACAGCCGGAAGAACGCGCGGCGCGACGGGCGGGGAAGGGGCGGCGCCGCCGCCTCGCGGCTCCCAGGTCCGGAGGGCGACGCTAACTCGTCGCCGGGCAACCCGTGCGGCGCGACGTTCGAACGGAAACGGGGGACCAATCAGGACGTCCGGGGCGAACCATTCCGGCGGGGCGGCGGGGGCGGCGCGCTCACTTCCCCTTCCGCGGCTCTCGGGTGCAGGACGCGGCTCCGGGAGCCCCTCGGGTGGGTGCCTCCCGGGCCGCCTCGGCTCCCAGCTCGCCGCCTCTCCACGACCCGCACCCAGGGGCGAGGACTCGCGGGCTCCAGGTGAGGGCGCGGGTGGTCCGGGGCGCGAGCCCGGTCCTGGCGGGGGTCACTGTCCAGCGAGCGCCTGCCCTTTGCGGCCGCACGCTGTTGTACCCGCGAGGGGGACGTGTTTCCGCGTGTCCCCGAGGAGCACGCAGAGGCTGCGAGAGTCAAGTGACCCAGACCGGAAAGGTCTGGCGGCGGAGAATCAGTTCTCTTTGCAGAGGCCCCGATGGCTGCGCGTGGTCACTTCCGTCGCCTCTTAGAGGAGGCCCGTAGAGCCCCGACTGGTTCACCACCTCCGGGTATTTGTCACCCGTTGCCCAGTGCCCGTTTGGAGATCTTCTGTCCTCAGCGTGAATTCCAGACCTGCCTTTCTCAGAGGGCCTAATGAAGGGGTCAGCCGGACCAGTGGTCTTTCTGGGCTAGAGGTGGGGAGGACAGCAGATGCTCTGGCTCCCGCAGCCCAGGCTGGCCTTGGGAACTCTGCCCTAGATGGTGGCAATGGGAGAGAGGGACAGCCCTTCGAGCCAGGCCCTTGTCACCAGAGGCAGGAGTTGGACTGCAGGCCCTGGACCCTGCACAGGAGTTATACCTACCCTGCCTCTTGCCCCACCCCACCCCCACCCCCTTGTTTGCCATTGGTTGCTATTATTTTCCTTTCCCTTGGGGGAAACTGAGTTCCGAGATGAGATGTTAGGCCCCCTTACCCAGAGTCACACAGTCAGCCTAGAAGCTGGTGGGATTGACTCCAGTCAGTTTGCTTCAGTCTTTGAATCCTGGGCGCTTAGACTCAGACCAGGGGCTTCAGAACATTCCTAGGAAAATTAACGGGTCACCTGAGAGCCTTGAATCTCTGCACAGGATACGTGCTTGTCCCTTCGCATCCCCTCTGGTTTGGGGGAGAGACCCTCAGGGACAGGGGAATCCAATCATGCAGGCATGCATGCTTTAATCTTCCAGCGTGCATTTGTTGACTTCACAGCCCTGCCGCAGCATCACCAACATTCGCCCAGGAGCCCAGCCCAGGTAGCGTGGTGGGTCATTGGCTACCTGTTGGCTTGTTAGCTGCAAGGTTGGCATTTTGAAACCAGCAGCTGCTCATGCTGTGGGAGAAAGAGGCTTTCTTCTCCCGGAAAGCTCTGCAGTGGTGGAACCCCGAGGGCAGTTCTTCTCCGTCCTGTGAGGTAACTGTGGCCGTGAGTTTGGAGTGAGAGCTGCCCTCTCCCCTTAAGAGCCAGGTTATCATCCCTTTAAATGTGATGCAGGGTAGACACTAGGGGCAGATAAGGAGGCCCTCAATTGGCAGTCCAAAAATCAAGGGGTGGGGTTGGGGGAGTGCTCCAAACTCAAGTAATTAAGAGAAGCCCGATTTCAGGGAAATGTTCTTTAGAGTGAACGTTAATGCAAAGGAAAACAAAAGGCCCTACACAAAGCCACAGGCCACAGGCTTTGTGTGCCAAGCCCCGGAGGAAAACCTGTGCGTCTCATCAGACACCTGATACAAATAATTACGTGTTCAAATGTCAGCTTTCAGTGTGACGAGGGATGCAGTGAGGGGGAGAGGACTGTGGAGAGTTTATCTGGGGCCCCAGGCTCCTTTGAGGGAGTGAGGTCTGAGGGTTGGTGGCTTTACCAGGGAAAGAGTGGTGGGCTGCTGAGAACCGTCCCTGGAGGGTACATGCCTGGAGGGTCTAAGTCCCGAGATAAGGACCAGCCTGAAGAGGGTGGTGCGGTGGCCAGGAAGAGAAGGAGAGGTGCCCAAGGCAGGCCAGAGCACTGTCCCTGTCGTTTGGACCATTAGGTCAAGGGCTCATGAGAAAGCACAGGACACATTGTGGGGCTGAGACTTGAGTTCCTGTGTGACTTCACACATCTCTGGGGTCCTCTCTGGGCCTCAGTTTCCCCATTTGTTCAGCTATGGTGGGGTGGTGGGGGCAGATGCAGGAAAAAATGTTTCTAGGGTTGTGGTGATGAGAGACCCAGGGGGAAGACGGAACCAGGCCACATGCCTCTGGGTTGACTGTTTTCTTCTCGGGAGCTTGGGGGGCTTGGGATGGGGCCAGAATCAATGCCAGGGGGCTACTGACCAGCAGCTACCTTAGGGACAGGCTGTCAGTGCCACCCTTGCTGGCCAGAGGCCCCCACCCACACCCCCGTCCCATCCCCTCCTCAAGAGAGCATTCATGGAGAGTGGAGGGGTCAGCCTGCAGAGGGCTCCTTCCGAGAGAGAAGCAGGGCCCATCATTAAAGTTAGCCTACAATTATGAGTGTACGGGTGGATATATTTCCTTTCTATTGTGGTCAAAAAAAGAAAAACACACTCAACATTTGCTGTTTGAACCCTTTGTACAGTTTAGGACACGTCAGTGGTCTTAGGTTCACCACGTTGGGCAACCTTGCCGCTACCCCGTTCCCAAAGTTTTCATCATACTTGGCAGAAACTCAGAACCATGAAGCCTAGCTCCTCCCTTCCCACCGCCCCCGCTAACCGCTCATAAACCAATAAAGCACCCATGTGCCTCCCTCGCTATGCATTTGCCTGCGCTAGATATTGCAGCGGCACCCTCCAGTACTTGACCTTTTGTAGCTGACTGCTTTGGCACCACCTGCTCGCTCCAGGGTTCATCTATGTAGTCACATGCCCCAGCCATCCATTGCTCTTCACAGCTGAATGATAGCGCATCATGTGTGGACGCCCCATTTTGTGTTCATTTGACGACGGACCCCTGAGTTGTTCCCAGCCTTTGGTGATTATGCCAGGGCTGCCGTGCACCCCGAGGGTCGGGTCTCTGCGTCTCTGCTTCCACGCTTTTTGGGTAGGCTTGTACGCCTAGGAGTGGAATTGCCGGTCAGAAGATGGGTCTCTGTGGTCCGTTTGTGGCACTCTTCCACCGTGGAGACCCCATTTGTTAATTCTGCCAGGGTTGGATGAGGGCTCCAGGTAATCACATCCGTGCCAACACTCGGCTGTTTTCTGATAATAACCATCCCAACCAGGACACCCAACCAAACTCACTGCTGTCGAAGCAATACTGACTCACAATGACCCTATAGGACAGGCTGGCACTGCCCCTTACGCTTTCCAAGACGGTACGTCATTGTAAGAGCTGGCAACTTCGTCTTTGCCCGAGGTGCTGCTGGTGCCCTTGAACCTCAGACCTTGCCTTTAGCCACCCAGTGCCCAACCTTCACCACCCGATCTTCTTTAATTTCTTCCAGCAATGTTTTTATAGTTTTCAGCGTGCTGCTAATCCTTCACGTCACTGGCTAAACGTACTCCTGGGCACTTTATTCTTTCCGAGGCGATTGTAAAATGGAATCGCCTTCTTAATTTCCTTTGTTCAAATCGCTCATTCCTGATGTACAGAAACCCCACTGATGTGTGTGTGTGTGTGTGTGTGTGTGTGTGTGTGTGTGTGTGTGTTGATCCTGTACCCTGCTCCTTTGCGGAATTCACTTATTGGCTCTTCTGGTTTCTCGTGAGTTCTTTGGGGGTGTTGCTTACTTATTTATATAAGTGTTGTGTAACCAGAGCTTTTTGCCACCCCAAACAGAAACTCTGTACCTGTGAAGCAATAACTCCCTAACCTCCCTCCCCCTAACCCCTAGTAATCTCTCATCTACTCTGTGTGTTTCCCTAGCCAAATAGTTTATCCACCTCGCTGGCATAGTCAGTGTTGACTCACAGTGACCCTGTGGGTTTCCAAGACTGTAACTGTTGATGGGACTAGAAAGCCCAGTCTTGCTCCTGCAGAGCTGCTTGTGGTTTTGAACTGTCCACCTTGCTGTTTGCAGCCCAACATGTAACCACTACCCTGCCAGAGCTGCATATAAGTGGAATCATACTCTAGCAATTTCACAGAAGTCGAGTATTTATCCTTTTCAGTCTGGCTTAGTTTTGCTTATGCGGAGCTCTGTGACTGAATACTGTGCTGTTGCATAGATAGACCACTTTGTGTTTATCTGTCGTCTGTTGGTGGGCACTTGGCCTGTGTCCCATCTCTTGGTTATTAGGGACAGTGCTGCAGCGAACACAGGTGTCCAATTGTCTGTTTGGAGTCCCTGGTTTTGCTTTTGGGGCGGGAGATGAGGCTCTGTGTTCCCATAAAGATTTATCGTATCAGACACCCTGTAACGGTCTCTGTGAGGAGGCATCCACGGATGATAACTTGGTGGCAGCGCTGCTTTTTACGACAGATGTAGCGTTAAAGACCTCATGCATCATGAGGTCACGAGAGCGAGGTTGAAGGCAGTGCTCACAGTCCATTGCCAATTGTGTTAAAAAAAAGAGAACGAGAGAGAGAAAACAGATCTGTCCAAACGCGCTTGTATTTGCCTAGACTTTCCCAGGAAGTGCACACAGTTATCTGGTCACAGTGTTGCCTGAGGGGGAGGGGGGGGGAGGGGGGGGGAGAAACAGTGGCTCGGTCAGGGCCAGAAGAGGATGCTTGTTTTAACTTCATTCTCTTTTATAAAACAACCACACTTCCATCAAGTCGATGCTGGCTCGGGGCAACCTTGCAGGACAGGGGAGAATGGCCCCTGTGGGTTTCTGAGACTGTAACTCTTTACGGAATTAGAAAGCTTCATCTTTCTCCTTCAGAGCAGCTGGTGGGTTTGAACTACCAACCTTGCGGTTAGGAGCCCAATGTGTATCCACTATGCCACCAGTGAGCCATGGGAATGCATTTCCTGGTTCTAAAAAGGTCTTCAAGGGTGCTTCAAAAAGTTGGTGGGAAAATGGAGTGAAAAAAATAATGGGCCTTTTAGAAAGTAGTTGATCACGCTACTTGTGTACTGTTGAATTATGAGAACCAGGGCCCTGCCTCAGAGTACAGGCCAGGACAGAGACAGTCAGTCCGGGGTGATGGTGGGGTGGTGGTGGCCTTGGCTTGGGGTTAGCCTCAGCTGCCACCATCCCCATCCTCTGTGCCAGGGCCTTCCCTGAGCTTTGCATGGGCCTCTCACTGGTCTCCACCAAAAGTCCCTTTGCTCCTGTCCTCTAAGGTGCAGGCAGAGGCCTGGAGGGTGGAGCTGGTAGAGGCAGGCAGCTGGTGGGCCAGGCAAGAGCTTGCTGCCCTTGACGTGCTTCCCACAACTCCCACCTCCAAAGCCTGTTCACCTCTCCCTTCCTGAGGCTGGTTAAAAGCACCCCGGGCAAGGCTGACTCCCAGGCAAGCCTGGGGCACGCTTGTTCAGGGTGACTCCAGAAATAGTGTGGGGCTGGTCAGGTCCTGGAGGGGCCCAGCTGGGTGTCTCTGACCCAGGCAGCTGGACTGAAATCGAGCTGAGCTGCTCTGGCTGCCCCTCCTGCTGCCTGGAGCCCGTGTGATCCTCCTCTGGGGCGGGTGAGGGTCTCCCGCTGTCTGGGCCAGGCTTCCACTGCAGGGAGAGGGAGAGAAACAGGTGGAATGAAGAGGAGGAGAGGGCGAGCATGTCATGTAAATACATGAACAGAAACAAGAAAGGACAATCACAAACGCCTCTCAGCACTTGCTGTGTGCCCGCGCTTTACAGGTAGGCCAAGGTCCAGGGAGGAGCTCGTGTAATCCCCTCTGCTCGAGGGGGATAAGGCAGTGACTGCCGTCCGCACTGCCACCTTGGTTGCTGCTAGCTGTTAGCAAGGTGGCCCTGACCCGAGGCGACCCAGGCATATCAGAAAGGAACACTGACCGGTCCTGCAACATCCCGATACGTCACAGAGTGGGCCATTGTCATCCACGGGGGTTTCATTGGCTTTTTCTTCTGAGGCAGATCTCCAGGGGCCCTTCAGCCAATGTGGCTTTGCTTTTGCTCTTACAGTTCCTGTCTTCCAAAATCAAATACCACACTCACTGCCATCAAGCCCATGCTGATTCATAGCAACCCTATAGGACAGGGTAGGACTGCGCCTGTGAGTTTCTGAGGCTGTAACTTTACTGGGATAGAAATCCCTATCTTTCTCCCTGGGAGAGGCTGGTGGTTTTGAACTGCTGACCTTGCAGTGAGCAGCCCTACAGGTAGTCATTATGCCCCTGGGGAAGTAGAGAGGCCCCCAAGAGGTTCAGTAACTTGCCCAAGGTCACCCAGAGCTGGGATCCGAACCCGAGCAGTCTGGCTCTAGATTCTGCACTCTTAACCATCATCCATGCGCCTTCCAGAGTTGCAGCAATTTGCAGACATGGGAGGAGCCCTGATGGTAGAGCGGTTAAGAGTTGAACTGCTAACCACAAGGTCAGCAGTTCGAAAACACCAGCCAATCTGCAGGAGAAAGGCAAGGATTTCAACTCCTGTGAAGCGTTACAGTCTAAGAAACCCACAGGGCAGTTCTGCTCTGTCCTATAGCATCACTAGGTCAGAATCAACTCGACCGCAGTGACGTGTTTTTTTTGAGCTGGAGAAATGTTGTCAGGGTTTGGGCTGATGAAGGCACTGGATGATGTACTTGTTATCTAGAGCTGTTACAATCGAAACACTGTAAGTCTGTGGCTTTAACAAACAAACCGAAATTTATTCTCAGAATGTAGGAGGTTAGAAGTCTGAATTCAGGGTACCACTAGGAGAAGGCTTGGAAGGCCCTTCCTTGCCTCTGAACATGTGGCTGGGGCATCAGCTTTCTCCATCGCCTCTTCTCTGCTGGCTTGTTTTATCTTTTGATATAAGCATCTACATCAGTGGTTCTCAACCTCCCTAATGCCTCCACCCTTTCATACAGTTCCTCATGTGGTGGTGACCCCCACCATAAAATTATTTTCATTCCTACTTCATCACTGTCATTTTGCTACTGTTATGAATCGGGCGACCCCTGTGAAAGGGTCGTTCGACCCCCCCCAAAGGGGTTTCTACCCACAGATTGAGAAGGGGTCTACATGAATCCTGCCTCATTAACATCACAAAGACAACCCATTCCCTAATGGGATTATAACCACAGAAGGTACAAAACCCAGCACCCCACTGCCTGGATATTCAGCTGATTCCAACGGATAGTCCCCATATTCACCTGGGGTCGCCAAGGCTGTAAATGGGAACAGAAAACCTTATCTTTCTTCTGCAGAGCAGCTGGTGGGTTTGAACTGCTGACCTTGTGGTTAGCAGTCCAACTGCTTACCCGATACCACCATCAGAGTGCCTTAACTACAGGCATAGGCATAGAAGTTAGGGTTTCCAACACATACTGTGGTGGTGGCGGGAGGGTGTGGGGCGTAATTCAAGCCATAACAATGGTCCTCCCAGCTCCCGCTCAGATGGCCTCTGGCTTGCAGGCCTCACCAAGGTTGGTGCTGTTGAGCCCTGTTTCCCAATTAGAGAAACTGAGGCACAGGGCAAGTGTATATCAGGGCTAATCACTGGAGAAGCCAGGATTTGCCCCCTGGCAGGCTGGTTCCAGAGCCTTATCCCCTCTTACCCCTTATAGAGATGACCAGAGGCGGCATTGGGGCTTGGGGTTTTCCTTGGTGGCATGGTGGGCTATCCTTTGGCTGCTAACCACAGGGTCATCAGTTTGAACCCCTTAGCCTCTCCTTAGCATAAAAACACCAAGCTTGGAGGTTTGCCCTTCACTTTGAGACCCATAGCTCATACTGGTTTGACCCAGAAGGGGAGATTCTTTGCCCTTGGCAGAAAGGGGAGCGGAGAGGTGCAGCAACTTGCCCAGGAATACCCAGCTTGACTTGGTCTGGAGGGAACAGGTCTAAGTTGCACTCCTAAGGTGACTGAGCAAGTGACTCAGCCTGTCCCAGGCTCAGTGTTCTATTGGTTCAACAGGGATAATAACAAGAGACTTGCCTCAAAGAGTTAGGATGATGAAAATGGGTTATTTGATGGTTGGGGAGGGAGAGTGTGGAGGGGGCGGGGAGCACTTTCTTGTGCCTAGCGCAGAAGCTGGGGGTGATTGTGACCTGGCTTCTGGGGAGCTCAGTTTTTCCACCTCTAGGCTGTGCTTGCTTGCCTGAATAGGCTACGGAGCCCCCGTGAGCCCGGTGGTGCAGACAGAGCTGCTAGTGCAGCTGTGAGGTGTCCTTCCAGGGATGGGGTATGATCGGTCCGGTTGTGGCCGGTTCCTTGCGCTCAGCCAGCTGTTAGCGCGCCTGGGCTCCGGTTGCCCCTCCTGTCTGGCGTTCCCCTTTTTGGAGTAACACCTGGGCCGGCGGGTACTGCCCGCGGCCGCCGGAAGTTGCGCAAACGCTAGTTACCTGAGTCCCAGGTGGGCTGGGCTGGTGGAGCGCCCGGCAGCGGTGCGCGGACGCAGCCAGGTAGGTGCGGGACAGGGGGCGCCCGGTTGGGTGGGAGACGGCCGGAGCACCCCTCCCGTCCCCAGAAGACGGGGACCAAGAGGAGGTCTCGCTCACCGCCCTAGACCAGGACCACTAGGGTCGTGTGGTCAGCCCCCTCGTTCCGGAGTTAGGCCAGCCCTGACTCAAAGTGGGGCGGCGAGCGGACGGAGACATACTGCGCCCTTGTGCCCACGGCCCGCTCCGCCGCCATGGTCCCCAAGATTGCGTCGGGGTGGGGCAGGGCGGACCGGGGATTCGAGCTCAGCCCTTCCTGCCTTTTGGCGGCGCCGGCGCGGAGCCGTTGAGGAAGGGCAGACGGGCCGGCTCCTGGGGGCTCTGTGGACAGTATTTGAAATTCTGTGCCAGTAGGCGGAGTTGGGACCCTGGGCGATGTCTCATCGGGCACAAGAAACAAACCCCCCACCGCCACCTGGGACCCTGACTTCAACCCAGGAGCCGCAGTGCCTCCGTTTACCCACCTGTGAAAATGGGCCTTGTTCTGGTCAACTCGCTGATGAAGACTCACCTGTGCCTGCTGTCTGCTGCTGCTCCACCTCCCGAGGGTGCTTAGAGACCCCTGCGAGGGGGCGTGGTCTGCGGGGTTGGGTTGTCAAGGGAACAGTACCCTCTAGGAACGGCTGCCTTTTGGGCAGGTGCTGGGGAAAGTCTTTGACCTGCTTTATCTCTGCATCCTCTCAGGGACCTGGAGGCTGCGCAAGGTCTATTTTTATCTGCATTTCACAGATACGGAAATCGAGTCAGAGGTGCAGTGGCTTGCTTGTGCAAGGCGTCTGTGGGTGGTGGGAGAGTCCCAGGCTACTGGGCCACTGAGAGGTGGTGGCTCCTCAGGTCTGACATGGCGTGGGGTTGGCACTTTGTGTGTGTGTGTGGGGTCGGGGGTCCGGGGGTGGGGGGTGGGGGTGGCGGAGGTTGCTGGTGGTGGTCGGGTGAGACTTCTGCCCCGGCCCTGCCCATCTGACCTCCTTCCCACTGCTGCTCAGTCAGAGAACTCCCGCTGCCAACGGGTTGGACTGGTTTGGGAGGCGGCAGGGGTGCGGCAGAGTCTGGCTAGCATTGGGACTCAGCAAGGCCTCTCTTCCTGTCTGACCTTGCCTACCAGAGGTCTCCTGGGGGTCAGCCCTGATTGGGGGGCGGGGGCAGGCTTTACTTTTCCCTTACTCCTCCATCCTCTACCAGGAGAGCACACTGCTCCCTAGCCAGCAGCCCAGATGGAAGGGCAAATGTGCTTGCCAGGCATCCCTGTGTGGTCTGTACCTGCAAGGTTTTGAAAATGATTCTCAATGAATTTGCTTCTATTTAAGACTCTAGACCAGCGGTTCTCCACCTGTGGGTCGCAACCCCTTTGGGGGTCGAACGACCCTTTCACAGGGGTTGCCTAACGGTAGCAAATTGACAGTGATGAAGTAGCAATGAAAATGTTATGGTTGGGGGTCACCACCACATGAGGAACTGTATTAAAGGGTCTCGGCATTGGGAAGGTTGAGAACCACTGCTGTAAAGGCTTACAGCCTTGGAAACCCAGTGGGGCTGTTCTGTGCTGTGTGGGGTTGCCGAGGGTCAGGGTTGACTGGACAACAGTTAAGTTGTAGGGATTTTGTTTGCTTGTTTTTAACAACACTGCATGGACCCCTTGGGTGTGCTGCTTTCTCAGTTCATTCCTGGTTTCCCTGTTGTGAGCCACTGGGGAGGAGGGAGGGCTGTAAGTATTTTGTCTCAATGAATGTTTAATGAATGTTTGTTGACTGTCTACTTATAGCAACTCTATAGGCCAGGATAGAATGGCTCCCTGGAGTTTCCACAGCCTCATCTTTCTTTCTTGGAGCAGCTGGTGGACTTGAACTCTCGGCTTTGCAGTTAGCAGCCTAACACATAACCTGCTACACCACCAGGGCACTGGAGAGGCAATAACAGAATAGACAAGCATGCCTCTCTGATGACGCTGACACTTTTGGAATGGGGAGTGGGATGAGGATGGGTAACACAGGCATCAGTGTGATAGATGAGTGCATTATTTGGTACTTGGGAGGTGGTAGGAGCCCTGGTGGCATATACATTGGGCTGCCAACTGTGAGATCAGCAGTTGGAAACCATTAGTTACTCCTCTGATGAAAAGATAAAGCTTTCTACTCCCATAAAGATGCCCAGACTCAGAAACCCGCAGGGGCAGTTCTAGCCTGTCGCGATGAGTCGGAATTGACACCCTAGCAGGGAGCTGTGCAGGTGGTAGGTGACAGAAAGAAAAATGGGTAGAGGTGTTAGAAGTGTATGGGGGGAGCTCATATGATACTAAGGGTTGTCTGTTTTATAGGGAGTCTTCATGTTAGGCCTCAGCTCTGAGCATACTTCTTTAGGTCTCAGTTTCTCCATCTGTAAAAAGATGACAATGACACACACCACAGTCTTGTTAGATTTCAAGAGAAGACAGTGTCTGATGTCTGGTACATGAGAGGTTCTCCACAGCTCCCCCACCCCCCAACACACACACACACACACACACACACACACACACACACTCTGGGGTTTTCTGCGATGATGAAATCCTCAAGTGTGTACTGCCCAGTATGGTGACCACAGGCCACATGTGGTACTTGACATGTGGCCAGTGTGACTTGGTGACCGCATTTGTTTTTATTTCATTTAAACTACATCCACTTGGACAGCACAAGTCTAGATGGCCACAACTGTGAGCCCTCTTGGGAATCTCCTAGACTTTTACCCTGTTCCACTGTATAGAGGAGATAGCTGGGGATTTGATGCACCGCTTTTTTCTACCCCAAATACAAGGCTCTGTGGCCGGGCTCTTCTTCGCATGCGCCACAGATGGGACCTGACTCCTGGCGGGTGGGGGATCTGCTACGTGCCCTGCAGGGCTGTGTGATCATGGGCATTTCCAGCTCCGGGGTGACGTTTCTCCCCGCCTGCATCCATAGATCACGGTGGACCTGGCCTTTGCCTTTCATTCTGGAAGCGGGCGTCCTGACTGACTGGGCGGGGGTGGGGACTTTCTCACTCCTCCCCCGACAAGCTCTGCTTCTGCGCCTGGGGCCTGGCATGTCTAGGCGGGTGGATGGCACCGAGTAGCTTCCTCCCTGGATGAAGGAGTGGTGGCAGTACTGGAGGGAAGCCTTTCGCTCGGGTCCCCACCCCCAAGACCCCTGAGTCACCACCTCCCTGCATGGAGGTACAGGGGCTGACTGGTCTAGCGGACCGGGGCAGAGAACCAACCACAAAATTGCTGGATTCGTTTAAGCAAATTGCATCTGCTTCTGAGGTTACCAGTTTCCCCATCTGCAAATCGGGGTTGTTGCGGGGACTCCCCATGAGGTGGAGCCGGCTGGCCCCCCCCCCCGTGCAGGGCCCAGGGTCCACTTTGTCCCCATTAAACCTGAGAAGCAGGGCTTCTCAGCGGGGTCTGCCTCGCGCCTTTCTTTGGTCCCCTGGCACCTTTTTCTTTCTGCTTCAGCTGGGGCTGGACCTGGAGCGGGCGGGTGGAGTGGGCGGGGCCTTGCAACAGTTGCTTCCTCCTTGATGATTGGCCTTCTGGGGAAGGGGCGTGGCCCTTACCTTATAATAGGGAATTGAGGCTTCAGCCTCCCAGCGTTGGCTGAGCCTTTGTCTGTGGGTGCCTCAGCCTCTTTCTTTCCTTTCCTGCAGCGGTTGCCGGCAGCGTCTAGCTGCCAACTTTTCGCCTGGATCTATCTCCTCATCTCTCCAGACGCCTCAGGCCGAAGCCCTCGGGGTATGTAACAGCCATGCCTATGGACACGCTGGCCTCTGGATCCCCCGCCGCCCCGGCCCTACCTTTCCGCTTGCGGACCAAGGTCCCCGGCTACCTGGGGAGACGGCCAGCAGATGGTGGCGCTCGGAAACCCAGCGCCGTGGAGCGCCTGGAGGCGGACAAAGCCAAGTATGTCAAGAGCCTGCATGTGGCCACCACCCGCCAAGAACCTGTGCAGCCCCTGCTGTCCAAGCAGCCCCTCTTCAGCCCCGGGACTCGCCGCACAGTGCTCACACCTAGCCGCCGAGCCCTGCCTGGCCCTGGACGCCGGCCCCAGCTGGACCTGGACATCCTTAGCAGCCTCATCAACTTGTGTGACAGCCCTGTGTCTCCTGCTGAGGCCAGCCGCCCCCCCGGGCGGGCAGACGGCCCCCGGCAGGACCTCCCAGCGACCCCTCCACGTCCATCCCTTAGCACAGCTGCAGTCCGCAGGGTGGACGTCCGCCCCCTGCCTGCCTGCTCTGCCCAGCCCTGCCCATCGCCAGGCAGCGCCGCTGCCTCCAGCCCTGCCCGGCCTCCGGGTTTGCAGCGCTGCAAGTCAGACCTGAGTGAGCGCCTCTCCAGGGCAGCCGCTGACTTGGAGCGCTTCTTTAACTTCTGTGGCCTGGACCCCGAGGAGGCTCGGGGTCTGGGCGTGGCCCACCTGGCTCGGGCCAGCTCGGACATCGTGTCCCTGGCTGGACCCAGCGCTGGGCCAGGCAGCTCTGATGGGGGCTGCTCCCGCCGGAGCTCTGCCACTGCCGAGGACCGAACCCGCGACCGCGTCCCCTATGGCGTGTCAGTCATAGAACGCAACGCCCGAGTGATCAAGTGGCTGTACGGGTTGCGCCAAGCCCGGGAGAGCTCGGCAGTCGAGTGCTAGGCCCCCGGACCAGGCATTTGCCACAGGACAGATCCTCCACCCCTCCTCCACGTGCTCCTGCTCCCAGTGAACTTGTTACCAGGGAAGGCCCGGAGGCGGGACCAGCATCCCTCTGACAAGGACAGACCTTGGGGAAGGTTCCCTCTGGACCTTGGGCCACTCCTGCGACTCAAAATATGAGGGGTTTTGTTTGTTTGTTTGTTGACCTGTCTATACTCTTGCTCTGTTGGTCCACTGGGGCTGGATTTGGGGCACTTAGCCCTCCCTACCAAGAGCAAGGAGGCATGGCATCTCACTGTGCCTGTGCCCATCTGCCCACAGGCTTGGTTTCCCTCTTCCTTGATCTCTGTCATTGTCCACTGACTTCCTCTTCCTTACCCCCTGGGTCCTGGCTCCCTGGGCACTCGCCTTGAGTGGGGGCAGGGAGGAGTGGCCTGTCTACTGTTCTCCAGGGTCCTTAGCAGTTAGGCCCAGGTGGGTCGACTGCCGGAGGGACTGGCTTGGAATGGGCACCGTTCTGACTTCCCTCCCTTTGGTTAATAAACACAAAAATGCTTGTTTTTAATCAAGAGTTAGGTCTTCAGACTCTTCTCTGTTAACAGGGTGGTGGAGGGCAGGGAGAGTAGACGTGGGGTGAGGTGGGGTAGGCCTTTGTTAAGTTGAGGTGCTGCTGGGACAGGTGGTCAGCTGCTAGCCTGCCCTGATCTTTTTCTGCAGGGGCTCCTCTGGAAGGCTGGCAGCTTACTTCATAGGACACTGAGGCCCGGCCACAGAGTGAGTCTTGGTAGCACTCCCCCCAAGAGTCTCCCTACGGGAGGTACAGGGGGAGGCTGACAGGGTGCATGGACCCTCTGCTACCCATCTGTGTTCTACCTTCTCCCACCTCCTGCCCAGTGGCTCCCAGGGAGTGGGGCGCTTAGGCAAACCCTGAACTGGAGGTTACACTGGCCAGAGAGGCCGTCTTGAAAGCAAGAATTCTTGGAGGAATAGTGGCTTGGGGTAGAGACCACACAACCCAAAGCCTTGTGACCTTGGGCCACTCGGGGCCCGGGCAAGCTGGTCTTCCTACTGGGCCTCAGTGGGAGGGTTGGATGGCACAGCCGTCTTTGGGTTGACACACTCCTGGGTTCTGAGTCTGTACATATTCCAGCACCGGGGAGGAGAGGAGCAGCTGGTGTGGGGCTCTGAAGTCTCCACTCCTTCCTGCCTCCCACCAGCCGGGAGACCCTCCCCACTGGAGCAGCCAGAACTAGGGCCATGGATGTGGCACACCGAGAGGGAAGGTCTGGGGTGGCCTCTGGCCCTAGATCCCCCCTCTCCTGACCCAGGATGGGAGTGGGGAGGGCCTGTGTGGCACTTCCTCTCCCACAGGCTGCCTCAGCTATAGCGCCCAGAAACAGGAAGCTCCAACAGGGCATGGGTGTCAGGTTTGATGTAGGTTTTATTTTAAGCATAAAGAGATTTCCGTCAGGCTGTTGACAAATATCCAGGTCAGCCCAGCTGTCCTGTCTGTCTAACAGTCACAACTCAGAGGCTTCCGCTAGACCTGGGTGGTTTTGGGGGGAAGCTAACACCTACTGCCCAGTTTTGAGTCGATTCCGGCGCACAGTGATCCTGGAGGAGAGAGGAGAACTGATCATGTGGGTTCCCAAGGCTGTAAAGCTCTAGAGGGTCTGTCTGTGCGTACAGGAGTAGACAGCTCCACTATTCTCCTGATGGACAACTGGGAGGCTCGAACTGCTGACCTTGTGGTTAACAGCCCAGTGCCTAACCAATGACACCACCAGAGCTCGGGAAATGGGTTTTAGAAGATGATGGGGTTTGAACTCAATGAAACCAGTCCCCTTTGCGTGGAATAGGTACATAGACTGAGGTACAAGGAGGAGGGTGACCCTGCCCACAGCTGCGCTACAGGTCGGATAGAGCCAGGGTTGGCCTCCTGGATGGCCAGTGACAGGAGTGACAGTCAGTAAGAATGATCCCGGCAGGCTCTGCAGAGGAGGTAGCTCTTGGGGTGGCAAAGTCCAGCCGCCGCCCCCCAACAGCTTTGTACCCTGGAATGCCCTGCCAGTACCCCAAAGTTGTTCCATACTCCAGGAAGTGGTGGGGTGCCTCTTACATGTGAAAAAACAGGTTCTGGCCACAGGTCTGGTGGATGGTGAGCAGACTCCTTGTTTCTGAAGGAGTAAGTGCTGGGCCCATCACACCTATCCTCCCGCTGAATCTCATTGGGGTGACCTTTGGGCATCCGGAAGATGGTCTAGGAGCAGAAAGCCCTGTCTAATGGACAGCCCACAGCTGGTGGCACCTTACACTTTACCCACCTCTGTCTCCAACCCAGGTAACCTAGGGCCATTTGTCTGGCTTCTTAACTGAGCACCTCCGGGGTGTCTAGCAGCGAGCAAGTTAGACATGGTTCCTCCCCTTGTTTTGGGACAGGATGGGAAACAGGCAGCAGTAAGCACATCTACAGTCACACTGTAGAGGAGGGGCCTCAGGGCTGCTGCCCTCAGACCAGAGCTGGGCCATGAAGTAGGAGAAAGCCATATCCCTGTTGGGAAGAGAGCAGGGAAGGAGACCCGGAAGGGGGGAAGGTGAAATGGGGAAGGTGCTATCCACGGCGAAATGCACATGGACTCCTATCTTTCCAACAGGGCCTGCCTGCCTGGAGTCTGCTGGCCCCCATGCGGTGGGCTCTTCCACCTGCCAGCCTGTGGGGGGGGGGGGGCTCTGCAGAACAGCCCCTCCATTGTTCGGCCTCTTGGTGTGGGAGTGGGAGTCACTGCTTTTCAGCCCCTCCAAGAGCCTACAGCTGCTGCCCTGTCTCCTGGGGCTGCCTGGGCCTTGCCCCAGGTCCCCAGGCCATCCAGGGCACAGCTGCCTAGCCCCTAATTAGGCTGAGATGAGACCTGCCCCCTGATGCCTTTCCCACTGGCTAATTATATACACATGGGCTTGGGAGATGGGCCCACCTGGCTGTTCATTTCTATCTTGAAGGTGTGATGTGCCCTTCAGAGAGACATTATCACCAACACCCCACACCTGGCCTCAGTTTACCCTTTCCAGCAGTTTACCTGCTGTAGCTCCAGGGCCCTATTCCTGTCCCTGGGGAGAACCTCATCCCGCTGGCATCTTAGGAATGCAGAGGGTGGGTGGGACTGAAGAATTAGGCTAGAGGGCCCTGATTCTGGGATATCAGGGGAGGGGTGGCCCCGAGCCCAGGTATGGGGTCATCTACTCCCTAGATAGACATGGGCTTGGCATCTGTCCTGTCTCAAGCCAGAACACCCTTTCTTCACACTGAATATTTTTCAGCGACTGCATGCCTCTCCTGACATTTTATTGAAGACCTGTCAACCATCCTGAAATGCTGAAAGGGTTGTACAGCAAACGTTCATGTGCCTGCTTCCTAGACTCGCAGTTCGTATTTCACCAGGTTTACTCTGTTGTTGACTTTCTTCTCTTGCTATCCCTCTCAAAAAACTAAACTCATGGTGACCCTATGGGACAGGGCAGAACTGCCCCTGTGGATTTCCCAGACTGTGACTCTTGACAAGAGTAGAAAGCCTCAGCTTTCTCCCAAGGAGCAGCTGGTGGCTTTGAACTGCGTACCTTGTGATTAGCAGCCCGATGTGTAACCACGAAGCCACCAGGGCTCCATCCATCTTTCTACCCTCTGAGTGAGTTGAAAACATTGTGGCCCACCCAGGAAGCACTTCTTGAGCATCTCGTTATCTGGCATCCAATATTTGTTGACCTTATTTTGAAGATCAGATGTACACATGGCGAAATGCACGGATCTTCAAGAGGCTGTTTGATGGCTTTTGACGATGCACACTTTGTTGCTGTTGGGGGCAGAGTGACCCCTAGTGACCGAGAAGAATCTCCCACAGGGTTTTCTTGGGGGGAAACGATTGCCAGGCCTTTTCTCCGGCAGAGCCCTGGGGTGGGATCAGGCCACCAGCCCCTCAGTCAGCAGCTAAGTTAGGTCACCATTCCAACCCCGGTCAGGACACACAGTATCACCGACAGCCCAGAAAGCTCCCTCGTTTCCCTTCTCTGGAAACCCTGCCCCCAACCAACTCAATGGGTTTTTCTAGATAGATCAAGTAAGTAGCACTAGTCATAGCACCAAGGAACTATGCTACTGGTCATTGGTTCAAACCTACCAGCGCGGGGAGTGAGAAAGAAGAGGCTCTCTGCTCCCATGAAGAGTTACGTCCTCAGGAGCCCTGAATGGGGTCGCTGTGAGTCGGAATTGACTTGATGACAGTGGGCTATTTAATATTAGTACCTGTCCTTCCCCCTCCTCCTCCCAGGCTAACTCTTTCCCAACTTTAGTTATTTCTTCTGGTGCTTTCTTCCGCATTTTTCAATTTATGGTTGCTGTCTTGATTGATTGATTGATTACGGGCAGATATTATTGGCTGATTTCCTGGTTCTGATCTCTTCCCACATGTCATCTGCGAAGCCTGGCCACCTGGGCTTGCCCTTCCAGCCCTTCCCATTGGCTGGCTGACGTTGGGCGAATGACTTCACCTTCTCGGGTCTCCGTTTCCTCATTTGCCAATTGGGGTTTCCCCATTGCCAAATGCGGTTGCTGAGCGTATTTTGGTGACTGGGTTGTCATGAGGAATCAACTCGCACAATGCTTGGAATAAGGCACATTGCCTACTCAGTGGTCAAAATGGGTTTCCTTATCTTTATTACTATCCAGGAGGGTTTAGCTTTACTTCCTGTGTCCCCCACCCCCACCCCCGTCCAACCCATCTACGTGGATGTCGGTTTTTCATTAGTGACTAAGTGTCTGTGATATGAGGACTCTATAAATGTTGCTTCCTGCCAAGCCCTGTCTTGAGGTACGCTTATACACCCTTGAATGGACACCGTTTTGTTCTCCCTCCTGTGACCACCTGCCTGGCTTTCCATTTGCTGCATTTTCTCTTCACTCCTCAGTTCTCCCGACACACAGCAGGCAGTCTACTGGTTCCCGTTTCCTTCTGGAACTCTTCGCCAGTGCATTTCAATTTTCCTAGGGGATTGGAGGACAGCTGCGAGTCTGGCCCAGGACTGGGCAGTCCTGTCCACAAGGCCGCTCTGAGTTGGAACAGGGCCCGGTGGCCCCTTGCACCAACAACGTGAAGTCTCTCAGGACAAAGACGAGGCTTTCTAATCCCTCAGAGTCACAGGCTCAGAAACCCACAGAGGTAACCCGACCCTGTCCTTAAGGTCACTCAGAGTCAGGGTGGACACAAGGGCTGTCAGTTGGGTGGTTTTTTGTTTCTGGAGTTCCCGGGTGGTGCTCCACTACTTGTTGAAAGGTGGGCGGTTCTGATCCACCCAGAGGTGGCTCGGGAGACAGGTGCTGGTGATATGCTTCTGAAAGACCACCGCTTGGAAGCCCCACGGAGGTGGTTCTGTTCATGGGGCCGCCCTGCGTCTGTGTCCATTACACAAGAACGAGCAGCAACCACGAGAACAACCTCAAAAGCCAAAAGATCTCCGGTACAAGGACAACCTGTGCGGCTGGATAGCATTGTGAGCCCCCACGGAGTGCCAGGCACTGTCCTGGCCACCTCTGTAGCCAGAAAGAAGGGTCCCTGCCCACGAGGGTCTCTAGCAGGACAACACCGAAACTGTGCATTCTCATTTAGTTATAGAGCCCCTGAACATCCCCCTGTAGCCTCTGGTCCTTAGGGAGTCCACATTTGCTCATGACTGATGGAGACCACCTAGTCTTCTGGTCACCAGTCCCTAACCTTGCACTTTGGATGCCAGGACACAGTAATGATCACCTCCCCTTACCTTTGAGGAGCTCAGAGAGGGCTGGATGGAGGGGCTGGGCAGGGATGGGCTTCCCAGCAAAGGTTTAGTTATTGGAGGGGAGCAGGCCCTGATGGATAAGGGGTGAGCAGCCATGACCACATGTCGGGGCTGTGCTAAGACTTTGCATGTGTGATCATGCAATAGGCCTGGGGCGGGGCGGGGGGGGGGGGGTGATATTTTAGAGATGGAAGTACACATCTAGGCAGCAACAGGGGCAGGGTTTGATCCCAGGAGTTGGGTTCTGAGGCCCAGCTCTTAACTGGGCACCACACAGCTTCTCAGAGGCTGACTGGTACCCACACCACCCTGTGGCTGCCTGGTTCTCTCCCATCTGCCCACTGGTGCTGACCTCCAGCTCATCCTGCGTCCTTTGTTCCAATCACCCATCCTTCCAAGGACTGTTGTGTGTCTTTTCCATACCCAGTGACGTGCCAGCTAGGGAGTGCTGGGAACATGGAGCTTGGGCAATGTTGACTCCATCAACATGTGGTTCCCTGAGAAGGGCGTGTGGGTTGGATGATGGCTGGGTGTGTGTGTGCACGCGCCACCTACAAAGGGCTTGCGAGTCCCGATGTGGGCCGATAACTCTTCCTACGGAAGGTCATTTGTGTGCATTTGGGGATGCGTGCGCACCGGGGTGTAGGTGTTGTCTGCAAAATAGATGTCCTCCAGGTATGTGCATTAGTTAGCCATTGTTGTGTAACTACACACCTTAACCCCAGTGGCCTAAAACAACAATTGTTTATTGGCCCATGCTTCTGTAAATTGGCAATTGGCCTGGGCTCGGCTGGGTGGTTCTTCTGGCCTGGTCGAGAGTCACTCAGGTATGTGCCACAGCCAGGCTGGCTATCTCAGATGGGCTCACTCACGTGTCTGACTGTGGGCCGGCTGTTGGCTGGAGGCCTGAGTTCACCTCCACGGGGCTAGGCTCATTCACACGGTGGTCTCAGGGTTTCCCAGCCAGTGCACCAGGCTTTTTAAGCTTCTGTGTGTATCATGATCACTAACGCCCCATTGGCCAGCCAGCATTACCTGACCAAATCAGATTTACCTGGTGTCGAAACCAACTGCACCACCTGGTTACACCGCAAGTGGGCGTGAGTGCAAGCCTGAGGGAAGTATGGCAGGCAGACAGCTTTCAAGCAATGTGCCTGAGCCTGCGTATTCCCGGGGAAGTGCTGGGGGAAGTAGCCAGTTTTGGAACCAGACAACCCTAAGCTCCCGTTCTTCATCTGCCACTTGGTGTGATCTTCGCCGAGTCACCTCACCTTGGCGCTACTATCACCTGGAAAGAATTGATTAGCGTGAGATGACCTTCCTAAATTGCTGAAGCCATTCATTTGTTCATGAACACAAGGCCTATTTACTGAGGTCCTATGATGTGCCAGGCCCTAGCCGCACCCTGGGGCTATCGTGGTGAATAAAACGGGTAAAACCCACCTGTCCTTGGGGAGCCCACCGGCTAGGGAAGGAGTAGGCAAACTGTGGCTCTCCAGCCACAGGCAGCTCTTTCGGTACGGATGTGTGTGGAGCTCTGGAGTCAGATGGTAAACGATCTTAAAGGACAGCCTTCAGATCAGGGGGGTTCGTTCGTGTGTAAAACTGTGTTTATGGCTCCTGGATAATTTTTAAATTGTTCTCAGGGACAGGATGAGTCTTCCGTCTCAAAAGTTTGCCTATGTCGAGTCTAGGGTATGGACAGATATTAATTGATCATCCTAATAATCAGGAGAGGACCCGAGAAGACAGCTCCAGGGTGGACGGAGGGGCGGCTGATGCCTGCGCCATTGGAACCAAGAGGTGAAGCCTTTCAACTCCCGTAAAGAGGGTCCCTGCGCGTCAGCGTCCACACGATGGCAGTGAGTGAGGTCTTCACCAGATTGCAAGTCCAGGATGCGGCCGTGGCTTTGTTCTTGGCCGTGTGCCCAGTCCCCGGGCACAACAGATACATGCCTGGTGAGTGAAGGAGTGAGGGAAGACAATGGGGTGATCTCTGCGCTGGGAAGAAGTGGTTCCTGAGAATTTGAGGTCGGCAGTCAAGTCTCAGCTGCGGTCAGTCTCCGTCAATGACGCGCCCAATCTCCTCAGGTGTGCTCTGAGGCACCTGTGGTTTGGGGCTTGTGAAGGGGCGCCTCAGGCGAGGGAGGAAAGAAGGCATCCGGGGTCCTCTTCTTGCCACTGCTGATGTCCCCGTGAGGATGAAAATAGCCCAGGCCCCCCCACCCACACACTTGGTCCCTACCAGAGCTGTGGCATCCAGCCGGAGCCAGGGGGCTCTGCGTGGAGCCTGCCAGTCTGGGACTGGGCTGGGATCGAGGTCCCTGACAGCTGGGCCAGGCAGCTCGGGGGGGTGGGGTGTGTGTGTGTGTGTGTGTGTGTGTGTGTGTGTGTGTGTGTTTCTTATGAGGCTGTTGGATGCCCCCCCACCCCGCCCTTTGCCTCTCCCCCACTACCTATCCCTCCTCCTTCAGTATCCACGAGGAGGACAAATCCCTTAATCCTCAAAATGCCTGCTGCTTTTGCAGTTTGCAAAGCTCTCAGGGTCCGTGTCTAAATTCACTCCTGCACAGTAATTACGGGTGGGAAACACTGAGGCTCTGAGAGGGCAGCTGCTTGGTGATACAGCCAGGACCCGGTGCAGCTAGGAGTCAAACCTAGGTCTGGTCCCCAGCTTGGGTTGTGCCGATGTGTGTGTGTGTGTGTGTGTGTGTGTGCAAACAGTACTCCTTCACCCTCTACCTCCTGGATTCGAAGAATGTGTTGTGGCTGAGAACACCAGGGACCAAGCTGTCCGGTCCACGCATCCTGCCTCTGCTTCTTCTGAACTGGTGGCCTGCTGAGCACCCTGATATCCCCCTATGGCCCACGCCTCCGTTGTCAGCTAATAGAACAGACCCCCAAACCCAGGCAGGCTCACCACTAAGAGTAGATGCCTTACACAGGGTGTGGTTGTCTTTTTAAAAAAAACATTTAATTAGTTGCCAATATTTAAACACTTAAACCCGTGGGAGAACAAGATGCACTACCCAGCTAATTAACAACTAACCAACCTCGATCAAGCCCCAAGCTCTTCGCTGGGTGCCACCATCCCCTCCAGTGCAGCTTCAGAGAGGGGGAACCACGTGAGCCACGTGCCTAAGGTCACCACACAGGGAGGGCAGGGTCGGGGAGGACGCATTGCTCACCTTGCTGGGGTCCTTGAGACCCAGTGGGTGCTCATGCCCTCAGGCTGGTGTGTCCCCAAGGGTGGGACTGTGAAAGGAGAGCGCTGGGGGTCCCAGCCACAGCCTCAGCCCACTGTCATTACCCAGGGATGTGAATACTCACCTGCAATCCAAGTCTCAGGCAGTGTTTTAACACAAGGGGCTGCAAGCAGTTGGTGGGGGAAAGCTATGCTCCTGTGATTCCATTTTTCCTGGAACTGGTTGAAGCCCTTCCCAATGTCCCCCTCTCCCTCTTTAGATGTGGGCAGTGGGTGACTCGAATTTAAGTCAGGAGTCCAGGCTATCATGGGGACGGTGACCGCAATGCTGGGAATGGCAGCGATGAGACACGACCCTCCCTAGGACTTGGTTACTTACACTCTGACCCAGCCAACCAAACGGCCCAGGACACGCTCCCGGAGGCCAATGCATCTGGGATGGCAAGGCAGGTGGTTCAGGGAACAAAGCAAGGTGTGGAAGTGCACGATTGTTTGAGCAGGCAGGCTCCTCTTCTTAGAAACGGGAATATGTATCCGCTCACCCGGTGCTGGCCTCAAATCTCTCTGGAGACTTAGACATGGAACCGGACACCTTGGCTGCCTCTGGGGAGGGGACCCAGATGGCTGGAGTTAGAAGGGGTGTCACTTTTCACGTTTGGTGAAAACGAACTAACTAACTAGCTAACCAACCAACTAACTAACCTGAAAAAATCTCCCCAAACCACCCTTGCTGTCAAGTTGTTTCCATTGATGGCAGCCCCGTGCATTTTGTAGAAGAACCTCTCCGTAGGGTTTTCCTAGCCGCCATCTTTGCAGAAGCAGCTCCGTGCCGCTGGGGGTGGGTTTGGGGTGGGTTTTAACTGCCCGCTTCTGGGTTCCCGGTTGAGCACAAATCATTTGCCCCATTGGAATTTTGAACCTTGTGCGTGTATTACCTATGCAGAAAATAAGCAGCTAGACAGAGAAAGTAAACCAGTAAGAGGAAACAGTGGAGGAAAGGAGATGAGGAAGTCGAAGTGGACCTTCAAACCAACACGAGGCCTGCAGGTCCAGCCTGCCACGGCCCCACCAGCAACCTGGGGCAAGGGCTAGGCTCGGCCCAGCAGCTTTTGGTGGCCCCACCCTTTACGTTAATATTTTGGTTGCCCCACACACAGCACCCACGGCAAAACCCAGCCAATGGGCACCAGGTTCCGGGCTGGGCTGCCCGCCAGAGTTGCTGGTGGGCTTGATGGCGGGGGATGGCAACGTCCAGATGCCTGAGCGATGACACCGCCGGTGGAATGCGGGCACTTCCCATGGGCTGGGCTCCGGCTTGCAGACCCGGCTGGTCCGGCGTTTGTCTCCCAGCCTCCAGGTGGGTGTATGGATACTTCAAAACAGCCGTCCCCCACAATTACCTGGGGACCTTCACAGACAGAATACACGCATGATATGCACGCAGCATTCATCAAATACTCACGGGACACCTCCGGGTTGTTTTAAATTCTCCATGAGTCCAATCTCTGGTTGTCTTCTGCGCCACAGAAGGAAATGTTGCCTGACCTGGTGCCATGACAGGCGGTCTGCTGGCGTCTGTTGTTATAGCATGTCCTCCAGTCCCGGGGTGCTACTCACCCTGTGCTTTACCCAAACCTGTCCTGTGAATGGGACATGGGCAGCAGAGGACAAAACAAATAAAACTTCCCGCTCTCCTGGGGGGTCCCATTCCACTGGGGAGGCAGACAATAGATGGCAGATGGCAGTGAGAAGGCCAAGCAGACCACAGATCAAAGGGACTCCGGGTGGTATGTTGAGTGGCAGGCGTCAATCACAAAAGGACCAATACTGTCAGAGGCTACTGTGATAAAGAAGGCTCAACACAAGACAAGACAAAGACGTTCCTACCAAAGGGAAGGGGAGCAGGTCAAGGGATGGGTGATGAGGCAATGGCCTACAGCAGGGATCGGCAAACTGCGGCTCTTCCACTCAGGACTTGTGGCTCAGCAGTAAAACTGAACATGGAAGCAAAATGATCCTAGTTTCATTTAAAGGATATGATTCAGATTATGGTGATTTCGTTTGCTTGCAAAGATAGATGGCCCTGGGATCACGTTTAAATTGCTGTGAGGGACAGGACTGGCCCTTCCGTCTCCATAGTCTGTCAACCCCTGGGCTAGAGGGGTGACAGGTATTAACTTGGGTGGAGGGAATTCCCAAGAGGGGAAAGAGCAATCCAAGGAGGGAGAGGGGTAGGGTAAGCTGGGGTCATGGGGGGAGGGTTGATTAGTAGTTTAAATTGTTGAATATAAAAATCAGTGATCTGCGACGTCAACCCCTACCTAACAAGAAAAA
This sequence comes from Echinops telfairi, assembly GCF_000313985.2. NCBI lineage: Eukaryota > Metazoa > Chordata > Mammalia > Afrosoricida > Tenrecidae > Echinops > Echinops telfairi. Next base: position 26,342,606 of record NW_022109491.1, read on the forward strand.
CATCGTTTGTTTGTTTTTAAAAAGGTGCACTCTTAAGCATTTTCTTTTTTATTGAGACATAATCGGTATTCGATAAAGGGACCCATTTAGGTACATAGTTCAATGGGTTTGGGAAGTTATAGACATCTGTGTATCTGTTCGGTTTCTCGGGTGGGGAATACCTCGGTTCTTGGCTTCGCATGAGAAAGACTTCACACCAAAGCCTGGTTTGTCATCCAGGTGGGTTTTTATAAAGGACGGAAGAAGTTTCAGGGTTTACAGTCTCAAGAGAATTATACGCTATTGTACAGAAGTGTGCCAAACTTCTCGTAAGCACTGAACCTGGGCGACCTCGTGGGACTGCCCACCCACACGTGGTAGCCTGCGGCTAGAGAGGCTGCAGCTTGCCCGAGCTGGTGCAGGGCAGGAGCCAAAGGTCCAAGAAAAAAAGTGGGCTGCCAGCTTGTGGTCATGGTATTTGAGGCCTCTTGCTGGGAGGCGTGGTCGAAAGTATTGGTTGACCCCATTGGCTGAATTAAGCCCACCTGGGCCTCGTTTGGGCCGCCCAGGTGTACCGCCCACCTGGTGCGCTTGAATTGGAGCATGCCCAGTTGGTCCTTATGGCTGGCTAAGGCTCGCCTGATTCTCTTCCTGCCGGGACCTTCAGGCACGGAGAGGGACAAACCTGCATCCCTGCCTCTTGCTACCTAACATCTCCAACTCTGCAAACACGATATAGACCATTTCCCTCATCCCGTCAAGTCCCTCCATGCCCCGTTGACTTTGATCCCAACATCCATGCCGTTCCTTTCTACCCGAGGACCCCCGATGGTTTTCCTTCGCGTGGTCTTGCCTAGAGTCCATGTAGCAGGGATCACCGAGGATAAGCCTGGCTCCCTTCACTCACTGCACGGTGCTAGGGTGCCATTCGGGTGTTGTGCGCGCCAGTCATTGCCTCCATTGTATTGCCGAGGCCTGGTCCGTGGAGCTTGCTGCTTACCTGCTCGGCCGTGGACAGACATTGGGTTGTTCCTGCCTCTGGGCTGTCACAAATGTTGCTGCTACGAACAGGCCCCTACGGGTCGACCCCGACTCACCGTATCTTCGGGTTATGACGAAATGAATTCAAGATGCTCTGTGTTTTGGTCCATCTAATTGTCGGGGATAAGGGAGCCGGCTACACAGCGCTGCAGGGCACGGTCCGCCGACATCGTCATTCCAGACGTTCGCTTGAAGAGGTGCCATGCATGATTTATGAAAAGAAAGATCATACAAAGAAACCCTAGTGAAAACTGTTTAAAAAATGAGTCACTGGACTTATATCAGGACCAACTTAAGGCGGAGTCGTTGAACCAGACTCTGTAGTAAGTCGGGACTGGATGGATGTCTTTGTGTGGATGTAGGCTGTCGTTGCTCTTGGATCAGTACCTAGGAATTAGAACGACTGGGTCTCATGGTAAGTAGATGTGTAGTTTATGAGGATGGGAGGCTGTACTTTTGAACTGGGTTCTCTGGGGAGGCCTCACAGAGGTCTGAAGGGAGGTGGGGAGCCAGGCAGGGCAGCTGGCGGGAGTGGGTCTGGTGTCTATAAGGACCTGCGGGAGCGGGTGTGAGGAGAGAGGGCTAGGATGTGGGGCCCGTGTGTAACAGGGTTGCACAGTGTCGGGCTGGGAAGTCATGGTGAGGACATTGGCAGAGAGCCTTGGGAGGGGACCTGGAGCCCGGTGGTGTAGTGGTTCCACATTGGGCTGCTAACCCCAAGGTCAGCGGTTCGAAAACATCAGTGACTCCACAGGAGAAAGACACAGCTTTCTACTCCCGTAAAGAATTTCCAGTCTCAGAAACCCACAGGGGAAGCTCTGTTCTGTCCAGTAGGGTCACGATGAGTCAGAACTGAGTCGCTGACTTTGGGTTTGGCTTTCTGGCTGGGCCTGGGTGGTGGTGGAGGTAGGGTGCTGCATCTGCTCTGGTGGCTGAGTCAGCAGGGCTCGGGGATGTCCTTTGTGTGGGCTGTGAGGGAAACAGGAAGGAGAAGGCTGGTGGCTGGGACCGGAGGGCAGTCTCCAGGGTCTGAGAGAGACTCCCAAGCTGACAGCCAGCCAGAAAACCGGGGTCTCAGCCCGACCCCTTGAGAAGCTGCATTCCGTCCACCCTGAAGGAGCTTGGCAGAGGGCCTTGACGTCCAGAGGAGAACGGAGTCCAGCCAGCACCTTGGTGAAGCCCGCCCGAGCAGGTCTTAGGTCATGCCTGGACCTCTCCTACAGAAACTGTGAGCTCCTAAGCGGGCGTTATTTTCAGTTGATAAGCTCGTGGTCACTTATTATGAATCAATAGATGATTAACACAGCCATCTTAGTGTTGGAGCTAAAAGGATCCGTAGTGACCTTTGAGCCCATCTATCTCATTGATAGATGGGGAAACTGAGTCCCAGAGAGGGAAGCAGATGCACCTCCAAGGAGGCAACCTCGGGCAGAACCTGCCCCAACCTTCATGGCTCTGTGGGTCCCAGGCTCACTTCCCAGGAGGCCTCAGTGCCAGGCTCTTCTGCCGAATCCTCCTCCCAGGAATTAGCTCCCCTAGCTTGGCTCTGGGAACCCACAGTGTACTTTCAGCCTCCGGGCCAGTGAGCCAGAGCGGACCCCTGATGGGCCAGGCTAAGTGACCAGGAGGTGGGCAGAGCCCTCGCCCCATAGGCAGAGTGTGGCCCAGGGGTGCAGGAGCCAGAACCAAATAGGAGACGCTGGGGAAGAGGGGGTCCTCCGCCTCACTCCTGTCTGTTTCATGGGTCTGTGCTCTAGCTGCGCCCTGGAAGACCTTCTAGGGCTGGCTGCTGACTGTTTTAAGAGTCCAACTGCCTGGGTTTCAATTCTATCTCAGCTTCTTACTAGCGACTTACTACTTAACTGTGGGTGAGTTACTGAACCCCATGAGTCTGTTTTCTCACCTGTAAAATGGGACTGAAATAATACCTAATAAGAGAGATGCACGTCCGAGGTCTAGTAGAGTCTCTTAAAAAAAAAAAAAAGCTAGCTCTTTTAATTATTCTCATTCTGTGGGCTAGAAAAAGAAAATCTCCAAGTGTGTGTGAGCTAGGAAAAAAATCTCCAAAAACTCATTGCCATCGAGTTGATTCCGACTCCCAGTGACTTGGCAAGAAGGCTAGAACTGCTCCCGTGGCTTTCCGAGACTAAGTCTTTATGGGAGTAGAGAGCCCCATCTTTCTCCCTTGGAGCGCCATGGTGGTGGTTTCAAACTGTTGACCTTGAGGTTAACAGACCAACGCATACCCCCGGTGCCACCAGGGCTGCCTGTCGGAAGAGGCAATGGAGCAGAGCTTCCCAGCGCCAGGACAAGTGCGCTTTCCTTGGAGACAAATGCTTATGGGCTGGGCTGGGCCTGCATACATTTTCCCCAACCCTGTGCCCCTGCATGTATTAGAGCCAGGCCCCAATGGTCACAGTGCTTGTAAATGGTAGCATCCCTGCATGGCACACATGGCTAGGGACTTGACTGCTCCAGTTGGAGGTTTGGTCTGGGTTTACATAAGTGTATGTATGTGTCTATGCATCTGTGTGGTTTTATGCACACGTTTCCGTAAGCACAGAGGGGGCACAGTGATGGATACTTCTTAGACACAGCCAAATGCCTCTGGGTTTGAAGGATTAGGATTATAGTCCATGGAGCATCTCAGATGATGGGAATAATGTATTTCACAAAGTTATGCTCTACCTCCTAGTTCAGTGAGTTGTATCTGGGCTCTTCAAAGCTGTGAACATTGAAGCTATCACCCTACCTCCCCCTTTGTACCTGGGGAAACTGAGACCCAGAGAGGGGAGGGGCTTAGTTAAGGCACACAGCAGGTTCAGGACAGACCCAGTCCTGGGAGGGGGGTTCCAGGGCTGAGAAGCTTGTGTCTAGTAGCAGGGCCTGCTTCCTGGGTGAACCTGGGCTTGTTAGCACCTCACCAAAATCCTTTCGCACACATTTGTGGGGGGAGGTCAGATACTTGCTGCCAGACTGCTGTCTCATCCCACCATGGGGGTGGGGTGGGGGGTGGGCCTGCTCCCTGCCTCTGGAGACAATGGACAGGCTCCTGTAGGCAGAGTTTGCACCCTACTGATAATGTTCCTATGGAGACCCAGAGACCACCCCCTAGACCACCCTCTCATTGCTGTGTAACCTATAGTGTAACCCCTCCCTGTGACGTATGTCTCTACCTGTAATTAGTGGGCTGGCATGCCCCTAAAAGTTATATAGGCACGAGTCAGCAATATAGAGCTCTCTGACTCTGAGCTCCTTGCTGCTCATTCCCTGGTTACTCCCCTCTCCCTTGTTCCCTTACCCTCCTTCCCTTCCCCGTCTCTCCACGTGGACCACCAAGCTGGGCTGAGGTGAGCGATGGTATCATGTAATGTGTCTGACTGTATTATTGTAATATCTCTCATGCTCTTGATGACTCTAATATAATACTTATGTATCTCAGCCGTACAATTGTGCATTACTGAACCCAGAAGTAGTATTACTGAATCCGAGTAGTAGTAATAAGTAGTATCAGCGGGTGGGGGCTGGCCCTTCACCCCCCAGCGTCAATTTTTAAAATTTAATACTACACACATTGTTGCCTCGGCAGCAGTATCGGCATCCCGGTGGAGGACTGGGTAAACTGAGGCCCCTATGGGATTTGCCCAAGGACCCATCCCAGATTCATGGCCAAGCTGGAATCTGAGCCAGTTCTGAGCCAAGACCGTGTGCTCTTTGCTGCGAATCAGTATTTCCCGTGCCGATATCTCCGGAGGTACTGGGGAAGTGTTAATGAGGATCCCGAAGAATGTAAAGTGCGTGTGTGGGTGTGCATGAACACGTGTGTACAGAGGCGAACTGCCCGTGCTCAGCCATTCCACACCTGACTGCCAGGTGGACAGCATCTTCACCTCGCTAGGGTCCTAGGGGCTGAAAGGCTGTGGGAAGAAGAAGAAGGGGCCAAATAGAGATGGGAGGGGCTTCATGCAAAGAGGGATCTGGGGGCAAACCTGGCCCCCCCCCCCCAAGGTGCAATGCTGGCCTAGTGTGTGAGGGAGAGGGACAGGGGGAAAAAGAGGCAACAGACAGTTGTCATGGTGAACCCTTCCCCCTCCTCCCAGGGACTTCTGTGGGCTGAGACCATAGTCCTTAGGCCAGACTGCCTGTCCACTCCTACTGACTGCCTCCCTGCACTCAGGGGGCTTGGGGTCGAGAGGGGCCTGTGCCTAGAGAGGCCCCATCTTCTCTTCTCTGCTCCCCAGCCGTGTCTCTGTGCATCTTTCCAAAAAGTGCCAGCAATTCTGATCAATGGTTGCTTTCTTCCCCACAGTTACGTGAGATCAATACAAAATAACAACAAAACAAACAACCACAGCTTCATTTTTGTGGTCATCCTGTCTCAAGCCTCATGGCTGTACCATCCTGGGTTAATTACGATGGCTCTGTGCTAGGTTTTCTAATGCCCCAAACCAAACTCACTGGCATTGAGTCAGTGCCAATGCACAGTGACTCTGTACGCAGAGCAGAGCGGCCCCTGTGGGTTTCTGAGACTCTAACTCTTCATGGAAGGAGGAGGCCTCCTCTTTCTCCTGAGGAGCAGCGGGTGGTTTTGAACTGCTGTCCTCGAGGCTAGCTCCATGAGTAACCACCTCGCCACCAGGGCAGATCCCTGTATGTGATCCAAAGATTGTACTATTATAACTCAAATCTGAAGGAGGGAATGGTACCAGGGCTTAAATTGTGCTATTCTGGTGTGCAGAAGGCTATGGATGACGGTGGGAGCCCAAAATGCATTTGCAGATTCTGCACATGGAATCAGCCTCTGGTGATTTCCCTCTGACCTTAATTGAGGGATGGGAATGACCTGGTGATCAGACAAAGAGTATTGTAAAGATATTATAGTATATTAAAATGAAAAATCTGAAAGAAGGAGGAGGAGAAGGAGGAAGAGCAGAGGAGGAAGAAGAGGAGGAGGAGGAAGAGAAGAAGAAGAAGAAGTAGTTGCTCCTTGGGCCAGCTACTGGCCTCTGCATCTTCTGGCCCCTCAGCCTGAGACTTTCTTCAACCTAATTATGTTGTATTTCAAGAACGCCTTCCTTGACTAAGCCAGTATGTCAAAACCGTCCAGTTAATTCTGACTCATAATGACTCTACCTAGGGTTTTCAAGACTATAAATCTTTAAGAGAGCAGACAGCCTCATTTTCCCCCCTTGGAGTGGCTGGTGGGTTTGAACAGTTGACTTTGTGGCTGGCAGCCCAGTGCCTAACCCACAGTGCCCTCAGGGCGCCTTAGTAGATGCTCAATAAATTGGTGAAGGAAGAACCAGAAGACCAAACCCAACCCACGGCCATGGAGACAATGCAGAGCAGCTAGTGGCTCTGAACTTGAGGACAGCAGCCCAGCTCATAGCCACTGCACCACCAGGGCTCTGAAGTTGAAGAAAGAGAGGGTCTCATTTGAGTCTCAGAAAGCCTGTGAAGCAAGCGGGGCTGGGCTGCTCACTCTCATTTTACAAACGAGGAGAGAGGGATCAGTCCAGGTCTGATTTGTGGACAAGCCAGGCTTAACACCCATCCCTATCTGACTCCCATCCAGGACACACCTTACCCACTCCTTAGATTAGAGTCAAGGGTGGCCTGTTCCTGCCCACCTGTGCCTAGAACACAGTGCAGGAGGGCAAGGAGGTCATTGAGGAAAGGATTAAGTTTCGGGCCTCAGTTGACCATCACTTCTTCACAGAGGCCTTCCTTTACCACTACGCCCGAGTTGGACCCTGTGTAATTCTGATTCCTTTGCAGTATTTAGATTAGTTTTAGTTTGGTTTCTGCCGGCCTCTCTCTGGCCTGTGAAGCTCTGTGAGTAAGGGCTGTGGGCATGTGTTTTGCTCACTGCTCGGTCCCCATCACCAGGCTAGGTCTTCGCCCAGCCAAGTCATTGATACACACCTGCCAGGTGAGTGAATCAGTGGGTGAGTGAGTGAGTGAACACGCATCAGAGTCTCACGACTCCCTTGTGAACCTGAGTCCAGTCTCCACATTTTGCAGGTAAGAAACGGGGAGCTTGGAGAGGCCACACAGGTAGAGCAAGAATGACTCAGGTGTTGAAGACCTTTCGACTTCCTTGCCCCTGGGACACAGCAGAACCTGAGCTGTACCTCTCACTTTAGACAAAGGCAAGAAAACCGAATCCATATTGCAGGCTCTGAAAGGCTGATGCATCAAAGGATGCTGCAGTTGCCAAGGTAACCTAGTTTGCCTCCCAAAGCAGGTTTTATTGGTGGGGATGAAGACCTACACAGATACTGACGGGAGAAAAACCAGGGAGAAGGGGGCATACCTCCCAGCCAGCCTGTTGCTGACCACTCCTTTCGAAAGGCTTCCCTTCCACCTTACTTGTGGCTGCCCATCTACGGGGTATGCAAGCAAACCCCCTCCCCTGGTGTGAAAATTGCCCTTGCTGGGAATGCCATGTTTCTCTGTGATGTTCTCTGTGAAGGTCTCAGGAACAATGCTTCTGCTTATCTGGCTCCAGGGTGTGTGTGTGTGTTTGTGTGTGTGTGTGTGTAACAATGCTTCTGCTTATCTGGCTCCAGTGTGTGTGTGTGTGTGTGATGTTTCTCTGTGAAGGTCTCAGGAACAATGCTTCTGCTTATCTGGCTCCAGGGTGTGTGTGTGTGTGTATGTGTGTGTGTGTGTGTGTGTGTGTGTGTGTGTGTGTGTGTTTGTGTGACAAACTGGTCTTCAGAGACCTGCGTGCTCCTACAGACCTGGGCATCGGGAAGCGTGAGCACTGGGCCTTCATTTCTGTGGCAGATGTCAAGAGGCCCTGGGAGAGCTTGGGAGGAGTGAGGCAGCTCAGAAATGCAAGATGCCCGTGCCACCTCGGACAAGACCTCCACTCTAAGCCCCATGGCATCACCTCTGCCTGGGGAGTTAGTCTGATGTTGAGAGAGGTTCACTAGTCTGCCCAGGCATCCGGCACTGCTGGTATCCAGAAGCCAGTTCCTGAGAGCTGTGGTCCCTAGGGGGTAAGGGCACAACACCACACCCGCCAAACTCCCACCACACCGGCTCTGGTCCCTGCTGTCACCCAGCCCTTTCTCTGTAGCGGCAGAGAGTTGACATCAGACATCACTGTCAGAAGGACTTCTGACTTGGGGTTCCCCCTGGTGACAGGAGAGGGGAAGTCCTTCCAAGGACACCGGCAGCCCTGAGGGCAGATCCAGGCCCAGCAGGACCCATTTTCAGATCCTCACGTTTGGGGAAAGAGGCCAACGCGAGCCCCTCTGTGGAAAGTGGCCCACTCGAGCCTCTCGCCCCTCGGTGGGCAGTTGAGAGACACACCACTCCTTGAAAGGCTCGGACAAGTCCCACAGCTAAGAATGCTTCTTCACTTGGCTTTAATGGGCTATTTTTCTCTCTCACATGACCATAGATCTTGTTTGGACATGGGGACGGGGTTTAGCGTGATGCTCTTGTCACCCCTGTGGGACACTCAGGGCTGCTGGAAGCCCCTACCCCCACCCCGTCCACCTGTCCAAGACCAGGTCTGAGCTCTAGATGTTGGGCCCTGGGACAGTGTGGGGCTGGGGGAGGGGGGAAGCCTTATGTTCGTGGGGGAGGGGTGGTAGTGAGTGCATGACGCCCCTCCAGCCTTGAGCAGGAAGTCCAAGGGCATCTTAAAGCCAGGAGAGTTCACTGCAGGCTCGAAGGACTCCCCGGCGACTCTAGAGACAGAATCTGGCAGCTTCTTGCCTGCCCGACAGACCCCCGCCAATAATCATGCATCTGTCGGAGGAGCGGCGGCCAGTCTGTTCTGAGCTCATCCCAAGTGTGTGGTCCTCACTCCGCCCGCGGGCGACAGGAGGTACAGGAGGTATGGGCGCATGGCACCAGAGGGGTAGGGACCCGCAGACTCCTCGGAGAGGCTGGTAGGTGCCTCCTCCGGCCTTCTGGGCAAGAAGGGCTGGCTCAGGAGGTCCCAGGAGCCCAGGACAAGGCCCTGGCGCTGCGTCTTGGATCTGGGTCCAGGCCCGGCTGCTGGCTTAGACGCCCAAGGGCCGCACCATCATGCGCGTGGCTCGCAGCGAGTAGCTGGGGCCCCGGAAGTAGTGCCAGCGGATCCCGTTGAGCTTGCGCACGTTGTGGCGGGCCGGGTAGTAGATGCCATTGAGGTTGGAGAGGCCGCAGGCGTCAAACCACCAGCCTGGGGGGAGGAGAAGGAAAGGGGCATGAGGGGGCATGGGGGGTGGTGGTGGCAGCCAATCCCTCCAGCTCAGAGCTCCCGGGGGCAGTTACCTCTCTTCTGAGTGGGCTGAGCAAGGGCTGGAGTGGGAGCAGATGGTGGGGGCAGGAGAGGGCTGGGCTCCAGCTGCCCTTCCAGTGCCCTCTGCCCCTCCTCACCTTCTCTCCACCCTTACCCCCTCCCCCAATTCCCCTCCCTCCCCTGCTCCCTAGGCAGTCTTTGCACACTCTCCCCATTGGCTTCTGATGGTCTCTGTGGGTCTGTCTCTCCCACACTGGGTTAATCCCACTCTAGTAGCTCCTGTGCTTGTACCCGTTTCTCTCTCTCTGGAACGGCCCTGTCTCTCCCGCTGTGCCGTGGGTCTCTGTTGGCCTGCCTCCTGGTCTGCCTTGCCTTCTCCCCTGGACCTCTGTCCTCTGACCCCATGCAGTGCCCAGTCTCCTCCCGGTGGCTTGGCGTGGTCCTGCTCTTCACCGGTCCCTGCGTCTCCTCCCTCTCTTCTACACTTGCTCTCTGCCCCTCATCTGCCACTCCCGGAACTCTGCCCCCATCTCACCCCCAAACACTGTCTAGACCAGAGTTGGTGGGGGGCTGCCCTCCTCCATCCTGGCCCATGGAGTCAGGGGAATCTCCAGCCTGGAGCCCATCAGGCACTGTGCCTCCCTGGGGTGACCGCTGAGGCCCCCACTCCCCGTGTTCCTGGAGACTGGTCTCCGAGAGAAACCAGGGTACCTGCGTGAGGGGGAGGTGAGAGCTCAGAGGGGTCCTCAAGGACCTAGTGGGCGGTAGAGGTGAGCCTGCACCCGCCTCGCGATGGCACAGGGGTCTGGGAGAGGATGGAGGCCCCCTCCACCCCCGGGCAAGCCTGTGGGTGGACCGGGCTCCCCTTCACTCACCCCCAGACAGCATCTGGGCACACTTGCACAGGCAGTTGTCATTGTCAGAGTCTCGGGTGCTGAAGTTGGTGCCCTGCAGGACCAGGCTGCTCTGGCGCCCTGCGGAGCCGCTGTACCCGTTCAGGGAAAGCCTGGGACCACCGAGGGGGGCCATGGGAGAGAGGGCAGTCAGGTTGGGGCCCTGCCTGGGTGCTGACGACAGGCCCTCACCTGGACGCTTTCTCTTAGTCCGCCCGCAGCACCCCTTGTCCTTGGAGGGTCGCCCTTCCTGCCCCACCCCCCCAGTGCCGCCCGGGAATACAGCACCTCCTGTGTGCCAGCCCTCCCTTCCCACCCATCTCCCCATCTCCTTCTTGGAGACCGCAGTGCTGGCATTTGTCTGCGTGTGCCAGGTCTGAGCCCTCTGAGCACTTTTGTCTTTGTATTGAATCCTCTCTCTGGGGTCCCAGTGAGTGGAGTCCAATCCCCAGATGGGATCTCTGAACTCTGGCTTCTTCACCTGCTCACGTGGTCCTCTTGGGAATAGCGGGTACCTGGCTTGCTCACTGTGACCGGTGGCTTCACGGGGAGCAGTGTGCCCGCACATGCCGAGTGCTCAGCATGTTCCAGCGCATGGCATTAGGCACACTGCTGGCAAGGCTTCTGTTGAGCTGAGTGGGCAGAGGGGTGGGAGTGTGTGGGAACAGGTGGGCTGTTCCGGCAGGCGAGGTGGGAGCCGTTTTAGGAGCTGTTAGGAGGTTCCTGGTCGGGGTGGGATGGAGGCCAGCTGTGGCCAGGGCAGCTCTGGGAAGTGTGGTTTTTGGCTCAGCACCTTGGACATGGGATCCAGAAGCCATCAGGGGCCTGGAGCAGTCCCCACCCCCCACCCATGGGCTGGTCTGTGGAGGGCCAGGGCACGGCTTTGGGGGCCAGAGCCCTGCCGGTGCCCTTTGATGTGGCCCCTGTAGTCAGAGACACCTGGTGCTGCAGACCCCCTCCTCAAAGGGGTGCACCTTGCCAGGACTCACCCACCCACTCAAGTGGCCCAGCTTCTTTCTCCTTGAGGGCTCAGCTGTTCAAGGCAGCTCAAGCTGAGGTTTGAGGTCATGGTTGATTTAGGGTTCGTGGAGTCAGTTTGACCTGGCAGGGTCACTCCGGCAGCACTGGGCTCTCTGTGGCCCCCAAGTCCTCTCCTCTCCTTTCTGGGAGCCCAAATGGGAACTTGTGGCTCCTGGGAAGCCTCAGTTCATGAGCCAGGAGACCACCACTCAACTCATTGTCAGATGCGCTTTTGATGTTTTCTGGGCAAGGTCTGAGGACCCTCCAGCCCATGGGTCTCCTGGGGACCCGGAGTCAGACATATAGGTAGGTTTCCCATGTGTTTGTGGATCTGCAGTTTTCCTGAGGTCCAAATATTTGGACAAGACCCCTTGGGCCTGAGAGTGCACGGGTGTGGCAGGGTCTCGAGTCTGCCCTGGAGTACATGCTGGGGGTCCCAGGGTGCACGCCGTGTCTGCCTGGGATTGTATGTGCTATCATTGTTCTCCGTGGCAGGCTTGCACCAGCACTTGGGTGTGTCTGGTGTGGTATATGCTGGTTTGTGCAGTGGTACACTTGTGTGTCCATGGGCCCTGGGGCCTGTGTAGCCTGTGCACTGACCCTGGGGGTCTGGGCACCCCTATAGGTGCAGGCATGCCTGCGTGTGTCTCATTGTGTCTGTGGGTGGCACCCTGGAAGACATGCCCATGGTGTCCGTGTGTGTCCATGTTGACATCTGTGCTTCCCTCCACCCTGCCCGTCTGCATGGACACATGGGGGAACCCCTTCACCCTGACCTCCAGCTGACTGCCCACATTGCCCACCTCTGGGCTTCCCGAGGGGATCCTCTCCAGCTCCCCATGGTGCACCCTGTGGGGTGGGGCTGAATCAGGCTCTCTTCTGGCAGTGTCCAGGTGCCCCAGCTCCGTTCTGAGGTCTCTGTGGCCCCACTGGCTATGAATTCTCCCTGTCCCGTTTTTACCAGGTCCCTTCTGACTGTACTTCCCTTCCTAGCATCTTTGCTTAGAGAATGCCCATTGATTGCAGGCATCCTCTTCCAGGGAGCCCCCCTGATTGAATACTTGTCTCTTCTGGCTCTGGTACCTCCTGCATCACAGGATGGGGGGAGGGCGGTGGAACTGGGGATGCTTTGTGAGCATGCCCATCCCCAGACACACACCACACTGGACGATGGGCCATTTAGGGGAGGGGAGGGAATCCCAAGCCTGACTTTTCCCCAGTGGTTCCCAGCTTTATCCTATGCTCCTGCCACCCCTACCCTGGCACTGGGTGAATGCTCAGTCAGCCCTTATCAGGACCCAGGCCTCTGCTGAGGGTCTTGTGAGGCCTGGCCTGGGAGTCTGGAGCTGTGGACAGGGATGTACGTCCCCACAGTTCAGGAAGGAAGTCAGAGAGCACAATGGATTTCTGCAGGACATGATAGAAACAGGTTCCAGAGGTAACACGGTTCTACATGTGCGTGTGTGTTGGGGGGAGGGGCGAGGGCTGGTGGGGATGGCGCTCAAAAAGTTGGTGGGAAAATGGAATTAAGAGGTCATTGAGTTTTCCCATGAGCTTTTCGAAGCCCCCTTGTACAGAGAGCCCCAGTGATGCTGTGGCTAAGTGCTTGGCAGAGAATTTAAAGGCGGTTGGGTCAAACTCGGCCGCCTCTGAGGGACATGGGACATAATCGGCTCCCATCAAGATGACGGCCTCTCACGCCCCATGGGGTGGTTCTACGCTGTCTTACAGGGTTGCTCTGAGCTTATCCTTTGGCTGTGGGTTTATTTTGGGGGAGGGTCCATGTCTGCTTGATGGACGTCAAGGACACAGAAGCGTGCAGAAATATAGTTGCCTTTGAATATATTGTTGGCGTGGCTCCAGAATTTATCTTTCACTCAGTTCTGTGCTATCCCGATAATAACCCAGCCACCGTGTTTTACAGCGAGGGGAACCGTGCCACCCAGAGGTTAGGGAACTCGTCTAAGGTCACAACGCCAGCGAATGGTGGCCTGGGGACTGCGGTGCAGGCGGTTGACCCAGGAACCCGTGTTCTTCAGTTCGAGAGACTTTCTTTTTGCTTAAGGAAAAGCTGCAGACCCTGGAGTTGGGGCCCTGGAAATTGCTGCCCAAAAACTGCACTCCCATGTGTTTACCGTGTACCATGGAAATAACAGGGACCAAGACGGGCCTGGTTCTTACTGACCGCTAGGGGCATCGTGGCTTCCTTAAGGGACGGCAAATATAGTGTTCTTTGTGGAGGGTCTACTATGCGGCATCTCTTTCGCATTTATGTACACTAGCTCACTCAGGTGAGGATATTTACTGCTGAATAAGATGGGCACATCTAGGACACCCATCTTACAGATGAGAAGGGGAAGAGACGTGTTCAGGGTCACTGTGGCAGTTACATCATCTGGTGTCAACTTGAGACAATGAAGAATGAAGGGGTGGAGTTTATCCTGACATTCGGGTGGCAGCTTGATGACCTCGTTTGGAGGTGCTATGGAGATACATCGCTCACTAGAGGCCAGACCCAGACTCTGCTTTGTCTTCCTGCTGACAAGACACACGGAGCTACACTGATGGAGCCAGAGCCCTGGAGCTGAGGAGCCACGTGGAGACCCACGCCAGCACTGAGATGCTTCTACCACCACTGGGTCCATAAGACTTTCCACCTACTTGGCCTGTGATCTTCCTGCATTCAGCATCATTGCATGGCTGTGTGAGTCTAAAGAGGAATTTTTGGACTAGGATCAACATTTGGTGTAATATCGGACTTATGGACTTGATCTGGACTGGGCTGGGATGTTTTCTTAATGTTCAATTACTCTTTGATATAAAGTTCTCTCTTACACACACGTCAGTCTTCCTAGATTTGTTTCTCTAGTCTCCCAGACAAACACAGTCACTCAGGGAGATAGGAACAGAGCAAGGAATTAAAGCTGGGATTTGGTGGCCATTGGCTTATTGGTTGGCTGAGTGTTTACTCATTGGCTGGCTGTGGGAAGATAATCTGGGTCAACCCTTATGTTAGGCTCAGCTTGGCCTTGCATGGTAAGGATGACATCATAGATTAGGGAGAGTCCTATCAGAAGGTGGGTCAGAACCCAGGGCATTTAATAAAGGAAGGGGTTGGGGGCACATCACTGAGAAGTCCCCAGAAATGTAATTAGGCCTACAGTGCGGAGGACAGAGAGTCCCCTGGAGATTCCAGGGGCGTCCAGCAGGGTAGGGTGATGTAGCATCATAGGAAGACCCAGGTGGCATGGTCCCTGGAGTATGAGTCTGTGACTCCAGCTCTGCCTGGGGCCAGGCCCAGGCTCACCTTCAAGAGACTTGGGTTTCTCAGAGAAGCAACATCAGGTCGTGGAAGGGCCATGGGTTTTGGTGGCAGGGAGACCCAAGCTCTAATCCAGCCTCTACCTAATTGGTGAGGAGGATTTAAGCTCTGGAGCCTCAGTTTCCACATGATTAAAGTCGACCTTGGGAGAATGAAATAGTGTATGTACCTAAAACATAGTATCCACTGCCATCGAGTCAATTCCAATCACAGTGACCCTAGAGGACAGGGCGGACTTGACCCTGCGGATTTCTAAGACTGTAACTCTTTGTGAGAGTGGAAAGCCTCCTCATTCTCCTGCAGACCAGCTGGCAGTTTTGCTCTGCCAACCTTGCGGTTAGTAGCCCAATGCCTAACCCCTACACCATCAGGGAAGAAGTGTACAGTAACTCCTCATTTCTCTTCCTAAACACACCTTCCTGAGAAGAGGTTGGAAAATCTTGATTTTTACAACATCCCCACTTTTAAGCCCAGCCTGCTGTTGAAGATGAGAAGCTGGAGGCAGGGAAGCTAGCACCTTGGCTTGCCCAAGGTCACAAAGCGAGCGAGGTAGAGCCAGGATGGGCCCGGGGTCTCCCGACTTCCAGCCTAAGGAATGTTTCACTTCCTTTCAGGTAGGGCATAGATCAGGCTGACCCAGTCACCCCTCCTTCTGGGCATCCATCTGTAGGATGGCTGCCTCAGGGTGACTGACCTTGGAAGGCCCATTCCTGCTGCCCAGGATGGCGGTGGTGTCAGCGGCATTCTCTCGACCCCACCCAGTGGCCAGGACTTACTGAGTGCTAAGCAGCCGCCTCCAAATCCCGTGACGTGCGCCCAAATGGGGGACAGATGGTAGGAATGGGAGACGCCCAGGGACTGACCTTTGGTGCAGACTGTGTAGCTGCTAGCTCTGGAATGCCAGCCTGCCCGCCAACCCACCAGGCAGCCCGCCCGCCCGCCCATGGCCTCCTCCTGCCCTGGGCCCCCAGCCCACCTGTACAGCTGGCCCTCGCTGCCCAGCTGAAAATGCTCGTACTGGGCGTAGGCCTCATTGCCTTCCCAGTCTCGCAGCTCCACGCGCAGAGAGTAGTTCGCCCTGCTGGTGAGCTGGTGCACTAGCTCGTTGCCCAGCCAGTGTTCCCCAGCGGGGTCGCCGAAGCCCTGCAAGGAGTGGGGAGGGGGCGAGGAGGGCTGATGTCTGGTGAGGGAAGCAGGCTACACCCCAGGCTGTGGAGCTGGGCTGCACCATGCTTTGGGACCATTTGTCCCAAACCTCACTGCCTAATGATCCAGTTCATAAGTACAGTGTGGGCAGGCCTGGAGGTGGGGGTGGGGGGTTTCCCCGAATTGTAGAGGAAAAGACTAAGGCTTTTGTCAATGCAGAGACCTGTTAAAAATAATTGAAATCACATTTCTGTAAAGTTCAAGAACAGACAAAGCTCATCCATGGTGCTAGCAGTCAGCACAGTGATTATCTTTAAGGGGGTGTTGACTGAGAGGGGACCAAGCCCCCCACCCCCAGCATACTGCCAGTGCTGCGTGGCCACCCGTAGGCAGAAGGCACACGGGGAGCACGTAGATGGAAATCACACCTGGAAGTTGTGCTTTGAACTTTATGTATGTAAACCTCAGGATGGACAAAGACAAAAATCAGCTATGTAAGCAGTAGTGAAGACTTTTTGGTCCAGCGTCAGGGCATTAAATAGTTCAGCAACCAAAAAACGTAAAGCAAAGAGGGCTGCGAGTATCCATCGGAGACACCAGTGCCCCAGGACAATGAAAAATCAAACAAACCACCCCCTCCAAATAAATAAACAAAATCACAACCATTGCTGTGAGTTGATTCAAAGTCACAGGGACCCTGCAGGACAGAGAACTGTCCCATAGGGCTTCCAAGACTGTCAATCTTTGCAGAAGCCGATGGCCACTATTTTTCCCCCAGAGAAGCTGGTGGGTTCGAACTACTGACCTTTCCATTGGCAGCTGAACACTAACCACTGTGGCCCCTGAGTTCTTAATGCCAAGCCAATGAAAAACCCAAAACCAAGCTCACTGCCATTGGGTGGACGCCGACTCATAGCGACCCTATAGGCCAGGGTAGAACTGCCCCTGTGGGTTTCTGAGATTGTGCCTCTTTACTGGAGTAGAAAGCCTTATCTTTCTTTCACGGAGCAGCTGGTAGCTTTGAACTGCTGACCTTTTGGTTTGCAGCCCCATGCATAACTACTCTGCCACTGGGGCTCCTGAGCTAAGACAGCTCTTCAGCACCAAGGACAGGGCACACCTAAACCCCACTCCCCATCTGGCTGTGTGCACCATGGATTAACCTATGGGTCAGCATTCAGCAGGCTTCTGTGTATTTGTGTCTGAGCACCCTGCTTCTTTTAATGACTGTTTTAAAAACCTAATTGGTTTAAGAACACGCACAGCTTAATTGAGTATTTATGACTTCCATATTTATCAAATAAACAGCATGCAATGCCCAAGGACGCTTGTGATTCTTTGCTGGCATGCCTTCCTCTTTCTTTTGCTCTGGAAAACTTAAGACTTTTCAGACAGCTTGCCACAAAAAAAAAAAAAAAAAAAAGACCCCTTCTCCAAACTGTTATTAAAAAAGAATTGGAAGACATCTGGGCACGTGGTGTGGGAGCCAGTGGATCCCTGTTAAAAACCTCTCTCCCAAAGATGTGGTCACACATGTGTACAAAGTCAGGGGCAGCCAGTTAAGCTGTGCGGCTGGGGCAATGTATCTGTATTCCCTTTTCAAAAAAATTGAAACAAAAACAAAGTTAAAATTTCCTTCTTAAAACCTATGTCAGCACTTTCAAAAAGGGGGTCCAGGTTTAGGCCGTGGAGGTGTGGTGGGCCAGTCGGCGATAGGTGGGCTGAGTCTTTCAGGGAGGGGATGAGGGGAAGCCAGTCTCATACCCACAATACAGCCCGGGGTTGAAAGGGGCATCCCTGGGGTGACAGCTTTACCTGTTTGTAGTCCTTCCAATTCCGCTGGAAGTTCACACTGCCATTCTCCCGGCGTTGGATGAGGGTCCACCCGCCTCCACTGGTCTCCATGTCACAGAACACCTGCAGAGGATAGGAGTGTGTGTGTGTGTGTGTGTGTGTGTGTGTGTGTGTGTGTGTGGTGGTGGTGGCAGCCAGCAGCCAGGTGTGGGCTGGCCAAGTTGACCCTACCATTGAAGCATCAGAGTAACAAGTGAGCCCAGTGGTTAATGGGCATCGGAAAGACCCAGGCTCAATCTCCCCATCCCTGGTCATCATTTTTCTAAAGAGCCTGGCTTTCCTGGTGGATTAAATTATGGGATTCGTACCTGCATCTCTTTGAGCCCTGGTTTCTCGCCTTCAGACTGGGGTTGTTGGGAGAATTAAATGAGGCCAGTCACGGAAGGTGTTTAGGACGGCCCATGGCACACACAAGTCAGTTAGGAAATGAATGCTTCCCGCTTGCTCTTAGCACAGGCTGCTGTCAGGATGAAAGGAGAGCTGGAAAGAGCTTCACCCACACGTAGACTCGGGAAATGCCCAGACCGCTGTCATTCTGAAGACAACTATTTCCCGAGCTCCTGCGGTGTGCCAGGCTCTGTTCAAGTACTAGGAGCATGGGTGAAATGAAGTTCTTCCCAAAAGCGTACCATTCACCACAAAGAATCTTCCAGTCTAACCGGTGTTCCCATCCTTGTATTTCTGGTCCAGTCAGCTCAGTTCATGCTCAGGGAGCCCAGGCTTGGGCCCGACTGGACTGGATGATGCAGAGGCAAAGCAATCCTGGGGACCCACTTGGTCTGGAGGGCATGGGGGGTGTGAAGGCCATGGTCGGACAGCAGACTATGGACCATGTACATCTGGGCAGTTACAGGGAGAATTCCCAAGAAGGTGTCCCTGGACAACCCCTGGAAGGCTCCCTGGAGGAGGTGGCATTGGAACAAGGCCTTGCATGAAGACGGGCCAACCCAGTAGAGATGAGTGGAATGGCATTTCCAGTGGGGACAACAGCAGGCGTGGAGGGTCTGAGAGGGAAAAAACCTGCTCTGGGAGAGAAAAGCCAAGTGACACCCGTGGAGGTGGTGTGTGTGTGGGGCTGGATGTAGGAGGGGAAACTGAGGCCCAGATGGAGAAAGGGTGGACTCCAAGCTCCAGAATGAAGCTGAAACTTGAGCCTAGCTCTCTTGTCTCTTCAGCAGCCTCTTGGTTTCTATCAGGGCCCTGCAATTTACTTTCATTCATATCTTTCTAAATCCTTACAATAGTGGAATCTCCTTAATATATATTTTTTTACTAAAAGATCATTTTATTGGGGGCTCTTACAGCTCTTATAACAATCCAAACACCAATTGTATCAAGCATATTTGTACACATGTTGCCATCATTATTTTCTAAATATTTACTTTCTATGGAGCCCTTGGTATCAGCTCCTCTTTTCCCCCTACTCCCCTCACCCTTGTGACCCCTTGATAAATTATAAGTTATTATTATTTTCATATCTTACACCAACCACTGTCTCCCTTCCCCCATGGTTTCTATTGCTCATCCCCCTGAGGTGATAGTAGTGGTGTGGTTGAGTGTTGATCATTGCGATTGGTTCCCCCTTCCTCCCCTCCCCTCTCCACTTCCCCCTACCTTCCTGGTATTGCTACTCACATCCCTGTTCCTGGATCCTATGTGGCGTGAGCTCTTATCTCTTATCTGTACCTGTGCACATGCTCCAGTCTAGCCGTCAGTGAAAGGCAGGCCTGGGAATTCCCTTAATTTCACATGGCACATTTACTTAAAAAAAAAGGATGACCTTTTTGGTTATTCCTTAAATAATCAAATAAAATATATCCTAAAAGGAAATTCTACCTTAAATGAGAAACCGAGTAGCAGTTGCCAGTATTTAGAGAAATGTAAAAATAAATAGAGTGAAATGCAAACAGTGCAATGCAATTGGAGCTAGAAACTGTTGCCAGCAGACAGCCCTAGGTTGGACCCCCTTGTTAAAGGGGAATTCAGCCGGTGTGTGGGGAGGGTTTGAGGGAGGCCAGCTACTCTCCTGATGTAATCAGGGGGGTGGGAACAAACTGGAAGGGGGCTTATGGTAAGGGGAAGACTAGGTAGTTGTTCCCCATACATTTTTGCTTCTGGGCCTGGACCCCCAAGAACTCCCTGATGACCCACCACAAACTGTTTCCCACCCTGGTCTCATAACTGGACTTTGAAGCTCAGGGCACCCTTGGGAGTGAGTCACTCAAAAGGGTGGTGCCGCTATCAGCCCTGCTCCCTAATTTCCCATAGGGAGCTGAACGCCCACTACTGTATGGGATGATGAGTATGTGGGAACTAGAAAGAGCCTTTCAGGGTCTATTTGTTACCTCTGCCAGCACCACCCTCACCGACACAGAACACATTTCACCGAAACATGAAGCGAAGGATGAACTTCCACCACTGGGACCCGCTGCTTAACCCCACGAGCTCACCCCTGCCTGCATGGGGACTCCAGAAAGCCGGGCCCCCTCCACCTTCTCTGGGACCTCAGGGAGGGGCAATGCCTACAGCCGATGGGGGTGGGAGTCTGTCTGGAGAGCCCTGGCCTCAGCACCCTCTCATGACCTCAGCACCCTCTCATGGCCTCAGCCCCCAGGCAGCCCCCTAACCTTCCTGGGCTCCATCACATTGGCCACGTGAATGGTGTAGACGCCACTGGCATTGGCCCCGAAGCGCTGGATCTCTGCACAGTCCTGGAACTCCAGATCCCCTGCCTTCATGGAGGCTGCCATGGGACAAAGCAAAGGGCAGTTGAGGATGGAGCAAAGGGTGAAGGCCAGGAGGGTGCCCCTGCCCACTCTGTGCCAGGGTCTAGGCTTGGAGGTAGTGGGGACAGGCGAGGAATCTGACCTGAGCAGGCTTCCTAGACTAGGTGGCCCTGGTGTGGGACCCGGGCCATGAGCAGGAGCTGGCCAGATGGAGAAGGGGTGGGTTTTCCAGGCAGAGGGCAGAGCAAGCATATGCAGAAGCTCTACGCTAGGGAAGTCCTGGTGCTTACTAGAGAGCAGGGCGCAGGGAGAGGACCTGAGGCTGAGGTCGGGGAGGGTTGCGGACGGATGTACACCGTGAGAGCAAGCAGAGGCCAGAGAGAACTCTGAATGTTTGATGAACCCAAAAGGGGTAGAGAGAGACTGGCACAGACAGGGAGAGGAGTGGGGGAGAAGAGGGACGAGGCCGGGAGCTTTCAAGAGGGGTCAGGCTCCAATGCCAAGGGTCATCTGTCTTGAGGAAGGTCACTCCGGCCAGAGTGTGGACTGGGCACCGGAGGAGATGAGACTCAAAGTGGGGCCAGCAAGGAGGAGGCTGCTAGAGCATCCTGGGGGAGGGCCATGGGGCCTGAATACTAGTGAATACATGCCCATTTCACAGATGAGGAAACCGAGGCTCCAGAGTGAGCTGACTAGCCCAATGGCAGGCAGTCAGGTGGGACAGGACCTTCTCTCTCTCTCCAGGTCTCATGGGAGACTGGGCCTTGGGGCTCCCTTAGTTGGGAGGTCTTGGTACTCCCCTCCTCAGCCTCCCTCCAGTTCTGGAAGTATGCCTCTCATTCCACCATTCCTGGAGCCAAACACATGGCGTCCTGGTGCCAGACTCCTGGTGTTCTGCACTGGCTTGTCAGGTCAGTGGTTTGAACCCACTAGCTGCTCTGCAAGAGAAAGAGGAGGCTTTCTGCGCTCAGAAAGACTGACCACCTCAGGAACCCACAGAGGCAGCTCTACATTATCCTGTTCGGTCACGATGAGTCAGGATCAACTCGATGGCATTGGGGTGGGAAGGGGGAGGGGCTGAACATAGGCCTCTAAGGGCCCATCCTCCTTCCTAGGTGAGATCAGAAGAGGGTTAATTTGAGGACTGACACCTCGGGGCCTCCAGACCTGGCCTGAGAAAATGACTCTGAACAAACCACAGGGCTTGAAAGTTCCCTCTGTGGCCTCATTATTGGGCCCTGACTAGAGCGTTGGGCTGGTTTCTCTCAGAATCCGATCTCTCTAGGCAGGTGTGCATCCAAGATGGGGCGAAAGAGCCAGATGGGCAGGCATCGCCACATTGAGGAGCTGGGAGGCTATCAGGGAGCAGCACTTCCTATTCTGACCTGGATCCTGGGTCTGAGAGTGGAGCAGGACCCCCCAGGAAGGAACCCGTGGTTCTCATATTAAGAATTCGCTTCCTGAGGCCCCAGCCCTATACAAACATTTCTCAAGGAGGGGTCTCCCCTAGCCCTTACTACCAGCTCCACACAGTTCATGAGAAACAGCTGTCCAGTCAAGCACGGGGCAGGGGCATGCTCTGAGGTGAGCAGGGGTGGGCGGGCCCGGGGCCACACAGCAGAGCAGGCAGGACCTTGGCCCAAGGCCCTCACCACCCTTCTAAGGCTCAGTCCACTGTTTTCCTCCTTTTCACACGGAAACTCACTGCCATGGAGCCCATTCCAACTCGAGGCAACGCCACAGGACAGAGTAGAGCTGCCTCTGTGGATTGCTGAGGCTGTAAATCTCCGCTGGAAAAGACACCCTCATCTTTCTCCCTGGCTGCAGCCGGTGGATTTGATGGGCACCACCGGGGCTCCTTAATAGATTTTCCATAAATTGGGAAGGGTGCTCATTTCCTGCTAAGCTTGAAGGGAGTTGGTTTCTGCACCCATCTCTGTCCACCCTGGTCCTGGGTCTCTCTCACTTTCTTCAGTTAGACAACGGGGAGAAGCAGACTCGCCAGTGTCCTCTGATGACAGCAAGGTACAAGGACAGGGCACTTGGGCAAAGCAGGGCCCAAGATGAGGTACCGGACACAGCTTCCCAGCCAGTCTGGTGAGCAGATAGATATATTCAGTTACAGCTGGAGACGGGGCTGGTGGTGAGCCTGTGGGGCGGGCGGAGTGCTGGGCCCTGGCCTGCTGCCTGGGGCTGAATGACAGACATCCACATGAGGGATTCATCTAGGCGTCCTCTCTGCCAGGGCTTTGCACAGGCTGGTATTGGGTTCGGGTCACTCTACTTTACCGTGGTGTGGTTTGGAAGACATTCATATTCAGATCAGTCCTGACTCCCTTGGTCTTCAAATTCCTACCCAGCAGGGCCGCAGGGACCCCTGTGGGGTCCTCACCCCAGACCTTAAAGCATTCCTGGCCTCCCCTCTGGAGATCCAGCAGCAGTAGGACCCCCCCCCCCCCCCCTTCCACAGTTCCTCTGTCTCACACAAGTCATCCCCACTTTGGTTCCAAATGGAACTTCCTAAACCCTAATCTCATCCTGTTCAAAGCCTCCCTCCCCTCCAAAGGCTCCCCATAGCCCTGCCATTAAAGTTAAAGTCCTCTCCTCTCCTAAGCACAGCCTTATATGCTTTCCCTGGTCTGGAAACCTCACTTAGTAGGCACTCAACAAACCTGCAATCCTCCACCTTCCTCCAAGATCCACAGACCCAAGACTATCTTTTGCAAGAAAGGGGAACTGTGGCAATCCTGTTACAACTGCACCCCAGCCCC
>NW_022109491.1:26365702-26391171 GCF_000313985.2 Echinops telfairi
ATGCTCCACGATGTAATCACTGAAGCTGGACCCAGGAGCGTCTAGCCCCTCCATCCTAAGTGAGTCCCACCGAAAGAGTCAATGTAAACGTGGGAGCTGACCCAGGCCTGGGCCTCGCTTTTCCGATGTCTTGGAAGTTTCTACTCAGCTTGGCCCTGGGTGATTAGGGAAAAGGGAGTTAGGTTGAAGGGGGCACTTGGAAATCCTTGAGTTCAACCTCCTCACTCTGCAGGGCGAGAACCAAGGCCCAGAGAGGGGGAGGGGGGTGGTGGTGGCTGGAGGGTGACTCCTGGAACCCAAACTTGTCTGTCTGAATTGGTGTGGGCCTGGCGACTGTCATCACCTCCAAGGCCGCCACGGAACAGGAGGCAGGAAACAGTCTAGTAGCACTTGTTGCCGCCACTTGTATTATGACCCTTTCTTTTTCTCTTTTACACAAGGGGAGATTGAAATCAGAGAGAGGTGAAGCTGTTTCTGCGGGGGCGGGGGAGAGGGGCGGGGGCGGGGGTGTGTGTGGTTTCCAGGCCTTAGGGGGAACAGAGGGTACGCAGGGATTCCCATCATCTCCTCCCCCACCCACCCAGGGCGCCCTGCGCACTCACCTGGGGCCTGGGCGACGACGTGCACCAGGCGGTGCACGGACTCCAACAGCTGCCAATGCTGGCGCTGGAGGAGACTGGAGTTGCTGCTGGCGGCGCGCAGGGTGCGCTCCAGGCCGGCGAGGGCTCCACTCTGGCGACCCAGAAGGCGCTGCAGCTGCTCCTTCTCCCCGCGGAGGCTGGCCAGCTCGGCCTGTTGCTGAATCTCCAAGGCATGCACCCGCGTCTCCAGCGCGCTGTGGGGCAGGGGCGGGGGGCGGGGTGGGTGGGGCACACAGGAGAAGGGATGAGGCTGTGGCACTGCTTGGCGTTCACACCCTACCGCGCCCCCTTGGGTCCCCGAGCATCTCAGCGGTACAGACTGGGATGCGGGGTGGCCCCCTGGCCTTCTCCTGACCCAGTACATGGAAACAACAATATCATCTGTCCAGTTGACAGGCCACTGACTTGTCTAGTGTGCAGGGTTTGTCCTCTCCAGGAGCCTGAGCGCTGCAGTTTTTTTTCTTGCACTCAGCTCAGACCAGAGATGAAATCAGCCTCGGATGCCTTATCTATAATTTTTTTTCTCTTTGTAATTTAAAGGGTGTACCCCTTGGGTGTATTGGCTCTGAGCTACAGGGCACCCTTTCTGATCCTGCAGGCAAGAAACAGGTCACTCACTGCCCTTGCATCTGGGGTGGGAGCGGAGCTGGAGATTGATGAATAAGTCCATCGAATGAAAATGTATAGGGTGCATTGTAGGGCATGGGCATTAGATCTCCATCACAGTGCATAAAACAGTGAGGGAGAAAGAAAGCAATGAAGAAACAGAGACATGTTCTCTCCCCATTCAATGCAGGAGACTCAGCCCTAATGGGCACGGGGCACCCAATCCCAGCCCAGCCTTGGTGCTCACTCTCACTCCCAGCTTCAACCTGGACCCCAACCTTGGTCCTGATCCTTACCCTAGCCCCTGCTTAGTCCTCAACTCCAAAGTCTAGCTCTAGCCCCCATAAAAGGTCTCTTGTCTCAGCCCTAATCCAGACCTCTAGACCCAGCCTCTGTCCCAGAGACCCTCCCAAGTCTAGGCCCTGACCCTGGTCCCCAGCCCCTCACCTGTTGCGGCCCCGCAGCCGGTGGAGTTCGTGGCCCTGCAGCAGCAGCTGCTTCTCCAGCTTGTTGGTGGACAGCGAGGTCTCCAGCAGCTGGACCTGCATGCGGGACGTCTGGTTCAGGACCTGGCCCAGGAAGCAAGGGGGCGAGTCATGGGGGCCACGGCAGGCCTGCAGGAGCTCTGCCCACAGGCCCTGCCATTCCAGAAGGGGAATGACCTTTGCGTCTACCCAACCATTCATCCCTATGGTCATGCGCCATGTACCGACTCGCCGGCACTCACTGAGCTCGCGAAGCGCTCCCTAAACTTGCTCTTCCACACCTTCCTCATCTCCACAAATGGCTGCTCACCACATCCATGCAATCCTTCAGCAAGTCCTACCTTTCTCTCCCTCCACAGCTCCCACCCTGGCCCTGGGGTCCTGTGCCAGCCTCCTCATGGGACGCCCTGATCCTACACTGCCTCACACCCCCTGCAGTCCATTTCCTACTCAGCAGCCTGGGAGCCACCTTCCCAAACAGTCCTCTGCTGCTCAGGATCCTCCCGTGGCTGTCATGCCGGGTAGCGGCAAAGCTCCAGCCCTGGCCTGGCATCTGACTCCTCGCCCACCACTCTCCTTAAGCTGGCGCCAGTTGGGCAGGCCTCCTCCACGTCCCCAGGGCCTCCTGATTCCGTTCCACCCATGGGTTTTTGTATTCCGCTCATCTGCCTGCCCGAAACAGTCTCTCCCCAGGACCTCCAGCTCTCAGCCTCTCCCTGGTGAGGACTTCCAGGCCCGATGCGCAAAATTGGGACGCTGCCCTCCTGCCTCTCCCAGCACTCCTCCACACCCCTCCATCACACTAGCACCATCATGAGACACCCTGGATCATAAGCATGTTCTTTGTGCTCCTTTAAGGAGCTCTGGTGGCAGAGTGGGCTGCTAAGTATAAGTATAAGGCTAAGTATAAGGCTAGCAGTTCTAATCCCCCTGCTCTCCAAGGGAGAGAGAGGGCTGTCTACTCCCGTAAAGACTTACAGTCTCAGAAACCCACAGGGGCGCTTCTACCCTGCCCTACACAGTCATTCTGAGTTGGAACTGACTCATGGCAGTGGGTTTTGTTTTGGGTTTGGTTCTGTAATAGGTGAAGCATTGGGGAACTCAAGGGGCGGTTTTCCTCTGACCCAGAGGGGCGCTGAGTCAGAATCCACTCTATGGCAGTTTCTGGAGTTGCTGTCTCATTAGAAAGGAAGTTCCTTAGAGGCAGGCATTTGTGGCAGGCATTGTTTACTGCTACAAACTTGAACAGCGCCTGGCACGCAGGAAGGGTTCAAGAACAGTGTGCCCACATGCCATGCGTTTGCTCATCCAGTCAGTTTCCCTGTCCCCCCATTTACTCCCCATCTCCCTCTGACTCTTTTCCTGGCGGTCTGCTGTCCAGCAGCCTTGGCCCACTGAAGTCTGGTTGTGTCAGGTGCCCCGAGTCCCTCTTGATTCCAGAAGCCCCCGATGGAGTGGAGCTGTGGACAGGGTTTCCTAGGCTGCAGACTTTGAAGAGCGCCAGGCCTTTCTCTCACAGCCCCACTGCGTGCGTGCGTGCGTTCAAACACCAGCCTTTCTGTCAGCAGCTGATAAAGTGGCAGCTGCCCTACCAGGACTCCTCCACTGATTCCTCCTGCCTTGTTCATGATCCATCTTTCCCAGTGCCCTGGGAGCCCCTGAGGGCAGAGGAGTGGGTGCTCCACTCCCTCCCTCCCAGGGCCCAGCACAGAACCCATTCCCTGAGGAGGTGTTCAGTAGGTACTTTTGCAGCGGGAAGAAGGAAGACCCCATGCCTGGGACCCTGCACTGTGGTCTGTTGAGGCCAGGTGGAGGGAGCAGCGGAGGAGCTAAAAGCAGACGCTGACTTGGCCTGGCGAAGGCCCGGGGGTCTGTTGGATTCCTGGAATGGAAATTGGCTGGCGCTTGCTCTATGCCTGGCACTGTGGTGGATAGAGGTGCCCCAGAGACAGTGGACGCACATCCGGAGTCCACCCTCTGGGGCTGATGGCCAGGGGGCCCTGACCCCTCCAGGCACATCAGACAGAGGCCTGACCACCGCTCCCACTCTGTACCTGGGCCTCTACACTGGTCAGCTTTCGGGTCTGGGCGGTGGTCTGGTTCAAGAGGTTGGTGCCCAGCTCCAACACGGTGGCTGTCTGGTTCTGGACCATGTGCTTCTGGGCCTGCGCCAACTCCGACCTCAAGTTCCTCTGGATGTACCTCTCGAGCTGTGGGGAGACCATGGGCTGGCATCATGGACTGGTCCGTGGACAGGACGGGCCCTTCCCTGTGTCTCCAAAGACACAGAGCGACCAGGAGGGCCCTTCCCTACCTCAGAACTTGTCAGGCCGGGCCACCATTACTTGTCACCTGGACTATTCCAGTAATTTCTTCTTGTGCTTCTCTGCGCCACCCCCACCCCCCGCCCCCCGGTCCCCCAGTTCATCCTCCACTTGGCAGCCAGGGGAATCCTCTCAGCCTGGGTCATGCTGCAGCCTGCCTTTGTTCAACCCTTTCCTGGGTTCCCACCTCACTCAGGAGGAAAAGCCGCCGCCCCCACCATGGCTTCAGGCCCCCCCAAGGCCTGGTCTGGCTACCACTGACTTCATCCCACCCCCTGTGCTCAGACACACTCATTCCTCTAGGGCATCCTGCCAACACAAGCCAGCACGCACCCACCGACCTCAGGACCTTTGCACACGCGGTTTCCTTTCCCTGGGATACTTGTTTCCTAGGTATCCGCAGGGTTTGCTCCTTCACACTATTCCAGCTCTCTTCCTACCAACACCCCGCATCCCGACTTTCCACTGTGGAGCCCTCTGTGCATTATCGACCTCACCCTCCAGAATGCTGATTCCATGAAGCCAGAGATTATGCCAGGCTCACCAAAGCTTTCCCTCTGTCCAGTGCCACGCTTGGCGTCCAATATACAAAACCAACACAAACCCACCGCCAGTAGCACTATGGGATGAGCACGGGGCTGCAGACCACAAACAAGGTCAGGGGTTCAAATCCACCAGCTGCTCCAAGGGAGAAAGATGAGGCAGTCTACTCCCATAAAGAGTTGCAGCCTTGGAAACCCACAGGGCAGTTCTGCCCCGTCCTGTAGGGGCAGTCCGAGTGAGAATGGACTCAGTAGATGGGCGGTTTGGTTTTTGGCCCACGCCCCTAGGGCTGAGCCAGCCAGCAGGGGGTGGGGGCACATCTCTTTCCCCCTTGTGAGTTCGCAGGTTCATCCCCCAGAGCTGCACTTTCTATTTCTGGCGCAAGTCCCTTCCCCTCTTCTCCATCTGCTGAATGGGGTGGGGTCCACCAACCCCCAGGGCCCTCCCAGCTCTGGTGTTCTCTCCTACGAACAGACGTGGGTCAGGCGAAAAGCCAAGATCCAGGTGCGAGACTGGAACAGTGCATTCCCAAGGCTTACAGCCGTGAGCTGGACTGCCTCCTCCGCTCTGTGTATGTGCTGGCCATCACCGCCGCCAGACACCTCCACCCCCCACCCACCCCACCCCGGGCTCCTTCCCTCGCCTCTGCCCTGACTCCAGGGAGACCAGGATCTCAGACGGGACAAATCCCGGGGCTTCTGGAAGACCACTAGTGCTTCCCAAGGAGAGGTGGTGACCTGGGGGGAGCAGGCTCTGGGTGGTAGGTTCCAAGTGTGGAGCCCGGCGGGCCTTGTCCACTTTCTCCTGGTTGACAACAGTCAGATCCAGAGAAGGGAACTGAATGGACCAATCACTGCCATCAAATGGATCCTGACCCATGTCCACCCCATAGAGGGTTTCCCAGCCATAAATCTTCATGGGAGCGGACAGCCACCTCCTTCTCCCTCAGGCTGGATACTGGCCTTGAACCACTGGCCTTTTGATCAGCAGCTCAATGCCTAACCCACAGCTTCACCAGGGCTCCTTATGGATTAGAGCCGAAGTTCTTGTGCGCGGGGACTCGTGAGACGTGTACCTTTCCAGGTTCCACCCCAGATCCCCGAGCCAGAGGCTGGGGTGGCCCCCAGCAGTCTGTTTGAACAAGCCCCTCCGGAGATTGGGGCGCAGCTCAGATATGAGAAGCTGGCACCCAGATGGCAGTGGAGACGGGACCAGAGACAAGCAGGTCAGAGTCTCTGGGGGACTTTGTCACTCCCTCCATCCCCCACCCTATAGGGTTACCTCTGAGTCAGAGTCAAGTCAATGGTTGTGGACCCCACACACACAAGGTCCGAGAGGGTCTTTGGTAGGGTGGGGAGAAAGACAGGCTTTCTAGTCTCAGAGAACCCACAGGGGAAGTTCTGCTTTGTTATATAGGTTGGCTTTGGCTTGATGGCAGTGAGTTTGGGTTTGGGGGAGGGCAGTAGTTCCCAGCTCTGGCTCCTCCCTGGGTGATCTCTATATCATTACCCACCCCTCTTTCCCTTTCTGCTTCATCGGGGGTAGGCCTTCCTCCACCAGAGGATCCTTGGTGGATGCAGCAGTGAAACACTAGACTGTTAGCTCGAGGGTTGGCGGTTCAAACCTAGCAGTCGCTCTGGGAGAGCGAGATGTGGCAGTCTGCTTCCATGGAGATGTGTCCCCTGGGAGACTCCACAGTCTGCAGGGCCACAGCGGTTGAAGCTGACTCAATGGCAGTGGGTTTTGGTTTTCCTGTGCCAGCCTCCAAGGAGGTGTTAACGTGTGACTCGCGGGGACTCACCGGGGCAGATCAGGGTACACAGAGCTGTACCGAGGCCAGTCTTAGACTTCTCTGTGGGTCACCAACCTCCTGGGACCTGGTGTAAAGCTCATACTTCCAGGTCTTTCAAATAGCAAGTTCCCTCCTGAGACGGGGCCACCCCAGCTATCTCCACGGAGACACTCAGCTGCAGGTAGACAGATAATTGAGACTTTCCCAAGGTCACCCCCACCAGGCAGGGGCTTCCCCAGGTCTGCTGAACTGAGCTGGGAACTCAGGGTGACCTAAAGTCATCTTGACTGGCTGACATCCATACGCAGCTTCCCCGCCCCCTACGTGTCCTGTGGCTGCAAGTGGCTGGGTGGGGCAGAGGCCACCCACAGCTGGGGCCCATCACCCAATTCACCACACCCGCCCACCAGCCTGGGTCTGGGGGAGTATAATCTGGGCCAGATGGGCCGGTTCAGCTGGGCTGGGGTTCTGGTGACCAATGTCAGCCTGTGTGTTGGTGGGGCTGGGGCTGGCGGAGGTCACAGGCACCAGTTGGAAGGGTGGGGAGGAAGCCCAGCAGATAAAGCCACCCCAGGATGGTCTGTGGGTCTTCAGCCCCGCCCCCCACCCATTGCCCTGACACTGGCAGATTCTTAGAGTGGAGGTGATGGTGAACAGGGCCTGGCCACTTGCCACCCTGTCCTCAGACTCAAACAAGGCTGAGCTGTGGCCCTGGGATTACTGCCCCGCATCCCTTCCATCCTGATTTTGAGTTCTGGCTCTGCCCCACTGTAGCTATGGGACCTGGGGGAGTTCCTCCTATTTTTCTGAGCCTCTCTTTACAACTCTATGACTTGGGGATGCTAGACCCTGCTCTTTGTTGAGGAGGAAGAACCCTAGTGGTGAAGTTGCTGCCTGTTGGGCTGCTAATGGCAAGGTCCGTAGTTCGAAACCACCAGCTGCTCCACAGGAGAAAGATGAGACTGTGTTGCCGTCAAGCATGACAGTCCCGGAAGCTCACCGGGGCAGTTCTGCCCTGTCCTACAAGGTCTGCTATGAGTTGGCATCCACCCGGGGGCAGTGAGTTGTTGTTGTTATTGTGGAGAGGATATTTGAAGAGGGCCGAGAAGGAGAGCAGAGAAACCTTAGCCAGCAGAGGCTGGGGGAAGACGGATGCTGGGGGTCCAGACCCCAGCTAAGGGTCTGTGGGTGGGTTGCTGCTCTCAGGGACCACAGGTGGTCTCAATGCACACTTACAAGACCCACGAAACAAAACCAACTTAGTAAACGGCCGTGGGACCCACGCACCCTGTGGAGTCCCTTCGGCAATGAAAAGCAACTTCTGTCGCGTGCAGCGGTGCGATGGGTCGCGCATACATGATGCCGAGTGGAAGAAGTCAGGCACAGAAGCGCATACGGTACAACTCCGTTTAGATGACCCTCTGGAAATGATAAAAACATAGGCGCAGAAATCAGGTCCAGGGGTGCCAGGGGCGGAGAGTAGGGGCGGGGCTGGCGGCGTGAGGACTGCTCAGCGGATGGAATGTGCTAGCTCTGTTCTGTCGGGGTGGGGCGCCGCTGCGGTTTGCCCAGACGCCTAGAACCGGTCCTGAAAGGTATGGATCGCACTGTGTGTGAACCGCACCTTAGCAAGAAAGCCACACGCCGGTTCCAGACAACGTCTCCGCACATCGCATCTGTCAGACCAAAGCGTTTCTTCAGCCCAACCCCCTCCCCCTGTGAGCTGCGTTCCAGAAGGATTTCGGGAGCTGTCCACAGCAGGCCAGACTCGGGAATGGTTAAGTGTTGCGGAGCCAGTTCCAACTCCCAGCGACTGTGGACAAGGGGAGGAGACGTGGCCCGGCCCTGCGCCACACTCACACGTGTCCTTCTGTCTGAGCTCATGGTCGCGGCCACTGCCAAGCTGTCCTGTCCAGGGTCCTCCCCCACTGCCCTGCTTTACAAAGCACGATGCCCTCCAGGGCCTGGGGGCTTAGGAGGGACTAACACCACCATGGGTTCTGATTCCGCAGCACCTGGCGAAGGAAATCAGTTCGTTTCCAATGAGTGATGATGTTCAGGAGAAAACGAGGCACGTCATGAGCCGGCGAGGAGGCAAGTTAAGCCAGTCTCACCAGCTGTGAGGAACCGAGGGGGAGGCTGGACAGCCACAGGGATTCCAGCTAGAGGGAATGGCATGAGCAAAGGCCCTGAGGTGGGAGGTGTCAGGTGTCTGGTCGGCTGGAAAAGGAGATCGAGGAGATCGATAACAATGATATGGCCTGTGCTGAAAAAACAAAAAGTGCGAGTGGTTTTTGTTTGGAAACGGCGTTTTGTCAATAGCAGACAAAAACCAGCACAGAAAGCAGACTGCCTTGGAGCGGATGGGTCTGGGTTCGGATCCATTCCAGCTTTCAATTTACTGGCTGTGTGACGCTGGGCAGGTGTCTCCCTGTCGGGCCACCTCTCTAAAACGGGAATTCTGGGGCGGATTCTGGAGACGATCCTCACTAAGAGCCTGGTTAAGGTCCTAACACACGTAGCCGTCTAGATTCCAACCTGCTCATGTCTGCCTTTAGCATAGCAGTTAAAAACAGTGAGGCGGGCCAGCGGATGATCTGCTCTGTGAACCTTCACGTGAGTCACAATAAAACATTCTTTAAAAAAAAACAAAAAAAACAACGGAAAGAAGACACGAAACAGTATTGTATGGATTGTTGAAACCTGAATTGCTCTGTAAACCTTCACTTGGTTCACCTTTAAAAGAGAAAGAACGGAATGAAAGGAGGGAGGGAGGGAGAGAAGGAAGGGAGGAAGAATTAAGTTGAGCCTCCGCAGGGTATGAAAATATGCCCCCCCCCCCAACTGATGAGTAAACAGACACAAGCCGCAGAACATGACTGACAGTGAGGGACCGTTTGTGTGCAATGAAGATGGGAACAGTGTCCGGGTGCGTGTCTACAGGTGAAGGGCTAGAATTCACAAGCCTGTAACAGTGGGTTTGCGACAGCTTTGCTTCCGGTTGGAAGAGTATGATATACACATGGTGATGGGGAAGGACGTGTTTGTATGCCTTTTTATATTACATCCACCTTGTTTGGATTTTAAATACCGAATAAGAATGTGTACTATGATAATCAATATACTGCTTAACAAATAGTGTAAACTGTTGTTATTGGGGGCCCTCAGGTTTGTCCCAACTCACAGTGACCCCACAAGTAACAGCATAAGCACTGTGCCCTCCACACAGTTATCCTCACACCGGTGCCATCCTCACACCAGTCCTGTGCCCTCCTCACAGTCATTGCCACATCTGTGCCCATTGAACCCACGGTTGTAGCCACTGGATCAATCCACCTCCGGAGCGTCTTTCCCCGGCTGGCTGAGTCTCTACTTTACCAGGCACGGTGGCCTTCTCTTGGGACTGGTCCCTCCTAAAGACATGTCCAGCGTGTGAGACCAAGTCTTGCCATCCTCGCTTCTAAGAAGCATTGGGGTGTTTGTTCTTCTGGCAAACAGTGAAGGATATATTTACGTTCTTCACTAGCACGATACTTCAAAGGCGTTCATTGCTCGTTGGCCTTCCTTATTCATTGTGCCGTTTCCACGCGCAGAAGCAGCTGGAAATGCCCTGGTTTGGGTCAGACACGCGTTCTTCTTCAAAGAGCCGTCTTTACTGTCCATGCTGTCAAGTAGTCGCCAGCAGCATGTTCACTGTGCTCTTGCTGTTCGGTGCTACTGAGTGGGTTCCCGTGTTCAGGACACCAAAACATGGCCTGATTTTTTTAAGACATCATTTTATTGGGGGCTCTTACAACATTACATACATCAATTGTATCAAGCATCTTTGTGCATATGTTGCCATCATCATTTCCAAAACATTTTCTACGTGTCTTATGGTTTTTTTCCTTTCTTTTATTGGGGGCTCTTACATCTCTTACCACAATCCATACATTCCTCCAGTGTGTCAAGCACATTTGCACATATGCCGCCATCATCATTTTCAAAGCATTCTCTTCCCACTTGAGTCACTGATGTAAGATCCCCATTTCTTCCCCCCTCCCCTGCCCGCCCACCCTCCCTCACGAACCCTTGATAAGTTATAGATTATTTTTTCCATACCTTACATTATCCTCCATCACCCCTCATCCACTTTTCCGTGATTCGTCCCCCTGGGAGGGGGTTATATGTTGATACTTGTGATCGGTCCCTCCTTTTCCCCCCACCCTCCCCTAATCCTCATGGTGTTTCAACTCTCATTGTTGGTCCTGAGGGGTTTATCTGTCCTGGACTCCCTGTGTTGTGGGCTCTTATCTGTAGCAGTGTGCATGTTCTGGTCCAATCTGAGTTGTAAGGCAGGATTGAGGTCATGATAGTGGGGGGAAGGAAGCACCAAACAACTAGAGGAAAGTTGTGTGTTTCGTCTGTGTTATACTGCACCCTGACTGGCTCATCTATTCTCCTCTCATTTTATATATATTTACATATGTACATGCCTGTATTTAGACCTCTATAAATGTCCTTTTCCTCCTGGTTCTTTCCTCTATTTCCTTTTACTCTCCTCTTGTCCCACCATCATGTTTGGCCTTCATTTGGGTTTAGTAATTCCTCGCTATTACATTGCCTTTGATTAAGTCCCACTAGGCATCCTATGCCCTTCTATCCATTGATTTTAGTTCACTTCTTGTTCCCTTGTCCCTGGGTTGGTTCCCTCCCCCCTTCCTTTCCCCAACCTCCCCTTCTCCCGTATCCCCCCAGAACCATTGGTCCCATTCTTTTCCTCTCGGAGTTATTTATGCCGCCTATCTGATCTAGATAGACATACAGATACATTAATAAAAGCCAAGTAAAACAACAAAGGAAGTCAAAACCAACAAAACAATAACAACCAAAACCCAAAATAACAATAACAAAAAGAAAGCCACTGACAAAAATGGAAAAGCCTATAAACAGTTCAAGGTCTGCTTGTTGGCTTTTATGAGTGTTTTCCAGTTGAGTCTGACGGGGTGCCACACCCTGCCTCCAAAGTCGATTTTCAGTATTCCCCGGGGATTTCCTCACTTTGCTCCCCTTGCTGCTCTCTTACATGCCCTTAGTGTTTTGCCCCAACATGATGGTGTCAGATGGTGCATTATTCCTGCATTTTGTCTCCAGTGTTGTCCCCGCAGCACCATGGTTTAGTGATTTGGGGCCATCCTCACAATTGCCATGCTTAAACCCTGTGTTGTGGCCAATGAATCAATCCACTTCATTGAGGGTCTTCCTCTTTTGCCCTGTCCCTCTACTGTACCAAGCATGGTGTCCTTCTCCAGGGACCTGTGTGTTCTGATAATGTCCAAAGTCCGTGAGATGAACCTTGCCATGCTCCGTCATCAGGGGGCATTCTCGCTGTTCTTCCTCCAGAACAGATGTGTTTGTTTTTCTGACAGTCCATGGTAAACTCAGTGTTCTTTGTCAAGACCCCAATTCAGATACCTTGATCCTTCCTTGGTCTTCATATCTGCATGCCTATCTTCACAGCCATTGAGCCAATTCTCACGCATAGGGACCTCATGGGAGAGGCTGGAACTGTCCCTGTGGGTTTTGGTATTGGAACTGTTTATAGGAACAGAACACCTAGTCTTTCTCCTACAGAATGGCTGATGGTTTCAAACTGCTGACCTTGAGGTTAGCAGCCCAAAGTGTAACCGACTACATGACGGGAGCAACGGAAAACACCATGACTTGCATCAGGCGCAGCTTACCCCTCCGAGTGACATCCTTGGTCTCCAACTCTTAAAGAGGTCTTGTACAGCAGCGTTGGTCAATGCAATACATCATTTAATTTCTGGACTGTTGCTTCCATGAGGATTAACTGTGGAACCAAGCAAGATGAAATCCGAATGACGTCAATCTTTTCTCCATCTACCATGATGTTGTCGGTTGGTCTAGTTGTGAGTATGTTTGGTCAACATTGAGTTGCAATCCATACTGAAGGCTGCAGTCCTTGATTTTCATCAGCGAGTACTTCAAGTCCTCCTGGCTTTCAGCAGGCAAGGCTGTGCCATCTGCATATAGAAGGTTGTTAACAAGCCTTCCTCCCACCCTGATGCTGAATTCCTCTCCATACAGTCAAGCTTCAAATATGTGAATTATTTGCTTAGCATACAGATTGAATAAGTGTGGTGGAAGGACACGATCCTGACTCACGCACCTTTCCGATTTTTAAACCATGTTCTGTTGAACGACTCGCCTCTTGGTTCACACACAGGTTCCTCCTGAGCAAGTGAAGTGTTAACAGAAATTCCATTCCTCTCAATGCTATATGATCCACACAGTAGAGTGTCTTTGCGTAGTGAATAAATACAAGGAAGCATCTCTCTGGTATTCTCTGCTTTCAGCCAAGCTCACTGGACAGCAGCAATCATATCTCTCGTTCCACGTGCTCTTCGAATTCAGCTTGAATTTCCGGCTGCTCCCTGTTTATGCACTACTGCAACCGTTCTTGAAGTGTCTTCAGCAAAATTCTACTTGTATGTGATATTAATGCTGTTGTTCAATAAATTTCACAGTGTATTGGGTCACCTTACTTAGGGATGGATATGAATATGGATCTCTTCCAGTTGATTGGCCAGGCAGCTGTCTTCTAAATTTCTTGGCCTAGGTGAGTGAGTGCTTCTCTGGTTTCATCAGTTCAATTGGTATTCCATCCATTCATGGCACCTTGTTTCTCATGAATGCTCTCAGTACAGCCTGGACTTCTCTCTTCAATCCCATTGGTTCTTGCTCATGCGCTATCTCTTGAACTGGTTGTATGTCGACCAGGTCTTTCTGATACCAGGTATCCTCTCTATCTTCTTTTGATGCTTCTTGCATCACTAAGCATTTTGCCCACGGAGTTCTTCAATAATGCAACTCGAGGCATGATCTTTCCCTTCATTTCTTTCAGATTGAGCTATGGTGAGTGTGTTCTTCCTCTCTGACTGTCTCACTCCAGGTCCGGGTGCATTTCATCAGAACACTTTCCGTTTCTTGATCTG
Organism: Echinops telfairi; assembly: GCF_000313985.2. Lineage (NCBI taxonomy): Eukaryota > Metazoa > Chordata > Mammalia > Afrosoricida > Tenrecidae > Echinops > Echinops telfairi. The sequence continues at coordinate 26,379,092 of NW_022109491.1, forward strand.
CCCTTTGGAATGCTCCGTTCAGCTCTTTTCCTTCATCGCTTCTTCCATGTGCTTTAGCTACTCTGTATTCAAGACCAAGTTTCCGAGTCTCTTCTGACATCTGCTTTGATCGATTTGGTTTTTGTCTTTTTCCCGATCTTTGGATGTCACCTCACAGCTTGTCAGGTTTTCTGTCCTTGGCGTTCAATGTGTCAAATCTATTCTTGAGATGTTCTTGAGTTTAGGTAAGATAGATTCAAGGTTGTTTTTTGGCTCTATGGGCTTGTTTTGGCTTTCTTCAACTGCAACCTGAATGTACATATGAGCGAACAACGGCCTCCCTGTTCTGCTGTCTCTGGCCTAGTTTTGGCTGTTGATACGTTGCTCTCCATCCTCCAACAGAAGTACTCAGCATGGTTCCTGTGCATTCCATTTGGCGGGGTCCATGTGTAGAGTCACCATTCATGTTACTAGAAGTCTTTGTTCTTGCAAAATCCTACCATGTGATCTCCACCAAGGTCATGTTTCCCAGCTACTGTTCTTCCCCTTTGTTTCCAACGTATGCATTCTAACAACCAATAACGATCTTGATTGCATGCTTGATCAATTGTTTTTCATCACTAGCATGAGTGGTTTGTGTGTGAATTTGCTTAGTAGTTGAATTGGCTGGATTTCCTCACTTACAAGTGACATGATCCTATCACAGACAGTGATGCCTTTCATCTTAAAATTGTCATCCCCAGCACAGTAAGCCACCGGAGTGTTTGATTCAAAATGGCCAATACCTGTCCATTTCAGCTCACTAATGCCTAGGTTATCGATATTTATACATTCCATTTTACTTTTGACAACTTCTGATTTTCTTAGATACATGCTTTGAACAGTCCACATTCTGATGATTCATAGATGCTTGCAGCTGTGTCTTTTCACTTTGAGTTTTGCCCCATCCGAAACGAAGGTCCTGAAGGCGTTACTCCCACAGGCCCTACTCCATCCAAATCACTATGGCCAACTCTACTTTGAGGAGGCAGCTCTTCCTCAATCGTGTTTTGAGTGAGGTCCAACCTGAGGGGCTCATCATCCAGCACCACTGCTAACAATGCTCAGCTGCAAGGTTTCCAGAGGCGAATCCCTGAGAAGTAGACAGCCCATTCCTTCTTCGTCGTCTGTTCTCAATCTGGAAGCTCTAAGAGCAAGCAAGGTGTTCCCAATTGATGTCCCTGGGCTCCCAAGGAGCATGAATAGAATTCACCAACTCTGTGAACTTGGATGAAAAAATGGACACTCCTAGCCCCCTACTAGCTAAAATGAGTTGTCCCCATAGTGATCACTACAGGTCATAAACTCTATTGGGTTCAGATGGCTGCCACGCATCTGTCGGTTTGTTGTACTGCGGTGGTTCTCATGTTATTATGCAACTGGAGGTGGAGGCACTGGATTTCAAGTTTCAGCAAGATCATCCATGGGGACAGGCTTCAGTGGTGCTTGCAGATGAAGATAAACCAGGAATTAAAACCTGATGATCTACTTCCCAAACATCAGCCACCGAAAACCCTAAGGACCACAGCAGAGCATCGTCTGGTGTGGCCCTGGAAGACGAGTCCCCGGGGCACTCAGAATACACAGTGGCTACGTTGGACTCGAGCATGCCAACGATTGTGAACTTGGCACAGCACTGCGCAACGGTTTCTTCCATGGTGGGAGATTGTATGAGTTGGAGCTGAACTGAAAGCAGCTCGCCACAGCAATCTCTACTAACATTAGCTGTGCCCTCAGTGCTGAGTAGATCCCTGAGAGATATCAGCAGTTGGCGCTTGACTACTAACCTAAAGATGGGTGCCTTGAAGTTATCCAGCAGTGCTGTGGAAGAGAAGTCTGGTGCTAATGCTTTTGTAAGGACTGCAGCCAAGCCAACTCTATGGGGCAGTCCCACTCTGTAACACTCAGGTTGCCATGAGGAGGAATGGGCAGGAGTGGGTTTGGTGTCTTGATGACAGCGTTGGCAATGGGCTAGGAACTCTATGCACCGCATTCTAAATGGTGCCAGCTAGTTGTCACCAGCAGAAACCACAGATGCTCTCAGGTCACGTCATACTGGTCATGAACTTCTCTAAGATATATTTTATACTCATCACAACTGCAAAAAGACGAAAGTGTTTAGGCCCAACGACTGGTGGGGTCCAGGGAGAAAGGTGCCATGAAATCCCTTTCAACTCCCAGGGACCTGCTAGGACAGAGTGGTCCTGCCCCATGGCTTTTCCAAGGCAGTCATCCGGAAGTGGCCCCTCGGAGCCACTGGGGAGTTTGACCTTTGGATTAGCAGCCGTGCCAGTCCATTGCTAGATGAGGCTATTTAATGTGTTTCTTCACACGCAGTATCTGACTACCACAGACCTCCTTTTAAAAATGTGTTATCAGTAGTTCCATGTAATCTGTTTCCCCTGCAAACCTACAAGTTTCATTTTATGATTTTAGAAATCCCCTCCTGCGAGGCTTTGGGACTTCACCGGGGCCAGAGGGGCTCAGGGGACAGGGAAAGCTGAGACCCCATGCCCCACGACCCTGCCCCGGCCCCCAGAGTTGGGGTTTGCTTTGCTTTTTCCCATTGCCTAGAGGGTGCCTTGGCAAACTAGAGCTGCTCTGTGGCTACTAGTTAAAAGGAATGAATGGATCAATTGTCCAGTGAAAGCCGTGAAAGAAACAGCTTTGGAATAAACTGCATTGTGTGGCTCCACGGTGTAGCCACTGGGAGACCAAATAGCCGGAAAAGGAAGAAGGGCATTAAAAAAAAAAAAATCCCAGCTGGGGTTTTCTCCTGGCTTGTCACTTCCGGCCTTTGTGCCTCCACTTCCCTACCTGTCAGGTGGGAGTAGAGGGTGACTAAAGTGCTCAACGGCTCACCCAAAGGCTGGTCGTTTGGACCCACCACCTGCGTTGCGGGGAGGGGGTGGGGGAAGACAAGGCAGTTTGCGTCCATAAAGATTGACAGCCTTGGAAACCTTTGGAAATGGCAGGGTGGTTGATTTGGTTTGTGGAAGGTCCACAAAAGGATGATACCAGTGCCTGCTTTGTGGGTGGGTGGGAGGGGGGAGTCTGGTGAGGAGGGATCATTGTGGAGATCACAGTCAAAGGCCTTGTGGGGAGAAGCATTTTCAATCTCTGTGACTGGAGATGTGCAGGGGTGATGCCCACCTCCAGCCAACACAGTTGGACAGAGCTGTGCTGGAAGGTGTGTGTGGGTGTATGGGGGCGGGGTGTCTTTGGGTGCCAAGGGCATCTCTACACAGTGCTTAGTTCTGCTTGCCCCTGGGGCTACCTCCCTAGAAGGCCTGGTCTGACCAGGAGGCTGGGAGATGGACCCTCTGGGTTAGAGGGGTGCTGGAGGAGGGCGGGGACCAGCAGCATGTCCTTTGGAGGCTGGCAAGGCTCTCAACATCAGACCCTCCATTTCTCCATTGATTGTCCGTGAGGCCTCGGCCCAGCATCCTCTCTCCTAGCCTCAACGGCTTTATCTACCAAATGGGAGACTCCCTGACCCTCTCTCAGGATCAGTGAGGCACCTGGGTGAATAAAGAGACTGGAGTCTGGCACGTCGTCGCAAGTGCTCGACAAGTATTGGGGTTCTCCTCGCCACCACCCATTGGAAGGTTCTAGAAGCTGCCTCTTACTTTAGTGCCATTCCCCTCCACCACCGCCCCCAGCCCTCACCTCCCATCGGCTTGGGGAAGGCCCCTATTGATGTTGAGCCTTGGCTGTCTGGTTTCTTTGAGCTTCAACTTCATCTGCAAAATGAGAACCCTAAGGCACCTACTTGGGGGACCTGCCAAAAGCAATGCTGCTCCCTTCCTGAGGTTATCATGAGGGTTAAATGACACGGTGGGTGGCAGGGAGACTGTGCCTGCTACGTGGTGGCTGCACGGTTACATCAATGCATCCACTCGTTGCTGCCCTGACGCTGCCAAGGCTGGCCGGTGCCTGGTGGGTGGCAGCATCTCCCTCGGCAGCGCAGCATGGGAGCCAGTGCACTCGGGAGGCAGGTGGCCCTGTTCTAGAGCTGTCGCTGTGGCCTCCGCCCCGCTGCCCTGTGCTGGTTGGGCTTTCCCAGTTACATTCCTGAAACAAGGAAGGCGGGGGCAGATTGGAACTCAGGTCGACCAACTTTGGAGGCTGGGAGGTGAGGTTTGGTGGAAGCGGAAGAGTCAGGACAGGGGCCAAATGAGGTATAGCCTTCCCTCTCCCAGTTCAGGACCAGGGACCAGGCCTTCAGCCAGGGAGCCCAAAGGTGGGCATTTCACTAGTTGACTTGAGTTCTTGGATCCCTGGCCCAAGACTTGTTCTTGTCCTGACCCAAATGGAAACAGAGGTTCTGGCATGTCAAGGTCTGTGTTCAGCTCAAGGAGGGCCAAGGATTTATCCCTCAAACACCCTAGACTCTGGTCTGGGATGTCTGAGCTTCCAGACTTTAGACAAGTGACTTCATCCTACAGTGTCATGGATTGAATACTCCTGCCCCCTCAGCCTCCCCCCATCCCGCCACCCATGAGTGGCCAGGCCTATCCTCTTTGCCTGTGGTTATAATCCCAATTAGGAATACGTTGTCTTTGTTGTGTTTGTGAGGGCGAGTGTGGAGCGTATCTTGAATCGATCTCTTCTGAGATATATAAAGGACATGAGACAAGCGAGCGGAGCAGAGGTGGGGGAGAGAGATGTCCAGACCCATGCAGATGTCTGAGGAGCAGCTCAGAGAACAGACGTCCCCCAGAGCTGACACAGAGAGCAAACCTTCCTCTGCAGTGGGCACTCTCCACTTTGACTTCCAGCCTCCTGAACGGAAAGGAAAAAGCCTTGGAGTGCTAAAAGCAGCCCCTGTGGCATCGCCGCGTTCCTGGGCAAGGAAGACGGACGTTGGTACTGCTCTGATGAAGACCTGCCACGGGGAAGGCGTTTGGGAACTGGGTACTGGGCGGCAGCTGAACGAGTTTTAAGGTGCCCAATAGTGAATGCCCAGATTGCCTTGCAGAGACTGTTGGCAGAATCACACACGTCCCAGACAATTCTACTGAGGCCTCGGATGGCGGGAGCGTCTCCCGAGCCACCTTCAGGGGCCTTGCCATGTCTGCTTGGCTCGCTTGGTCAATCTCTTTTAGAGCTCAAGAGAGATTGAGTAAAGACACGTAGAGAAGATGGGGCTCGCTGGCAACAGAATGTGACTGGATGGTGAGTGTTCACCGTGTTTCTGGTACGATATTAAGAGAAAATGATGAACGTGCGGTTGAACGGTGGGGGAAAGGTGGTGCCTTTTATGCGGTGGGAATGACGGGATGAGAGGAAAGACCGCCGCTGGTCTCTTGGAATTCTATAGGCAAGAACCAGGCCAAAGAAGCTGCTTCTCTTGTTCTCCAAGCAAAGAGAAGGCGCCTCCCTGGCGCAGCTCAGAGGTCAGTGGAACCGAGAAGAGCAGGGTGGGGCCAGGATCTACTGGATCTACTGGATCTCCGAGTGTGGCCACACCCTGGTAGGCTTCCCAGAACCGGATCTTCTTAGACTCAGCGCCGCGGGAGGGGATGCCGTTCCGTTTGGCTAAGAGGATGAGGTCCAGCGTGTAGGACCTGCCAGGACCGAACAGGTAGACTTGCCACTCCGATGGCCTAGGAGGATGGGGCCAACCAAAGCCCAGGGAGCAGAGGGTCACCCCAGTGGGCCTGGATGGTGACCCTGAAGCCCGGGATCCAGAGGCCTCCAGTGGGAATACAGAGGGACGGGTCTCTCCTGACAACATGTCCAAAGTACAAGATACAGAGTCTCGCCATCCTTGCCTCTAAGGAGCAGTCTGGCTGTACTTCTTCCAAGACAGAGTTGTCGGTTCTTTTGGCTGTCCGTGGTACTTAGTGTAGTTTGGAGACTGGGCCACGTGTATTCAGATAGATTTGTTTCTCCAGTTTAACAGCTGCCTGGGAATCTGCCTGTGGGGAGACACCCGTCCCCTCACCTGCAGGCCTCAGTTTCCCTTGTCTTAGGCGGGCTATGACTTTGTAGTTTGGGTGTCTGTCCTATTCTGTGCTGCTCTAGGACACTCCCCCCACCCCCCCACCCCGACTCCCTTGACTTGCCCCAGCCCCTGACCCCATGTTCAAAGCAAACTGGGGTTGTTTGTCCTGGCTTTTCTGAGCAGCAGGGACCAGCCTTCCATGCTGCTTCCTCCCTGCAAGAAATTCTATTGCTTTTCTCCTTGGTTGGGCTCTGCAGCAGGCAGGGATCCAGGAGAGAAAAGTCAGGGACCAATGAGATCTACGGAGGGAGGCATTTTTCAACTCGCAGCTCAACCCACAGTTCCCGGGCACAGGCCCAGCTCCTCTGAGCTTCCAGCTGTAGCCCGGCGTCTAGCTTGGGCCCGGAACACTACGCCAAGGGCCAGGGAACTGGTTAGAGTCATAGCTTTGCCATTTCCTCTCTGTGCCAGTGATGTCGCGTCTCCAAGCCTCAGTGGTCTCATCAGAAAATGGGTTAATGGTTTCCTCCTCCCCAAGGGCCTGGCAGGATTCAGGGAAATGCCTCTTGGAACCTGTACTCACAGGGGCTGGGTTCCTGGTCTGTGCTGTTCTCTGCTGCAGCCTGGCGTCTAGCACCGTGCCTGGGGCACAGTAGACACTTAGGGAAAATGGTTTACTCTTTGTGACTGGCCTGCCCTCTGAGACCATCTTGCGTGGAGAAAATGAGGAGCATTGGGGAAGGCCGCAGGGGGCTGGGCCGTTACAACCACACAGTCACCCAACTGGCAAACTGGGATCTGAAGCTCGGGGTTGGGTCATGGTCCTGGATGGACCGTTTGCCTAAAGTGGGTCCCTGTAGAACTCTCCAGATCTTCCTACGTGCAGAAAGCGCAGTTCCGTCGAGAGAAAGGGAAGCTACACCTTCCTGGCAGTCGCTCTCCCGGCTCCTTCTCGAGTGACCGTCTTTGTCCAGAATCGGGGCGGTGTGTTCATTTTGTTTGGAAAATGCTTTATCAAACACTTGTCACGTGCTGGGCACCAGCCTAAGGACTAGCCACATGATACGGAGACTTTACTATTGACAGGACATGCCCTACGTGCCCTACAGGGTCACTACAAGTCCGCAGGGAGTTTGGTGTGAGGGTTGGTTACATAGGACGCGATTGGTTTCCAAAGATGAGGCCGCTATGCAAAAGTCGGCGTTAGGTGAAAGTGGAGGCCGACCACGTTGGATCAGAAGACGGAGCATGGGCGATACCCTTGCATAGAAAGCAGTCAAGTGGCAGAACTACAAAAGGGCCCCATCACTTTACGTAACTGCCAAACCACCAAGAACCATCGTCCCGCCAAGTTGATGCGTCAGGGGAACCATCACCGCCAGCATGACTCTTGCCTTGAACCTTGGTCTTGGTTGCTGCCGGCCCTCTCCCATGTATGTACCAAGGAACTAGATGGTGGTTCTTTGATCAGGGTTGTGAACATGAAGTGTGGGGTCATGAGCTAGCCAAGAAGTGAGGGGTGGGCTCCCAATGCCCCTCTGAGAGAGAGCTATCCCCATCCCTTTTCCCAGGGAAGCCCAGAAGAGGATAAGCAACCTGCACCGGGCCAGGCAGCTCTGCAGGGGCGACCACAGCCGGGGAGTCCCTGCACCAGGTGCTGCAATCATGGGATGACCCTCCCTGGGGGCAAATAAGATGGAGCATGCTCTAGACCGAGGGAGGCTCTGCTGGGGAGGTAGGGGACTGATGGCACGGGGTGCAGGCCAGAGAGGCACGCCTGTGTGACTCTTCTCTCACCTGAACTCTGGAACCCTGGAGGAAAAAGGTGATTTTTCCCCTCAATGGACACAGGAGCAAACTGAAGGCCCAGAGAGGCCCCGCATCTTGTCCCTAGCCACACAGCGAGTCGAGCAGGATTTGAATCCCATGGCTGGGCTCTTTTCTGCTTACCACACCATAGGTCCATGTGTCCATAGCCAGAGTGATCACAGTGGGGGCCCCAGGGTCCCTGAGAGCAGGGTCAGGCCCCGAGAGGTCTGGTCTGGGCTGATGACCACTTCAGCCTCAACTCAGCCTCCCTCTCTGCTTCTCTGTGCTGGGCCACATTCAATGTCGTCCACAGCCTCCTAATCACCTTGGTCCACTCTATCCATCTGCCCAGGCTGGCGCTGCACCTTTTGCCTAGAATGCTTTCCCCTTCCTTGCCCTGGCCACCCCGACAAAAGCCCCCCCAAAGCCAAACTCACTGCCGTTGAGTCTATTCTGATGCATAACGACCCTATAAGACAGGGCACAACGATCCCTGGGGGCTTCTGAGGCTGTAACTCATCTTTCTCCTGAGGAGTAGCTGGTGAATTTGAACTACCTACCCTGTGGTTGGCACCCAGGATATAACCCACTATGCCACCAGGGCTATGAAGTGCCAACCCACCCTTCAGAAGCTCAGCTCAGGCCATCCTGCTGGAGCCCCCTAACGAGGCAGGCCCCCCTTGCCTAGCCAGAGCACACCATACGCCCCTCCTTCACAGCACGTATGGCTGCATTAGTGGCTCCAGGTGGGGAAAAGCATCATCTTTGCTCATCGCTGAATCCTCATCACCTGCATGGTGCCCGGCACACAGTAGGCCCCTCATAAATGTTAGTAGAATGGGGCGATTTCATTGGCAAATTCATTTCAGGAATGCACACATGGGTGCATGCGTCCATGCTATCATGCAACATAGCCCCGGAACTGAGTAGCTGTGTGGGTCCGGGACCTCCCATGAGATTCTGCCCTGCCTGCACTGCAGGGTGGGAATGAGGGCATCTTCAGCGGGTGTGGGGATCCCTAGACTCTGGTCCAGCCCTTGCCCCTGGCCTCGAGGTGAATGTGGCCCAGTCCTTGTCTCCATCTGTGGCACGGAGGCGGGTGCATGGAAAGGCTGACCATGTAGTGGGTGAGAATGAGGACTCTGAGGGCAACCTCCTTGGGTCCACGCCCACCTCCCTCACGTCCCAGGTGGGTCACCTCCCTGGGCCTCGTTCCTCACAATCAGTGGGACCCAAATGGTCTTCACCTCTCAGACTGGCACGAGGTTTAGTGAGTCGATGTTTGCAAAGCACGTGGCAGTGCCAGGCACAGAGAAAGCCCCACATGCGCCGTAGCCATGACAGACAGCCTGGTCATCTCAGAAGAGGGCAGGGACACTAACCATGCGTGTCACCTCCCTGCTTGCTGATACAGCGCCAGGCAAGGCCCCGGACCCCACTGTGCGCTGGTCATTTGGGCCTCCCTGTTGGCAAGCCCAGGCTTGCAGTTCTCATCTCCTCCGGTTCACAGATGGCAAAAGAGAGGCTCAGGCCGGCTCCAGATTGCCTGGGCTACATGTGCCACAGATCCTAGGGGTGCATAATATCGCACCTTTGCTAGCTGAAGGGAGCCCAGCTGGCATAGTGGTTACAGGTGGGCTGTTCACTGTCAGGTCAGCAGTTCGACACCACCATCTACTCTGAATGGTGGGCTTTCTACTCCCGTCTAGTTACAGCCTTGGAAACCCATAGGGGTTCTACCCAGTCCTATGGGGACGCTTTGAGTCGGCGTCGACTCGGTGGCAGTGAGTCTGGCTTTTGTTTGTATTGCCAGCTGTCCCACTCACCTCAGTCAGCAGGGACCGGGACACATGGGGTAAGGACTTACCAGCCTGGAATTCAGAGCACTTCCCTTCGGTGGGAGAGGGAGGCAGGGGAAGGTGCAGGGAGATAATAATGTGGTTTTGATGGTTAAGCTGGGTGGTGGAAACGAAGAGTTCTATTTTATCTTATCTGATTTTTTTGCCGACCTTTCCACCCGCCTAAAGCATTTCAGCAAAAATAAAAATAAAATGTACAGACAAGACTAAAAGATCATTGTTTGGGAGGCAGTCAGAGGGTTGGGCTGACAGCGGTTTATTTTCCCCCTTCATCTCCACACACCAAATATTAGCAATAAGCTGAGAGAAGCAACCAGGTATTTGGCAAGAGGAGGACCCAGAACAGAAGCCAGGCCTGCTGGACTCTGGTGGGCAAGGTCCTGAGCACCACTCCCCACCCACCAATTCTCAGCCTTTCTCGGGACACCTCTGCCTCTGGGCTCCCTCTGCAGCACCCACACTGCTCGGGTTCATCTTCCTCCAGCCTTGCTTGTGGCCCCGGGTCTGGGGGTCTGGGGTCCCAGGGGAGGGACCACAGGGCTCTGCAGACCTCAGGTTCTGGGGCCCAGGACTTTCCACTTCAAGGGTCCCCCACCTTCGCCCACAGACCTCTGCACGCTTTATCCTACTGTGCCCTTGCTCGCTCCCCGGATCCACAGTTAGTGGACGAGGAGGCCAAGGCCCCCAGTGGAGACAAGGTGCTTCCCCTGAGCCCACCCCACGGGAGTAGAGGGACGCTGTGCAGGGCAGGTGTGTTTACTGAACTCTTACTCTCTGCCACCCGTGCCCAGAGCCCCACAGGTGCATGTACTCATTCCACCTTCAGGGCCACCCATAATGTCGCTTCTACCAGGGTCCCCATGACACCAGCGGGGAAACTGAGGCACAGAGAGGGAACCTGAGGGTCCGAGGGCGCATTGCCTGCCAGTGGCAGAGCGAGGATTCACAGCAGGGCGGTTGGGCCCCACGATCCACGCTCAGTCTCTGTGGGGCTCGGCCTCAGGCCCTGGCCAAGGGCGGAGGACTCAAGGTGAGGAGGCCCCGCTGGGGGTTCTGGGACTTCGTCAGCTTTCCAGGGCTACACTCCGTGTCTGGGTGCTGGGAAGAATCCCAGATAAGGCCTCTTTGACAGAGGATTGTCAGCAGAGGCAAACAGCAGCTGAAGTGAAGTAGGGGCCTCTAGCTGGTGGCCCGGCTGGCCGGTAGGTCCAGGGACCAGCCCGTGAGAGTCTGTCTTGTTATTCCCCGGGAACTGGCTTACGTGCCACGCTAGGGATCCGAGTGGGGGCTGTGGATTCAGATGGGGTAGGTTTGAATCCTGGCCTAATGACCTTGGGCAGGTCGCTTGCCCTCTAGCCCAGCAGTCAGCAAACCGTGGCTCTTTCATGCCTTACGCGGGGCTCTGAATTAAAATGTGAACACTATTGGCAAGACAGCATTCAGATACTGGTTGTTTTATTTGTTTGTACAGATATACTTGTGGCTCTCAAAAATTTTTTTAAATTGTCGTGAGGGACAGGATTGGCTCTTCTGTCTCAAAAGCTTGCTGCCCCCTGCCCTAGGGGGCTCAGTATCCTCCTGTGAAACAGATCAGCCAAACTCTCTTCTTCCCTGGGAGGTGGGGGCTTGTGAGGGACAATGCACTGCCTCATCCCACATGCGGGCAGGTCCTGCACACCGGAAGTGCCCCCACACACTTCGGCTGGCCAGCAGGGCTCACGCGGGCTCTGGGAGCCGGGAGGAGTCTGCTGTTGGTTCTTTTCAGCGGGGGCACATCCATGGATGTGGTTTTCCCAGGAACCCCCAGCTGGTCAGTGACACTGCTGGGAGGTACCTTTTGACCCCAGCTTGGGTTGCCCAGACCCCACCATCGGCTTCAGGGGATGGCCCATTCCAGACGCTTTGGAGATTAAGTAAACCTCTGGGGTCAGAGCCCTGGCTGGAGGACTTTGTTGGTGGTGGGGGGCGGTGGGGGGATAGATCTGGGCTGCTTTCTTAAATTTCCCCTCCCCGGTGGAGAAGGCCTGTTTCTATCCCAGCGGGGGCTGGGCCAGCCCCGTCCCTTGGGATGGCCTGGTCCAGCCCTTGAACAAACAAACCCGCCCATGAGGGATGCTGAGGGCTCCCCAGAGGGGCTGCTGCTGGTGCACAGTGCCCCCCCACAACCCCCACCCCACCCTGAGGCTCTTTCTACATCCTCTTCTTACAACAAAGATCCTGCGCCTCTAAGTGGCATACGCAGCCCAACCCCCCATGCCCCAGCCTAACTGCTGAGCTAGTGGTGAGGTTAGGAAATCAAACCTCTGCCGAGATTCATTGCTTGTTTGGATAACAGAAAGCTGAAATGCCAAGAATTTATGGGTCACCCGGGAGGCTGGAAGAGCTGGGAGGCCTGGCCAGTTTAGGAGGGTCTCAGGCTGGGCCAGGACCCCATGCTGAGCCCC
>NW_022109491.1:26391908-26410828 GCF_000313985.2 Echinops telfairi
AGATGCTTCCACCACCACTGGATCCACAAGACTTTCCACCCTCTGGCCTGTGATCTTCCTGCATTCGGCGTCATAGCATGTGTTGTGTGAGTCTGAAGAGGACTTTGTAGACTGGTATCGGACTTATGGACTTGATCTCGACTGTGATATTTTCTCAATATACAATCGCTCTTTTCTCTAGTCTCCTCGGACTAACACAGAGACGGTCTGTCAGAGTCAGAGAGACAGGTCCGCTGCAGGAACAGTGAGTGAAGCTGTCCACAGAGACTCAGAGACAGGGAGCAGGAGAGAGCCGCTCTCTCGACCAGCCCAGCTCTGTGCAGTGGACAGGGAGAAAGCTGAGAGGGGCAGCCCCTGGGCCTCAGGGCCTGGGGGAAGCCTACAGCCCTGAGGTGACTGGGGCCGGCCTGGGACCCTGGTTTTCTTCAGTCCCCTCATCTGCAGAGAGGGTCCTTCTGAGAGAGCTGGGACAGCTGCGAGTGTCCCAGGAACTGCAGAGCGTTGAATGGCCACCTGCTGTGTGCAGACGCAGCTCCCCTGTACCCATGTCGCACGCATGCCAGGATCGGTGCTTTCTTTCACTCCCACCTCCCCCTAACACAGACAGGTCTGGGCTGCAGCACCACTCCTAGGCCATGGACTCAGTCTGCAGGGGGCCCAGGGGTCCTTGTGAGGAGCCAGGAGTCAGCCCAGCCCAGCTCAGGAAGCACCATCAGCAGGCTCTGTGCCTCCCCTTCCACATCCCTGGCCTCGACTGCGCCTCGCCAGAGGAGGGGGATGCAGCAAAACCAAGATTCCACCCAGAGGGGTGAAGCTGACCCCAGAGCCCTGAGGATCCAGGAGGAGAGGGGGAGGGGTGGCTGAGAGGGCTGCTGTCTTCCCAGCACCCACTCTGAGCCCGGCCTCCTGCTGGGTGTCCACTCCAGCCCAGCTCAAAAGGACGCCATGGGACAGAGTAGAACTACTATGCTGGGAGAGGCGGAGGGGCACCCTAATTCTCTCAAATCCCCTCCTCCCCTTCCCCCACCCCCCCATCACCACTTGGCTCTCTTCCTGAGTCAGGAAAAGGGACCTGGAGGTAGGGGTGGAGAATCCAGTTTGGTGCGCATGGTATGAGGACCTGGGCAGACCCTTCCCCTGACAGCCTCAGCTACCTCACCGGAACACGGCAGATACAGATAGGAGTGTCCCTTAGAGGGGGGAGTTAAGCGCATGGCTGGCTGGCTGGGAAGGTGCTGGGCCCCTGGGCCTTCCTCCCCCTCCAGTTCCTCCAGCGGAGGAGGCACGGAATCGCGCCAGGAGCCTGGCTCTCCAGCAATGGTAGTGGGGGTGGTGATGGTATCCGCGAAGAAGGGTTTGAAACCTAGGAGTTCACTCTTCTGGAATGTGCCAACAGATGCTGAGAAGATGCTCTTGTATGTCAAAGATTCTGAGCTAGCCCGCGTCAATAGCACCAGAGCCAGGGCCGCCACATGTAAGGTAACGAGTGTGTGCGTGTGGAGGGCGGAGGGCGGTCAGGGGGGACAGTTGGATGGAGAGGGATGCTTGCTCCAAGCCTGTGAGTCTCCCTGAGAGGACAGCTGGAGGAGGAAGGACAATGATGCAGGGGCTCAAGAATTGCAGGGGCGTGTCTGGTTCCAAGGCGAGCCCAGGGGGGTGAGTGGGAATGCGGGCGGCCCACACGGACAGCGCGCTTGCTGCATGCCTGACCCTGGCTTTATCACTCCTTGGGCATCATCTCATTTGGTCCTCACAGAGGGAGGTGCTGTAGTCATCCCACTGCAAAGGCAAGGCCACCAAGGTCCAGAGAGGGGAAGCCACTGGCCTTGCCTTGCACATCGAGGAAGGGGCAGAACTGGCTGGGACTTGAACCTCAATGGTGGGCTTTTGCCTTCCAGGAGATGGATGACTTGGGGGCGGGGGGTTGGGGGGGGGGGAACAGATATGATCTTGTGACAGGCTCCATGGGCACAGGGTGATCTGACAGGGACCCAAGCACCAGGGGACCGGAAGTGCTTGATCCTCAGGGACCCTGATCCAGGATCTGGAGCAGCAAATGCCCGAGATGGGGTGGGAAGGAGGAGGATACCAGCCTGAGCAGTGACATCTTCAGCTCCCGTGATGCCCGCGATCCTTGGGCAGGGAAACACCGACTGGGCCAAGATTGAGATCCCCCAACAGAGAAGATAAAAGATTATCCCAAAGCCCGCTAGGTGAGCTGTCTATCCCATGATGCCTGTCGCCAGGTGGCAGGTTGAGAGTGGTATAGATGAGCCATCTCCATTATGCAGACAGGGATGGCCACGTGGCCAGTATGCGGCAGGGCTAGGATTTGAACCCAGCCTCTTCGGAGTGGTGCTCTCCAGCTCATGACTCTGCAGTGAGCCCTGCCAGCATGGCCACACTAGGGGCTGGACAGAGCCCTGGAGAGACATTCTACCACAGGCCGAAGAGCCGTGCTGGGTAACCTTTGGACCCCCAAACCATTGGTTCAAATCCATCCACTGTTCAAAAATGTTTCTCCTGCACCAGGCACGGGAGGATTCCGAGAGTTGAGAGGGTGATATTTGGGGGTGGGCATGCCAGGGGCCAGGCTGAGGCTGTGGTCAGGGAGGGGATGAGACCTGAACCAGGGCAGCACTGGGGAGGCAGGGCTAGGGAAGAGAAAAGAAGCGAGGCCACACGATGGACAGGCCTTGCTGCTTGTGACCCCTAGGTGGGGTGAAGGGGACCCCTAGGGCTGTAGACCAGCCCACTGATTCAAGCTGATCCTCAAGCTACCGGCAGGCCCCTCTGAGGGGTGAAGGGGGGCTAGCCCTGAGGGTTTGGGACTCAGGAGGCCTTCAGATACCAGTTTGGTGCCAGCGTGAAGCAAGGCAGAGGAGTGTGCTCTAGGGGTGGTCAGGGCAGCCTCGAGATAGGGACCATTGAGGCCGGGGCTGTCGGGGTCTGCCATGAGGTATGGGAGGGGGCATCCAGACTCAGTTCTGGGAAACCCCATTTGGGCTGAGAGGAGAGCAGCAGGTAGGCCCAAGAGACTGAAAGAACATCCCTCCATTCAACCAACCATGCGGAATGCCCACTGCGTGCCAGGCATTACGCTAGGCCAGGGGTATTCAACACAGGGGTCGCCTGATTCATCATAGTAGCAAAATGACAGTGATGAAGTAGCAACGAAAATAATTCTATGGTGGGGGGTCACCATACATGAGGAACTGTATGAAAGGGTCGCGGCATGAGGAAGGTGGAGAACCACTGCTCTGGGCTGTAGAGATCCAACAGTGACCAGAAAATGACAGTCGCTGCCCCCTCTTGACATTCGCAGAGCAGAGGAAGCAGCGCACGAAGGAGTGCAGATGAGAACCATTGGAGACACGTGCTGAGAAAGACACCACAGCTGGGGGAGAGGGCGGAGGGTGCCTGTGGAGCACGCTCAGGGGGGCCCTTGGGGAGGTGACATTGGACTGAGGGAGATGAGCCGGGGAGGCTCGGGCGTCTGAGGAAGAAGTGCTCCGGCTCCGGCGATGAAGGGCTTGGGCTTTTCTACCAATGGGACGGGACCTCAGGGAAGGATTTTGAGTCCAGGAGATGGGATCTCACCGAGGTTTTGACCCTCCGGGTGCCCACTGGAGAATGGACTATGGGGCTCAGAGACCGGGCAGGGAGCCCAGGGAGGTGCGGTGAGAACCACCCCAAGGGGAGATGGCGGTGGCTAGACCAGGACTGTGGCTGCTGTTAGATGTCATGGAGCCGGGTCCGCTCATAGCAACCCTGTGTCCCACAGAACAGAACCCTGCCCGGTCCTGCGCTGTCCCTCCCATCAGTGCAGCCACGGTGTCGGTCCATCTTGTCAAGGGTCTTTCTCTCTTTCTCTGCCCCCTTACCAAGCATCATGCCCTTTACCACGCACGATGCCCTTCTCCAAGGACACAGGCATGGGGAGAGTAGTTGGATTGCTCTGTAGACAAGGATTTGCTGGTGGAGAACATTTCTGGAAGGATGATGTTGGCCACCGATATTACATTCACCGAGAGATCAATTGCTGTGGATTGAATTACCTTCCCCAAGATAAGTGCTGGGAATCCTAACCTCTATTCTTGCAGCTAGAATCCCGCTGGGAGAAAGGGTCGTCTTTGTTGTGTTAGTGGTGCAGGGTCAGTGTAGGGTAGACCTTGAGTCCATCTCTTCTGAGCTATAACAGAGCTGAAACAAGCAAAGCAAGACATAGAGGCCAGGGAACAGAACCCCAAACCCCATGGCGAGGGTGCAGGAGTTGAGGCTCAATGAAACCAGGACGTTTCTCCAAAGCTCACAGAAAGAGAAAGCCTTCAGCGGTTGGCTGGCTGTATTCCAAATTGTAGCTGAAACTGAGCGGGACTCTATTTCTGTGGTCAGCTGTCCACTTGTGGAAGGCGATTCTGTGATAGCAGCACGAGATGGCCAAGACGTCCATCAGGTGAAACAAAGACCAAGTTGTGGCCTTGAGATTTGGGACGAGGGGGTGGTCCTGGGCCAAGGAGCGGATGGAAGTGAGGAAGTGCAGGCAGCACATGAGCACTTCTGGGCCAGGAGTCAGAGCCCGGGCTGTGGACTAGAAAAGAGGCTGTCTCCCCCGGCTCCTCTCCCTTCCCCTCTTTTTCTTTTCAGCACGGAGCAGACTTGGGTGCTATTCAACACTGAGAGGAAAGGACCAGCAGAGAGGGAGAAGTGGTTGGGGACGCAGGAGTAGGTGGGTGCTAGGAGGAGACTGAGGGGCTAGGAGGGGGTGGAGACACAGCCTAGGGAGGAGGGTGGCCCTGGCTCAGGGAGAAAGCCCCTCCCTCCCTTAGAGATTGAAGAAAGTCCCGGGGACTGGTAGGTGCGTGTGTGAATCTGCAGGGGTGAAGCTGCCCATTGGAAGATTTTATTTCTCTTACTCTTCATTGAAACAGAGTGTCCATGGTCTGCTGAGAGAATGGGGTGGGTGGGGAGGTAGAGATGGAAGCTTAAAGGGAGGGCAAAAGAGGCTTGAAACTGAAGAGACATGGGCCTCAGGGCAACACGGAGTCCCTGGTAGCTTAGACTCCAGTATAGGTTTGTAGTTAGGACTTCCTGGAGGGGATGTGGTTGGCAGGTGACATTAGGGACTTGCTCCTGGCAGGTGGGTGAAGGGGTCAGTGTGTAAGGGACCATGGCACTGAGGGTGACTAGGAAGGAGGACAGAAAGTTGCGTGGGGGTGCACACGGGCGAGTGCGTGCGTGCACACGAGTGTATATATGAGTGTGTGGTCCAGTGAAGGCTGGTTGGATACACGTGGTGTCATCTCTCCGCCTTGGGGATGGATAAACCCAGACTGTGTACAGGAGGAAGCTTCCATACGTCAATGGGCACGATTGTGTGTATCATCTCTCTGAAGTTTTCACCAGTTAGGTGCCGGCTTGTTAACAGGAAGGTCAGCGTTTGCCACCCACCAGCTACTCTGAGAAAGAAAGGGGGTGCGGTCTGTAAAGGTTTGCAGTCCTGGGCATCCTTTGGGTCAGAATCAACTTGATGGCAGTAGCTTTGGTTTGAGGTTTCATGTACGTAAATACTGAATAAGGATGCAAGTGTCCGCAGGGCAACGCCTTCCTGTGTGCTGGTTTACATGGTTTACAAACGTTGGGAACCATGGGGGTAAGAAGAGTGCATTCTGGGTAATCCTGGATGCTCTCCTCTCCCAGCCAGCCAGGCACCGTCCACTGGTTCACTCAAATGTTCGCAAGCCCCGTGAGTTGGTCTGAGTTGCGACACCCAGGTGGCCCCTGTGCCTGAGGGCCTGGCCTCCCCCTCTCTCCAGGTACCTCTGACACTTCGACACTTCTGGGGTCAGCCCATCACGGGCATCTCAGCACATGCTCGCTGCCCCCACGGCCACAGCAAGCCAGGCCTGCCCCTGTACCCCAGGTGCCGCCACACAGTAGGTCCTCAGATAGGTGTGGAAAGAATGAGCAAATGCAAACGTGGGGATTGGAGTGCCTATGGAGGACCTGGGTGTCCTCAACTTCTGCCTCTCCCCCACTTCATCCACTCCACCAGCGGACCCTCTGAGCCCCATCGCCAGCATGAGCCAGAACCTGGCCGACCACATCTCCCCGCTCACCCCCTCCCTGCTCCAAGCCTCCTCGCTGGGCTCAGTCCCACCTGACCGTACAACCTCCTCAGCTCCGAGCGAACCAGGAGGATTGCTTCCGGTGGGAAAGCCTCCAAGGACTCCCAAAGCCACAGCTTTGCAGGGGCCCACAAGCCCCTCCACTCTCAGACTTTGGTCCCGTTGGCAGCAAGTCTCCTCCCCCGAGAAGAGCTCGGTCCATCCTCTCACCTCTTCTCTCGGTTCAAGCGCCACCTCTGGGATGTCATCTCAAATGAGCTGACCTCCCACAGCCACCCTGTGGTCTCCCCTTGCCCTCTGATGCCATTGGACATGCATTGGTCACCCCCGGTCACCGTCTCCCCTGTCCATCCGTAAGGACACAGACTCTCCTACTTGCCCCAAGTCCCCAGTGTCTAGGATGGGCCCAGAACATGGTCAGTGACCAACCCATTTCTGCCGGAGGGATGAATGACCGGCAGGTAGGGAGCCAGGTGCTGACCCTGCTCTCCCTGGCTGTGTGACCTCAGGCTGTTCCGGACCTCTCTGAGCCTCACTCGCCTACTTTCTGCCATTTAGGGACAAGGGTCCCATCGGCGTGGCTGCCTGTGCCTAGAGAAAACCTTTGAGGTGGACACTCCTCCAGCAAACAGCTCACGACAGACCCGCCATTGCCACACCCCCCAACGTGCCCCCCAGGCCCCCAGTCTTACCTTCTGTAGCCACTGGGTGTTGTTCTCCAGAACTTTCTCCAGCTGCCGCACCCGTTGGCTCCGCCAGCCGCCCAGGTGCGGCCCTGTGGCCGGCGAGTCCCTCTGGAGGCTGTTGGAGCCCCCAAAGGGCACGGGCTCTGGTGGGCAGGGCTCGAGCTCAGGCAGCACGAACGTGTAGCTGCACTGGCCGTGCTGGACCCGGTGTGTCCTGCGGTAACCTCTTACTTTCTGGCCCTTGTGCTGGGCCATTGTCACGGTGGCCACTGCGAAGAGGAGGCTGCCCAGCAGCATGGCTGGCCAGGAGCTTGTCCAGAGAGGTGGGGACGGGGAGGGCGTCTGGCCAGAGCCCCCAGGGGCTGTGCCTACCCACCACCAGGCCCTGTGCTCCAGATGCGCCCGCTGTGGCCACCGTCGCCTGCGGACAGGCCCGCCTGCAGAGCCGCTGCAGCTGCAAACCCCTGCCTGAATGACCAAGCTGAGCCCGAGCCCTCTGGGCAGCTATTTATACGCGCAGCAAATACCACAGCTGCTCAGCTTCCTCTCACCGCCTCCTGCCCCTAACCCCTCCCCACCATTCTTTCCCTCTCTCCCTTCCTTCCTCCACGCGCTTGCCCTCACACTGCCCATCCACACACTGGCCTCACTCTGCCCACCTCAGCGCTGGTACCTGATCATCCAGGGGGGGCTGGCCTCCCTGCAAGAGGGGAGAAAAAGAAGACACTTCCGGATGCGTGCTCACAGCAAACAGCCAGCGTCCAGGCTGCCCGCTTCCCCAAACACCGCTTCCCCAAACACCCGAGGGGACTGCGATCTCTCTGGTCCCATCAGTCCCTCTGTCTTGCACAACCCCTGAGCCTGGGATCTCAGGTTTCAGCTCTGGGTGTCTGCCCTCCACCTTCTCCCCTGGGGCCTATGGTGAGCACTTGGCACCCAGTGCAGGGACATCCAGCAGAGAGCGCCAGTGGAGGGGGCTGTGGGGGGAGGCAGAGAAGCCAGTCTGTCCTTCCAAAGCCGGGAGAGGGGTGCCTCCGTGGGGAGCTTGGCCTCCTGCTCCCTCTGGATCTGGGGTGACATTATGTCCTGGGGTGCCGCTGGCTGCATGCATACTAATGAAAGTTGTCCAGTCTTGGAGCAGATGTTTCTTGGGGTCTCTGGGGAGCGGAGGGTGAGGGGAAACTGAGTATAGGGAGAGGCCTAGGGGGTGCAGTGTGAGGTTCACAAACCCAAACTCATTGCCATTGAGTTGATTCTGACTCAGCGAGCACCCCTATAAAACAAGGGTACAACTGTTCCTGTGGGCTTCCAAGACTAACTCTTTAGAGGAGTCGACACTCTCGTCTGGTGGTTTCAAACTGCTCATCTTGAAGCCAGTGGCCCATTGGGTAACCACTACGCCACCAGGGTGCCTCCTGCGAGGCTTGGCTGTCTCTGATCCCTTCTCCCCAGCTGCTGAGATGGAAACCCCGGGGGGGCAGGTAGTCTTCCCTGTAGCCCTCCCCACCATGACCTGTCAACAGAAGGGCACCCCATCTCTTACCTCCGATGAATTTCAGTTTATTTGTGTGTTCGTCTGGGTCCCTTAGAGAAACAAATCCATAGAAACTCATATGTGTAAGAGAGAGTTTTATATAAAGGGTAAGTGCACATCAAGAAAACATCCAAACCCAGTGCTGCCCAAGCCCACAAGTCCAACATTAGCCCATTTGTCCGACACCAATCCACAAAGTCCTCCTCCATCTCACAAAAGACAAGCAATGGCGCCGACTGCAGGAGGAAAGCTGAATCCGTGAATGTGTAAGCATCTCAGCGCTGGCAGGGGTCTCCACACGGTTGCTCCAGCACCCAGGGCTGCATCGGGGTAGGTCCATGTGGCTTCTCCTTGGGGATGTCTTATAGGAAGTGAGCCTTGCCAGTTGAAGCAGGGAACTGCTAAGGCAGCTGCACCCTGGTCTGACCATCAGAAAGCAAGAGACCCGAGAACACGGCGAGGTTCATGGAGTCATTTATCTCTCCGCCTTTTAATTAATCCCACATGTGTTTATCAGCCAGGTTGGCACAATAAACTTTAACTATATCAACTTGTTTTCTAGTTTTGATTGGTCCTGGCTCCACCACCAAAGTCAGTGTGTGACTTTGAGCAAGTCACTTGGCCTCCCTTTGCCTCCATTTACTCCTGTGGGATTTCAGCCAGTCAGGGCAATGCTGACTCTGTGATATAATTTGGTGGCTCTGTGATATAATGCTCACCTTTCAGGGGAGACCTAGAAGCCCTGAGTTCGCATTGGGCTACTACAGGAAAGGTCAGCAGTTAGAAACCACCAGCTGCCTTGCCAGAGAAAGACAGGACTTTCTCCTCCCATAAACAGTTGCGGTCTCAGAAGCTCACGGACCTATCCTATAGGGTCCCCATGAGTCAACGTGGACTTGCTGGCGCTGAGTTTTTTGAGGGGAGCCTCAGGTTAGATTTTCAGCCAGTGTACCTCCTGTGGAGGCTGGGTGCTGGTACGAGACTGAAGAGATGTCAACAGAGCTTTCACACAGAGTAGGAAGAAAGGCCTGGTGATCTACTTCTTCTGCCTCACTGGGATCCAGTCCGCAAATGGCTATAGGGATAGGATGGTGAGGGAGCTGACAGCGCCTCCTTCCATTCTGCATGGGGTTGTGAGCAGTGCGGGCCCAGGGCGAGCACTAAGCCCCCCTTGACTGTGGCTGCCATCGCTGTGATGCATCTCTAGCCCCTGCCCCACTGGGATGTGAACCCCACAGGGCAGAGATCCAGAGCGCCAGGCCCACAGCAGGAGCTCAGCCTGTGGTTGTGCAGTGTCTGTTACATAGGACCACACTCACTCACCCTGAGGCCAGGCCCAGCAGAAGGAGAGATGTGGCAGAGGGAATCCCAGTGTGTCTGTCAGATCAATCTGTTGTGAAAAAGCCTCTTTAAAGTGCCCACAAAGCAAAGATATCACTAAGCACTAAGGTGTCCTGTCAGTGTCAGGGAGACCAGAGAGCTCCTGGCTGGGGAAGGCCCCGCCGCATGGAAGCCCTGGCCTGGCCTGGCCTGGGACCTGGTCCACCGGGTCAAGGGTTAAGCCTGTGGATCCCTCTCTGAGGTTTTATATCACTGTGGCCTCTGTGGGAGCCCTTCTCACAGGCCGGAAGGCAAGACTTGGAAGCACTACCTTCCCAGCTTCAGAGAAGGACGGCAGGCCCAGGAAGGGCAACCTACCTTCGACTGCTTGCCCCAGCCTGTAGGCCAGATGAACCCCTGCTGGGTGTCTGCCTGGCCGCGTGCTGCCAGAGGAGCCCAGGAGAGTCTGAGAGGCTTTGCCAAGGTGGGTCTGGACCATATCCACCCCCAGTGCTTATAACTAGGGATTGCCCCTGTTGGTCTCTCTCAGCTACCACCTCCACCACACCCTCCTGGCTGCTGCCCGAATTTGATGAGCAAGACCTCACCTCTGAGCCATTCCACATGCTGTTCCTATAGCCATCAGTTCTCTCCCCTTAGATCCATCCATGCAATCCAAACAGTGGCTTGCAAGGAGATCTGCTACATAAGTTAAATTTCAAAGCAGAGAGGTCAGCTCAGCAGGTTATGACAACTGCGTTTTGGGGAGTCCCAAGGGATTTGCTTTGTAGATTTTCTTGAAGAGCACAGGGTGACCGTGAAGACTTTTTAGGAGGAGGTTTTAAGAAAATTAAAATTGCGTTGGTGAGAAAAAGGCATGTTCCCATCTTTCTTCGGTTGGCTTCCTCCCTGTGAGTCTTTACCCCAGGGATCACCTCCTTTTTGGAAGCCTTCCTCCTCCATCCCTTCTCCTTGGGTGGGAAGAGGGCTTTTCTCACTCTTGGCACCCGACAACCCCTGCCTGTGAGTTCCCCATCAAAGCCACTGTGACCCCAGCACCACTGAGCCCATTCGGACTCACAGTGACCTTATAGGATGAGGTAGAACTGCTCCTTAGGGTTTCTAAGACTACACGTCTTGCTAGGAGCGCACATCATCATCCTTCTCCCACAGAGTGGTGAGGGGGTTTGAACTTTGGACCTTGAAGTTAGCGATCAGACGCTTAACCCACTGATTCACCAGGGCTCCTCCCTCAACACATAGACACCCAAATCCTCACAACCAGCCCAATAAGCAACACATTGAAGTTGTTAACAATTTCATTTTACTTGGATCCCCATTCAACACCCATGGATGCAGCAGTCAAGAAATCAAACGATGTATTGGATTAGATAAATCTGTTGTGAAAAAGCCTCTTTAA
Organism: Echinops telfairi; assembly: GCF_000313985.2. Taxonomy (NCBI): domain Eukaryota; kingdom Metazoa; phylum Chordata; class Mammalia; order Afrosoricida; family Tenrecidae; genus Echinops; species Echinops telfairi. Next base: position 26,402,997 of record NW_022109491.1, read on the forward strand.
AGTGCCCACAAAGCAAAGATATCACTAAGGTGTCCCTGGCCCAAGCCACAGTGTTTTTAGTCGCCTCATAGGCATGTGAGATGTGTTAGTCTGGTAGACAAGAGAAACAAATTCACAAACACGCATATGTATATAAGAAAGAGATTTATATACAAGAGCAATTGGACATTGAGAAAACATCCCAACCCAGTCCAGTCCAAGGCCATAAGTCTGATATTAGCCCATATATGCGATACCAATCAATAAAGTCCTCTTCAGACTCACGAAACACATGCAATGAAGCCAAATGCAGGACGATCACAAGCCAGTGGGTAGGAAGTCTTTGGGTCCAGTGGCGTTGTAAGCATCTCAGTGCTGGCAGGGGTCTGTCTGTGGCTTCTCCGGCTTCAGAGGTCTGGTTGCGTCCATGTGGCTTGTCTTCTGCAGTGTCTCCCAGGGAGTAGCAGAGAGAGAGGTGTCTTCTGCCCCCAAGGACGAAGTCCCAGATTTCCCAGGATTCTCAGGGAAAGGCCACGCCCACACAGAAGTCTCATTGGCTGTCTCCAGATTGACAGGCCAGACTCCATCGCTTACACTCTTAATCCTTAAATTGACACCAGGTTAGGTGACTGCCACATGAGAGACGGACCAAGATTAAGGAAGACCTTAGTGGAAGAACTGATGCATTTAAATTACGGTGTGGATGAAGAACACCGAATGTACCATGGTCTTGGAAGAAGTAACTGTAGCTAGGGCGCTCCTTAGAAATGAAGATGTGAGCTCTCTCCCGCTTACCTTGGACATGTCAGGAGGGACCAGTCCTCGGAGAAGGACATCATATGCTTGGAAAAGTAGAGGGTCTGGTGAAAGAGAGGAAGACCCTCGACGTGATGAATGGGTGCAGTGACTGCGACCATGAACTTGAACATCACAGTGATGAGGGTGGTCGAAGACCAGGCAGTGTTCCATCCTGCTGTACCTGGGTTCCCTGGGTCAGAACTGACATCCAGCAACAAACAGCAACAATGACAACTGTGTCCAGAAGAACTGCTCATGTTCACACGTCGATGAGTTTTGATGATGATCTTTACCCGTTTAAACAATAATAGAGCCAGGATGGTCCCGTGGGTTAGGTTGGTGGGCTGCTAGTGAAATGGTTGGTAGTTCAAACCCACCAGCTGCTTCCTGGGAGAAAGAAGAGGCTGCCTGCTCCCGTAAAGATGTACCTCCTCAGAGGCGGAGTCAAGCCAGTGGTCGTGGGCGGGAACGCTGACAACAAACTCTCTCTCAGGTCCGCCTTTTCCCTTCCTAGCCTGCTGCTACCATGGAGGCCACACCTCTATGCCACCGGGGATCTTGGACATTTGCTCAATGGCTGGAATGATGGAACTACAAAGTCTAGGGGTATTTAGCTTCAGGCATGGCTGGATCTAGGTGCTCAGATGAGATCAGAAATCAATTTTTTCCTTCAGTGCTAGCATCTTATTTGTCACCATGTGCTTTGTCCTCAAGACAGTTCTGACAACCATTATTATTATTTTTGGTTTGCTTTTTAATCATTTTCTTGCGGGCATGTATAACTCTTATCACAATCCATCCATCCATTGTGTCAAGCACATTTGTACATTTGTTGCCCTCATCATTCTCAACACATTTGCTTTCTACTTGAGCCTTCGGCATCGGCTCCTCATTTTCCCCCTCCCTCCCACATGAACCCTTGATCATGTATAAATTATTATTATGATTATCTTACACGGTCCAATGTCTCCCTTCACCCGCTTTTCTGTCTGACAACCATGATGGGTGGCAGCAGCTCCAAAGTGTCATCTTCGCCACCTCTGGGAATTGCACGTCTTTTCCCTGACGACCCTGAGCAGAGTTCTGCCTTGGGCTATGCCCATCCCTGAGCCAAGACAGTAGCCAGGAGGACGGGGCATTGTTCAGGCTGGATTGTCTGCCAGGCCTGATGCCTGTCTACCTCCTGGCACCCAAAGGTATTGAAGCGGGGGAGGGTGGTCCTCACGGAATCGGTGAGGCATCGGTGGGTGTGAAACCCCTGCCCCTGCTCCCTCTGCCCTGGCCGCTCACCAAGTCAACCCACGGCTCCTCCCCCCAGGGGCCTCGGGGGGACTTACCTCTCAGGTGGCTCCTGAGAAGGGGAAGACTTCCCCCAAGTCACACCCCAGGACCTATTTTCTTGGAAGGACCGACTTTTCTGCTCCCGGGAGCGAGGGTGGGAAACAGGATCCGTGACGGAGAAGCGTTTGCCTGTGCGATGCTCCTCAAGTGTCTGGAAGAGACTGGAGAGGGGTGGAAGAGAGGCGTGGGAGGAGGGAATGAAATCCCAAGTGGAAGTTTCCCACTCCTGGTCCTGGTCTCCGCCTTGGGGCGCTTCTTCATCGGTGACCTCTCTCTGCTTCTGCAGCCGTTTGCGTTTCATCTCCCAGGGTGTCACGGCGACTTTGACAGGGACGGTTTGAAGCAGAGCCAGAGCCTCTTGTCCAAGTGCTGTTTGTGTTGCTGAAGACATGGCCTTAAGCATGGTGTTCCTGCAGCATCTCCCGGAGGCTCCGCGGGCAGCATGGCTCGGTTCTGGCAGGAGGCTCTTGGGGTTGTTGACAACCTCAGGGGAATCGCCTGCCAGGGTCCCCAGGAGGGCAGGGGCGAATCTTGGTGGAGGAATGATCCTGGTGTCCCCATGAACCTTCCACCCTACGTAAGCATCCCTTTGTCTGTAAGCTGTCCCCTGTCTCCACTTTCCACCACCCCAAACTCAGACCCACAACCCAATTTATACATCAGAGAGGGCCCTGGGACTGGGTTTTGAAGTGATTCCCTGGGATTTAGTGATTGAAAGCCTTACACTCCTGGAGCTAGATCTTAGCCTTACGTGAGGAGCTGAGGCTCAGTCCCTCCTTAGCAGGGCACTGCAGAAAAGGACGTTCCAGTGACCAGTGCTGTCGAATGACTCCCCCAACCCATAGTGACTTAGAACAACGGCAACACCTGTTGTGCTCAGCCATCTAAAGTAGGACCAGGCTTTGAGCCAGGCTCCAACGGGGCGGCTCATCTCTGTTTGATTGGCATCAGCTAGAGTGACTGGAAGGAGCCCCACGTGGCACAGAGAGGTTCAGTACTCAGCGGCTAGCGGTAGGTTGGAAGTTCAAACCCACCTGGCGCTCTGCCGGAGAAAGATGGGGCAGTCTTTTTCTGTCAAGATTTGCGGCCTTGAAAGCCCGGTGGGGCCATTCTAGTGGGTCCATTAGTCCGATAGGGTCCCTCTGCGATGGCAGCGGGTGATTTGGTTTGGAGTGGGCTCACGACTGAGGCCCCACATCGTCTGTATGCTCATCCACACACGTATTTGGTGGTAGATGCTGACTGCTGGCTGGGGGCCTCAACTGGGACCGTTGGCCAGAACAACTGCCTGCGGCTTTTCCGTGAGGTCTGGGCTTCCTCACGGCATGGTGACCCCATTCCAAGGACAAGCATCCCAAGAGAGAGCCAGGAAGAAATCGATGACCTTTCCCGGCCCAGGCTCAAAATGTCCCAACCAGGCACTCGATTCACAGAGGCAGCCACAACGTTCCGCGTGCCAGGATGGGGCAACGGGCCCCGGCCTCTTGCTGGGGGAGTGCAAGGTCCCTGCGGGGATGCTGTGGAGCCCAATTTGGGGAAATCAAGTCTGCCTCCGGCACGTCGAATGAAAAAGTGTACGGGTTTAGCGCTAAGTGCTCAATAAATAAAACCAAACCCACTGCCCTCCAGTCAATTCGGATGCCCGGCGACCTGCGCCACAGCCACTGTGCCTCTCTGTGCCCCACAGGCATGGCCATCTCCAGGCTGTTCTTCTGAGAGGCTTCTGAGTGGATTTGAACTGCCAGCCTTTTGGCTTACCATTGAACGCAGAATCGTTTGAGCCAGCCAGGGACTTCCAAGTGCTCAATAGTTGGCAGCCCTTATTAGTATTAGTATTACTTTGTTGTTGAGGAGCCCTGGCGGCGCAGTAGGTATGCACTGGGCTGCCAACAGCCAGGTTAGTAGTTCAAAGCCAGCAGCTGCTCTGAGGGAATAAGAGGAGGCTTTCTGCTCCCATAAAGATTTCCAGTCTGGGAGACTCACAGGGGGTGCTGCTCTGTCCTGTAGGGTCTCCAGGAGCCAGCGTTGACTTGATGGCAGTGAGTTTGGGGTGAGTCTTGTTATTATTGAAAAGAAACAGCATTCATTCACACCAGGCTGTCCTACAAATCCAGGAGGAGCTGAAGGTGCCACAAGAAATAGGGCTGTTTCCACGAGGGCTGAGGGAAAATCCATCCGGAGACACTGGGATTTGTCCCACGCAGGGCTTTGAACCTGGCCTTCTCCATTCAGTTTTGGCTGAGCTGATCGGACCCATATTTGTAAAACGTGGGTGGACTGGAATGGTAACTGGAATGGAAAAATGACAGGCCAGAGACCTGCTTGGAAACTTAATCTCCCTCACAGGGGTGGGTGGTGGGTGGGGGGAATGCAGCTGTGTGTTGCCAAGCAACCGGATCTCTGGAAGAGCCCCATTGGCCACAGCAGCACCTGCCTCAAAGATGGAGGCAGGCTGCACGCGTAGAATGTGTGTCAGTGACAGTCCAGCTCCTGAAAGGACCCCCTTCGACTCTTCTGAGCGCCCCCTTCGGGGGCTTCCACCCTTAATTCTCCAGCCACTGGGACCCTCCCACAGTTCACGGATTCGGCTCTGCCCTGGTTTTTGCCGTATTGACAATGACTGAACGGATTCAAAGCAGTTTGAAGCCCTGGTCCAAAGTCACACAGCCAATCAGCACCCAGTCCTAACCATGGAGCCTGGCCACAGCTCTGCTGTCTGCGTGTGTCTGGGATCGCCCAGCTGGCCTCAGTTTCCCCTTTGAACAATGGAGGTTTCCTGCCACTGGGCCTGGGGGTGGGGGCGGGAAGGGCACCCTGTTGGTTGTGCTGGGTGGCTGGGTGACTGGCCATTCCCTTCTTTCCTCGGGGTTGCAGGGGATGCTCATCCAGTCCTTCTCTGCCTGCGCCTGGCTCTCACTGGGCCGGCCCTGGCTGGACGTGAAGAACGAGCCTGCCAGGTCAGAGGGCAGAGTTATTTTGGAACCTGGGACCCCGCAGAGCCCCAGAGGAGCCTGTGACCCAGAGAACGGACAGGCCCCTCTAGATTCTGTTTGTTTTCCTTCCACAAGCACAGCATGTCCCTTGTAGAAAAGTCAGAAAATGCAGCTTGGCAAGAAGAGGAAAATAAACATTGCCCGTGCGGGCACTGGCTGGAGACAAGACATTCTGGAATCATTCCCTACCCCCACCATGCCCCCTCTGGATCACTTCTGCAGATAGATTCTTATACTTTTGGAGTTTCTTGGAAAAGAAGACCAAGGAAGCCTTCGCTGAAACATTTGAGATTAGTCTTTTCGGAAAAAAAAAAATCAGAAAAGTATATCCCCATATTATAAATACTCATCAGCCCCCAATAGACACATGCCAACAGCCTGCCTATTGGCCTCGAATTTTAAGGAAACGAACTAGTTCAGATAGGGCTGTCTCGCTTGTCCTCAGGTAATTATATAATTTCATGTCAACTTGAAGATATGAACGTGTGAGGATGCAGCGGTCAGTGTAAGACATAAAAAAATAAATTATAAATGCTCATGGTGCATAAGGGAGGGAGGGGAGGGGAGGGAGCAGAATGAGCAGACACCACGGGCTCAAGAAGAAAGTTGAAGATGACGGCAACATATCTACAAATGTGCTTGGCACAATGGATGGATGGATGGACTGTGATAAGAGCAGTAAGAGCCCCCAATAAAATGATTTAAAATTAAAAAAAAAAAAAAAGGTTGGGATGGAGTTTAGCCTATCAATCAGGTCACAGTCTGAGGGTGACTCCTTGTGGGCATGGCCTTCTCATAAGCAGGGCCCTGGGAACCTTCCCCTTGCCCTCTGCCTGCTGGTGGACCCTGGTTGCTGCCAGAGCCCCGCTCTTGGATCCACAAGACTTTGCCCCGACCGGCCTGTGGTCTTCCTGCATTCTGCGTCAATGCATGTGGCTGCGTGAGTCTGAAGAGAGACGTAAGGACTAGAATCACACTTGTGGACTTGATCTGGACTGGGTTGGGATGGTTGCTTGATCTGTGATTACTTCCTGATATAAAGCTCTCTCTCTCACATGTATGAGTGTCACTGGACTTGCTTGCTAGTCCACCTGGCCCAACACATCCTCCTTCCCAGCCCCAGCCCTTTCCCTCCCAACCCAGAGATACAGTTACACATATTCAGACACAATAAATACTAGCCTTTCGTGTTTTTGAAACTTCACCCTATTATGTTCTATGCAGCATCTTCCCCCCTCCCCACCCGACTCTCCCCACAGCGTATTGTATTTTCAAAATTACACGTCTGGATCTTGTGGCCAAGGCCATCCCCCTGTCGCTCCTGTGCTGGTCGCATCACATGACTGGGCCACAGTTTATGCCTCCAACCACCCACAGTGGGCATGTGGATGGAGTCCTCGTGACTGTCTTCCACAGGACTTCTTGGGGCCGTGAGCGAGAATTCCTCGGGGCTGCAGAGCACTGAAGGTAGGGCTGTTTCTCTTGGGAGGTGAGTAGCTTGCCCAATTATGCCTCCACATGACGACACCAAATTCCTCTCCCACCGGCCAACTTAAGGGTTTCCACACTCCGCCCCAAGGGAGGGGCTTCAAAGAGTTCCTGGGAAGTTTCCATTATCTTTGAATTCCTTTTCCTCATGAACTTTGGGATGCTACCTTGCTCTAACCATCGTTTCCAGCTTCTGTGACAGGACGTTTCCGTGATACTCACATGAATGACGCCTCTCCACTGATGACTGCTGACCTCTCTAAATGAGAAGAATCCCTCAGCTCCTCCTTTGGTCAATGCCCTAAGTCCCCGGCGTGAACTTCAAAACCTACTGAAGGCTCATAAAGCCCTGGCTGTTTGGGACACTTACCAGTGGTTGGCCACAGTCCGTTCCATCTCTGCTTCAGGGCCACCAGCAGAGTGGTTTCCCGGGTGGCCTGGCTGGGCATGCTGTGAACACCAAGGACTGAGCCTAATACCGAACCCCTTTTACATGCTGCCAGGCCCCACTCAGTTGCCTTGCACTTGACGTTGTGAGACCTCCAACACTGTTATGCCAACAGCACATTCACCCTCCTTTGGTTTCTCTGCCTTTTATGTTTGTCAGTCTGATGGATAATAAACATCTCTACAGAATTTCATCACCCACCTGTCCCACTTAATAATGTCTCATGAGCAACTTTTCTCAGCAGAGTATTCTTTTATAATCATGTATTTAATAGTGGCTGGTCTGGGCCAAAGGAGCCATAGTGGCGCTGTGGGTTAGGCTTTGGGCTGTTAACCGCAAGGTCAATGGTTCAAACTCAGTAGCTGCTCCACAGGAGAAAGCTGAGGGGTGGTTTCCATTCAGAGTCGTCGCCTCAGTAATTCAGTGATGGTATTGGGTTGATAGGCATTGGTATCAACTTGATGGCAGTGGGCTGGGTTTGGGGTTGGCCTACACCAGCCCCACGAGCGGGGTCATCAAGCATGGCAGCACGCATGCATTGGGCTTGTCTTGCAGCTGGCTGGAGTCACAGGGAGATTTGGTCATGTTCTCTGGTTCTCTAGCAGAGCAGACTGTGGACGCCATTACAAGATGGCGCCGGACCGCGCCCGCATTGTCGGAGCTGAGATGTAAACAAGCTTGTTGCGCATGCACTGCCAGGAGCTGAGCTGTAAACAAGCTTGTTGCGCATGCGCTGCCAGCCGCTCACTGCGCATTATCGCGTTGCACCAATCCTGGTAGGACAC
>NW_022109491.1:26412950-26445101 GCF_000313985.2 Echinops telfairi
GCGTTGCACCAATCCTGGTAGGACACGTCACCGAGCAGGGTATTTATACCCGGGGTTTTAGGAGCTTGGGGTCTTCCGCAGCTGACTTCGGGCTCAGAAGCAGTGTCAATAAACTTCGCAGATTGCATCCACCAGAAGGGTCCTGACCATTCTTGTCTCGGTCCGTGTTGCGCCGTGTCATCCGTGCGCGACAGCAGACTAGCCTGGGCTTGTTCACAGGGTCTCCGGCCAGCGGGAGAGTGAGCCCCAGGATGCAAGCTTCTGCTGATAGCCAACTGGTCAAAGCAAGCCACATGGTTATGCCCCGATTCAACAGCAAAATCAAACCCAGAGGCATCCAGTCAATTGTGATTCATGGTGACCCATGTGTTACAGAGTAGACACACTCCATGGGGTGTCTGGTCTGTCATCTATATGCAAACAGATGGCTAGACTTTTATTGTCTGGGGGTTGGTGGGTGGGGTCAAGGTGTCAACCTTTGGGTTGGTAGCGGAGTACAAACTGTTAGCACCACTCAGGGACAAAGGGTGGCCAGCTAGACAGCCACCCCAGGGAGCATTTGAATGAGAGGAAACTGACATTTTAACAAGTGCTACAGCTAAACAGAACTGGGAAATTAATCTCTGACTTCCACAAAGGTGTCATGTTCAGTGAAGGATGATGGGAGGAGGGCAGGTACTATGTTGAGCAACGCGTGGTATGTTTGGCTCAGTCTACACAATGGCCTGTTTTTCAGAGTAAGTACCAAGAACTCAAGAGAGGCAAAATGGCTTGGCCAAGATCAAACTCACAGCAGAATTATTAGGTAGCTAGCACAGGGACTGGGGCATCCATTACGCATGCTCAGAGGTTTGAGCTTCTGGCCTTGAAGGGGTGGTACACCTAGGTGGGCGTTACACCTGGATCGGCCCATCTAAGCCTGGTGAGTTTGATTCAGCCAATGGGGTCGACCAGTATTGTTGACCACGCCCCCAACGGGCCCCTGAAAAGCCAGAGGTTTTGCTCTGGACTCTCTCTCTTTCCCAGGGAATGCTACACGATGTAACACAGCCATTCACTGTACAACCTGAAACTGCTACTAGTCTCTTTAAACCCACTTGGATCACAAACCGGCTTCGGCGTGAATTCTTTCTCGGGCGGAGCCAAGGACTGAGGTATATCTCTCCCATGAGAGATCTAACAGAATCAGGGTTTGGCCCCGGGTGTCTGAATTCCAAAGTGTACGTGCTATCTCCTAAGCCACGAGACCTCTCTTGCTCAAGAGAAAGACATGACATCCAGCCTAAAAAACCACCAACGCACCTCTATGTACGTTGTTCTACGTTGTGTGTGTATGTCTTTAGGCGAACAAAGCACAGCCGGGTGTGGTATGCCTTGGAGGACGTTGCCGTTGGGGTTAGGTGCTAGCAGACCGGTCCTGCGCCTTAGCCACCCTACTTGCAACAGAACAAAACACCCCTGTTCCCAGCTTCCCAGTGGCTGTTCTGTTTGAGCCCATTGTGGCAGCCACTGGGTGGCTCCTTCTCATTGGGGGGTCTTCCTTTTTTTTTTTTTCCTGCCCCTTTACTTGACCAAACCTGATGTGTTTGCAGAGACTGGTGTCTCCTGACAGCCTGTCCAAAGCACATGAGACCACATGTCATTAGTCCCATTTTTAGGGAGCATTTTGCCTGCACTTATTATAAGGTAGGTTTGCTTGCTCTTCTGGAAGTTCGTGACTTTCCGTGTGCTCCGCCCACACCACGATTCAAAGGCATCAGTTCTTCTGCAGTGTTTTTCCTATTGTCCCACTGTCACAGGTACACGAGGTGCTTGAAATGTCACGGCCTGAGTGGGGTGCCTCTTAGTCTTCACGGTGACACCCTTGTTCTTCCTGCACAAGAGTCCGGTGCAGCAGATTTGACCAATGCAATATGGATGTCCCTTGATTTCTTGACTGTTGCTTCCGTGAGCATTGATCTTTCTGTTGATCATGATGTTGTTCCTTGGTTCGGTGGTGAGCATTTTAGTTCTCTGTTTTCATGTGACCCGTTTATTTTCATCAGCAAGTGCCACAACGCCTCCTTGCTTTCAGCAAGTGCGGCGTGTCATCTGCACATTGCAGGCTGTTAGTGAGCCTTACTCTGATCCCGATGCCGCGATCCCTGTCATATCATCCAGCTCAGCCTAAAGATGAAATAAGTGTGAAGGAAAACATAACCTGAGATGCTTTTCCTGATGGTAAACCACTCAGTGTGAACGACTGCCTCTTGGTCCGTGTACAGGTTACTCATAAATATAAAAAGGGGTTCTATACTTGCCATTCTCAATATTATCCATAATTTATTATGATCCACACAGTCTAGTACCTTTACTTAGTCAATCAAACACAGGTAAATCTCTCTCTGGTATTCTCTGCTCTCAGATCCATCTGGCGTCGGCAATGATATATCCCCCATGCCAAGTTTTCTTCTTAATATGGCTTGAATTGCTGGCAGCTCCCTGTCAATGGACTGCTGCAACTGTTGCTAGGTGATCTTCAGCGAAATTTTACTTGTGTGTGACACGCATAACCGGTTCTTTGACAATGTCCTCCTTCGGTTGGGTCACCTTTCTCTGGAATGGGTCCACAGCTGGGTCCTTCCAGTCTGTGGGCCCGGGAGCTGTCTTCCACATGTCTTGGCATCGATGCTTCCAGTGCTGCCTGAGTCTTTTCAATTGGCTTTCCATCAATTCCTGGAGCTTTTTTTTTATTCTCACGATGCCTTCAATGCAACTTGAACTTCTTCTTTCAATGCCAGTGGTTCTTGATCGTATCCTACTTCACGGAATGGTTGTATAAACACCCGTTCTTTTTGATCTAGTGGCTGTGAATTCCATCTGTCTTCCTTGGATGCTTCTGCCCGCAGTCACCGTTTTGCCCATGGGATTGTATCCCAAGTGAATCACTTCTTGTATTTATCCAAGTCCATCTTGCTAAGTGCAGTTTGCTTAAGGCCCTTTACCTATTGCAACTTCTATGGAATTGCTACAACTCATTACATTGCTCACATGCAAACAGGTTGGGTGCAGATGCCACCTGGACTGTCCAGGTAACTGGGAGAGTCTTTCCTTATTTACTTAACTGTTAGTGATTCGAAAGCTAGACCCTGCTATCTTGTTGGTCAACAGAGACATCCTGAGACTGGCTGAAGACTTCAAGAACCTTATTGTTCTGTTTGCTTATTCATGGTCAACAATTGCTTCCCCGGTGGTTATCCTGAAGCCTAAGTTAATGTAAAATATCTGCATATGTAAATGAGTAAATCCCAAAGTAAAAGGTATCTACTGTCTAGGGAATCAGATTTCAACCGCGATGTCACTAAGACAGCCTGCAGTGCTGGTAACCTGCTAACAATCTTCTCTTTCTTTGTCTCTAACGTGGAGTTAGTGAATTAGCTCAGCTGCTCCATGGTAGAAACCCTTATCAATGGTAACAAAATTGGTACAAAATTGGTGGGGCTAGATACCTGTTTCATTTCCCTAAGGATGGGCCTCCACGTGAGAGGCCGCACACCTTCTCTGTGGTGCGCCTCTTCTGGAGGTCTCTGTACCTGTGGTGGCCGCAGGCCAGAGCTGGGGAAGGATCCCACAGCAGCGGGCCCCAGAGGGAGAAAGAGAACTCGCACACAAAAAACGGATAGGTGGTCAGCAGGGAACTCCTTTCCCTGTACACATCACAGAGGCGTGTCAGACCTGGTAGACTCCGGAATCTGAGAGCACTCAGGTTGGGGTGAGGGGATGATGAGGTGGTCCAAGAAGCAAAAGGGAAAGGGGAAATGTGCTGGCAGGAAGTTCTCTAGGATCTTGGGAAATGGGGTCTACTTTGGTGAAGCCCCTCTGAGTGAAGACGATGTTTGCTTTCCTAATGTGTGACCCCTGTGCTCCTCCCCTGACGGTGTGTGGCAGCTGGAAGCTGGGACTGATCACTGTACTCGGGCTTTGCAGCCAGATGTGTTTTGCAGAACTAACCGATGAGATGGAAAAACCTATGTGGAATGTTTCATGATTCTTGGAGGAGATGGATGAAAAGATAGGCACTTGATTTCCCCCTTTGCTCTAACAATTCTTTCTGAACTTGACCAAGAGCCCCTTCAAGTGCGATTGATTTTCTCTAAGCTTTCAAGAGGTGATGGGAGAAGAGCTGTTGGGCCCCTGGACCACGTGCTGATGCAGAGAAACCAAGCAAAGAGAGTCTGGGCCTTATGGTGAGCATGGCTTCGCTCTCCCAGACTCCTCGGGGGACATAATTGGTTCCTGGTTTTTCCTTGTGGCTGTACCGGGTTAGAGGGGAGCCAGTGCCAACCACTTGAGGGGTGTTCATGCTGCTCCTGCCAGCACTATGTTCCCAGCAGGCTGCGGGCCTTGGCTGGCGCACTCTGAAGTCCTACAGTGGGAGCTGAGTGGTGGAGTCTCAGGTTTTGTGTCCTGAGTGCAGAGACGCAGAGGCTGAGGAAGCGTGTTACGGAGAGAAGGATCCTTCGCTGGGTGTGAACACACCAGCCTTCTGCCTCTCGTGTCACGGAACCTGGCAGTCAACTGAGCTGCTCTTTTGCTGTGACTGAACATTCATCTGATTGATTTGCTACCCATCACCCCACCTGGATAATTGTCAGGCCTTATGAAATGCTCTCTTAGTGGCCAAGGGGTTGGGGAGCCAGAAAAGAGGGTAAGTAAGATATAATGAGGATGGAGTAGTTAACGGAACCCCCACAATGGAAGCTGTATTCACTAGAGAGCCCAGGTGGGATCCCGATCTCAAGGAAGGAGGACAACATTTAACTGCTTACCATGAATTTAGTCTTCATGGACTTCAGCGTGGTGAACTTCAGCAAAAGAAAAGAAATCTTGCCAGGCTCAGAAGAGCATCCTCTGTTTTTTTCTTGATAGATTAATCTCAGGAGGCCGGAGGTCTATCAATACTGATCCAGAAGCAAGACAGAACGCTTTCCTCACCGGCCTGGTTCTTATCAGCGAGAATGCCCCAGGTTTCCAAGAACAAGCTACAGGAGGTAGAATGCGGGCGGAGAAGATGAAGTTAATCTCACACTTAATTAAGATGCTTTACAGAATTGAGAGAGAGAGAGAGAGAGAGTTCTAGCCTAGAAAGGAGTTAGCTTGCCTTTTAAAGAAGGGCTTTGGACAAAATTGCTCCAAAGGGAGGGAAGGAGCAGAGGAAAATGGGGACATTCCGGAGGTGAGAGAGCTAGTCCCCCGAAGCAGTGAGGAAGGAAGAAGATAAGGAATGAGGACAACTGAACAGGGGATGAGATCATTCCTCTCTCAATCCCCCGCCCCCCTCGACCCCCAGTCCCCACTGCCCCTGTGGCTAAAGTCACGTTACGAAGAAAGCCTGTGGGCTTTCTCATAAATGCTGAGGTGGCTGATACCGCTCTCATGCATGTCTACAGACCATGACACAGGAGCACAGACCCCGCCATATCAGGTGGGTGTATGCCTGAGTGATTGTCCAGTGTCTCTTGGAGGGTGACTTTGTGAGCAAAATCCAAGCAGCCATTATTTTCCCATCACCAAGGAATATCATTCATAATTCTTAGTTACTGCTCGGGATCTGAAAGATGGCCTTTTCTGTGTGTCCCCGGGAGAACCCAGGCAGCCCGTGTTTTATGCTGAATAGAGCTCTAGGAGAAACCAACAAAATGCAACAAACAAGCTGCAGTGCTGGAAGGTTCTGCCTATGGGTTTTCCAGAGTGCTGCTGACGTTTCTGGCGGAAGCCAGTTATTCGGTGTCACTCGGAAAAACTGCCAGCCAGCCAGCCAGCCTACAGTTCAATTATTTAGGCTTTTGAATAACTCGGGCAGCAAAGACGCCTGCTGCAACGTGCTGAGGTCATGGGCAGGTCTGCCCACCCACTGCGGCAGTTCCCTTGGAATGGTGAGTGTGTGTGTGTGTGTGTGTGTGTGTGTGTGCGCGTGTGAAATCTGGGTCTCCAACCGTAGGGTGTTGGCTTTTCCCCTCTGTGCAGTCACCCCAGGAGCTGAAAAAGGCTCTTCTCAGTGGGCCTTATTTGCTAGCTAAATCAAAGCAAGTGAAAGCCCTTTGATTTTATGTTAAAGACAGAAAGATGAAGGGAGCCAAGGGGTGCCCAGAAGACACCCAGTATTTACCTTTCTGAGAACGTGGACTCTCTTTTAAAAAATGAAACCTCTGTCTAGGGGAAGTGACAGCGAATAACATATTTATTCATAATGTTATTCATAATAACATAATAATTATTATTCATAATAACATAATAACAAAGAAGCTAATACATGTACCCTGGGACATCGCACGACTATGTTTACTCTGCCGGCTGTGCTCATGGCAAAAAGAACATTTATGCTCATCTTCATTGGCCACGACGAAGCCCCGGAGGTGGGCCTTAGCAGCAGCGGTGGGGTCAATGGCTGCTCATCCTACAGACACAAATGCTGGCGCCGAGCGGCTCTTCCAGCACAACCACAGGTTGAGACCTTGCTCTTGCACTTGCCCTTGGACAAAGAAGCCACATTATCACTCTGTGAAATGTTTACAAGTGTTTATTGATTCTTTTTCAAAAGGGACTAAGATATCTTCTTGTAGGACCGAGAATGATAACCCATGTGCTCTTGAGACAAAATCATGTCCAGTTTTGGTCTCCCCTACAGTTCAAATAAAAAAGATATTTACTAGCGTTTTATTGACTATGTCAAGGCATTCGACTGTGCAGATAATAACGTATTATGGCTAACCTTGAGAAGAACAGGACATCCCAGAACACTTCATCGGACTCATTCAGAACTTATACGCGGATCATGAGGCAGCTGTGCGAATAGAACAAGGGAACACTGTGTGGTTTAAACACAGAAAAGGTGTGCGGCCGGGTTTTATCCTCTCACCATACTTGTTCAGTCTGTGTGCTGAGCGAATCATCAGAGAAGCTGGATTAGATGAGGAAGAGTGTGGCATCAAGATTGGAGAACGGCTTATTAAAACCGGGACATACAGATGACAGAAGCTTGCTGGCTGAGAGTGAGGAGGTTTGGAAAGACCTGCTGATGAAGATCAAACGTTGCAGCCTTCAGTATGAATTACAGCTCCCTGTAAAAGAAGACCCAAATCCTCACCACTGGGCCAACAGTAACATTGTGATCAATGGCGATAAGATTGAAGCTGTTAAGGATTTTGTCTTGCTTGGCTCTGTAATCAGTGATCCTAGAAGCAATAGTCAAGCGATCTAATGACGTATGATCGCATTGGGTAGATCTGCTGCCCGAGACCATTTTAGAGTGTTGAAAAACAAGAATGTTACTTTGAGGCCTAAGGTGGACCTGACCCAAGCCACCGTATTTTCAGTTGCCTCGTACGAGTGTGAAAGTTGGACATTGCATAAGGAAGACTGCAGAAGAGCCGATGCGTTTGACTTGTGGTGCTGGCAAAGACTATTGAAAGTACGATCACAAATCCCTCTGGGAAGAACTCCAGCCAGAATGCCCCTTGGAGGCCAGGATGGTGAGACCGTGTCTCGTGTATTTGGACATGATGTCATGCTTGGGAAAGCAGAGGGTCCGTGAAAAAGAGGAGGACTCTAAACATTGCGCGTTGACATAAGCGACTGCAACGACGGGATTAAGCACGACAGTTATGAGGAAGATGACCCACTCTTGCTTTTCATTAAGATTTGCTTTTATTTATTTATTTACTTGGATCACCTTCTCATATTCGCAAGTCATTAAAGCATTTGTCTTCCTTTGCTTAAAAGGTTTGGGCATCATGGGCAAGCATTAAGATGTAGCATTGTAGGGCGGTGTGAACACACAGAAAGTGACGTGGTCCACTCCCTGCTCCTGCACCAAAGCCACCTTCCACAGAGAGAGAGGTGAACGCTTGAGCAGGACCGAGAAGCGAAGGGAAGGCAAAACAAGTGGGCTGTTTCTAAAGGAGGGAAAAGAGAGTGATTTTGTCTTAAAACAGAAGGCCTGGCGGTGCCAGAATGTGGAAGCTCGCAAAGTCAAGCTTGAAGGTCAGTTGCAGAAGCCTGGAGGGCAGTGAACTTTTATGTCCTAGCTTATCACTCGGCGAACTCACGGCCATCAAGTCGATGGACACTCATAGCTGCCCAGGGGGACAGGGCAGGGTTGTCCCTGTGGGCTCCGAGACTGGGAGCAGAAAGGTCCATCTTTCTCCCAGGGGGGCTGTTGGGTTCAAACTGTGGACTTGCGGATCACAGCCCAACGCGCAACCACTCCACCACCAGGGCCCCTTGAGCTTATCGTACCTGCACATAATGAGTTGGAAAGGAAATAAAACATTTTGAAATCTTTACTGCATTACATAAAGCTTAGCGAGTCTTTCAGTGCAACGTGCTGCGTGGATGACAAAATTTCCCCTAACACAGCAGGGAGAACATAGTCTGTCAGAGGAGTGAAGTGGGGGTGGGCCCAAAGCCCTGAGTTGTGACAGGCTTATCAGGTGGTCCGTTCAAGTCAATGCTGATCATTACATGTAATATGTCTGGCCAGTGGAAATGAGCATTGGTAAAGATTATAAATAGATCACTCCCCCCAAATGCCTTTGTATGAATGAATTGAGAAATAAAACAGAAACATTTAGTAACTTCATGGTTTGGCATTACATCTGAAACCTTAAAAAAAGAACCCTGTAAAACAAGAGATTTGAAATATTTTTTGTCTAACATTCCTTCTGACTTTAAATTAACTTTATATGGCTTGGCATTGGTTCTACAGTTCCCAGCAGGTCTTTCATTAAAGAAATATTATTCTAAGCTAACCATGGCCACATTAAGTTTTATCATCCACAGATCAGCGATTGCTTTGTTGACAGGCTGCCAACAGAATGATGGACTATATTGGATTTATTAAAATTACTTATATTTTGAGCTTGGAATCCATCAGACTAGATATGCATTTCCAGAACACTGGAAGGTGATGGGGTTCACAAATGACAACTGCTGTAAACTTCATGAGGAACTGAATGTGGTCACTGTATGGTGGGTGCAGTATACTATGTATCCTGACTCTTCTAGCCATGGTCTTGGCTCCTCCCACCACATGACCTTGTCCTGATGGGTCTGGGTAAGAGAAGCCTGGCGAAGACACTAATGGGATTCAGTTTTGAGTAGTTGCTAACAGGACTTGTGGCGATTGTCGTCTTGCTGGGTATAAAACGAGCCATTTCAGGAGCAGGAAGGAAGGATTCTCATCACCAGCAAGAGAGAAGAGGCGGGAGTGGTGTGTGTGCTTTGAACCCTGAGATTCCTCCTGCATTGAGCCTCCTTGATCCAAGAAACGACTGTGACATCAGAGGAGTGGCAGAGGAGCCGAAGCAGCAGTACCAAGAGCCAACGCATGAGAGAGTGGTCTCCCCAGCCCATGGCACAAGTTGGCTAAGTGCCTGGGCAGGAGCCTTGCTTTCGAAATGAGGTGTCTCCAAGGCACTTAGTTGGGGGAGCTGAGTTTGCTGACCCAAGGAGTTAAAGAGGTGGGTGACTTCAGGATGAGGCGTATGGTGAGTAGCATGCCCTTTAGGCGTTTATTGGTGTGGCCGTTACATAATCTCCAGTCAACTTGCGGAGGGGTGGAGTCTAGCCTGTCAATCAGTTCCAGCTTGATGACCTCATTTGGTAGCATGAAGGAGATAAATAGCTCACTGGAGGCCAGACCCAGACACTCTGCTTGTCTTCCCGCTGGCAAGTCACATGGAGACCCCTGATGGAACCAGAGCCCTGGAGCTGGAGAAGCCACATGGAGACCCACGCCAGTGCTGAGATGCTTCCACCGCCACTGCATCCACAAGACTTCCACCCGCTGGCCTGTGATCTTCCTACATTCAGTATCATTGCATGTGCTGCGTGAGTCTGAAGGGGAAATTATAGACTTGTATCAGACATACAGTATAGGCTAATAGCGGACTTATGGACTTGATCTGGACTGGGCTGGGATGTTTTCTTAATATACAGTTGCTCTTGGATATAAAGTCCTTTATTACACACATATGTGTGCCTATGAATTTGTTTTTCTAGTCAACCTGGACTAAGACAATTGGCAACCCTAAAAGAAGAGAGATTATTGACATTGCACAAGCAGGGCAGAGACCAATGGGGTCAATCACGTAGCTGAGAGGCCACAGATCAGAGAGAGGCCTGCCTACCGGCATGGCTGAGAAGAGACTGGCCTGTGTGCATATGTATCGCTGAGTATTTGTAACTTGTTGACTTCCTTCATCTATCCCATAATTGAGAGAGTGATTTGGGAGTTCTGTGTGGCCCTTGCAATGAATTAGCAAACCCAACTACAAAGGTCAGAGTGTTGTGGGAGGGACAGCTGGTGACAGAATTGGTAGGAAGGCCAGAGGGTGGGGCATGCCTGACCTCTGCCTCCCAGGAATGGGCCTTGGGCAGCTGAGCTGATGTTGGGATTTCCTTCCCCCTTGGGAAATTCAGAGTCCGATGCCACATCACATCGTTTCTTTTTTTGACACGCTGAATAGGCTGCGATGTTACTTTGGGTTTTATGTGGAAATATTGTGGGCGTTTTATAAGTCTATTCTCTGGAGATGAGAAACGACTTTTCTCCTTCTAAATTGTCTAACTAATGGCTTTCGAGAGGACGACTCTCAGATAGGAAACTTTTCTGAGATAGGAACGTTGATGACTAAATCTAACAAATTCATAAGAACCACGACTAGACATGCGAACACAATTCAAGCTGTGGTTTTTGTTTTTCGCAGCAGGATGGCGGTACGTTTTTCAGCTAAGCCTCCAAAGGAACAGTTGTGTGCCTTACTAGATGAACGGTCTGTGTGCTTGTTCCTACACAACCCGAGGCTTTAGAGAATGTCGCTGCTACTCACGCTGGCCAGGTGTGGGCAAATGCCTCCTGGTTCTTGTTCTTCTTGGCACAGAGACCTGGTTTGTGGGTTATTTCAGACAACTGGCCTGATATTGTTGCTAATGTTTCTGTTACACCTCTGACTTGCATGAAAGTTGGGGTCACCCACAGACCATTGTCGCTAGATGCCATGCCAATCCTTGAATCTTGGAGAAAAATTAAAGAATGAAAATTGGTGCCTAAAGACCATTTGGAAAGGAACGCTGGTCCAGAGAAACTAGCGAGACCACTTTGCTCTGTGCATTGAGCTCCTTTGGAGAATTCAGTTTGTTTAGAACAGTGGTTCTCAATCTGTGGGTCAACACCCCTATGGGGGTCGAATGACCCTTTTACAGGGGTTGCGTAAGACCATCAGAAAACACATATTTCTGACGGTCTTAGGAACCGAGACACCGCGCCTCTATCTGTCGTGAGGCAGGTCCGCCCACATGCAGATATGCTGATCTGGTGAGAAAGAAGCTATCTCAACCTTCACACTGACTTTGACGTTTGACACATACTGTCGCAAAAGGTAGCAATGTAGTTTACTGTTGTTATATTAAGACTGTTACCCCATGCAACACCATGCTTCAAGACAAAGTTTCATTTATTTGTCATTAGAAATAAATATTTCACAATATAGAATTAGATATTGTTTTTGTGATTAATCACTATGCTTTAATTATGTTCCATTTGTAACAATGAAAATATATCCTGCATATCAGATACTTACATGATGATTCATCACAGTAGCAAAATTCCAGTTATGAAGCAGCAACGAAAATAATTTTATGGTTGGGGGGTGTGTTAGTCTGGGTACTTTAGAGAAACAAATCCACAGAAACTCATGTATAAGAGAGAGCTTTATATAAAGTTTAAGTACACATCAAGAAAACATCCCAACCCAGTGCTGCCCAAGCCCACAAGTCCAACATTAACCCATTAACCCATATGTCCAACACCAGTCCACAAAGTCTTCTTCCATCTCACAAAACAGGCGCAATGATGCCGACTGCAGGAAGAAAGCCGAATCAGTGAATGTGTAAGCATCCCAGCGCTGGCAGGGGTCTCCACACGGGTGTTCCAGCACCCAGGGCTGCATCAGGGTAGGTCAACGTGGCTTCTTCTCAGGGATGTCTTGCAGGAAGTCAGCCTTGCAAGCTGAAGCAGGGAACTGGCTAAGGCAGCTGCACCCTGGTCCAACCATCAGAAAGCAAGAGACCTGAGAACTAGAAAGGCGAGGCTCACTGAGCCATTTATCCCTCCACCCTTCAATTAACCCCACATATGTTTATCAGCCCGGTTGGCACAATAAACTAACTACCTCAGGGGGTCACCACAACATGAGGAACTTTATTAAGGGGTCCCAGCATTAGGAAGGTTGAGGACCACTGGTTTAGAGAATCAGACTCTAAGGAGGAGGGGTGGTGGGGTGGAGGAGAAGGAGAAGGAGGAAATTAGGCTAGGTCTAGGACAGCCAGTCAACATTTTTATTTGGTCTCTGAGACAATATATTGTCACCCTCTTATTGCACATCTCAATATTAGCTCTTCAGAGAAGTTCTTGCCTCACCTTGAGCCTGTTGTTTCCATCTGAGGTTGGTGACCAAATGGGTCCCCCACTGTGACTCTGCCCCGTAGTGACACTGATGGGACACTGCCGAAGCAGAGTGTGGAGAACACGCAGCTGATGCTGTTGAAAGCATTTCCACGGAAATTCACCATCACGAGGGAAGCGGTGTGAAGCCCCCCCCACTCCCACTCTGTCTGTCTCTGGAAGATGACTTCACACCTTTGGGTGGGTGAACTAGGAAAGGGGAAAACACTTAACATATTTTATATAGCCTCCCGGCAGGAGGGCCCATCCAGTATTATCTCGCTAATCATTTGTTTGAGGGGGGTGTGTTTTCTTTACATTGAGCAATGCAACGGCTGATGCAATCGATTTATTAAAGAAAGAAATAAAATACAAACAAACAAACAAAAAGAATTTTGCCGGGGGTGGGGGGGGGCGGGGAGAGAAAGCGTCCATCACAAGAGGCTATCATCAGCTAGTCTGTCCAGAAGAGTAAGTATGATCGAAGGATTTTTAATAAAATCCACGATCAGAGGAAGGGATGTGTATTGGAGCTCACATACTGAGCACTACATGTGCGGAAGGCTCTGAAGGAAAGGCCCGCGTTCACCACCACATTGGCTGGACATCGTTCATGGACCTCAACCGTCCATCCATTCCTCTTCAAACCGAGAAACGCAAATCCCTCTGGTTGAAGCCACAATGCAGGCTGAAAGCATTTCTGACCGATACGGTTCTCTTCCCTGTGCCTCTGGAACATTCCTGGGAAGGCATCCCATTGGCTCCGGTGGGGCCATGTTCTCATTCCCGAGCCAATAGTGGTGGCCAGCAGGGATGGAGCATGCCAACTATCAACTGCCCACTCCAGCGACCATCAGCCTCACCTAGATGAAGAGTGGGTAGGGACAGTTCCCCAGTGGAGAGGTGGGGGCTATTATTAGAGTAGGAAATTTTGGGCGCACTCCCTATACCTTAGGGTGAATAAGGACAATAACCACCTTGTCCTTGGCCTATATTTTCTTCCATCACTTCCTGGAACACAGAGATATTGGCTCATTTACCCTCCAAGTTTTTTATTTGGATGGAGGGAATAGTTCCCTGCCTCGGTAGGAGATCTTCTTGGGACGAAAGAATATGCTGTAAAAAGTGCATGAAGCATTAGGGTGTACGGTGTCCTTTCTACGCTCAATGGCCTGGCCATCGCCTTGCTTGGCCTCAGGATCTGGCCATCACATCCAATCCTTGCTTTCCTGGAAGACTCTAAAGTTCATCCTCCCCCTCGTCTATGCTCTCCCACTTTCTAACAAGAGTTCTTTAGCCATATGGATCCAAGTTCATACTCACCTCCATCAGACCAGCAGTTGGGCAGCCTCGGGCACATTCCCTCAGCTCTGTGCGTCTCTGGTCTATAAACTGGGGGCACAGGCGCACACCCACTTCAACCGCTTGCAGAGGATGGCATGAAGAAGGGCGGACTATATGTGCCTACCCCACAGCTGCCCAAGACTCGCAGCAAAATCAAGGACGTTTTCTCCACAACACAACCGGTACCACTGAGATCCCAGGTAGACAATTTGCTTCCACAAATGAGGCAGGAAGGAACCACGGATGGAGTGGTGATAAAACCCACTACTGTGCCCCCCTGGCCCATGCCTGGGCCATGTTTCCCTTGCAGTGAGAAGGGACTCTGGGCCCGAGTTCCAGCTGCATGAATCCTTTGTGCCCTTTCTCCAGCGCCATGTTTCTGGAGACTTCAGGGGAAAGAAGGTGGAGCTGCGAGGGGGACAATTTGGGTTTTGGAATCACTTCTTTGGGGAGCCATTCACTTGCGGGGAACATCCACAAGTCTTGGGGTGAGGGAGACAGAGCTTCTTTGGAACCCGATTAGCATGCATTCGGGGATTTAGGGACATTACCTTCTCCAACTTGTCCACCTGCTGTTGTGACCCTGGTGACCTCCTTCCAAAAGTTAGCCAAGGAGCCCCCCAGGGATCACAGTGGCGTGTTATCTAATATTGTGTTGGGAGAGGAGCCGCGCAGGCTGGAGACCAGGCCCCCTTTGACTCTGCTGCAGGGGGTTCTCCATGAGTTGGGTCTGACTTGATGACTAACAAAGGTGGCATCGCCTCACCCCCCACCCCAGAGGGTGCTCTGGGAAAGGCTCCAGGATGGGGGGAGGGACGATCGTGAGGGAAGGCATTCTGGGTGCGTATTGACCAAAGCAGAGGGGGCCCAGGAGGAGGTCTGAAGAGCCAAAGGCACCTGGGGGGTTGCTGCTGGGACTGGTGCCTTCTTTCCCGAGCGCTCATCCTCTCACCGCCTGTGGCATCAAGCCCTGGATCCCCAAGAGCAGTAAGTATGCTTGTGGTCCTTACATCATCTGTTGTCAATTTGAGTCGTAAGAGTGAAGGGGGTGGAGTTTAGCCTGTCAATCAGGTCGCAGCTTGATGACCTCATTTGGAGCCGCTCTAAATAGCTCGCTGGAGGCAGGAGACAGATTCCCTCCTTGAGAGACATTGCAGCTGACAAGACACATGGAGCTATGCTAGAGCCCTGGAGCTAAAGGAGCCAAGTGGAGACCCCTGCCAGTGCTGAGATGCCTCGACTGCCACTGGGTCCACAAGACTGTCCTCCCACTGACCTGTGATCACCCTGCAGTAGGCATCATTTCATATGTTTCGTGAGTCTGAAGAGAAATGTATGGATTGGTATCAGACATATGGGCTGATATCGGACTGATGAACTTGATCTGGACTGGGCTGGGATGCTTTCTCAATATTCAACTGCTCTTGTATGTAAAGCTCTTTCTTATACACACATGAGTGTGTCTGAATTAGTTTCTCTAGTCTGCCCGGACTAACACAATATTCAAGATCACCTACCACCTGCCAGGCATGAGAACCACTGGCCTCACAGGCCTGATCTGATTTCATCCCCGAAAGGCTGCAACGATCTTATGCGTGAAGGTGCAGCTGGTGTCGAAGCCCCACAGCACAGACAAGAACACTGAGGCCTGGTCGCCCCAAAGGTGGCTCTCTGGAGCAACAGCACTTCCCAGGGAGCAGCCTTTCCTTGGACCTGGTCCATCCACCCCACAGCAGTCCAGGTGTGGCTTGGGCGGTTGAAGGCACAACAGGAAGCTCCATAGGTGGCAGCCCCAGGCCCTGAGAAACGGTACTGTGGGGGCGGGGAAGCAGGCAAGAAGCTCACAAAGGACTGGCCCAGAGGAGTGCAGAAAGGACCACAAGGTGAACCCAGCAGTTGGGAAGGTATGGGAAGGGGGGTGGGTGTGGGAAGAGGGGAGGGGAGGAGAGGAGAGGCACCAGGAGAGTAGGGAGACTCTGGAGAAAGCCATGGAGCACTGCATGGGCATTCCCGGCAGAGGGAACAGTAGGGGCAAAGGCCTTGTCATATTTGGGGAATGGAAAGGAGGGTGGTGGGGTGGGTGTAGAGTGCCCTGCAGGGGACCAAGGTCAGGTAGGTTTTGTGGGCAGTGGTGAGGGCAAAGAGATGTGTCTGGGCAGGACGCATCTGCCTGCCAACCCTGGGGATGTAGAAGGCGTGTTCTGAAGGAGAGGAGACAGGGTGCCTAGCCCAAACCTCCCTCCCTCCCTCCCTCTTGACTTGAGTTGGCTCCCTCTCCCTCTCCTGGCACGTGTGCAGGCTGGATCCCTTGGGAGAAGGAGGCCCAGGCCCAAGTCCAGCCCTTGGAATAAGCGGCCTCATTCTTGCCCCCCTAGAGTGAGGCTGGTTGGCACGGGCAGTGGGAAGGGATCGTCCTGAGAATCCGGGCCCCTCAGCCCCTTACCCTGCCTCCAACGTCCCTCCCCTGGGAGGCAGGAGCTGCTGTCCTGTTGGACTCTCTGCTCTTGGGCAAATTCCTCCCTCTCTCTGAGACTCCCTGGGAAATGAGAACCCCAGAACCCCAGTTCGTAGACTCGGAATAAAGGTGAGGTCCCTTCTGGTTTTCCTATGGGCCTGCGGTGGCCTGTCCCTCTGGGGTCTGTGCTGGGGGACGGTGCTGGTCTGCTGGAGGTCGGATGTGGAGTGGGATAGAACTGGTCCCTCTCTTCCGCCACTAAGCCTTCCAGCCCTCCTCGCTTGGACACCCTTCCACCATAACCCAAGCTGCACCCACCGAGAAAGAAACGGCTCTTTTCGCCCCACCCCTGCCCCCACCCCAGGAGAAGCCAGGGGCAGAAGCCGTCCCTGTGTGGGAGGGCAGTTTTAGAGAATGAGCATCTGTGATGAGCCAGCCTGCTCCCTCAGGTCTGGCCCCAAGGTCAGGCTCCTCCACACCCCGCCCCACTAGCCACACAGCTCCCCTCCCAGCCCTCCTCCCACCTCAGAGGCCCCAGGGTGCTTCCCTCCTCTTGCCCACTGCAATGCCCCACCCCCCCCAACCCGGGTATTAAAGAGCAGCAACTTCTGCTAGGCTTTTTTATGCCCCACTTGATTAAAATGCAGAAAGCACCTCTGTCCAAAACCCAGCTTGGGCCTAATTGCTCCCAGCCTTCTTGGCTACGGAGACTCGGCTGCTGGCTGCCCCCACTCTGTGCTGGACGGGCCTCATGGTCAAGGGTGCCAAGACCGGGCTGGATGGAGGCTGGGCTTCAGGCTCCTGAGCGGGCAGCCCCTGGGTCACTCGGCGAGGCGGGACTCCTCAGTGGTCAGGACTGTGGGCTCTGGCGTCTGATACTTGGGCTTGCCTCCTGACTTGCTGCTTATGAGCTGGGCCTCAGTTTCCTCCGCTGGGAAATGTAGATGATACGGGAAGTTGTCATGGTTAGAACCCAACCAAAATAAACAAGCTCGCTGCCTTTGACTTGATTCTGACGCATCACGACCCTGCCGGACAAGGTAGACCTGCCTCTGGAGGTTTCCCCAGACCGGAACTCTTTATGGGTGACATAAAGTTCTTTATGGGAATAGAATGCCTTGTCTTTCTCCCTCAGAGAGGCTGGTGGTTTTGAACCGCTGACCTTGAGGCCAGCAGCCCAATGCATAACCACTACGCCACCAGGGCTCCTACTGGTTAGAACAGTGCCTGTTAATCCAAGCTAAAGACTTCATCCTTCGAAGTCCCACGTCCCCCTTACCAGGGGCCCTCCTGTTCCCTCTTGTGTCCCATCTGTCAAAAGTACTCTCAGTCGGGCACTTGGGGCTCCGGTCCTGGAGGTGGGTCCCTGACTGCTGTCTTCACAGGTGTAGGTAGCCCAGCACCCAGCAGTCATCAGGGGCTCTCAACGTCTCCTTCAAGTTTGGACTGAGCCCCTGCTCTGAGGCAAGCGCAGTCTTCGTCGCCTGCTTGTACACAATGACTCATTGGTGGGAAAACTTCTAGAAGGAGATAAAGCAAGAGTTAAAACCAAATCCCTTTCTGCCCCTCCCCAGCTCTCTGCACATAGGCAGTGTGGACAGCTCCGTGCGCGTGCGCGCGCGCGCGCGCGCGCGCGCGCACACACACACACACACACACACACACACACACACACGCATGCACGCACGTGGCCTCCCAGATTCCTTTGTCCGTGAACAATGAACCTGGCCCGAGTCCTGCGGGCTTCTGAGCTCCACGCCAGGCCTCCTCATAGCGGCGTGGTCTTCCGCAGCAAGCACAGGCCACCCTGATGGACATCTGGGCTGTGGCCAGCGTCGATTTCTCACAGTCTGTCGGGAGCGTCCTGACTCCTGCTTTTTGCCCCAAAGGGTGATGCCTCCTGAAGGCAGGCTCTGGCTGAGACGGTGATTGAAGGTGTGAGCCTGCTGTCAGAGCCTACAGGCTGTTCTCCATGTCCGAGCTCGCTGGCCCCGACTCCTGGCCCTTCCCCCTCCTTCCTGTCCATCTTGTGTTCTCACTCTGCCTCAGGTGATGGACCAGGGAGCAGTGCAAACACTCTTGGCCAGTGGTTCTCCACCCTCCTAATGCCGCGACCCTTTCAGACAGTTCCTCATGTGGCGGTGACCCCCCCAACCATAAAATGATTTTCGTTGCCACTTCATCACTGTCATTTTGCTACTGTTAGGAATCGGGCAACCCCTCTGAAAGAGTCGTTCGAACCCCAAAGGGGCCGAGACTCCCAGGTTGTGAACTGCTGCTCTTGGCCATGCCAGGGCTTGGCTTCCTTTCCCAGAAACCAACACTGGCTCCTTTCAGCATTTTCTCCAACTCATGGGACCTTGTTGCAGTCCCCCCCGCAGTGTCAAGACACAGAGACCCATGGGGAAGCGTTTGGGGTGCACCCATGGGAGTAGAGGGAGTGCCTTGAAAAGGGACCCTGGCGTCAGGGGGCCTGAGTTCAAGTCCCACTTGCGTCACTTGCTGGCTGTGTGACTCTGGGCATGTTACTCACCATCTCTGGGCCTTGGCTGGATCCTTAGAAAAGGGGAGCCAGTAGGTAGGGACACAGCGCTCACATGTCTGGTGACGTTTGGATGAGCTCATAAAATGACGGCATGACCTAGTGCTGCGAGCTTGATTCTGTACTCGGAGTATGGACGTCCCAGTATGGACCTTGTTTGGGGCCTACTGTGCTCAGCCATTGTCTAGAAGCCTGGTGATTTGAAGCCACTTAGTGGGTCTTCCGGAGACTGGCCTGCTGAACTGTTGCCCGAACGTCACAGCCTTAAAAACTGACGGGGCAGGTCTACTCTGCACACAAGGAAGGGATCTCTGAGCTGGACTCAAGAGCAACTAACAACAGCAACAACAACAACAACAACAACGATATGCAAAGGGACATCTGTTGGGAGATAATAATAATAGCAGCTATTGTTTGTTGAGCACCGACTTGGCTGAGGGCTTTGCGAGCCCGCTTATTCCATCCTCACAGCTCAGGGGCACAGAGGACTGTGCAGGCCTCGAAGTGGTGCCCATTGCCTGCTCCTCGCTGGGTGCAGTTTCTCCACCGGCACCCTGGGCAAGTTGGCTGGTCTGAAGGTGGCCGGGCCCAGCTGGGGAATGGGATTTCCAGTGCTGGAGCTCAGTCCAGACCATGAGCCTTGATGAGGACCAGATGCTCGTGGGGCCCAGGCCCACCCACCCCTCCTCCGCAGCCCAGGAGGGGTGTCAATAGCTTCCAGATGGGCTCAGCCCTGAGCGGTACCTTACGTGACTCGGGACCCGGTCTGGGCCCCACAGGGTGGGCCCGCAGGCCTCTTCCCTGCCTCGCTGCAGGGGAGCCTCTGGTCCTGGTGGTAGGTTATCTGACAAAGCACCTTGGTTCAGGCCATGAGCCCCTGCTTTGAGCCTTGGTTTCCACATCTGAGAAATGGGCATCCTCCATCCAGCTGGCTAGGAAGTTCTGTAGTGTCCTGGGAAAATCGAGGAGCCACAAGCAAGGGTTCTGCAAACTGTGGATGCCTCTGTACATGGGGCAGACCCTCCCCATCTGAGCACTGGGATCCCAGCATGGCACAGCCACTATACACACACGATGCTTCTGCTGAACCAGCTCGGTGTGGACTTGGCTTTCCATTGCATGGAGGTGCCAGCATAGACTTACCTGGGCTTCAGTGGGTGGGCACCTAAATGCAAATCCAAACCAGACTCACCGCCATTGACTCATGGTGACCATACCAGATAGAGTAGAACCTCCCTGACCGGTTTCTGAGACTGGAAATCTTTATGGGAGTAGAGAGGCTCATCGACGGAGCAGCTGGTGGCTCCAACCTGCTGACGCTGTGGTTCGCTGCCCCAGTCATAACCCTCTGCGCCACCAGGGCTTCATGGTGGGCACCTCCCAAACCCAAACCCAGCTCACGGCCATCAAGTTGAGTCTGACTCATGGCGACCTGGCTGCAGGTTTCTGAGCCTGCCACTCGTTACAGGAGTAGAGCGCCTGGGCGGCCACCTAGGCTGCTCCTAGTGTTATGCTCTTTCAGTCGAGATTGTGTTGTAGCTCCTGTTTCCATTTGTGGGAGGATGGAGTAGGGTGGTTTTCTAAAGAGTGAATTTGCATCCCACAGGTCTGTGCTAAAACTCAAAATGCTTAACCTAGACCTCACACACCACACACACACACACACACACACACACACACACACGTTAACCTGAAGAGGGCCAGAGACCTAAATGTAAAACCCAAGACTGTAAAACTTTTAGAAGAAATCACAGGTGAAAGGCTTAGCGACCCTGGGTTTGGCAAAGAATTTGTATTTTAAAAAACCTTTTTATTGTGAACGAGGTGACATTTTACCGAGCAGATCATCCGTTTCACACATGGAATTTACATGGCCCCTTCAGACACAATCTGTTTCAACCCATCCATTGTCATGACCTCCACGTGACAGCACTTAACTTCCTTTCTCCGTGTGGTCCCATTTCTCTTTCCTTCCTAACCCGTAGTCCGTGGGTGTGTGCTGCACCTTTGATCTTTAATGATTGGCTAGTCTATCACCGGGGTGGGTTCCATTCCAGGCTTAAAGGGTGACCAAGGGCCATAATCTCGGGGCCACCACTCTCTCTTTCCGACCAGTAAGCCCAGTCTATTTTATGGTTTTGAGTTTTGTTCCACATTTTTCTCCCATTCGACCCAAGACTGTTTAATGCAGTGTTTCTCAACCTTCCTAACGGTGTGACCATTTAATACAGTTCCTCATGTTGTGGTGACCCCAACCATAACATTATTTTCATTGCTACTGTTATGAATCAGGCGACCCCTGTGAAAGGGTCGTTCGACACCCACCCCCCCCAAGGAGTTGCAACCCACAGGTTGAGAACTGCTGGTCTAATGTGATCATTTCAAAGCAGTGGGGAACCATCTAGTTTTCTGATCTCAGGGATTTGAAAACTGATGTTTCTGTGGTCCATCTGTTGCTCGAACTAATTGTTTCCATCCGTCGTTCAGGTTCTGTTCCGCGTCTTTGCTCCAGACAGGGAGAGACCCAGTGGGCACCCTTAGATGAGTGTTGATCAGCTTTTCAGGCCTCACTCAGTCTCTACTCAACAGTGGAAGATGTGGCATCTTGTCTTTGTGAACTACGCGATGCCAATAGACCCGGATGTCCCCCAAGACCAGGGTCTCGTTCCCCAAGGCTCAATGACTCGTTTTCTCAAGGAGTTTAGTTATGTCTACAAAGTATTCGTAAGGCCACGCATTTTCAGATAAGACACAGAAAGCATGAGCCACAAAAGGAAAAGATGCTAAATTGGATGCAACCAAAACTTAAAAATTCTGCTCTTTGAAAGACACCGTTTAGAAAAAATGAAAAGACAAGTCACAGATCGGGAGAAAATATTTGTGAAACTCATGTCTGATAAAAGATGCTGTTTTTGTTGGCCAGGGCTATCCGGTTGATTCGGACGCCTGGAGCCCTTGTGTGCCCCATACAGTGAAACCTAGCCTTGCTCTACACAGCTTCGTAACCACCGCTATGTTTGTGGCCAGTGTGTCTGTCCGTCTCATTCAGGGCCTTCCTGTTTCTCTTGAGCCTTTCCCTCTACAACATGATGCCCTTCTCCCGGGCCCGGTTCCTTCTGGTAACACGGCAAAGTACACGAGAGGAGGTCTCACCACCCTCACTTCTAAGGCGCATTCTGGCTGTGTTTCTTCGAAGACAGATTTGTTCGTGATTCTTGAGACCCTGTAATTCGGAGACGCGAGCTTTTCTTTGTTCTTTTTCGTCCATTGGTCACCTTTCCTCTGCATAGGAAGTGATGGACGCTATGGTGGCTTGGGGCAGGTGCACCTTCGTTCTTAAAGGGACACCTTTAGAACCTTGTTCTAAAATGGATTGTGGTGGCGGCTGCAAAGCTCTTTCAGAGGATTAAGCCATTGCATTGTATGCTATGTGACTAGCATGCCAATCAAACTGTTAACCAGGAGCTTGATGACTTCAATAAGTTTATGAAAAAAAGAAATGAAAAGAATTTCCCACAAATTTACATATATATGCATACGTGAGCACTGACGGTGCAGTGGTGATGTGCTTTGGACTTTGAGCTGCAAGATCAACAGTTTTCTACTCGCCTCTAAGCTACAGTCTCAGAAACCCACAGGGGCAGTTCTACCCTGTCCTATAGGCTTGCTATGAGTCAGCATCGACTGGATGGCAATTATACATATATGGCTAGTTATATATATATAAATAAATGGCTAGTTTTACATATATGGCTATATATATATATATATGGCTAGTTTTACTTCTCTTGAGAACCCGACCTAGGACAAGCAGAAACGAATTTTGGTAATAATGAGACTGTTCTACATCCTAATTGTGTTGGTACTCACTTTACTTACTCACTTGTTAAAATTCAGTGACCTTCACACGGCTAGGGATAGATCTTACTGCAGGCATTATATTTCAGCAAACCCAGTGTTTAAATAGAGGGTGCTACGTTTGTACATTTGAGGAGTGTTTTCAAAATGCCCCCCAGACTGAGGTGATGGGGGTTGATTTGTGCACCTGCAGAGTGGGAGCAGGAGGACCAAGGGTTGAAGGTAGGTAGGGCATGGGGAATGGGGTGGGGGTGGCATATGAACAGATGCAGCCGTGTTCGCTGGGTGTAGGGACAACGGCCAGGTGTCCATCTACAGGAGCTTTGTTGACCGCCCAGCTGTCTGTGGATGCTACAAACCGAGTTATGATCACCGAGAGTGCTGTGCACTTGGACTGCGACAGCTCTGGCCTTTGGAACTGAGCCTTGGTCTTCAGACTCCCTGAGCAGGACCACCGGCCCTCCTGAGACCTAGACAGTTAGGGGACGCAGCCGTGAAAGAACTGACCACAGCCCAGGGGCTCAGACAGAGGGTGTGGGAGGGGGCAGGCGGGAGTAGGGTCAGAGGAAGAAAGGTCACCAGTGGCGTCACGAGGGGATCTGCGGTGGGTGGGTGGGTGGTGGACCACATCGGGTGTCACTGTCAGAGGGCAGCACCAAGGGCTGTCTATAAAGTTTTCTGTAGTGCTTCTGTGGAAGTGTATTATTATTTTTTAAAATAAAATGTCCTTGTGGTTATGGACACAAAAGCATCTGTCGTAACTCTAGCGTCCAGGCAGACTCTGTGGCAGCGGGGTGGTTAAGACACTCCTGCCAGGGCTGTCAGGGTCGCCCCATCACAACAACACCTCCAGGCAAGTGGCTTCGCGTGGACCATGCGGCAACACACCCTGTGTGTTGGTTTCAGAGTTGCTGACTGTCAGATTTTCTGGTGCTTTGCGACAGTACTGTGGTAAATCGTATTTGGGAGGAGGCCTGAGTGGTTGGGAGTTGAGCTGCTAACCACAAGTTCAGCAGTTCAATACCATCAGCTCTTCCTTGGAGAAAGAGGAGGCTTTCTACTCCCGTAAAGAGTGACAGGCTCGGAAACCCACGGGGGCAGTTCTACCCTGTCCTGTAGGGTCGCTGTGATTCGGAATTGACCTGCTGGCAGTGAGGGAGTATTTGTGAGGCTCCATCAATAGCTTTTGAAGCAAACCAACCTGTGTTGGAAGAAGTAAGGCCAGAGGGCTCCTTAGACTAGTAAGGTGACCAGGCGTCCCACTTTTGGCCGGACAGTCCCAATTTTGATCAATTTGTCCTGCATCCCGCGGCGTTTTTAAAAAGTCCCGATTTTTGGAAAGCATGCACGACAAGCTAGGGTATACGGTTTTCGGCTGCCATGTGGCTATTTCGCCAGGATATGAGTTTTATCAATGGTGTCCCGCTTTACCAATGTTAAAATCTGGCCACCTTACCTTAGAGGCAAGGCTGGTGAGGCTTCCTCTCACATCCTTTGGACATGTTGTCAGGAGAGCCCAGCCCCTGGAGAAGGACACCACCCAAGCCTGGTGAAGTAGAGGGGCCGCGAAAAAGAGGACGACTGTTGACAAGATGGATTAACACCATGGTGACACCCATGGGCTCGGATATGAGAACAATTGCGAGGATGGCCCGGGACCAGACCGTACTTGAGTTAGGCAGAGCATCTTCTTTTGATCGGACCGTTCAGTGTGAATTGGGTGGAGGTCTGCAGAGCTGCTCTTCAGTTTCACATGAACAGACTCACAGGTTTTCTTTCATCTCATGGCTTGCAACCCCTCAAGGTAACAGCCCTTGCCCAATTCCTGCTTCCATT
Organism: Echinops telfairi; assembly: GCF_000313985.2. NCBI lineage: Eukaryota > Metazoa > Chordata > Mammalia > Afrosoricida > Tenrecidae > Echinops > Echinops telfairi. The sequence continues at coordinate 26,437,470 of NW_022109491.1, forward strand.
CCACCTTTCCCCGAAGCCTTCAGCACTTTGTCTTTAGGTAAATGCGGCCTTTTTGGTCTTGAATGGTTGATTATCCTAAGGTATGCCGTACCTCACTAGTGGTATTGTTCCCCTGAGAGATTTGTCTATTGTTTGTCTGAAATGTGAGCCACGGGGTTGAGTTCAGTTACAGACCTGCACAGTGACTAGGAGCTGTGGTCTCGGCAGTTCCACCGGACAATGGAATTCCTTTGTAAGAGGAAGCATTTTTGCTGTGCAGGTACAATGGCCTGTGGAAGAGATGGCAGAGAGTGCTGGGATGCATATCTCTTACACCGCCCCCCATGGGCGGGGGTGGGGGTGGTGTCCGGTTCCCAGGGTGCCCTGGGTGGGATTTTGAGTCCCTGAACCCTGGTGACTTAGTAGGTTATGAATTGGGCTGCTAACCGCAAGGTCAGCCGTTCAAAACCACCAGCTGATTCAGGGGAGGCTTTCTATTCCTGTAAAGATTGAATCTCTGAGGCCCATAGGGACAGTTCTGCTCTATCTTATAAGATAGCTGTGAGTCAGAATCAACTCACTGGCACTGAGGGTTTTGCTTTATTTTTGGCTGGCATAGCTGCTGGCTCAGACTTGATGCCTAGGAAAGTGTGGTAGATATATAATTGTGTGTCAATTTGAGGATTAAGAGTGTAGGGACGGAGTCTAGCTTGTCCATCAGATCATAGCCAATAAGGCCTCTGTGTGGGCATGGCCTTCTCCTGAGAATTCTGGGAAATCTGGTACTTCCTCCTTGGAGGTGGGAGACTCTCTACTCACACCCCGGGAGACATAGCAGCTGACAAGACGCATGGACCCATCCTGATGCAGAGACCCCCTTCCAGCGCTGAGATGTTTCCAATGACACTGGATCCAAAGACTCTCTACCCACTGGCCTGTGATCTTCTGCATTTGGCGTCATTGCATGTGTTTCGTGAGTGTGAAGAGGACTTTATAGATTGGTATCGGACATATGGGCTAATATCGGACTTATGGACCTGATCTGGCCTGGGCCGGGATGGTTTCTCTATGTTCAATTGCTCTTGTATATAAATCTCTTTCTTATACACATATGTGTGTCAGTGGATTTGTTTCTCGAGTCTACCCAGACTAACCCAGAAAGGTTTGTTGAATGAATAAGTAAAATGCACATAATACCACGTTTAACTGAGCACTTGCTATGTATCTGAGTCCCCGTTCGGGCATTAACTTATTTAAACTTTACCAGGAGATCCTGAAGGGCACTTTTATCGTTCCACTTTAAAGACTGAGGAGACTGAGGCACAGCGAGAGAGACAGAATCTGGTTAAGGGCTCATAGCTCGTATGTGGTGGGAGATGAGGCTGGTGGCCTTGCTGTCTCAGGACCCACTTCCCTGGCCCTCCATCCTAGGTGAGAACTGCCACTTTGATAGTGGCTATGGTTACCTGCCTCTGGGAAACAAACCGCCCCCAGCCCAGAGGTCCCCAAAGCAACCACTGTGTTCATGGGTTCTCAGGACGCAGAACTTCAACAGGGCACAGCAGCCACACAGCAGATCTCTTCTAGGAGGGGCCTCAGCTGGGAAGACTCAACAGCCAAGGACTGGAAGAGCCAGGGGGGAGGACCCGCTTCCAAGCGGGCATCTCAGTCACATGACTGTGGATAACCGAGTCCACCCCGGGGGAGGCAGGCTGATTGGAAAGACAGGCTAAGCCTGAGGTCGAGTTCATGGGAGCCTGCAGTCTACTTGAGCAAGGAACCAGGGCCCCGAGGCTGAGCCCGCCTGTGCTAGGGTCCGGCCCTCAGCTTAGCCAAACCCACCCAAACTCACTGCCATCGGGTGGATGCCAACTCACAATGGCCCTATCGGACAGGGTGGAACTGCCCCCTTGGCGTTCCTGAGCTTAGGAAGTTCAAAAAGTCTAAAATTTGATGTCCCCAGGAGTGGCATCTCTGTTGAGCCTTTGCATCTCCCGTTCCCTGTCTCTGGACCCTCTCCCACCAATCCATTTCTCACCGAGGCCTCCTCTGTTCTCAGTTCTCGATTTCGGTAGCTCCTCCGGGGATGACTGGCTGCAACTGCTGTCCCATTCCCTGATCCTGCCCACCGTGGAAGGCCTGAGGCCACAAGGCCATGCACTGTAGGCTTACCTGCGCATGGAAAGCTCCAGGGGGCACAACCTGCTCCGGGTCCTCAGCATCCAGCACCAGCCCAAGCACACAGTGAGCACCCCGTGCACATGTAGTGAATGCACGGATGTGGGAGACTGATGAGCTTTGAATGACTTTGACTTGAGCCTCAGGTTCTCTTCTGGAAAAGAGGGACACGTTTGACTTAGCTTGCAGGGCTGCCGTGACGTGATCGAGAGAAAGGCCGGGGCTCCTGGGGGTGCAGAGCAGGAGGCCAGGGAAAGCACCATTGCTGTTAAGGGCTGTGTCCCCTTGATTCAAGCTCATAGCAACACGGTGCAACCCGACAGGAACCGGCTGGGGCTGCACCATGCTGACAAACAGCGCTCGGTCAGCCATGGCGGCAGCCATGGCGCCAATCTGTCTGTGAGAGCTCTTCTTTTCTGCTGACCCTCTACCCAGTGTAACGTCTTTCTTCAGGGACGGGTCTCTCCTGGTAGCGTGTCCAAGGTACACGAGACAAAGTCTGACCATCATTGATTCTAAGGAGCATTCTGGCTCTATGCTTCTCGGATGGGTAGATTTGTTCTAGCAGCCCATGGGATAGCCAATATTCTTCACCAACACCGTTCACAGGCATTCATTCTTCTTGGGTCTCCTATTTATTGTCCGGTGTTTGCACACATGTGAAGCGATTGAAAAATAACATGGCTCAAGTTCAGGCCCACCTTTGTCCTCCAAGAGCCATCTTGACTTTTAACATGTTACCGAGTTCTTCCGCAGCCGATTCCCGCGTGTCATTCACCATGTGGTTCCTGGACGGCTGCTTCCACGCTTGTTGTTTGTGGACCGAGTAAAGGGCAATCTTGGGCAATGTCCGTCTTCTCTGCTCCCCACGATGTGGCTGCCTGGCCTGCTTGCAAGGGCTCGTGCTTTCTTTGCGGTAAGGTGAATCTGCACGGACACCGTCGTCTTGGGTCTTCTGCAGCTGAGGTCGGTCATCTGTGCACTGGGGGTTGGTCCTGGGTCCTCCTCCAATCCCGACCGCCGCGACAGTCTTCTTCATACAATAAACTCCATGTAGTCAAGCTTCTAGAGGTACGTGATCGGTGTAGACAATGAATAAGCACGGCGAAAGGATGCAATCACGACACACATCTCGCCCGATTTGACACCGCGCAGTATCCTCTTCTCTTAATGGTCTGTGGACAAGTCCCACACGAGCACCATGAAGTGTCCTGGAATTCCCATTCATCGCAACGCTACCTGTAATTGTTTTTTATAACCCAAACATTCAAATTCCTTTGCACAGTCAATAAAACCCGGTTAAACAGCATTCTGGGGTTCTCTGCTTTCAGCCAAGCTCCATCTGACGTCGGCAGTGGTAATAATCCCTAGTCCCATGTCCTCTTGTCGAGGACTGCCACACCATTGCCTCGGTCATTCATGCCATAGTCAGGCACATGGTTGTCTCATTCAAAAAGGCTATGGCACCAGGTCATTGCAGCCACGAATTGCTAGGGTATCTGTCTCTTTGGAATCCATTTCAGCTTAGAAAATTCCTAGTTTTCCAAGGTTGCTATTTCATACGCTCCACATTCTAACTATGGACTATTCGTGCTTATGGGTGATTCTTCCCGTTTTGAGGCGTGCCCCATTAGCCAAGGAAGGTCCCAATGGTTTCATTCCATTTGTGTCATGAAGGTCAAGTTACTCTGAGGAGGCTGCTCTACCTCAGTTGTGTTTTGAGTGCCTCCCAAGCCTGGGGGTGGAGAGGCGGGGCTCATCTTCTGGCACTACCTCTAACAATGCTCTGCTGCGATCAGTAAGGGTTTCACTGGCCAGTGTTCTCAGAAGTAGACCACCGGGTCCTTCCTCCCAGTCTGTCTTAGGCTGGAGGTCCCACTGAACCTTTCCAGGGGTGACCCTGCTGGTCTTTGAAATACCGGGTGCTGTAGCTTCCAGAATCCCACACCCAAGCTGCCGCAGTACACCAAATGGACGGGTGAGTGGTGGAGAAACAGTAACAGTAAGGTGGTCATTATTATTATTTTTAAGAATCCCCAGTGGTGCCATGTTGAGAGAGAAGGAAAAGACACAAGACCTGCACACGAACCACTCATCACACAGTAGGTACACAATCAATGTAAGACCCTGTTGTTGTTGTTGTTGTTTCCTGAGTCTGAAGGGGTCCTATGAGTTGGAATTGACTCAACGGCAGTGATTTGGGGTTTGTTTGTCTATTTATAGGTTTTTCTTAAGTGGAAATGAGAAGTATAACACGAGATGCTTGAGTGCCCCTGCACTGGGCAGAGGGGCGTGGGCTTAGGCAAGCATGAAGACTGGCAGTGAGGGTTTGGACCGCCCGCGAGCCAAGGAGCTGGGACCCCAGGACTGGGCCTTCCTTTGAAAGTCCTTGCATCCATTGGAGTTCTGACCCCTCTGCCCTGCCCTCAGAGCCACTCAACCACAGACGGCGGCAGCTTCTTCCACCCTCCTCCCAACGCTCTAGCTCAGGAACGCTCAGCACGCTGCCCAGAGCCGTGGTGGTACAGTGGGTTACGTGTTGGGCTGCCAACTGAGAAGTCAGCAGCTTCCTTTCGGCTGTCCACTCAGGAGAAAGTTGACGTTTGGGGCTCCTGTCAAGATGGACGGTCTTAGAAACCCAAAGAGGCCGTTCTACCTTGTCCAATAGGGTTGCTATGAGTTGAACCCAACGTGCCTGGCTGTTCCCTGTTTCTGGTTGCGTGGCGGTCTCTAGTGACAAGAGCTAAGAATTACAGCAGCAGAGGGTCCAGCTGGGATGGAACAGAGTGAGGACAGGGCTGGAGTGAGGGACTGGGGACCGGATGACCCTTGATGTGGAGGAGTTGGCCCCAGCTCAGGCCAAACTGTGGTCTCCCCAGTGGAAGAGCATCCAGGTGGCCAGGGCTCCTTGCCGGACTGCTCTGCTCTCTGGAAGTTACCCAGGCCACCTCTGAGCATCTCTGGCAACCCAGAGTTCCAGATGCAAGCTAGCTCGATGCCTATTCCCTGCCCAGCAAGTGCCTCTGTGCTTCTGACGGGCGGGGGGTGGGAGGGGCGTGGGGGGGGGGTTGGAGCCAGGAGGAGGACTGTTGAGATCTAAGGGATATGGACAAGGGCTTGGGCCCTGAAGAAACTCGCCTCCTCATTGGGAGATATTTTTTTTTAATGTTCTGTGGAGCAGGGAGTGGGAAGAAGGTGGCCAGGGAATCATTGCAGGACTGGAATCTTCAGTTCCCATCAGGTGACCTCCTAAGAGTCGTGCAATGTGGAACTTTCGGTACCCTAGAAGCTGCATCGTAGCTGAAAAGCACGCACCGTCGAGTCTGACCGGTGCACTGCACAGAGGACTGACTGGAGCCGCAGCCCCTGGATTTTCACTCTGGGGCTGGAAGTCATCCGGCAGACTCCTCCCTGGGGCTTGTGCTGGAATGAATCAGCTTGTGATCAACCCTCGTGGGATGGGGCCCTGGAATTGGGAATTTCACAGAGCTCCCCAGGGGCTGCTGCCGGGGCTGCCCAGATTTGGGCAAATGACTTCATCCAGCCATGTTGCGCACCAAGGGTAGACAATGGCAATCCAGAAAAGGGAACCGACTTAGCCAAGACCCGGAAGGCTTTGGGGACAGGGACGTGAACCTGCACTTCCCCAGGCGGATGCTGCTCGGCTCTGGTCAGCAGCTTGCAGTGTACGGTCCACTCGCTGGGACAGCCCCGCCCCCTGGAGATCCCTGGATGCTCAGACACGGCATAGCACATCCTGCATCAGCAGGGCCAAGGCTCTGGGAGCCACAGTAGGACCTGCTTCTGTGTCCTGTCCCCAAGAAGTCCCTTTCTGCAGAGGGAACTGGCCGGGCTGAGCCCCACCCACAAAGTTGAAACTCCACCGCCTCCCAGACGCACCCTGACCCCGCAACCCCGCGTTCCAGAGAAAACCACCCCATGTGTTTTAGATTCGACTGCTCCAAACTCATCAACATCATGGTTTTGTAACACCCGCCTGATGCCCAAGAAGCATTTGCAAGTTTCTTTCTTTCTTTTCCCTTTATTAAAAAAAACAACAACAGTTGGGGTCTTGAAACAATAGCCGGGCATTTCAGAGGCACAGACTTTCTCAGAGGAGGAGCTGGTGGTCCGGCCAGGCCAAGAGGGCTCTACTGTCCCGGGTCGTAAGCAGGAGGATGGGCTTTGGGGAATCAACACCCCAGCCCCCGGGCCAGTGGGGGAGCACTGTATGTATGCGGGGTGGGATTCCAGCTTCCTGGGAGAGGGCAGTCATGGAGCGAGCCTCCTCTCGGAGTGGGATCTGGGTGATGTGATACTTCGTCACCTCTTGGACCTCCTTCTCCACCCTGATGTCCCCTGATTTCCTCACCCCAGTTTCCTCCATGCCACCCTTGAACCCCTCCAGTCTCAGAATCCCACCCTTCCACCCTTCCTGCTGTCCAGAGAAGTGATAAGCTCAGGCCGGTCAACAACGGCAGGCCGAGAGGGGCGTGTGCACTCCTAGGCCTCAGGGGTGCAAGGAGGAAAGCTGGACTCTCCTGGGGGGTGGCAGGCAGTGAGAACACCTTTCCTCATGGGCGGGTCTCACCTGGAGACTCCTACTGTTCTTCCTGGCTGGTGTGTGTGTGTGTGCGCGCGCGCGCGCGCGCATGCGCGCAAACTACAAGTACTTAGGGTGTCAGTGTGGGTGAGTGGGGGGCTCTTCCTTTGCTTCTAGTCCAACAATCTCCTCTCCCAAGGACCCCCAAGTTTCCTCTGGGTTGTGGGTGTGCTGAGCAGAGCAATGGGCAGGTGGAAGGCGGACTGAATGGGTGTTGTGGGTGCCCTCGGGCAAGTTCCTCTCTCCTCAGGCCCGTTTCTGGAGGCATTGGAGTGAGTCCACGTGACTGCAGTCGCAAGGTTCTTTGTGGTTTGACGTGGCCTGGTCTGGGCAGAGCTGTTGGCACTGCTGAGGGTGACAGCCCCACCTGACCCAACCCCTGGGCTCCCACCAGCTTGGGCGGAAGGGGGCATGGGAATGATGAGAGAGGGAGGCACTGGTGAGATGCAGCAGGCAGAGTGCAGGAGGACCAGTCTGTGGGCACCCAGGCCTGGTGTCACGGAGCCTCCACTGCCAGCCGGTATGTGGCTGCCCAGGCACTGGCCTGGCACCAGCCACTCAGCGCCTCTTCCAGGGGACCCATGGTGGGGCGGGGGGTGAGGTGGTGGCCGAGGGGTATGCAAATGGTCAGCCGGAGGGCAAGGAGCTCCCAGTCTTGGGCACTGGGGTCTCCTTTGCAGCAGAAGCAGAGCCTTCGGGGTTCAGTACGCTCACCTGTCCATGGCCTGGAACCTGCCTCGAGAGGTAAAGGCGGGGTTAAGGAAACACCTGGAGAAGAATGCTTCATCTCTTCGGGTAGACAGTGAGCTTCTGTGGAGGGCACGGGCTGTCGTGTGTGTGTGTGTGTGTGTGTGTGTGTGTGTGTGTGTGTG